>NW_025111138.1:5788098-6431220 GCF_015476425.1 Leptopilina heterotoma
CAGTGATTTTACGGGAAACGAACCTTTAACTGTGATTTCTTTATTAAAATATCCGTAAGTCTTCTTTGGATCCGGAGGAATAATCGATGAGTTCAGGCAAACGAATGGAAATGAAATATTCGCGAATTGATATTGTGTAGCATTTGGAGCGATCGTCGACGTATTTGGTGAAATTGTCGTCGTCGTCATCATTGTAGTCGTTGTGACAGGTTTCGGTGTCGTTAAATCCGAAATCGGTTTAGTACTATTACTAGGAACAGTCGTATTCGAAGGCGTTGGAACCGTTGTCGTCGACGTGGTCGTTATCGGAGCGGGCGTAGTTGGCGGTTCAAATGAAGCAACAATTAAAGCTTCAATATTATGAGTAGTATTGACTTTTGTGAAATTTGTCTTAAAACTGAAGTCAACTGTCTGACCAAAATATTTGCAGTCCACAAACCAGAATGTAGATATCGATGTTGCTTTTTTCTTCAAAAATTCTAAATCACCGTCACGTATGTCAATTTTGACATTTGCTTCAGCTTCCGATGAAACATAAATGCCTTCGGTGGTTTTGTTTGATTGCACAATTGATAAATTGCCATTGAGAAGTTCTGAAAATTTTATTTTGTATTAAAAAGTTGTCAATATTTTCATTCAGGGTTGCCACGCTTTTGCTCATTTCAAATTCCCTGACTTTTCCAAGTTTAAAAAAAAACGGAATTTTTCCAGTTTTTTTAAAACTACATTTATATTTTACAAAATTAAATAATTCCAATAAATTTTTACAAATGCCACAAAAATTTAATTTTGTTTTTCCCTGACTTTCCCTTGATTTCAAGACAAAATTCTTACTTTTCCTTGACTCTAAAGAATGTTCTGATTCAGTTTAAAAATTATTATTCAGAAAAATATTCTATAAATACTTCTTTTTCAAATAAATATTTAATTATTATTTTTCCATAGGAATTAAAATTCTTCAAAAGATTCAAATTCAAACCTTTTTGAAATTAAACTTATAAAAAATTGTTATAAAACATGAAGATATCGATTGCTCCGAGTCTTCGACTCGGAGTGATCGATATCTTCATGTTTTATAATAATTAAAGATGAACGACTGATAAAATCATTATTTTGTATTATATAAAAGAATATTGTTATTGTAACTTCATAAAAATTACTTTCATCCTTTTAATTCAATTATTTTCTACATATTTAAACTAAAATTCTTCTTTAAATCAATTATTTAACCTTTTAAAAATTCAATTACTTATCAAAATCCACGCTATAATTTTTCCCGATTTTTTTTCTCATCAAATTTAAATTTATTTGATTTCGACCATAAATAAATCTACAAATGGCTTCCAAAATTTTTATTAGAGTTTTTATGAATAATTAAATTCTTTTGACGAGTTTCTTTAAATTTTTTAAAAATAATGTTATTTTTAATAATTTTAATTAAAAATTTGGAAAATAATCGAATTAAACAAAGAATTTATTCAATTTTTTAAAATAATCTTGTCTGTTCATAATTATAATTGAAAAATTTATTAATTCAATTTTATTAAAATGTATTGATACAAATTGAATTTCTGCAAAGAATTTTACTATTTTTAAAAGTAATTGAATCCTTCCAAAGAATGTTATTATTTATGAAAATAATTAAATGTTTGCGTAGAATTTTATTAAAATTTTTTCAAATAATTGAATTTTAAAATTTTAAACATAATTGAATTTCTGCGAAGAATTTTATTACTTTTGAAAATAATTTAATTGTTTTTTAGAATTTTATGGAAATTTATGAAAATAATTGAATTTTTGTGAAGAATTTTTTTTTAAATAATATTCAAAAGAATTCAGTAAATTTGAAGAACTTTGCTATTTATGGAAATAATTGAATTCTTGAGAAGAATTTTTTTTTAAAGTTTCTAGAAATAATTGAATTATTTCGACGAATTTTAATTAAATTTTTACGAATAATTCCATTTTTCGAGGAATTTTTTACTATCAAATTAATTATTTTTAACTAACTCAAATTTGGAGAACAGTATAAATATCTATAAAAATTTAAATAAAAAGTGATTTTTCACAAACAAATTAAAATAATAATTTGTAATTAAATAATAATTTGTAATTTGTAAAACTGGAAATTAAAAAAATTCCTGGCTTATTTTCGGTTTTTCCCGGTCAAATTAAATTCCCTGCTTTTGACGAATTTTAATAAAATTTTTAAGAATAATTTCATTTTTCGAGAAATTAGATTAAAATTGTTTTAAAAATAATTGAATCTCTGTAAAAAATTTGATTGAATTGAGAAAAGTTTTTGAAAATAATTGAAATTTTGACAAGAATTTTATTAAAATTTTTGAAAATAACTGAATTTCTGCGACAAATTTTATTACTTTTGAAAATAATTGAATTCTTGAAACGAATTTTAATAATATTTCTTTTTAAATAATTGAATTATTTTGTAAAATTTTATTAAAATAGTAGATATTGAAAATAATTGAATTTTAATAAATTATTGAAATTAATTAAATTTCTGAGAAGAATTTTATTAAAATTATTTTGAAAAAAAATTGAATTGTTAAAAAAAATTTCATTAAAATTTTTGAAAATAATTTAATTCTTTCAAGAAATTTAATTAAAAATGTATTGACCATAATATTTAAATTCTGATAAATAAAATCTAGGAAAGATTCTTTAAAATAATTGAATTTCTTTTATGAATTTAAATAAAAATTTTAAGAATAATTACATTTTTCGAGAAATTCCATTAAAATTGTATAAAAAATCATTGAAATTCTGCGATGAATTTTATTATTTATGAAAATAATTAAATTTCTGTAAAAAATTCATTTCTAGGTTTTCCAGGTTTCGTGGCAATCCTGTCTTTGTAAATATTTTCTTTTGTATATATTTTAAACATTTTCTATGTAAATATTTTCTTTTTTATAAATAATCGATAAAGCTTACGTGATACTTCAAATTCAATGCGACGACTTGTTATTGGTTGATACCAAACATATGGAATAATTTCTTTCGACACTAGGACCTCCATTTCGTAAATACCGATAACGTAGCCTTCTGATTCCGGATAACTTACTGTATAGTATATTGTTGTGTTTTTCGTTGGTTCCGTCTGAAAATAATAATTTAAAAAACCAAATGTAATTAAAAATTTGAAAGAAGGAAAAAATTTATCGAAAATTGTAAAAATACCGTATATTGATGTCTATTATATAGAGCATTGTCTGACCACTGATAACGATATTTTGAATGTGGTTTTGAGCCATCTTTATTATAAATATCGGCTCTAAATGTTATAGACCCTCCTAAAACAACTGGCCCATTACCAGAAAGTTGGACGATTTCACCATACGTAAAAACTAAAAAAAGAAAACAATTTAAACTTCATTATAGTTATTAAAAAAGTATTAAAAATATTGAAAAAAATTATTAAAAAGTAGGGTAGATTTGAAAATCATTAATCCTAATTTAACTTTAAGCCAAAGAGAGGAATTAAATAAAAAAAAAAAAATAAAATACCAACGTTACTTAAACGTGATTAAAAAAAAAAAATCAGTGAAATATGATGAATCGAAAAAGAATTCTGTTCCAGATAAAAATTTGCATATTCAGAAAAATAAAATTTGCACTAACAAAAAAATAGAACGTACATGCAAATTGTTGTAAAATTACAACAAAGAGAAATAATTATATAAAACAAAAACAATTGTTGACATTGCGATATTGAGGGGGCAAAAAAACAAACATACGAAATTGAAAATTAATGAAATCTTACCTTGAAAA
The DNA here is from genome assembly GCF_015476425.1 of Leptopilina heterotoma. Classification (NCBI taxonomy): domain Eukaryota; kingdom Metazoa; phylum Arthropoda; class Insecta; order Hymenoptera; family Figitidae; genus Leptopilina; species Leptopilina heterotoma. The sequence continues at coordinate 5,791,891 of NW_025111138.1, forward strand.
GAACTAATAATCCCTATAATAATAAAATAGTATGCAGACACCATTTTCATGATAACATTTATCGTGGAATTTTGTTAAATTACGTTTTACAATTTCAAGTGTCCACACCTCCTTTAAATCACCATTTACACATTTACACTGTTCTTATATTTTGACGCATACATTTGTATTTCCTTCTGAATCATGACAATCAGGAAGTCATCTTTTATTTAATTTCAATTACATTAATAAGTCGAAATTTAAAAATCATTTAAACATTTTATTTTTTTTTACACTCGCACATATATAGCAAAATTTCATTGAATGATAATCATTCACATAAAGATTCGTGGAAATTCGTAATAATTCGTTCATCATCGGCGATTTCGGCTTTAAGGCGCAGTTTAAAGGTGTGTTCATATGCACTAAGACTCAATCATGTAAATGGGTCTTAATAGTCACGTGACATAATTCGTATTTTAAGTTTCCAACTGTCAACAACTTTCTCTGGTATTTCAAATTTTCAGACTTTTAGTTTAATTTTTTTAATAGTTTAGTGAGATTTATTGTAAAAATGGTTGATTGTTTAATGTTTGGATTTTAAGTTACTGCACGAAGGTTTATTATTAAAGTGAAGACGATTATTTATAAACGAATTGTAAGTAAAATGTATTGTCTATTTTGTTTTGAAAATCAGTCATCTGTCTAAAAAATATATGAGGAAATGTATCAATTTTGTTTGTTGATAATAAGTTTTACGATTATTGATATCAAAGTTCAAAACTATATTTTGTTATTATTAATAATCTTTAACGTCCTTTGATAGTAGAAAATAATTGAAAATGTCTGAATATGTGAATCATATCACAATCACAAAAGATAAAAATAATGGCGAGTAAAAGGCTTAAAAGAAAATATTCCCAAATTTAATATTTTAATTAACTGAGTTTGCTATATTTTTTTAAAAAAAACATTAATTCGATACATAATTGAGAAATTCCGGTATATATTTATAGCTATTTTAAAATTGTTTCCAACTATAAAATTAGTTTTTTCTTTTTTTACAATTTTATAACCTCAAATATTTTACCTTTTACGTTGTTTTGAAGACTGAAAAGATAATTATTTGAATAATCGATAAATTTTTATAAAAATACCAAGCTATAAAATTACATTTTCTATTTTCGGAAAATGTAAACTAGTTGAAGTACGTTAATTGAGGAAAAAGAGATAAATATGTTTAGAGGGGGAATTAAAGATATCGTATTTATAGTAAAACATCTGTTCATGTACATTTTTTATTGATAATATGAAAATCATTCAAATTCGTCGTTTTCTTTTAATTTTTGAAATGAACGAAATGCAGATAGCGCAACAAACATTTTTTCTTCTTGTTTCTCCTCTATAGTTAATAATATATAGCTCTTATCTGTTTTTGACATATTTGTCAATTTTTTCTTTCTTTAACTAAATAATTATATGATCAGCTTTGTTTTTCTTTCTTACATTCATACACGTTCTCTCATTTTTACTCTCTTTTTTTCTTTATATATATAAAAAGGTAAGAAACGAAATTCGAATAATGAGCTTACAAGGCTGTCTCTCCTAGAATGCATATTCTAATGATAGGAAAAAGAAGAAATATTTAGAATTTTTATGAAGCAGTCTCAATGTTCAAATCGAATATGTATCTCTATTATTTTTTTCGGTTATCGTGGGAAAAATTTTATTAATTAGTAATTTATTAGAGTCAGCCTTATAAGGCTTTTTTTAAAACGCATTAATTCGTGCAAGGAACATTTCAAAGATTTATCATATTTTCTTTAGCTACCATATGAGAATTTATCGATACTGCATTTTTTTTGGCTCATAATAATTTTTTCTCTAATTTTATTCAAGCGATTTTATTTCAAGAAAAATTAAAAATTACAGTATACTATGCTGACTTTTATTACGGGCAGTCGTCAGCAATCACTTGGCCGGTTAGGGTAACATTTTTTTTTTTTTATTTATTTTTTGGGCACTTTGATTGAGAAAAATTCGAATAAAACTTTATAGAAATTTTCTATTTTTTATATATAATAAAAACTTCTAAAAGAATTTCACTACAAAATTTTTGAAGAAGGAAATGAAACAATCGAAAATTTTTTTTCCAAGAAAGAAAAGTTTCTTTCAAATAAAGAATAGAAAAAACAATTAAAAAGGAGACGCAAGGGCATATAAAAATAGGAATGTGACCCTGATCTGTGGTACACGATTTAAGTCTCCAGAAAATCTATTTATTTAATTTCGATTTCCTCTTTTTTAAAAATCTTTTATTCATATTTATTTTCAAAGGATTCCGCAAAATGACTATTTTTATTCTCTCTAAACTCTGAGAAAAATTTTCTTCTCATTCATAAAATAGTGCAATTTCAATGCCAAAAACAACGAAGTAATTATCTTTACCAATTTTCAATTTCATTTCATAGTAAAACAATTACTAATTGACTTTTTTTTTGGCAAATTAACACTAATTTATCAATAAAATATCATTAATTCAGGTTTAAAGATTTGTGTAAACAATATTTCGCATCCACTGGCGTTATTAAAGTTTGTCAATAAATTTTATTCGAAAAAATTTTTTGAACAAAAGTCTTACATATTAATATTACGTTTTACAATTTTGTTAATCAGTTTTGAAAAAAATTTTTATAAACTTAATCACGATACATTTTTTTTTTGATTAATTAGAAAATTCCACTTAATATAAGTTAAAATTCATAAAATAGTTTTTTTTTTTTTTTGACATTATTGAAATTTAAAAAATTTGTTAATTAAGGCCTAAATATAAAGTGGATTAAAATTGATATTTTCATTTAAAGTGTTTTACAAAAATAATCTTGAATAGACGCCAGTTAATGTGAGACTCAATTACTGTCATCATTTATCTTGAATCCCCACTGACATTTTACAATCATTAACTAATATTATTTTAATTCATATTATATAATAACAATGGGCTCGTTTTTGCAGAGCTGGGCAAAAAGTACATAAATTACATTTCCTCTTTTTTTAATCAAATCACAGTACAGGATTTAATGTAAGTTGTAATTGAATTTAAATTCGAATAAGCTTTTTTTAAAAATAATAAATTTGCAATTAATTTCTTTTAGTTATTGTATACATATATATATATAATTATTTCTATTTATACATTTCCCCCCCTCCCCGTATTTAAAAAACTTTTTTTTTCGTAAAAAGACAGATTATAACAAAGAGGACAATATTTCTAGTATTATTTAGTATTACAACTATACATTTTTATAATTTTTGCAATTTATAAAAAATTCCATTCAATTACAAAACACATGAAATGTGATTTGAAATTGAAAATTTTTAAATCACATTTTTTGTTTATTACCCAGCTCTGATTTCTTGCCATTTCTTTTATATTTTACAAGTAGATTTTCAGCTTATTCGAACGATATATTAACTTCTTGTCTGCCTTTTTTTTCTAAAATATTGTAAACGAGTGAAGTTTTACTGCCATTTTAATAAGAATTGTTCCCGTTACTTTTTAATTACAGAACACTTCGCAAAACAATTTTTCATTTCATTATTAAATCATTGCCAAACTTGAAACAAATAACAGCCATCGGTGTTTTAGTGTCCATTGTCGTTCTTTCTTTTCTTTTTTTTTTTTTGTTTTTTTTTTGTATTTTACGTAAAATAAGAATCTCGTCGCTCTTATGACTACTATTCTGCAAATAAATGGCGTTTTGTACCAAAATTTAGTACCGTTTGCACTTATCTAATTAATCTCAGTTCCAATAACGTCATTTTATTCGAAATTAATAGTTCTTTAATTCTTAAAAACAATCTATACACTGTTAAACAACGACTTAAAACAAACGAAAGACTTCGTCAGAAAAAAGATGAAGCTTGCTGTAGATTTGCTTTTAATGACAATAAAATAAGAAACAGTACAATAATAATAATAATAATAATTAATAATAATAATAATAATAATAATAATAATAATAATAATAATAATAATATTAATCATTTCCAAGTTGATAAATTATCGTGTAACACTAATTGTGTGTTTACTCGAAACTTTTGTCGGTACCTCTCCCTCATTTTTTTTTCATTATCCACCAATTTCATGATAACTAATTAATAATACAATAATAATAATAATTCACTTGAAGTGATTTCTTTTTTTTTCTTTTCAAGGTGCATTTCTCATTCATCTCCTCTACAGAACAAAAATATCCCCCTCACATTTGACGAAAAAACTTTGTTGCTAGTTTATCGTTAACCGTTTGTCGCGATATCTTAACATCTTTGAAATCGAGTGTCCTTTGTTTTTTTAAGAGAAAAAATAAAAAAAAAAAACATGAACAATAATCAGCGACTGATTTCTCTTCGTCGTAATCAAAAATGGCTTGCATTTAGATTGTTATATAGCTTTTTTTTCTTCGTATATATATATCTATACATATATAATTCCCTTATATCTCTCTGTTTATTTTTATTTATTTATTTATTTTTTTTCGAAAAAACGTCTCATGTATAAACCGGTGTGTAATCGTGTATGGAAGTGCAAACGCGCGCATAAGTGTGTACATGTGTTCATGAGGTTTCTTTGAAATAGTTGCCCAATATAACACACGTATTTTCATTCATTTTTTTTTTATTTTAATTTGAATAATTACGCGTAATGTAAAGTTCGGCATGCTGTCGTTGCTTTTTTTCTTCTTCTTCTTTTTCTTCTTCACATAATTATGAAATCCAATTTTTTTTTTGATCAGCAGTCGACTTTGAGCAAACTTATTCGACCACTTTCAGCACCTTGCCAATGGCAATCGTTTTATCTATGAAAGGATGGTAAAAGATTATAGAATTTCTTTAATTTTGGGGTGTAAAGTACAATTTGACTTCAGCCAATCAAGTTATGGGAAATATTCATCGAAGTAGTTTTTAATTATTCTCAATTACTTTTGAAATATGTTTGAAAATTTTGAATTAATTTGGAAACATATTCCAAAATTTTGAATTGTTTTTTGAAAATTTTGAATCGTTTTTGAAATATATTGGAAAATTTTGAATTATTTTTGCAGGGTTGCCACATGTCAGTAAAGTCAGGGAAATGTCGGGAAAAAAAATTGTTGTCAGGGAAATTAAGAAAATTGAGACTTTTTTCGACTTATTTTAAAAAATTGCGACTTTTTCTTCAAACATTGCAACAAAATACCACAATTTTTAGTTAAAAAAGTGCAACTTATTTTGATTTTTATAATGCGAAAAATAACTGTAAACAAATCTTTCAAAAATTGTTTTTCAATCATTTTTCAACATAATTAAATTTTTCAAATATATTTATAATAAAAATCTTTTTGAATAGTCGAAATTTTGTAAAATTTAATTGAAAATAATTAATTTATTTCAAGTATTTTTCTACAATTTTTGAAAATCAACATTTGAAGAATTTTAATTGCAAATTTTGAAAATAATTGAATTATCAAAAATTTTAAATTTTAATTGAAAATCTTTAAAGGTAAATTTAAAAATGAAAATTAGCTTCTAATTTTTTAAAATTCAATATTTTCAGTATTTTCAAATACATATTTCCAAAAATTCAAATATATACAAAAATAATAACATTTTAGAATTATTTTTAAAGTTTAGAGAAAACAATCATCAAAAAATTAATTAGTTTTTTTAAATTCTACAAAAATTCTTTTAAGAAATTCAATTATTTTTGAAAAAGTGCATTAAAATATTTTTAAAAACTAATTATTAGAATTGTTTTATAATAATTTTGTAAGATTTAATTATTTTCGCACAATTTAAATAAAAGATTATGAAAATTTACTTTTTGTACTTATTAAAATTTTTGAAAAATCATGGTTCTGTTTGTAATTGAAATTCTTCAAAAATTTGATCCTTTTTATTTATATTTTTCAAAAATTCAATTATTTAAAAATTTTTTAAATTATTTAAAAAAAAATTTTTTTTTTTTACCAAATTTTAATTGTTTGGAAATTTTCCAAAATTAAAAAACTATTATCTTTAAAAAATTATTTTAAAATATTAAAAAAAAAATTAATTGTAAGAATTTCTTTATAATTTTTCGAAAATATTATGCCTTAATAACTTAAGAAAAAACTATTGTGTTTTTGTATTTAAATAATTGAATTCTAGAAGAACTTTTGGAAAATTAATTGACTTAATTGATTCAGAGATGAAGTTTGGTTGAAAATTATAGAAAATAATTGAATTCAGTAGGAAGGATTATAATTGTAATTTATAGAAATTATTAAAATCCTGTAAAAAAAATTTTTTCAGGGAAACTCCCAATAAGTTGAAATCGTGTCTCCTCTTAAAAAAGTCTTTTTTTAAAAAAAAATGCAAACGTCAGAAATATTATAATTTAATAGATTTTAAATTCATCGGAAAATTGTCCCGGACAAATTTAACGTATATTTCAATCAATTTTGATGAATTATTTATTATTTTTTGCTTCCTCATAGAGGAACGATTGTATTTCTTTATATTTTAATCGATGACGATTGCGTTTTTTTTTAAATTTGAATTTTAAATTAATTTGAAAGAATACTCACTTTCATCCCTGAGGGTGAACCGTCCCATTTGTTGAAACAGTTTGAATTTTTCAAGGCAAATAACTCCCGCACATTCAATTCGCATTATTGCCACTTGATCTTGTTTGACGAACCTCGGTCTCGTCTTGCTCTTGTCGCCAGTTTTCTTGTCAACTAGACAAATCAATGCTTTCACAGTGACTTCCTCTGCGGCACAGTGAATATGCATCACAGCACTGTATCCCGCACAGATAATGCTTTTATGTTCTAAAATTACTACTTGTGCATCAAAGACTTTGCCTGTCTTAATTGGATTATTACTATCGCAAAGAACAAAACCAGGACTCACGTCCTCCTCTTCTATGCCCTTTAATTTGATTTTTACATTTTCCCCTGGACCAACCGATGTCACTTCTTCGTCATCGGACCATAATTGATCAACGGTTACTGCCGTCTAGAAATTAAAAAAAATTTTTATTAATTTTATTCATTTATTTTATGTATTTAGTTAATTAATTTCTACTTTCATTCTATATGCAATAATAATCGAGATATTCTCTTCTCACGTGAATTTAGGGCTTTTTGATTCCAAATTGTTTTACAGCTTAAATTCTAATGTCAAAAGTTTAACAATATTCATTTGTAAATAGAGTGATTATTGCTTTAGTGAAATAAATTTTCCTGGAATTTTGACAATGACAGGATTTTCACAGGACAGGGAAATAAGTAAAGTAAGGAAATTTTATCCAAAGTATTAATAAAAAATTAAATTATTCAAAATCTTAAAGTCTTTCTCAAATGAAAAAAATCCATAAGTAGAGTTACAGTTGTAATTTTTGGAATTAATCAACTATTTTATCACTTATTTTTGTATTTAAATAATTAATATTTATAATTTATAATTTCGGATTTTGTTATAAGAATTGATATGAAAAAGAATTTCAGTAAAAATGTTAGAAAATATTTGAAGAATTGGAAGAATTGCAGTTTCAATTTTTAGAAATAATTAAATTTCAAAACGTTTTACATTGCAAATATTTTGAAATTTGAATTTCTGGTAGACTAATAAATGACAATACGTATTCAAAATACCTATTTATTAAACAAAATTTAAAAATTGTTAAAGTTTTGAATAATTTTTTCCAAAAATTCTAAAAAGAAAATTAATTTTTGGAAAAAATTGCAGTTATAATTTTTAGGAATAATTAAATTTCAAAAGGTTTAACTTGAAAATTATTTGAAATTCCAATTAAAATAAATAACATGTTTTTAAATATTTGCTTAACAAAAATTATCTAAGTTTTGAATAATTTAATGTAAAAATTCTAAAGAAAATCAGGTTTTTGAAAAATTGTAATTAAAATTTTTTAGAAGAATTTCAAAAAATTTTAAAATTCTAATAATTTGGAAAATAATTAACTTTTACAAAACTTTTGTATTTAAATAATTTAATTATCATATAATTATTCAATTATCATTGAATTATAATAAGAATTTTTCAATTAAAATTATGAAATGTAATTGAATATTAGAAGCGTTGTAAGAGGAATTTTAAGAAATAATTAAAATTTAAAAGGTTTTTAAATTGAAATCTTTTTGTTATTTTAATCGCCTTAAAAGTATAAAATTTAAATGATTGTTAAAAAAATTATTAATATATTATTTTCCTTTAAAAGTTTGAATAATTTAGTTTAATAATTTAATTTAAAGTCTTTTGAATAATTTAATTCAAAAATTCTAAAAAATAATTGACTTTTGGAAAAAATGCAATTTTAATTTTCAGAAATAATTAAATTTCAAAAGTTTTTACATTTAAATTATTGGAAATATCAATTAAAATAAATAACAAGTTTTAAAATTTTTGTCTAATAAAGATTATTGAAGTTTTGAATGATAGTGAAAATTTTAAAGAAAATTATGTTTCTGAAAAGTTGTATTTAAAATGTTTTTGAAGATAATTGAATTCCCGAAAATAATTTAAATAATTGAAACAATTCAAAGTTTTGGCAAATTCCATTGAAATAGATTTTATATTTAAAAGAATTTAATTTTATTACTTTTAAAAACTGTTTTGAATTATAATCGTATTTTTAAAGAATTATATTTTGAAAAATTAATTTTTTTAAAAATAATAAATTTTTATTCAGTTTCATAAAGATAGTTTTTGTAACTAAAAATGGACTTTAAAATTTTTTGCGCGCGTGTAAGTTCTGCTAATTTAAATTAAATAATGAAATATATAATTATAAGATTTAAATAGAACATTTAACTCACCCTGTTTGGCATGACAAGCAAGGATTGTCCTTTTTTGGCTTCTCCAGCTTCTACTTTGCCCATGACGACTGTTCCCATGTCCTTGTATTTATCAACAATGGGCATTATAAATGGTCCATTACTTTTTCGATTGAGCGACGGTAGAGAATCTATAAACGGTATGAAAGGCGGTCCACTGTACCAATTGCATAGACTTTCGGGAATCGAATCCTTTAAACCTATACCAAGTTGACCTGAGACTGGCATAAAGGTTAAATCTTTTGCCGGATTAAATCCTAATTTACGGAGGTAAGGTAATATTTTGTCTCTGCAACAAATAGAATTATATTTATTTTCATCTTCATTATTTTTCTTTCGAAAGAAAATCATTTCTTTCTTTCTTTCAAATGAATTATTCTTCATTCGAAAGAAAATTGTTTCTTTCAAATGAATTATTCTTCATTCGAAAGAGAGCTATTTCTCTCAAATGAATTATTATTTTTTTGAAGTGGAGAATAAAAATAGGAAAATTCAACTGACCTACACTCGTTGTATCTCGCTTCATCCCATTCTACCGTTGGGTCATCCATTTTATTGACTAAAACAACCAAATGTTTAACACCGGCTGTCTTGGCCAACATAGCGTGCTCTCTTGTTTGGCCGCCCCTATCGAAACCAGTTTCAAATTCACCTTTCCGCGCGGAAATCACCAAAACTGCAAGATCCGCTTGCGCCGCTCCACCAATCATGTTTGGTACAAAACTTTTGTGTCCCGGCGCATCCAAAATTGTGAAATGCTTTCTCTCAGTTTCAAAATAAGCTCTACCGACCTCAACAGTCTTTCCCTTTTCCCGCTCCTCTTGATTCGTATCGAGGGCCCAACTTAGATACCAAGTTTCTCTGCTTCTCTCCTTCGCTTCTCTTTCGTATTTTTCCAATGTTCTCTTATCAACCATACCCGTTAGGGCCATTATTTGTCCGCCAATTGTTGATTTTCCAGCGTCTGTAAATTCAAGTTTTTTTGTCAACATTTTCTTTTCTATTTTTGTCTGGTCTTGTCTCGAATAAACCATTTTTTATTCACTTGTTTGATTCATTATCAGTATAAAATATGTTTTTGAAGATAATTTTACAGATAGGGTAATATTGTTGCATAATTATCGGATAAAAGAAAATTTTAGCAAATACAATTTTTTTGAGATAAAGAAATTCGTTTCAAATAATTGGTTAATTTACTGATATTTTATATTTGAAACAAATAATTCGAATCGAATTTCGTTTTCAAAAAATTTTAATTCGAATCGAATTCTATTTGTTCTCAAACAATTATGATTCGAATCGAATGTTATTTGTTTTGAAAACAAATAAAATTCGATTCGAATTATAATTGTTTGAGTAAATAATAATTTGAATCGACTTCCGTTTTCAAATAATTATAATTCTTATCGAATTTTATTTGTTTCCAAACATAATTCGAATCAAATTGTTTTTGTTTTCAAATAAATAATAATTTTAATCGAATAATTATAATTCGTATCGAATTTTGTTTTTAAATAATTATAATTCGAATCGAATTTTATTCAGGGTTGCCACAAAACTTTAATTTTGTTTTTCCCTGACTTTTCCCTGATTTCCAGACAACAGACAATTTTTTAAATTTTTATTAGAAAATTTTTCGAGAATTCAATTACTTACATACAAAAAAAAAATAATTTATTTAATAATTAAATATTTCTTAAAATTGAATTTTTATGAAGAATTTTATTAAAATTTTTAAAAATAATTCAATTCTTTCGGTGAATTTAAAAAAAAAATTTAAGAATAAATGCAATTTTCTATCATCATATTCAAAATTGTATAAAAAAGTAATTGAAATTCTGCGATAAGTTTTGTTATTTATATGGAAATAATTGAATTCTTGCAACGAATTTTATTAAAATTTTTTTTTAAATATTGAATTCCGGAGAAAAATATTATTATTCAGGAAAATAATTAGTTTCTTATGAAGAATTTTATTCAAATTTTTTTTAAATAATTGAATTTCTCAGAATTTTTTAAAACTTTTTAAAAATAATTCAATTCCATCGAGAAATTGCAAATAATTGAAATCTGACAAAGAATTAAAAAAAAATTATTTTTCAAATAATTGAATTCCTGTGAAAATGTTTATTTTTGAAAAGAATTGAATTCTTGGGAAGAATTTTATTAAAATTTCTTAAATAATTGAATTCTTTGGAAAATTCTTACGAACATTTTTGACAATAATTGTATTCCTAGGAAGAATGTTATATTTTACGAAAATAATTTTATTCCACGACCAATTTTATTATAATTTTTCAAATTTATAAAGCATTTTATCAAAATTTTTTTAAATAATTGAATTATCAAGAAAAATTTTATTATTTATAAAAATATTTGATTTCTAGCAAAGAATTTTATTCAAATTTTTTTTAAATAATTGAATTCCCATTAAAAAAAAAGTATTATTTGTGAAAATAATTGAATTCTCAAGAAGAATTGTATATTGAAAATAATTGAATTGTGTGGGAAAAATTTATTAAAATTGCAAGTTTATTAAATAAATCTTGTAAAAAGAATTTTTTCAACATTTTTTTAAATAATACAATTTTTAAAAGAATTTTATTTAAATTTTTCGAAATAATTGAATTTCACAGAACTATTTAAAATTTTTTTCAATCCCATGAATATATTTGAATTCTTTGGAGAAACATCATTAAAAAATTAAAAATTATTGAATTGGTGCAAAGAAATATATAAAAAAATTGGTATGTATTTGAATTCCTGTGAGTTTTTGAAATTTTGCCAAGAATTTTATTAAACAAAAAACACCAAATTTCAGAATATTCTTATAATTTCTAAAAATTTGGCTTTTTTCAGTACTTTTAATAAAAATTCCTGACTTTTGCCTGATTTCCCTGACTTGTGGCAACCCTTTTATTTGTTTTCAAACAATTATAATTCGAATTGAATTTTATTTGTTTCCAAACTTAATTCGAATCAAATTGTTATTGTTTTCAAATAAATAATTAAAAATATTCGACATGAATCTAGTAACAGAATTAAAAACACTTTTACAATACTGTTATCAACTCTGTTTCTTCTATTTACATTTTCTTGAAAAGTCGAAACTACTTTTTCTACACGGTGTCGAATTAACTGGTAAATTCTGGAAAATTTTTGTTATACTCTTACTCACCCACATGACCAATAAAAACGACATTAACGTGTTCCTTTTTACTTTTCGTGTCTTCCGCCACTTTGACTAATTTTTTCTTTGGGACTTTAACGACCATTTCATCCTCTTCTTCAATATCAGCCTAAAAAAATATTAATAAAGGATTAAATATATTTAATCTTAATAAAAATTAGTTCATTCATTAAATTTATGTCTGAAAAGATTTGATAAAAAATAATAGGACAAAAAATGAAAAAATGTGGAATAATTTATTTCTTTTCAGTAAAATTTGTTCACCTCTTCGTTTTCAGGAGTTAAGAGAGGATCTGCATCAACTGCAGCTTCCTCCCAGGAATCAGCTGGTTGATGTTCAGGACTGGTGTTTAATGTTGGTTCGGTGTTTGTAATTTCTGGAGGCGGTGCTCCTCCTCCAGCTGGTGGTTCCTCCATTCGCAAACTTATCGGATCAGGTGGAACTGCTGGTGCTGTTGTGCCTGAAAATATCAACATGTATTTAATACACGTCTTTCAAAATCTCAAAAGGTAAATATTTACTCTAAAAGAACCGTAATCATTTATTCATCTTAGAGGTCATATTATGTAAGCTGTTTCTATAAAAAAAACCCCAATTTCGGACTTATTTAATATCCTAATTTTTATGTATCAATTGTTAATGTTTTTCTTTTATTATAAATAATTGAATTGAACAACGAATAAAACAAATTATTTCAACATTTCTTAACAATTGATTAAAAAGGTATTATAGTCTAAAAATATTTATAAATGAATATTTAATTTTGAGGACAGACACTAAAGACTAATTTCAGTAAAATTAGCATAATCACTAAATGTTTAAAAAAAAATCCAAATGTAACAGATTGAGGTTAAAAAAAAGCAATTATAGAAAAGTGCCCCACTGATAATTAGAGGGAAAAAAATTCAATACAACAACGAGGTGTAAAATGTACTTTCTTGTAAGAAAGAAAAGAATGTAAAGTAGATGAGAGCACCAGGTGCTAAGTGGGTTAAATGTTACAATCACATTCGTGAATAACATTATCAACATATTAAACATAATGAGATGATTCTGACGTTTGTCAACATTAGTTCAGAAAGGATATTAAAAATCTCCCTTCGAAAAAATAGACAAAAGGGAGAATTTTTAGAAATTTGAAAAGAAAGTATAACCGACTAACCATGATAAGTTTCGGGAGGCATGGAAGTGGCTGCAGTATCAACGGCAGTCATTGCTGCAGCGCTGGGACTATCGCTAAGCGAATTTTGCTGCGGTGTGGAATTAATGCAGAAGGAAGGCACAAATTCCGCTGCGTTTACGTTAAGAGTTGAGAATTTGCTTTCGATGGATTTATCCTGGGCGGCAGTTGTATCTCCGCTATCTGCCTGCTGTTCCCACGAGTCCGGTGCTACGGTGTTCGCCATATTTATCACTGTTTCGGCACACCCAGACAATACTGCCGCACTTTATTTAACAAAAAACACGCGAGAACAATTATAGATTCCCTATAAGTTGACGCTAATTAATGGGAGAGGCTTAAAAAAATAACTATTTATGATATTTTCTCTTATATTGCACACGCGTGTCGCTACTCCGCGTGTAGCCCCCGTGGTCTGTCTATTTCCCTACACCACTTCGCCGGAACTGCAATGATCAACACAACATTTTCTAACTTCCTGTCAAAACATCAAACGTGAAGAAAACAAAGTTTCATTTTTTAAATTTTACAGTTGTATTTAGCCCGCCTTTTTCTTCTTCTCAGGGGAAAATTACCATTTAAACATTGAATTATTTACTTAGTAATATATCTTATTATTTTATTTATAATTTCCCGAAAGGAATTTTATATTTTTACTTTGAGGTTGAGTCCACAATAGACAGCGTTAAGGAGATTGAGCTACTTAAGACCATCGATAATCTACTTAAGACCATTGATATCAATGGTGTTAAGTAGCTCAATCTCCTTAACGCTGTCTATTGTGGACTCAACCTGATATAATTCATATAATTCATATAATTCATATAATTCATTTAATTTTATAAAAAGGTGAAAACCATTTTTAAAAAGCGCGCCATGAAACATTTTCTTTTTTACTCAATTGGCAACACTGATCTTTTCACATTTTGCAATATTCTGACTGGAAAAAAGTTGATTCGCTTCTTCGCTTTTTTAACAATTTTAATATTTTTATTCCTTTGTTTATTTGATAAGTCTAGATTTTAGGTAATTTGATTATGAAATACTTTCTTGCTTGTTTGTAGTAGTTATATATCGTTGTTAATTATAATCGTAAATGTGTGTACTTTTTGCACATTTTTGAGGTTATGTCTGTCGTAAAATTTCGTACGCGCATACCAAGAAGGCGCGCATACGTTAATGATGTCAACAATGAAAAGAATGAAATTAAAATATTTATTTCTTTCTTAATTGTTAATAATTAAATACTATTCAACAGGTGGAAAAATGTCAAGGGAAAATGAAAATATAATGGAAGATGAGGACGAGGATGTTGTTCTTCAGGTAAAATTTTTCATTTATTAATATTTTCTTTACGTTTACATTTTTGTTTTTATAAAATTTTCCCAATTTTGTGATAATTTGCCTTTATTGACATAACTGATTTATAAACGTATATAAGTAATTTATTTGTTATTTAAAATAACAACGATAAATGTTATTTAAACATCTTTTGAACTTTTAAAAAAATGTATTGAAAATTGAATAAACAGTTTCAAAATTTTTAATAAATCGAAGAATATCGCGAATTTTTTTTTTACAATAAATAATGACATTATTCTAATTGATTTTCGAATAATTAATTTATTATTAATTGTAATTTGCGTTTACATTAATTGCGTAATTAGGGCAGCGAATTACATACAATTTTAACGAACATGGGATTAAATGATTTTGAAAGTGTACCAATACAGAGAACTGAACATTTTAATACTGAAGAGACTGCTAATGGCCTTTTTAATAAGGTAAATTAAAATTTATTAATGACAGTTAAGTATTTATTAAAGTAAATGTTTTGTGACATTAATTTACTATATTAATTTTTAATTCATTTTTAATTAAGTTATAATTAAAAATGAAAATAAATACATTAATTTTGTTCTTTCATTATTTTTCTCAATCATTTTTTTTAGGTGAACTTTTCAATCAATCAAAAAATCTTCTCTTTTTGTAATTCTGTTTTTTGTACAAGACAGGTAATGACATTTTTAACATTTTTATTTTTATCGATTTACTGACTGACAATTTTTGTAATAATTGATTAAAAAGTTACAGGACAATGAATTTTTAGATGAACAATTGAAAATTATTTTGAGGCTGGATTGTCTTCTAGATGATCACACGTCCAAAATACAATCTTTTGTTGTTGATAAAAAGCAATGCGTTTTTAAGTGAGTTTATTTCGAAACTATACTTTAAGACAAATTTTTAATTTCTTGCAAAATATTGAAATTAATAATTTTACAAAATTTTTTGCAACATCAGGAAAGCAGTGCATTGGTTGCCATTAATGAGTTCATCGGCAATGATTTTACACTGGGGATTGTTTAGAAAATACAAAAGTGTTTTAAATATAATTTTGGCTTCGTCCATTTGCACTTTAACTTTACATACAAAATATTTACGATGGAAAGCTACTAAAAATCTAAAGTGCCTTATAAATTTACAAAATGATTTTTATCATTCATGTAAAAATTGTCTGAGAATATTGAGATATTCGTTTAGAATGAAATCGGATTCTCGAAAAACTGGTCAGAAATTTGTGTAAGTTTTTTTTTTGATATTTTTTCCGTAATTAAATTTTTTCAATTTCTTTATTTTTTTGTTGGTGATAATTTATGTTTGATATTTTTTTTCAGAGAATTGGAGAAATCAAAACATGTGTATCTTCTGCCATTGACGGAAATTTTAATTTCCTCTTTGGAAAATGTTTTACTACTTTTTCATCAAGCTTCGAAATGTATTTTTCAACTTTTGCCAAATTCGAACAGTAATGACGATTTAATTACAGTCTTCGAACATGATTCCTTTTTCATGAGGGGAGAAGTTACGTATCGAACGTTAAAGGTAATTTAAAGAAAATTATTAAAATTCAATTTTAATGCATAATAATCTTCTTAAAAAAATAATGAGATTAATTTTTCTCTATAGCCTTTCAAATAATTTATTTCTAAAATTTTTTTGCAGAATCATTATTATATGTATCTTCTCGTCCAATCGGAAATGTTACAACTTTTGGCAATTGCGTATAATCGAGAAACGTGGCAAAATTTCGGAGGATGTCCAGAAATAAAATTAAGTCACATTATAAATAATTTACTACTGAATTTAAAAAAATATAATTCCAAACTTTTAAAAGTATTAAATGAATATTCTACCAAGAAATTCGAACCACAACACAGAGAATATAGGTAAGGGAACTTTATTTGTTATTGTAACGTTTTATCGAACAGTACATTTCATTTTTCATTTATTCACTTTCAGCGGTTCGAAAGTCTCAAAATGGCAAGATTTATACGTTCATTTAGATTTAACAGCTTTCAAATTACAAACAGCCTATAAAGTACTACTCTCGACATTGGAAGAAATCGATTCACGTTCGAATGAAAATTCTAGTGACGATTTTTCTGAAATTATAATGGAGAATTTAAATGAAGTCTACAAACAAATTGACACTGCCAGAAGTTTCACGGAATTCAGCAGTTTACTTGTTGCTAAAGTACAACATGAACAATCTAAAGGGCAAATCGTTCTCAAAAAGGACATTATTTCTCATAGTGAAAAATTAGAATTACCAATTGTTTTGGACACGGAACCGGAAATTGTCGATGAAGTTTTTGAGGAGTACATCAAAGAAGAATATTTAAAACCACTTTACGAGGATGGCGACGAATCCATTATGCAAAATTATAAATTTGATAAATTATTGGCAAAGAATTTTATGAGTGAATTGAAAGATGCATTATTGGAGAAGCATAAAACAATGTCTGAAAGAGAATCAAGAGCTCTGCAGAGAATGTATAAGAATGTTACTCAGGAAATAACGTCGAAACATGAAAATAGTGTAAATGATAATATTCTTCCACCAACATCACCTCCTTTACCTCCGAAATCTTCTGATAGGGAAGAGAAAAAGACAATGTATTCATTTCCAAATTATGAAAAAACAGAAGAAGAAAGTATTGAAAATAATTTAGTGGAGATGAATAAGAGGGAAAATTTACCTGATGAAGAAATATTTTCACTGAGATTAAAAAAACAGACTTTTTACGAAGATAAAGAGAAAGAAGATGATGAAAAAATTGATGTGGAGAGATTTTCAATAATTCAATGTAAACAGAATTTTCCATTTTTTCTCAAGACAGCCGAAGAAACATTTATTGGCAGTGGAGAAAATTCTGAGGAGGAATTAATTGTGAGCGACGTAGAATCTGACGAGAGATGAAATCTATTTTAATAAAAGAATAATATTTATTTTACATATTTTGTTTTTATTTCAAATTCCTATTATTTTTTATTAATTGTATTTTTTTATAATAAATAATAATTTTAAATTATAAATATAATTTTCATTGTTGCATCGATTTTTTAATTTACAAAATATGAAAATATTAAATTTATTTTATTTTTAATTTAATTATTATAATAAAATTAATAATAATTTCAAATTATAAATATAATTTGCATTGTTGCATCGGTTTTTTAATTTACAAAATATGAAAATATTTAATTTACATATATTTTCTTATTTTTAATTTAACATGAAAATATGTTTAAATAATTTCAAATAAATTTTGTTTTCGCGCTCTTGAAGCGCCCCCAGATGGAAAAACAAGCGAACTACTTGCTTTATCAACGTTGTGAACTGTGCCTGACTGTCAAACTGTGAAATGTTGTCGTGATATAAAAAATATAATTTTATTTATATTAAAAGAGTAAAAGTGTGTAATTTTCAAAGTTTTTTATAAGAAAGAAAATTATAAAAATGCCATTGCCCGCTGCATTGGCTGCCCGATTGGCCAAAAGGGGCATTATTACAAATTCCGATAAGCCTGGTGAGTATAACCTTAAAATTTATATTTTTGTTTGTTATTTTCATTGTTTTTGTGTTACTTTTTATATATTTTTTAATCAAAATTTTATAATTTTCGTTCAAATGGAAATAATTTAATTTCCGAAATTGTCTAGTGCTGATTATTAGGTTATGTTATATTTTTTAAAGGAAAAAAACCAAAATCTTAGAAGTTTTTATTAATTCGAAAAAATGTTATTCAAAATTTTGTTTACAATTTTTAGAGACTGCAAGAAAAGAGCCAAAAAAGAAGGTTCATGAAGAAGTAATTGCTGAAGATTACGATAGTACGAAAGAAGATATCAGTCAAATTGATCTTTCCCAACAATTTATGGTACGTAATTTGTATATTATGATATAATTTATATTTAATGTTAACTATAATATTCTTCGTATTTTTATTATGTTCATTATGACATAATTATGTTAATTATAACATAATTATGTTAATTATGACATAATTATATTAATTATTATATATTTATTAAAATATATATCGAGATAGTTGCAAATCTTTACGTGTTTCAATTTTCAGGGTCATCCTGGTTGTCCAAACAAGTATAATATTTATCACGAGTGTAGTAGAAAGTGTAAAGAAATTTGGGGAGCTGGACATATTCAACCATCGGAGGATTATTTAAAAAAACAAATGCGTATGCTGCAAAAATATTCTTTACCGGAAACTTGGAAGGCAGTTTATGATCCAGGAACGTAAGTACATTTTCTAATTTAATAATTAACTTATTTTAATTTAATTAAGTTAAGTTAATTAATAAATTATTAATTTTAAGTTAAATAAAACGTTTAATATTAATTAAAAAGTTGAGAGAATTGCTTAATATTAATTCTTAAACTGTAAATTTTATTCTACTCGATATTATCGTAATATTAAAATTTTATTTCTTACTATTTGGAAAACTTTGTCGAAAAAGGAACAGACTTTTAATATTTCTTTAATTAATTTAATTTAAAATAATGAAAATAATTTAAATTACATTTTTAGAGGGCAGCATTATTACTGGGATTGGTCATCAGATTTGGTATCTTGGCTGCCTCCAGGACATCCAAAATGTCAAATTTCTCAACCTGCTTCTCAGTTAAGAGAAGAATTGCATCTAAAAGCTGCTGATCAAGATGACAATATGTCTAGTGACGAAAGTGCTAGTGATCAAGAGCCAATGGACGTAAGAAATTTTGAATATTTTCATACGATTTTTGAAAGAAAGAAATTGTTTTCAATTTTTGATATTCTAAAATTTTAAATATTCTAAATATTCTGATGTTCTATTTTATTATTTAACTTATTTTTGATTATTAGGTGGACGAAGAAGTGAGAAAAGATCGCAAGCAAGAATCACGAGACAAGCGTGAAAGTCGAAAACCCCCGAGGAAAGAGTCGAAAGATAAAAAGGATCGTTCACTAGATCCTATGGATCCTGCAGCTTACAGTGATATTCCAAGGTACGATTCGTTTCTCGATGAATATTGAAATTTTTATTATATATTTTTTATTTCTTTTTGTTAATAGAAGAAGAAAGGAAACAAAAGAGAAATAAGAAAGAATACAAAACAGAAATAAGAATGTAAAATAAAAATTTAAATGTAATGTTATAAAAAATAATTGTCTAATTTCTTTATATTCTTATTGTCTAGGGGAAAGTGGTCCGATGGATTGGCCCGTCATAATGAGGCGAAAACAGGCGCAGATACAACAGCATCCGGACCTTTATATCAAATGAGGCCGTATCCAAGTCCTGGCGCAGTTTTACGTTCAAATAAAACTAGTAAACCCGATTCTGAAACCTCTAGTAAACCCAAGGTTTCATTCCCTGAAAAACCAGAATAATTTTTTATTTCCGAAGGTATGAATTTAGTTATTAAATTTAATTTACATTATTTTAAAATAAAAATAAACATCATATTGCCAAAATGTTTAATTATTTCCTTATAGCAATAATTACCAGTTTTCTTATTTTCGTTTCTCCAATTTTTTTCGGTGTTTTGTTTATTTTTACGCCCCAAAATTTATTTAGAGGTAAAAGACCTTTTTCAGCAACAATAAATTTTTTGATATATTTTAAAAGGCAAATAAATATTTTGTAAAAATGTATCTTGAACGATATTAATTTTTTACAATCGTGAAAATTGATAAATTAAAATTTATCTATAATTAAATTATATATGAATATTAATATAAATAATAATCTATATTAATAATCGTTGTATTCCGGTAAGAATTTTATTATTTATGAAATAATTCAATTCTAGCGAAGAATTTTGTTACAATTTTTGAAAAATTCTAATTAAATTCTTTTTGAAGAATTTCTTTGAATTTTTTTTTAAATAATGGAGATACTTTAATAATTTTAATTAAAATTTTTTAAAATAATTCAATTTTATGAACAATTTCTTTCAAGTTTTTAAAATAATCGTGTTTTATTATTAATTGAAATTGAACATTTAATTATTTAATTTTATTAACATTTTAGAAAATAATTAAATTCTTTTAAAAAATTTGATACCTACTTAAGAAAAATATTGAATTCTTTCGCGAAATCTTTTTTGTAAACAATTGGATTTTTGCAATGAATTTATTTCGAAGAATTTATTAAAATTTTAGAAAATAATTGGATTTTTGCAAAAATTTTTTTTATTAAAAAAGAAATTTAATTTTTTCATGAAATTTTATTAAAAATAATTTAATTTTTGCAAAGAATTTTACTGTTTGTAAAGATAATTGAATTCTTACGAAGAATGTTATTATCTATGAAAATAATTTTATTTATATTTGTATTATATTTGACAATTTATTAAATGTTAATTATAAATGAATATAAATAAATAATATTTAATAAACATTAAAGTGAAATTTATTATTTTATTAACTTATTTCAATAAAAAAATAATAATTTTATATTTATATTGAATTTAATTATTTATTTTATATTTATTTATATTTATGTTATAATTTTATTATTTATATTATTTTTATTAACATTTTAATAATATGTATTTAAAATATTTGCTATTTATAAGAATTTTGAAAATTCGCGCGCATTTTCCGACGACCGCAGCGCACTCTTGAACTTTTCCTGTGCAACTGATGTGCCATAACCTCCAATTCCTCATCGTTTTCCTAATCGTTTTTTCATGAACCACGGGAAACGGTGCTGTGATTAATTACTTTTTACAAAGTTTTCTGCAAATTGTGCACGCATTTAAAATGCAGAAGAACATTTTCATCAAGTTACAAGCATTTTAAGTATAACATTTCGTTTATTACGATAAACTGAAGTAAGAAGCGTGCTTCGTTTATTTCGGTCATTTTATAGTGTGTTGCGATTTTGGTCAAAAAAGAAAAGAAAAAAAATTCTGGGATGCGACAAACTTTCTAGGATCACGGTGTGATTACATTAATTTTCCCCTAAAGAACATTAAGATAGAAAGAGGATTATGAAATATTCGTATAACATTTTTAAAAGAAATTGGTACGTAAAAAAAATGTTTTTTATACGCTTTTATTTTGCACACACATATTTTTTACCCCCAAACTAAGCGTGGCTTTTATGATATTATACGCTTTGGCTTTTGTGTGCGTGCAATCGTGTATGTACACGGTGCCATGTGACTATAATAAACTGATATTTCAATTCGGTTTACTTTTCTGGCAGTTATCTTTAAATATTCTAATCAATTCCCAGTGTTTTAACATGTATACTTTTTCAATTTGCCCGCTTTATGTAAATGAAAAATGATTGCTGAAAAAGATGTCGAAGATGGTAAAAACTTTTGTTTACGTCTATAATGCATATCATTGACTTTAGTTTTTTACTTTGTTGATAATAATTGTATTTATTAACTATTATTATTAAGAAATTATGTATACTTTGTTAATAAGTCTTATTCAGTTTTAATGTGAAAAGTGTTTGAAAGCAAAACATGAAAAGTTCTTTAAAGCCGGTGTTGATTAAAAAACGAAATTTTATTTCATTTCTGATGAGAAATTTATAATATTTTGATATTTTACATTTGGCTATTTTGGAAATTTGGTATTTTGTTATGAATTTGTTTATGTTTGAAGTATTTTTCACCCCTTTGGAATACAATTATTCCAAATTATTATTATTTTAATATTATTATTATTATTAATTATTATTATTAATTAGGTTATTGCGTATTAAAAAATAATAACTTTATATTTAGTACAATTGGATTTTTTAAATATAAATAAAATATCCTTATGAATATTTAATGTGTCAATAAAATTTTTTAATTTTTTTGTTGTCATTTTTGCTATAATTAGATAGTTACAGATTGGTTGTGTTAAATAATGGCAAATTTTGTGCGCATTCAATAGTTTAAAAATATCTTTTGATCTTGAATTTTTGAACGTTAGAATAATTTTGTTTTTCATATGTATTTATTAGAAAAAATTGAATATATTTTTCTATCTGATATTTTAATTGTAATTTTTCATAAATATTTGCTATGAATAAAAAAAGAGATTTTATATTAAATATTCTAAACTATAGAGGAATATTCTTTTGTTAAAATTCATTGGTTATTTTGATCACTGTCGTAACGCTTTTTAAATCTCTCTTTATGGTGAATGGCGACAAAGAATTGAATTCATCATGCGTTACTTCTGCCTTTATTCAAATGACTTAACAAAAATTAATTTGCCTTTTTTGAATGGTATATTCAATTTTACGCAAAATTGTTTTACGATATAGTTCTTTTTTCCCCTTTTCATAAAAAGCCTTTTTTTAATAATTAAATTAATTTTTATGATTTCAGGAACTTCATTCAAAGTGCAATTTGAGTTTAAAACTTGATGAAAAAACAAGAGAGAAAATAAAAAAGGAAAAAGTTAGTGTCGAAGAGAATTTTTGAAATATTTATAAAACATGGAATATTTTATAAGAAAAATTGCAGAGTGCACAACTTAAAGAAACGAAATTAACAAAAATGACCATTGAAGTGTTCAAATCGAATTAATTCTCAGAATGTGTGTATACAGTTTTTGCAAGTTTGTGCATTCTTTTTATACTCGTACTTGATACACATTTTTTATTAATCACGTTTTTCATAAACAAATAACTGTTGGAATTTTATAATAGTAACAGTTTAGAAATTCACTATTAGTGAATGAAAGAAGAGAAATTCTATTGGGAATATAGACTGTCTTTAATCATTGACTTCCATAATCTTTTAAATAATCAGTAAAACAAAAAAGCGAAGATTTTTTAATGATAATGAGTCTTGTCGAAAGGTGCCAAAATAATATGAAATACTGTTCATCAGCAAATTGACAACGAAATTACAAGGATAAAGAAGAAGAAGAAGTCAATGTTGCAGTCGACAGATGAAAGACTAACTGTGATTAGAGAGAAGAAATGCACAAATTTTATACTTTTATGTAACTCGTGTAATGTTCCTGATGATCATTCATTACTCGAAGTGAATACAAAGGCCTATATAAAATATATTTTTTCGAGTGGAATTTCCTATGAACTCTGTCTATGAAGAACTAGTTGCACATTGAAGATCTTTCACTTCTACTCAATAAGAGTTCAAATTACACGTATTTTCTACGACTCAACTACTGTATATAAAGAAAAATTTTTACCCGGTATGTTTGAATATTTTATCTTTTAAATTACAACACGAAAATAGAATTTTTCATGAACAAGAAAGAATTATATAATATTTTACAAATAATTTTATAAAAAGAAAGTCCAAATTGGTGTAAAGTTTCGTTTGTTTAAATTGTATTTTCTTATTGTTAAATTTGTTGTAAAATTTACAATTTGAAATTCGAATCGAATGTTACAATTTTAATATTTAAAATTGCAATTAATTTGTTTATTAACTATTGAAGTATTGTAAAAATTTATAGTTTGAATTAAATGCAAATACTTTAATATTTAAAATTTAAACCAATTTCTAATTTTAAAAAGGCGAAAACTTAATCTAAATTCAAAATATCGTTTTTATAATAAGGTTTCAATTTCTAAAACAGCGGAATTTAGGTTTTATAATTGAAATAAATTATTGCTAATTAAAAAGATTATTCTTTTAGAGAGAACATTTTTATTTAACCGAATATTTGTATTTTCAGTTTCAAGAGGTACATTTGAGCTAATCCTAATGCTGAAAGGAAGCCTAGCATCGTACCTAGACACCCGTATCGAAGAAGAGTCGTCATACATAACACTCAGCAATGGACCTAGCGGTATGTAGATGTTCAAGAAAAAAATATAAAAAACATTTAAATTATTTAATTATTTGATTTTTAAATTTTGAATTTTAGAATTTTAAATACCGTAGAAATAAATTATGGTAAATTTATTTTTTCTAATTTTTTTTAATAAAAATAAGTAATAGTTATTCATATTTCATAGTTAATTATTATGAATAATAATTCTTTTTCTTTATCCATGTGAATAATTAGAAGACAATTTATTAATATGCAATAGATTTTATTGCATATTAATTATAATATCATGTATTTTTTATAATTATGATTATTACACGAAAGTGAAATTAAATTCGTATTTTATTTTTATTAATTAAAATTTGTAATATTTAATAATAATAATAATAATAATAAAAAATTTATGAATTTAACATTTTAACAGATGTTAAACCATTTAATCAATAATAAATTTATATATTATTATTATTATTATTATTATTATTATTATTATTATTATTATTATTTTAATGTTATTCATAATAATAAATATTTAGCTCTTTTTATTACAAAATGAGCTATCTACAATTTTTAAACTTTCAAATGAACGAAATATTTTAAAATAAAAGTATTTTCATAAATTACTAATTGCAATACAAATTAAAAACTTAAATATTACTTTTAGGAATTTTATATAATTAAAAAAAAATAATTTTTTGATAGTGACGCAAAATTATTTCAATAAAAATGTAATTTGGAGAAAAATAAATAAATTTCATTTATTTGAATGTTTAGAAGTTTAGAATTATACAAAATAATAATAATTACCTACTATTATTATATTTAATGATAAAATTTAATTATTATTAATTTTAATTATTTATTTATTATTCATTTTATTATTTATTCTATTATTTATTTATTAATTTAATTATAAAGGAAATTTTAATTATTAATGTAATGAAATATAATAATAAAAGTTTAAATACAGTGCAATTTACATTAAATTATTCATATTATTTTGTTTTTATTTTTTTAAATATACAAACGGGACGTTTCAATAAAATTTTATTTTTAAAATTGTATGAAGAAATTATAAGAATATTTTTTATTGCAGCTCCTGTAGGCGAAGCCTCAAGCTCAGGAAGAACTGAATTTAACCACCTCCTGGAAGATAGTTACTTCGTTAGTCCTGTCCTTTGTGCTCACTGTAAGTTTCATAATTTAAGTTCATTTAGATAAATTAAATCAACCCCAATTTAAGTGTAATTAAATTGATTGCTAAAATAGCATTAAACTCGATAAATTTTAGAAAATTACTAAATTAGTTTAATTAACTTTTAATTTTCGCCTTAATTATTTAGTGTTGTTTTATTTGCTAATTATTTTCTTTCCTTCAAATTTTTTTTGTAATTTTTCTTTATACAATTCTGAATGATTTTTAGTGTGTTTTTATAAAATTTAAATCATATTTTCAGTTTATCGTCTTTGTTTTTCTTTTTTTTTTTTTGTTACTTTTTCTCTCTTTTCTCTGTTTTTTTTGTAGACTGAGCTACATTCTTAAGGTGATTTATAATTTGTTAATTAATTATTTTTTCTTAAAAGTTAATAGTAATTTATTTCGAATAAGAAAAATATAATTTGTGATGCTCCAAGGTCTTATGCAAAATGACGTAATTTAGAGAAAAAAAACGGGGATTACTCATAATTTTTTGTTTTCTTTTTTAATATTACCGGTATCTGTTTTCTTAGGCATAAAAAACAATTCCTTTAAGTACCAAGAGCTTCTGAATAATGAATCGTTTCTTCGATTTATCTTCGCTAAAAATATTTTGTTTTCTTTTTATTTCTTACAAATGTTCGATTTTGATTTTGTTGTTGAAACTCGTGGGTAAAATTTTTGTCAGGAGGATTATTATTTCTTTTACGTTGAAGTTAGAAAGTTTTGTTTGTCGATCAAGACAAAATTTACAAGTAGAAAATTTTCGTTTGATTTTGTAGATAAATTGGTACTAAAAAATTTTTAAATTTGAAAATCGAATTTCAACTTTTGTCGGGAGAAATGTTAAATTATTTGTTGAAATTAGAAAAGTTTTTTTATCGGTCAATGAAAAATGTACGTACAAACACAGAATTTTTGTTTGAGTTTTTAAATTGTTGTTAAAAAGTTTGTAAATTTAAAAATCGGATTTCAACTTTTGTCAGGAGAAATATTCTTTTTTTTGGTGAAATCAGAAACGTTTGTTTTCGATAAAGAAAAAATTTGCAAACACGGAATTTTCCTTTGATTTTCTAATTAAATTGGTGCTAAAAATTTAAAAATCGGATTTCAAAGAGAAATATTATTTTTTTTTTAAATCAGAAACGTTTTTTTTCGATCGGGAAAAAATTATAAATAGAGAATTTTCCTTTGATTTTCTAATTAAATTGGTGCTAAAAATTTGAAAATCGGACTTTAACTTTACATCGAAGTATTGAAAATTATTTAGTTTCAATCTCGAAAAGTGTGAATACATTCATTTTATTCGATTGGTTAAAAACTTGAATCCAACGAAATGGAAGCATTCAGTTTTCGAGCTTAAAACTACATTGTTTAAATTTTTTCGCTGTAAATTTTGAGTTCGATTTTTAACACTGTGTTTGGGATTTTTTTTCATGGTATTTATTAAATTTTAAAACAAAAATATAAATTTTGATTACTAATAGTTTTTGATCTTCTTTTTCTGTTTCAGGCGAAGATTATATTTGGGGTACAGGAAAAGTTGGCGTCAAATGTAAAGGTAAGGGAAATACTTTTTATCAAGAATGTCGATCGTTTAGCAAAGCAGACAGCTTGACGTTATACCATGATTAACGTTTTTCAGATACTAAATAATTCACGGCAATAAATGCTTCTGCTGTCTGGGTTGCAATTCTTTGCATGCATTGAAATTAGATAAAGATTTCATATCATGGAAAGTAACTTGCAAACGTCTATCTACATCAAAACGTGTTTATCTTTAGATTGCCAACTTTTTTTTTATTCCTCTTAACTTTATTGTAACATCTGCTTCTCTTGTGGCTTCTTTATTTTTACACGCACGAATCCGTTTCTTTCGGGAAGAATTTTCACCGAATTTTTCTCTGTGGGAAAAATTCGGTTTTTATTTTAATATGAAATACGGACCCAGTTTTTTAAGTTTTGATTTATTCAAATTTCAAAGGGAAAAATAATCGAAAAATTTAAAAAAGTAAAAAATGAAGTAAAAATGAATTAGATTGTTTATTATTATTTTGATAGTCGTTTTGATATTCGTTAATATTGAATTTTTTAGAGGAATTTGAATATTATTTCTGTTTAGAGAATTTAAAATTCTATTTCTATTTAAATTCAAAGTCTGTGATTTGAATTGAATTACGTTTGCAAGTTTCTTTCATAGTATGTGAGATTATATAATATCCGTTTATTTAACGATTATATTTATGTTCTAAGACTTGACGTTTTTATTATTATTCTTTTCTTTCGATTGAATTTTCATTATTTTATTTTTTTTTTGGTGTACCTCTTTTGACTTTGTGAATTAAAGTCATAATTGGATTTTACCTTTCGTTAAAAGTGCATATTTTTCCGCAAGGATAAATAATTTATTTGAGGCATTTCATTTTGACTATATATTCTCCGTTATCATATATTTAACTAACAAAGGCCTTCTACGTTCGTTGCATATCTTGTCACGTGTATCTCGTTCGTGCCAGATGTCGAGTAATCTAAATGACGCGATTTTTTATGGAAAGGGAATATCGTGGGACATGAGACGCGACATAAATAAAAACTTCATTTTTTCGCTAGCTTTAACAAGACTATCGTTGATGTCCTTTTTTGTATTTTGTATATGTGTGTACGTATTTGTATACTATATGCATTTGTACATGGAGCAGGAGCATTCTCGAGTTTTGACGTTCA
Source organism: Leptopilina heterotoma (assembly GCF_015476425.1). Taxonomy (NCBI): domain Eukaryota; kingdom Metazoa; phylum Arthropoda; class Insecta; order Hymenoptera; family Figitidae; genus Leptopilina; species Leptopilina heterotoma. Next base: position 5,820,150 of record NW_025111138.1, read on the forward strand.
AGTTCCTTTGCACTAATGAATTTAACAACTTTAACAAATTTACATATATTTAGGATGCTGCAAATCAGTTTTCGGTATATTTTTGCTTCACGAATTTCATCAGCACTCAAAGTTGAAAATTATACGAAGTGAACTTCTTTTTTTTTTCTTTTTTGCAGAAACTTTATCATTAGTCCTTCTTTAGGAGAGAATAGTCGTTGAGTCACTGACGAATTTATGAAAAATATCGTCGAGACTTGATGACTACACTGAGAATGATATTTGGTTTGCTAATTGAACGTAATTATAGATGCGAAAAAGATATATTTTGTTTTTGCAAAACTTTTCGGTGCATTAAGAAAAAAGAAAGAAAAAAATTTTGTTTTGTTACAAAGTAAATGAGAAATATTTTTTTTTTGTTTTGGATGAAAAAAATTCGATTTTGATCCATTTTTGCAGTTTTGTTTGTTACAAAATAAACAAAAAATATTTTTTGAATAATTTTTCTGATTAAATTTTCGAAATTTACAATTAAAAAGATTTTTAATAATTAAAATTTTGTAAAATTTAATTGAAAATAATTGATTTTTTCATCAAGTATTTTATTACAATTTTTGAAAATCAACTTTCCAGAAATTTTAATTGTAAATTTTGAAAATAATTGAATTATCAAAAATTTTAATGAAAAATCTTCAAGAGTAAATTTAAAAATGAAAATTAGCTTCTAAAAATAATTTAAAAATAATTTTTAGAATCTTTTTATTCTAATTTTTTAAAATTCAATTATTTTGTAAAATTTAATTGAAAATAAATTATTTTTTCAAGCATTTTATTACAAATTTTGAAAATCAAGTTTTTAAAAATTTTAATTGCAATTTTTAAACATTAGATTCTAAAAATTATATTAAAATATTTTTGAAAAAAGCAATTCTTCGAAAGTTTTCATTCTAATTTTTTAAAATTCAATTATTTTCAATTATGAACATATTTCCGTAAATTTAAATACATACAAAAAATAATATTTGCATTTTTGTAATTATTTTTAACACTTTGGAGAAACCATCCGATTCAAAATTTGTAATTAAAATTCTTCAAAAAATTACTTAGTTTTTTTTAAATTATACAAAAATTCTTTTAAGAAATTCATTTATTTTCAAAAAATTATAATACAATATTTAAAAAAAAAATTAATTCATAGAATTGTTTGGAAATTTTTCATATGTATATAATTATTGAAAAACTATTATCTTTCAAAAATTGTCTAAAAATATTTCTTTATTATAATTTTTTAAAAATATTAATTTAAAAAAAAATATAATTACAGTTACACTTATTTTAAAACATTGAATTTTTGTATTTAATTAATTGAAACCTTGAAGAACTTTCGGAAAATTATTAAAAATATTTGATTTAGAGATGAAGTTTAGTTAAAAATTGTAGAAAATAATTTTGGAGTTGTAATTTTTGAAAGTTATTAAATTTCAGAAGGTTTTAAATTGAAATTTTTTAAATTTTCTTTCCTGTGACAAAACAAGAAAAAGTATATAAATATTTATTTAACAAAATTATTGAAGTTTTGAATAATTGAATTTAGAAAGCAGAGAAAGGTCAGGGAAATACAAAATAAATTTTTCGTGACAACAGTAAATTTAAAATAAGACTTTCGATTTTTTTTCGTATTTTTAATCGACTGTTTTTACGCCTTAAAGTCGATCTTAGGCCTGATTTTTGCAGAAGTATAGTTTATTACACACAGAAAAAAAATTATTTGATTCAAATAACCGATTACTTGTCTATTATCAAATGAATATTTACTTGAATTAAATTTTTATTTAAATAATTAATTAAATGGTATTTGAACCAACAATTTCAGAAATTTGCAACAAATACTATTTAATTGACGGTAAATAAAAATTATTTCCTTAAAGTAAATATTAAATAAATATTAAAGTAAATATTTAATTGATAATAGTCAAGTAATCCGAATTTAATAAATTTTTTTCTAGTGCAAAGTAAACAAAACATATTTTTCTTGTTTTGGACAAAAAAAGCAATTTCTGCAATTTTTGCAGAAGTTATATTTTTGGTTACAAACTAAACAAAAAATATTCTTTTTGTTTTGGACAAAAAAAAAGAATTTTGATTTTGATCCATTTTTGCAGAAGTTCTTTTTTATACAATTTATTAGAAAAATTAGTTTCGTGTGTAAGCACAAAATTTTAAATGTCAATTCACTGATGCAGTTACCCTACATAATAGGATTGATATGATCTTTTTACAACGGAAATACGGTTTTATTCATGAGGTCCATTGAGATAGGGTATCAGAAGTTTGACATACACAATGCTTTCATAGCATACTAATATATATTTTTTTATATTGTTAAAAAAAGGAGTTTTAATATTACCGAGTGTCCGTCAGATATTTGAAATGAAAACTGGCATTGAATGCATGTCAGGAAGAATTTTCATCTCGATTAAAAAATACTCGTATCTAAGAAAAAAAGTTTGCCAAGTTCAAAGATTAGATCTTGTTTGTCTCGGTATTAACTTAATCCTTATATTAAAACTTAACTAAAAATAAATTTTCTCTCTTTTTTTTTATTTACAAACACGTGTATTTTTTTTTAATTCAAATATTTTTATGTTTTTTTTTTGAATTTTAAATAACTTTAATTTTAAATAGACGGTTTTTTTCGAAAACTGTCTTGACATTTTTTCTTGGTCTGTAACTTTGATTAAAATAGAAATAAATTTTTTTATTTTCGAATCATTGCATTTGATAAAAAATATAAAAATTACTTTTTTCATTTGGAAAACAAGTATTTTGCTACGTTTCTTTTTCGATTCCGTGAAATATTTATAATCAAGGATTGAGGGAATAAATTTAAATAAAAAAAAAATAAAAATATTTATTTAAATAAAATTTAAATATTTTTCGTACAAAAAACAATATTTTTTGGTCTACTTTTTCTGTTTCAAATAACAAAACAAAACAAAAAAATTGGTATAAATTTTCCAAGCGGAAAAATATTTTGTTGAAAATCGTCGATTCGATTCGTTCGTTTCTTATACCTAAAATCAAACTTTATTAAAATTCTCATCTTTACGAATTGGTTCAATGTTTTCTTCTTCATTTTTTTCGTTTTATTTGTTTAAAACGCAAATCACGACATAAATAGATTGAACTATTGTAGGCCAATTATTCCTCAAGTACAATTTAAAATAGAATCGATTCGTTATTTACATTGCTAGAAACAATTGAATCAATTTCGTTTCAATAATCATTCAATTTCATATACATAGTATTTTGTATTTGAAAAGTAATTCAAGAGAGAGAGAGAGAGTAGAACATATTAAATTCTTCATAATTTAAAGTTCAAAAATCGAACTTTATCTATAATAAAAGATAAAGTTTATCGACAAGAAAAAAAAAGAGAGAAAAAATAAAATAAAAAGAAAGAAGGTGAAGAAATTCTCCTTCAGGAAAATCGAGAATATAAAAATGTCTCACCACTTCAATTAATTGCATTGAAATAAAAAATGTATCTGATATTTCAACACTTTTAAGTCATTTGTCTTTTAAAATTGCATCTGTGTGATATGAGTTAATAAACGTAATTCATCATTTCTCTCTCACTCTGAATATTATATACGAAAGAAGAAGAAAAATATATTTAGATAATAAGCTCTCCTTACAGACATCGATCTTTTTGCATTTCTCTCAACTATTTTCTGATTAAGACAATGTTTCTGATTTTCATTCGATGTTCTGCTTGTTAGGATTATTTATTTATTCTAAGGTGGATATTTTTTGTGAATTTGGTGGAAATTAGGGGAAAAAGGGAACTAAACTCTTTTTGTTTGCTCTAATAATAAATTATAAAATAATAATAAGAGATAATGATGTCACGCAATTTTTCGGGATTTTAGACCCCCCCCCCTCCCCTTGTCACGCAATTTCATGCAATTTCTCATGTAAAAATACATTGTGTCACGTTTAGTAGAGACCCCCCCCCCCCCTTACCCCCAAAAACGTGACATTTGTGAACGCTCCCTAATAATAATACTAATAATAATAATAATTATAATTATTACTAATTAAATAATTAATAATAATAATTAACCAGTAATAATTAATAATAATTATTATTACTGTTATTATAATTACTTTTATGATAATAGTAATAATAAAATAATAACAATAATAATTATTTTATTATTATTTTATAATAATTTATAATTTTGATGCACGCAGAGAAAATAAATATTTCATTTTGTAAAAGTATTTTACTATTTGGGAGAAAAGCGAAATTTTTATATAAAAAATACTATAAATTTGAAAAAGAAATTATATGAAGTTTAGTAAAGTTATATTAAAATTTAATTAACGTTCTTGACATTTGATGTCAAGTGTGTGTTAGTGTTCGTTTGTTAAACCATTTTTTATAATTATTAAAAATATTAGTATTATTATTATTATTATTTATAAATTATACTCCCTTATTTTGAATTAGTAGAGTATTATTAAGAATATAAAGAATTTAAAATTTCACTTATTGATAGTAAAATTATTATTAAATCATTTGATGGACGATTTTTTATCCTTTCATTAATAATTTTTTACTGATTCAAATTTTAGAGAGTACTTTCTTTTAAATTTAAATTGTATTAGATTTAAAATTTTTTGTAATTTAAAAAAATTAATTTGCAATTTAGGGAGTGTTCACAAATGATGTCACGCAATTTTTAGAGATTTTCAACCCCCCCTCCCCCCTGTCACGCAATTTTTGCAATTTCATATGAGAAAAATACATTGTGTCACGTTTAGTAAAACTCCCCCCCCCTACCCCCAAAAGCGTGACATCATTTGTGAACGCTCCCTTAGTAAATATTTAATTTATTTCTTGTTTATTATTTTATTATCGTAACTTTTAAAAATATTTTAATAGAAAAGAATTTCGTTCATTTGAACGCATAAAACTTTAGGCTAATAAATTTAATCATTAAAGTATGAACTTGGTTTATTGATATTTGTTATTTATTATTATTATTACTATTATAATTACAGTGGAACCTCGATTATCCGAACTAACCTAGACAAGGTTGGGTTCGGATAATAGTAATTTAAATTTTTTTCATAATTTCATATATTAATGAAATAGAGAATTCAGGATTTTAAAAGATTTTTTGGCATAAAAAAAGTTCGGATAACAGAGGTTCGGATAATCGAGGTTCCAGTGTATTATAATTATTATTGTTTATAATCATTAAAATTTATTATTCGTATATGTTCGGAAAATTTTTCTTTTTAGTGATTATAGGAAAAATTGGCATATCTTATTAACACTTATGAGCAGTCTTTTTCTTGACATCTGTTGAATATTTGCAAAAAAAAAATATAATGGCATGAAAATTAAATTTCGCGCGATTATATTTTTGTGACTCCAACAGATGGCGAGAGAATCGTTGCTCATGAACGAGATGAAGTGGGAACAGTATAAAAATCAGTATAGTTTAGCGTAGGTTCAACCCTTTTTTTTATTGTTACTCCGTAATTACTTAACTTTTTCCTCTCGATTCTTTTTTTGCTTAAAAATCAACTTTTTAAAATTAAAATTTTAATAGTAGAAGAAAAGAAAGTACAAGAAGGGAACGATGGTAGTAATTTTCATTAGATATTCTGTTTTTGAATTTTATGTGCTTTTGAAAGAATATTTATTTATTATTTATTTATATACACTTGTTTGGTGAACAACACGTTCATACAAGGAGAGTTCAAACATAGATTAAAAATAATACAACCAAACTATCAACCCATTCAATCATCAAACCCGCAATTCTTTACCGCTCAAAATTGACACTTTATTTTTGAAGATAAAATGTTGTAAGTATACTCAAAATTTGCGTAAGAAAGTCAAGTTTTTGATGCCGTCTGGCGAATTTTATTTCCATTTAGGGGTTGGGCAGTATGTCCAAAAAAATCGCCCAAACTACCCTAAAAATATGGCCAATTGAGTGAATAACAAAGAAAAATAAAGTAATCTTTCTTGTAACAGAGAAAAACATTTTATTTATGTAGTTTTAACACTTTACCCTCAAAATCATAAAAACCACCCCTAAAAATCACCCCCTAAACATAGGTTTAAAAAAGTTCCAATTTTACTTTAAAAAATTGGTTAAAAAAAAAATAACATTTATGAGGCTCGTGATTTAATCAGAATATATTTTAATCAAATTTACCCCCATAAAAATAATTACCAATGAACAAAAATCATCCCCTGTACATTATTTGGTCAATTTTGTAATTATTCTCATGAACATAAACATAACATTTTTTTTTATACATTCTATAAGTTATGAAATTTTCTCACAATATATTATGTTTAAACTAAAACTAATATTAATAAAAACAACCCCTAAAAATCATCCCCTAATCATAATTTTCACAAAATTCCAATTATTCTTTAATAAATTGTGTACAAAAAATTTAAATACGGTTTCTGAGGTCTAAAATATTTGTTCTGAATATATTTAAATCAAATTCACCCCCATAAAAATAATGACCAATGAACAAAAATCATCCTCTGTACATTAGTTGCCCAATTTGGTAATTATTCTCCTGATCATCGTATTTAAATTTTTTGTACACAATTTATTTAAGAATAATTGGAAATTTGTGAAAATTATGTTTAGGGGATGACTTTTAGGGGTTGTTTTTATTCATATTAATTTTAGTTTAAACATAATATATTGTGAGAAAATTCCATAACTTATAGAATGTATAAAAAAATGTTTGTTTATCGGTAATTATTTTTATGGGGGTAAATTTCATTAAAATATATTCTGATTAAATTACGAGCCTCATAAATGTTATTTATTTTTTTTAATCAATTTTTTAAAGAAAAATTGGAACTTTTTTAAACCTATGTTTAGGGAGTGATTTTTAGGGGTGGTTTTTATTATTTTGAGGGTACAGTGTTAAAACTACATAAATAAAATGTTTTTCTCTGTTACAAGAAAGATTACTTTATTTTTCTTTGTTATTCACTCAATTGGCCATATTTTTAGGGTAGTTTGGGCGATTTTTTGGACATACTGCCCAACCCCTAAATAGAAATAAAATTCGCCAGACGGCATCAAAAACTAGACTTTCTTACGCAAATTTTGACTATACTTACAACATTTTATCTTGAAAAATAAAGTGTGCAGGGGGGTGGCCGGATTCAGAAAGAATGCCCCATATATTTTTTGAATTAGGTTCAAATAAGATTTTAGCATTTTACAGTGAGCGGTACGTAGAGAATAATTAGTAATTTTTCGAAGAAATCTTAATTTTCATGATTTTTAGGATTTTCAGTAGCGTATTAACATCTGGGATTATGAATCGTGATTAAGGGTGGTACTGTATTAATTCAGATTTTTTCAGATCTATTGTAATTTTTCTCATAGAGACATTCGATTTAGATGGCTTTCGAAAAATACAGACTGATGGTTATTGGAAAAATTTAGAAAGATTGGGAAAAAGATGAATATTACTTTTTTTTTGTTTTCGCAATTTCTTCTTTTTTTTATCATTATCGGTTTTAATAAAATTTGTGAATCTGAGTGAAGCGAATGTACTTTTGTTGAGGACAGTACATCGAAGCCGGCATCGAACAGAAAATGATTCGTGCTGCCACCGTTGAAGGCACCACTGTAGCATAGTAACACGCGTACGAGGGGTTTCAAGTGGCGTGCTCTCTCGTGTCCCCCCCTCCCCTTCACCTTGCCTTGTCGTTCCAGTTCGACCGGCAGTTTCTTTTCTGAAACTCGCCCCTCCCTGGTCTCTCTCTCTCTCTTGCTCACTCACTCACTCTCTTTTTCTCCCCCTTTAACCCTCTCACACCCCCCATTCGCCATTCTATCTCTCTCTTTTAATACTCCCTCTTTAATGTTCTCTTGGCTCTCCCCCTCTTGTTAGCTGAGCCATCGTATGACCCAGGGACGGATATGGTTCCAACGATACCCGTTCGCCTTTAAAGAAAGAAAATTAAAAAACAAAATCCTTTGTTCTTTATCTTTCTCTCTCTTTCCCTCTGAAATCGAGTACATGTTTTTCGCCTTGTTAGAAATCCACTCGAGGAGAAAAAAATTGGCCCTCCTATTTATGAATAATGAACGATGAAATTTTCTTCTTTTGGGTTCTTTATGTCTCTCTCTCTCTCTCTCTCTCGCTCAAGTTCTCTCGATTTAGATCGCTTCTTTTTATTTCTTCTTTTTCGGAGTGAACAAATTTCTGATGACCTAATTGAATATTCTCGCATGTTCATTAACCCCCCAAGAACATCAGTACGATATTTTTGGACAAAATATGTAAGCTTTTCTTCTGGAGTTATTTCAGCATTGATTATTTCTCCGCGAACTTGCCAAAAGGAAATATTAAATTTGAATTTCTGGAATTGATTTAAACTTCTGTTTGAAAGTTAAATTTTGAGGGCTTTGCGATTTACTGGTTGGAAATTGATTTAGTGGAAAGTTTTCGGTATAAGTCGGCAGTTTTCTTTTGAAAGTGTAGGGAAGTTCAATTTTTTTTTGGTAGATATGTTAATTGTACGAATTTTGTTTTGATATACTGTTTATTAACTTTCTTTTTTCGCACCTTTTTTCTGTTGTCTTTTGGTTGTCAAGTAAAACAACCATTTGTTGTCAGAGTCAGAAAATAGATTTAGCATAAAGAATTGATTAGCGGAAATCTGAAGAGAAAGAAAATTAATGTTTAGGATACTTTTGGGCCTCGAGGTGACACAAAATTTGTCAAGATTTAAATTTTTGGTTGATTGTCACGAAATTGATCGATCAGAGTTCGTCTCGTGTTGACGAAACACGAAATAATTCTGTTGATGCCAATTTCTTGTTGACCCTTCTTGAAATTGATTTATATCGGAGTTCGTCTTGTGGAGAACACAACACGAAATTTGTTTGCATATTTTAATTTCTTGTTGGTCCAATAAGAATTTCGTCTTTGGTCGACATGAGACGAACCATGGTTCGTTTTTTGTCGACCAAAAACGAAATTCTTCTACTGATGACAGTTTTTTGTTGAACTTTGATAAAATTGATTTATTATAAATTGTTTTGGTCCGAAATGAAATGAACGTCGAGGATCATTTTGTTCTGATCCAACACGAAATTAGTGTTGCAGATTTTAGTTTCCCGTTATGTCACAACACGAAATCGATCTATTGGTTTTGGGATTATTATGGTTCCGAAATAAAATATTGTTGTGTAGGAGATAGATTTGTGTCGATTCAATACGAAATTTGGAAATGGATTTTGATTTTTGTTGAGCCACAAAGAAATTTTTCTATTAGATACTTTTGTTTCGTCCTGCAGGACGAATTGATATGCAGAAGATTGTTACTTATCGATACAACATGAATGATTTAGTCCCTCTTTGGTCCAAAATGAAATTCATCAATCGTATTTATTTTGTCATTCCGAAACAACATTGATGTGACGTCGGTGAAGTTCACAACGTTTATGATCAACGATTGAAAAAAAAATTATTTTCCTAATACGAAAAAGAATAAAATTTTTTGTTCACAAATATTTCTTTTGTAAATCATTATTCAAAAAACTAACCAAAATATTTTCTATACAAAAATTAATAAAAATTTGATTAAAAAAATATTTTTCTTAGGAAATCGTTGATTATAAACGTTGTGAACTTCACCAACGTTGATGTGCAGGATAAATTTATTATTGTTAGCCGAAAACTAGATTTTTGTACAGAACACTATTCTGAGTTTGGTCCCCTTTCATTTTTTCGTTGCTCCCTTCTTTTACAATTTGTCCAAAATGAATTTGAATGAATTTGAATGAATTTTTTAAAAAATTCTGGAGAATACTTTTTAGGATGTACAGTAATTGGAATAATATAAAAATATTGTATTCGAAAATGGGTTAAATAATAATTAATTTTCAATGGATAATTCAGTTCCCATATTTCTTAGGTATATTTAGTTATATCTGACAGGATTATGAATTAATCAAACTTGTACCACTTTTAGTATTTCATTCACGTCTAAAATATTAAAGACAAAAAGCAGAATAGCACATTTAGCTACAGAATATAAATGGAAAAATTATCGCTGCGAATAATTACAATTAGTTGAAAGTTCGTTAAATAGACAGAGAGAATTTGGTCAAAGTTATAATTTATTCACACAAATGGAAGAATTTTGTTTGAATCAAATACTTTGTTATTGTGTTGGTAGAGTGTATTTAACAATTGTATGAACCTACACTCAGAAAAAAGGTATATTTAATTTAGAGACTACTGAATTATTTGCTTGTTTCAAATATATATTTTATTTGGTTTAAATTAATATTATTTGGCTTAAATAAATTTTAATTGTCTTAAATAAATTTTATTTGTCTTAAATAAATTTTATTTGTTTCAGTGAATTTTGTTTGGTTTCAATAAAACTTTAATTTGTATTGAATAAAATATTTTATTTAAAAGAAATAAATAATTTAGTTGGCTCTGTGCAAAATATATTTTTAGGGACGCATGAACATTCAAGGAATTTTATTTTACAATAGTTATTTGGCATAAAACCTTTCTTAACATAAATTACATTTGACATTGTTTTCATTTTGGACATAAAATTCACTTGATATAAAAATCATTTGACATAAAACTCATTTTACATGATTTCCACTTGACATAGAATTCACTTAAAATAAATTTCATTTGACATAAAAATCATTTAATATAAATCTCATTAGACAAAAGTAACTTGAGCCAAATTTTAATTGACGTAAATGTCATTTAACATAAAATTCATCTAACACGAATGTCATTTGCCATAAAACTCATTTAGCTTAATTCCCAATTGACATAAGATTTACTTGACATAAATTTCATTTAACATAAAAATTACTTGACCCAAATTTTAATTGACATAAATATCATTTGACATAAAATTCATTTGACGTAAAATTCATTTGACGTACAATTTATTTGACGCATAATTTATTTCACGTAAAATACATTTAACATAAATTTCAATTTACATAAAACTCGTTTGAGTTAAATTTCATTTGGCATAAATTTCATTTGACATGAAAATATAGGCGCGAATTTTAAAATTGGCCACATTTTTTTTATATCTGATTTGGTTACATTCAAAATTTATGCCAATACTTTCATGTCAAATGACATTTATGTCAAGTCAATTTTATATCAAATTGGAATTATGTTAAATGACTTTTATATGAAATGTCAAATATTCAAATTTATGTCAAATAAAATATATGTTAAATGGTTTCTATGTAAAATGAATTTTGTGTCAAAATAAATTTGACATAAGTCAAATGAATTTTATGTCGAATGAAGTTTATGCTAAATAAAATTTATGTTACATGTCTTGTGTCAAATAAAGTTTTTCAAATGAATTTTATGTCGAATGACATTTGTGACAAACAATTAATGATAATAATTTATGTCAAATGAAATTTATGTTTAATGGTTTTATGTCAAATGAAATTCATGGTAAATGGTTTTATGTCAAATGAAATTCATGTTAAATGGTTTTATGCCAAATGAAATTTATGTTAAATAATTTTATGTCAAATAATCGGACAAAGTCCGATTTAAATAAGAAATTAACTCTAAAAAAGAGTCTCAAAGGAGAAATGTACTTCTTCAAGAGAAGTATTTCAAGAGAATAATTTTTTCTTCCAACAGTGTGTAATTAGATATTCGCGATTATTTATATACTGAAAAAGAGAGAGAGAGAGAAAGAGGAGAGGCAAAAAAAAAAAAATAATAATTAATCGAAATTGTCATCATATGGAAAATGTTGGTATAGGATTTGGCACGCGCGTTTGTCCAAGAATAAAGTTTGGAAAAAATAAAAGAAAAATAAAAAGAGGAATCAAGCGCGATAACAAGAGAGCAAAGTTACGTGGGTATGTAACCTGTAACACCTACGTGACTCCGTTTGCATCGGGGGGCGCAATCCGAGATCCATGGTATCACAAGGCAACCAGTTCGTCTCACAGTATGCGTTCCTTTTGTACGTTCGACACGGTTTTCGACACGTTCAGCCTTGTGGCCCTTGGCCTTCCCACGCACATGGCGAATGTTTTAACTATGACCTCTTTCTCCTTTTACCTTGCAGCATAAAAATTCTCGATTCCTCACCTTGTGTCGTGAACCTCGCTCCTCCGCCAGTTGTATAGATCTCTGGAAAAAAATGAAAAAAAAGAAAAAAAAAAGAATATTTGACCTTGACTAGGAGTTCTTCCCAGCTTATATATATATGAAGGATTTTTGAAAGCCATATCCACAACAATACTGAAATTTAATATTTCACGGTGGTTTTATTCATTTTTAAGAAAATAAGTTTCTGTTCTAAAAAAAATTGAGAATATGGTTCATTCTGGTACATACTGGATTTTGAAGTTGAAAAAATTTGAAACCACTACTAAAAAAATCGACGTTCATTTAAAAAAATAGAAAAGTATTTTTGAAATGAACGTCGATTTTTTTGGTAGTGGTTTCAATTTTTATTTTATTAACGAGTTTTGTTTTTTATTACACTGAGAAGAGAAATTTTCTTTTTTTTTGTTTCGAACAAAAATTTAGAAATTATACAACTAAATAATTTTGTTGATTTAACTAAAGGAAGTTTCCGAATTGAAAATGATACTTACTGAGACAGGCGGTCCCAAAAAATTCCTAGTGACGACACTTAGCGAGACCTGACTGTATATGAATTGCAGAAATGTAAATATGAGTACACAATTAGTAAAAATATTTAGTTTACAATTTTTAGTAGAATATTACTGTTTCGTAAACTAGTGAAAAATGAATAAAAATTAGTAAAAATTCTCTCTAAAGTTTTAGTAAAAAATTATTGAAAATTACTCCCTAAATTTGAATTAGTAAAAATGTTTACTAATTTGAATTAGTGACTGAATTTTTGCTTTGGAATTAGTAAATTTTACTAAAAAATTAGTAGCAATTACTATTTATTAGTAAAATTTACTTTTTTTTTACTAATTCAAAAGCAAAAAAGTCAAATATTAATTAAAATTAGTAAACATTTTTACTAACTCAAATTTAGAGAGTAATTCTACTAATAAATAGAAATAAAATACTAAATTTTTGGAAAAATTTACTAATTCAAAAGCAAAAAGTCAATTACTAATTCAAATTTAGAGAGCAATTGACTAATAAATAGTTTTTTTATTAATTTTTTAGTCAAATTTACTAATTAGTAGCAAACAGCCAATTACGAATTCAAATTAGTAAACATTCTTTATAATTCAAATTTCCAGAGTAGTAAAAATTCTTACTAAATTTTAGTGAATTTTACTAATTAATAGCAGAATTTTACTAATTGTTAGTAGAATTTTACTAATTGTTAGTAGAATTTTACAAATTAATAGTGGACTTTTACTAATTGTTTGTAGAATTTTACTAATTAATAGTGGACTTTTACTAATTGTTAGTAGAATTTTACTAATTGTTAGTAGAATTTTACTAATTGTTAATAAAATTTTACTAATTGTTAGTAAAATTTTACTAATTGTTAGTAGAATTTTACAAATTAATAGTGGACTTTTACTAATTGTTAGTAGAATTTTACTAATTAATAGTGGACTTTTACTAATTGTAAGTAAAATTTTACTAATTGTTAGTAGAATTTTACTAATTAATAATGGACTTTTACTAATTGTAAGTAGAATTTTTACTAATTGTTAATAGAATTTTACTAATTAATAGTGGACTTTTACTAATTGTTAGTAGAATTTTACTAATTAATAGTACAATTTTACTAATTGTGAATTAAATGACTAGCAATTGTTAAAATTTCACTAAAAAATTAGTAAAACTTTACTAACAATATATATTCTTTTACAATGAAATGAGATTTATTTGATTTTAATAACCAATTTTACTTGTCCATTATCAAATAAATATCTACTTAAATCAAATAATTCTAACCATTTAATTGATTGAAAAAAAAATTATTTGATTTAAGTAAATATTTATTTGATAAGAGATAAGTAATCGGTTATTTGAACCAAATAAAATTTTTTCAGTGCACTAATCAAAAAGGGGAAAACTCGTACATGAAAATTACTAAAAATTAGTAAAATTTTACTTTTTCTTAGTAGAATTCTACGATGTCTACTAATGCAAATTTAGAGAGTGGTAAAATTTTGTTTAGTATAGTTTTTTTTTTTTTTTAAATTAATTTAATTTGAAAATTAATTAAAATTGAATTAAAAAGTTTATTTTAGAGAATACACATTAAATATTTGAGTTATTCTTTAATTGGACAATTATAGTGTGAAAGTTTTACTGATTCAGTTTATAGAGTGATCCAAGATCCAATCTTGGATTTTCAAGTGTCATTATAATACACTTGGTATAACCTTTGATGATTCTGTACTTCATTTTGGAAAAGAGCATTTGTCGTAAAAGATTTTTCAAGTGAATCTTGCTAGAGTTTATATTCTCTAGAGGAATGCCGATGACACCAGAGAGATTTATGTGGAGGCAGCTGATAGCGATTTGGCAAGTGTAGTCGTGGTTCTCGCACGTGTGCGTTACGGTTTGCACGCGAAAAATTTTAAGAATCATATATATATATATATACATACAAAATTGCACGTTTTTTTTAAAAGAAATTATAATATCACCAAGAAGTCCGCCAACTTTTTTCGGCTTTATTTTTATATCAATTGTTTTCCATTATACTTTATAATAATTTTTTTCAAATAAGTATAAGAAAATTTTTGGAAAAGTTTAGTAAAATTTTCTTAAATTCTTCACTTTGTATAATTATTAGCACTTATTTATATTTTGGGAGGATAAAAATATATTTCTGGTCAACAATTTATCATTTTTGATATTTTTAGCTGAGAAGGATTTTCCTAGTTTTGAAATTCTTTACATATGTGTATAAAAATTTGAAGAATTTTTTTTCTTTTGTGCCAGAGTTAGTTCGTTTAATAAATAGTAATTTCTGCTAATTTAATAGTAAAATTTACTAATTCAATTCTATTTTTAAATCTCAATTGTTTTTTAATAAAATTAAAAGTTTTTTAAATATAAAGGAAAAAAATGTTTATAAATTATATTTGTCAATTAGAAAATTTAAATGAAAATGAAACTGAAAATTTTTGAATTTTAAGAAAATAAAGGAAAAAATTTTATTGAAAAGAATGTTCTGTTAAATTCATTTACGAATATTTTTAATTGTTAAATTATTCGAAAACAATCATTTCTTTTTTAAATATTTAATTCTTATTATTTTTCCATAGGAATTAAGATTTTAAGAAATTTTAAATTCAAACCGTTTTAATATTAATCAACTTTAAAAATATTGTTAAAAAACATGAAAAAATCGATCACCCTGAGTCTTCGACTCGGAGTAATCGATTTTTTATCTTTTCTAATAATTAAAGAGGATCGAGTGTTCAAATCATTATTTTACATTATAAGAATATTGTTACTGTAACTTTTTAAAAATTATGTTCATATTATTATCAAAAATTTAAATTAATATTCTTTTTTAAATCAATTTTTATTAGAAAATTCTACAATAATTGAATGTTTCTTAAAATTTAATTCTTATAAAGAATTTTATTAATAAATTTTTAAATAGTTGAATTCTTTTGACAAATTTTAATAAAATTTTTTAGAAAAGTTAAATGTTTCAAGGAATTTGATTAAAATTGGATTAAAAATAATTGAAATTCTGCGATGAGTTTTATTATTTCTGAAAACAATTGAATTGTTGAAAAGAAACTTATAAAAAATTTGTAAATATTTGAATTCCTGTGAAATTTTTATTATTTATAAAAATAATTAAATGTTTGCGTACAATTTTATTAAAATTGTTTTTAAACATAATCGAATTCTTTTAAGTAATTTTGTTAAAATAGTAGATATTGAATATTATTTTTGAAAATAATTGAAATTTTGACAAGAATTTTATTAAAATTTTTGAAAATAATTGAATTTTGGAGAAGAATTTTATTATTTATAAAGATAATAAATGGAATTTTGTCGAGATTTTTTTGTAAATTTTGAATATAATTGAATTTGTGATAAGAATTTTATTAGGTTTTGAAAATAATTGAATTTCTGCAATCATTTGTAACTTCTCAAAAATTTAATTTTTTTCAGAGTTTTTAACTAAAATTCTTCTATAAATCCATTATTTTTAGTAATTAATTAAATATATATTGACAAATTTAACTAATTTTAGAAAATTTTGAATTATTAAAATTTTTCAAAAATCTAAGTTCATTAAAATTTCTAATTCAATTCATTCAAGATTGAAATTTCAAAAAAATTCAAATTGAAACCGTATGAAGTTCCTTAATTTATGCAACTTTGTAAACGCAACTCTTTTAAAATTGAATTAAATTTTGAAATATTCAAGTAAAATTACTCAGTAAATAATTTATTGATTTTATGATAGCGTTGATAGTTGTTCAAGATTTAAGTTATTTAAAAAGAAATTTTTGTCAGAAAGTGAAAAAATTGAAGGTTTTGTATTAGAATTCGTGGTAATTTTATACTTTATGAGTCAAACAAAAAAGACCCAAAAATTCAGAATTTTCTTATGAATTCTAAAAATTTAATTTTATTCAGTACTTTTAATAAAAAATTGCTAATTTTATTTAAAAAATGTGAGGGAGAAGTCAGCTGTGCGCGAATTGCTGCTAGTAATAATAATAGAGAGTATAATAATTGTAATAATAATAATATTTATAATGTTATTAATAATTATTGTTATTATGATTATTATTTATATATCGAGAGGTGTACCTCAAATTTCGCAGGGTTTGACCATTCAAATCGTGTCGATTTGATTCGATCCAATCGGTCGAGTCGAAAGGCTCGCACACACATATATCGTGGCCATAGCCTTTGGCCTTAATCGACCGAATTAAATCCATCGACCTCGGATCCCTCCTTCGCACTTACACGACCCCACAGTGCACTTTAGCCCTCGTACATTCGCCTCGTTTCAAAATATGAATATCATATATACAGGATTCAAAAATTGAACCCATATTTTAATAGAAATCGAAATTTCCAATTTCTCGAAGCGAAAAAAATCCCCAATAAGAAGCAGAAGAAAAAAAGGTATAACGTTACATTTGGCAATTTTGGATCAAAAATTATTATTATAGCTGAATTTGGCATGTTTATATTTTAAAAAAAGAGATACTTGAATTTTTTTTTCTGAATGAAATAAATCAAAAAGTAATTTGTAAATGAAGTATTGAAATTTGTGGATAATTTGTCAGGGGGATTTTTTTTGAATGGGGGGGAGCCTCTATTTATTGTAGAATAAGAATAAAAAAAAAGGAGTATATAGTGGCACATTTCTTAAAAGTGCACATGGTTTATAAGACGTCGTGCTGCGCGCTCATTATTACTTTGGTATTCTTTTGCTTGATGCATCAGACGCTCGACAAAAAATACCTTAATTGAACCTGCGCATGCAAGAACGGGGATGGTACGATTTCTCTGCAGCATTATTTTCGGAACGTAATTCCATTACCTTAATATCTCAAAAGTTGAACCCACGTATGACAATAATTACTTTAAATTTGTTATTCTTCTTTGCCCACCCACACATATTTTTTTTTTATTTGATTCTTATTGCTTTGGAAGTTTTCCTTTTTTTTTGCGAGCTCGTTTATAAAAAAGTTTGAAACTTTTTTCATATTCTTATTATCTCGGTCTTTTTTCGTATTATGTGAGTTTTTTTTCTTTTTTTTCTTAATTTTTGATTAATTAGCGCTGAAATAATAGGTTGGAATGTTTGTTTTTATTAGTTTTTGGCGTTTTTATTTTTTGTAATTGGTTATTCGTTTTCTTTGGTAGTTCGTTTCGTTTGGTAATTTGTATCCTTTGGTAATTTGTCTTCGTTTGAAGATTCTTCTTTAAATTTTTCTTCTAATTTGTTTCGTTAATTATTTATTTCCTTGTTGCGTTTTTTAATGATTTATTGGTCGAATTTGTAATTGCATGAAATTATTTTTACATTGAAGGAAAATTTATTTGAATTAAGTAATTAACTATAATAATTTGAATGTTCTTATTCATTCATTAGATTAGAAATCATAAGAATTTTTTTCAATTCTTTTCATTAAAATGAACTTTTATACATTTTATTTTCAATAATTGAATTTCTGTAAAGAATTGTATTATTCATGAAAATAATTGAATTCTTGCAACGTATTTTTATTAAATTTTTTTTTAATAAATTGAATTTCTGTAAAGAATTGTATTATTTATGAAAATAATTGAATTCTTCTGACGAATTTATATTACATTTTTGTAAATAATTGAAATCTTGTGAAGAATTTTATTATTTATAAAAATAATTGAATTCTTGCAACGAATTTTTATTACATTTTTTTTTTTAATAATTGAAATCTTGTGAAGAATTTTATTATTTATGAAAATAATTGAATTCTTGCAAGGAATTTTTATTAAATTTTTCTTTAAAATAATTGAATTTCTGTAAAGAATTGTATTATTTATGAAAATAATTGAATTCCTGCAACGAATTTTATTATTTGTGAAATGTAATTAAATTCTTGCAAAATATTTTTGAAAATAATTACATTTTTCGAGGAATTTATTTAATATGATTGTATTAAAAATAATTGAAATCCTACTAAAAATTTTATTATTTATAAAAATAATTGAATTCTTGCAACGAATTTTATTACATTTTTTTAAATAATTGAATTCTTGCGAAGGATTTTATTAAAATTTCGGTAAATAATTTTATTTTTTTTTTGAAAAATTTTATGGAAATTTAAATTATAAAACATGAAGATATCAATCACTCCGAGTCTTCGACTCGGAGCAATCGATATCTTCATGTTTTATAATAATTAAAGATGACAAAGTAATAAAATCATTATTTTATATTAGAAGAATATTGTTACTGTAACTTCATCAAAATTATTTTCATCATTTTAAGTCAATTATTATTTTTTAGAATTTTAAATTATTTTTTATGAAAATAATTGAATTTCTTAAAAAAATTATTTATAAAAATAATTGAATTCCTGTGAAATTTTTTATTATTTATGAAAATAATTAAATGTTGGCATACAATTTTATTAAATTTTTTTTTGGAAAATTTTATTAAAATAGTAAATATTGAAAATTGAAATTTGAAAATAATTGAAATTAAGACAAGAATTTCTTTGATATTTATGAAAATAATTGAACTTTGGAGAAGAATTTTGTTATGGAATTTTTTTCAAATTTGGAACTTAGTTGAATTTTGTAATTTTTTTTTTTTTTTTTTTGAAAATAATTGAATTTCTGCAATTTGTAATTTCTCAAAAATTGAATTTTTTTTTAGTGTTTTCAACAAAAATTTAAATTAGAAAATTTTTAAATTCTATTATTTTTAAAATTGCTAATTTTTTTTGTAAAAAGGCATTAAGAAGTTTGCGCGCGTATTGTTGCTAGTTAAGTTATAAAAATAATTAAAAATAAAAATTATTTGATGGAAATAAATATTTTTTTGACTATAGTCAAGTAATTCATAAATAAAATAAAAATTTTTTATTAGGGCATAATACGGAAGGATTGTAAATTTTTTCTTAATTTAGATGAAATTTTCTCTTTTGTGATTAGATCGGTTGTTAATTTAAATTAATCACGATTATCTTTACGATAATTAATCATTATCTTTGAGTGACTTACATGGCAGAAAAATTAATTAATTAAAATAATCGATTTATTATTTACTTTATTAATTTCATTCGATTAAAATAAAAAATTTGTTTTTGGAAATAAACATTTATTTATTTTATTAATTGCATCGAAAGAAAAAATTATTTGACATAATGAAAAAAAATGCATTTGTTTTAAATAACCGATTACTCGTCTACTATAAAATAAATATTTACTTGAGTCAACTAATTTTTGTTTGAATCAATTAAATGGTAATTGCTCCAAATACCGAAATTATTGATTCAAATACAATTTATTTGACTTGAATAAAAATTATTTGTCGCAAGTAAATATTTATTTGATAAAAGGCAAGTAATCGGTTATTTGAACAAAATAAATTTTTCTTTCAAAAAAATAAATTTTTTTCAATATTTTAAAATATTTATTAATTTTTTGTTAAATTACATATTTTCTTTTAATGTAATTGAATTTAATACAAATTTAACTGAATGTAATTCGGTTTAATGAATTTTAATTTTTAATTGGATTTAATTAACTAAAGGTAGAAGTAAATATTTATTTAAAATAGTCATGAAATCTATTTGATTAATTAATAATAATAATTAATTCAATTAACTAAAAGTAGAAGCAAATATTTATTTATTAATAGTGATGATATCGATTATTTAAATAATTGAATTTTTTTTCATCTCAATAAAGTTATTTGATTATTTATATGCCATGGGGGAAAAATGTGATGGGGGGGGGATATTTATGGGGAAAATAATTTTTCTCACAAATTTTTTTTTTTTCGAAATTATTCCAGATCAGAAATAGATTTTTGATTTAAGAGAATAATTTCGTGAATAGTAGTAATATTATTATTTTCTTTTTCACTTTCGAGGTATTTGACATTTGCACATGTATTATTATGATTATTTTCGCGAAATGAAAAACCTTTAATCAAATATAATATATTTTTTATCACTTTTCTGGCGACAAAAGACCGACAGATTCTCATAAAATAAAGAAACCTGTTTGTCCGTGTAAGGCCGCATGAAATACATAAAAACCGGATAAATATATGCATTTTGTTTCATAAATAGAAACCTGCCGTGACTATACTGGTGATGCCAGAAGTTAAAGTGCTTGAGGATTGGAAGTTTGCAAAGGTTTCTAAATCGAATGAGTGCCTCGTCGCTCTACAATAAAGCTCGAATTAATATATTATGCACATACATTGACCATTACACAATGTGTACTTACATAACACGTGTTTTATAATTTTCTTCTCCATTTTTCTTTACTATATATATAAGTGTATGAAACGAATATTAAAGTTTTTGCAATACTTTGCCAAAAAAAGAAGGAACGATTTTCTTAGTTAGTAAAAGTTTTCTCTGTTCTTGCGGAATAGCTTTTTGAAATCCATTTTTTTTATTTTTAAAAAATTTGAATTTGTTTTTGTATATTTTTTTCTATTTTTCTATTTTCATATTTTTCTATTTTTCTATTTTTCTATTTTAATTTTTGCATTATATTTTTTTCTATATACGGAGAAAGAAATTTTGGAAAAGTATTTTACAATTTCGCTGTAAATGCAACAAGGCAAAATTTTGATATAAAAAATATTAAATTTTGAAAAAACTTACATGAAAATTTAGT
Organism: Leptopilina heterotoma; assembly: GCF_015476425.1. NCBI lineage: Eukaryota > Metazoa > Arthropoda > Insecta > Hymenoptera > Figitidae > Leptopilina > Leptopilina heterotoma. The sequence continues at coordinate 5,841,522 of NW_025111138.1, forward strand.
ATTTCTATAATCAAAATTTTGCTTCGCGATATTTTCTCTCAAAGTTGTAAAGCGAAATTTAAAAAAAAAATACTAGATTTTCCTGTAAGATTTTTGAAAGCTTTAGTATTTTTTAATAAAAATTTCTTTTTGTTGCATTTTTTCGAAATTGTTTAAAACAGTTTTGCAAAATTTAATATTTACTCTCTTTCCGTTTGTGTTAATCGAAAACAAAATAATAGAAAATGAAAAATATAAAATCTTTTTAAAAAATTAATTTAAAAAATAGAAACTTTTTTTCAATAAATAATTAATAAAGAAAATCTTTTTAATCATAATTGCAAAATTAAATCTTGCAAACTAAGTATTTAGGAAGAAAATAAGACGAGAGAAAATTTTATTATAAAAAATACTAAATTATTATCAAAACCTTTTTTTTTGAACTTTAGCAATTTTAACTAAAAATTACTTTAGTAATTTTTTTTTTATTTTAAGATAAATTTTAATAAAAAAAGTTAAATTTTAATAAATTTATTGCCATAAATTGGAAAATAGTTTTATATAACATTTAATATTCATTTTCTTGAATTTTACGTGAAAAATGTGGGTGTCTAATGAACGGTTAGGGAATTATTTTTTTTTCTCGGTTATAGACACCCTGAATGGTAAAAAAGAGAAACTTCCCATAATTTAATTTTAAAGAAGAAGAAAAAAAAATGGAGAAAAAAAAGTTCTTTATTCCACACTCTCGACGTGTTCATTTTTAGCTCGATGTCTCTTATCGAAAATCGCTGAAATTCAAATGTATCAGGTACGGTAAATCGCTGCCCAAAGGTGAATGAATCTTGTCTTATCTCCGATCAAAGCAGTATGTAAAAATACAAATTAATTGCTTGACAAATTCAGTAATTCTGTTTATAAGGGAAATGTGAATTTAAAGAATTTAAAGCAAAAGAAATTAAAATATTTTCAATATGTACATGCAGATTATATTGAAATAATTTATTTAGATTTTTTTATTTCATTTTTTAAAATTGTATTTTTATTTTTATATTAGTGGACATTAGGAGAAATTATGATTCTTGATAATTGTTTTCCTTTTTTTTTCATCTTGTTTTTTTGGGGGTTTTTGTTTTTGATAAAAAACAAAATCGAGAGATTAAATCTCGAAAGTTTCGTTATGTAAATTTAAAAGTTTTTGAGGATTGTTTCTTAGATAGAAAAAAAAAGTTCGTGTTGTGCATTCTTCAGTTTTTCATTGTTGGCTTGGAGAAGCCATCTTATAACAATGGCTCGTAAAGTTTCATGTCACCGAATAACGAACTCTGGCTCCTCACTCCAGGATTCAGTCGTTCTCTTTTAAAAGTGCGCTTTGATCCGGATACTTCGATAGTCTTTGTTTTATGGTTGTTTTCTTTTTTTATTTCTATTTCTCATGGGGCTTTCGAACGCTTATAGTGGGCTCCGAACAACATTGACACACCATCTAATAAAATGTCTAAAAAGTTTAAAATGTCGAAATAAATTACGAATTCATTATATGGATTTTCGCGATCGAGAAGAATAAAAAAAAGAAATTGAAATAATTTAAATTCTGAAGGGAATATTTTTTTTGGTTTTGAAATATAGTTGGAGTATTTATGTAGTTGTGTTTGGTTGACATAGGTCAGGGAAAATAGGGAAACGTCAGGAAAAGTGAAAATGGTTAGGAAAATTCTGGTGAATTTCAGGGAATTTTCTGAAAAGTATTGAAAAAATATTAAAAATTCCATAATTGTTACGAAAATTTTGATTTTTGTGTGTTCAAAAAAATTTTTAAGTCTTGAAAAACAATTTTTTATTTTTAAATAATTTCAGATTAAAATTTTTTTTTAAAATTACTTTTTACTGATTATCTAATTAATTATCTATTGTTATTTATTAATTTCAACAACTTTAAAAACATTAAATTAATTTTTTAATTTAATTAATTAAAATTAATTAAACTAAAAATCTTTGCAAAAAATCAATTATTTTCTTAAATAATGAAATGTTTCTCAAAAATTAAATTACTTTTATAAATAATAAAATTTCTGGAAAGAATTCAATTATTTTTAAAAAATTTAATAAAATTCTTCCCAAGAATTCAATTACTTTCATAAATAAAAAAATTCTCTGCAAGAAATCAATTATTTTCAGAAACTTTAATAAAACTCTTGGTTAGCATTGCAATATGTTTATAAATAATAAAGTTCATTGCAAAAATTCAATTATTTTCAAAAATTTTATTCAAATGCTTTGCAAGAATTCAATTATTTAAAAAAAAATGTAATCAAATTCTTCGTAAGAATTCAATTATTTTCATCAATATTAAAATTCCTTTATAAATTTTTTATTATTTTTATGAACAATAAAATTCTTTGTAAGAAATCAATTATTTTTTATAAATAATAAAGTTCTTTGCCAAAATTTCAATATTATTTTCATAAATAATAAAATTTCTAAAACTCTTTCTTATATTCAATTATTTTCAAAAAAATTTTTTAATTGTTTAATAAAATTCAATTCTTTTCTAAAATTTGTTAGGAGAATTCAATTATTTTCAATAGAACTTTAATTAAATTTTTCGAAAGTATTTAATTGTTTAAACAAATTTTTTAAATTCTTTCTAACAAAATTCAATTATTTAAAAAAATTTTAATAAATTTCTATATGAAAGAATTAAATTATTTCAAATTCAAAATTATAAATGCTACAAGAATTTTGACATTTTTAATTTTTTTAACGAAAATATTATCTTTTAAAATTATACTTAACGTGAAAAAAATCCAAAATGAATTAAATTTTGTAATTGTGAAAGAAATGCAATTACAATTTTTTGTTGATTTTTAAATTAATAGTAAATATTTTTTAAACAATTTAAATTTGAAGGAATTTTCTTTAAAATTCTGCATAAATGATGTTCTTTAAATTTTTTAATTCAATTTTTTTTCAAGAAAATAAAATTTTAAAAAATAATTACTTGAAAAATGTTACAAATTAATTCAATTTTCTGGTATTAATTCGATCTAATTTGGTATCAATTTGACACCTTCAGGAAAAATTGTAAAAATAGTAAAATTTTTACTAAGAATTATGGGAAATTTTTACTAATTTTACTAATTTTATTTACTCAAAATTTTACTTTCAACTAAATCAAATTTAAAGAGTCGGAATCAGAAAGAAGAATTCAAATTACAGTCTGGAAAAAAGAAAATTAAATTTTTGTGGCAACTCTAATAATATTGATACGAGAAAATCAATAATAGAAGGAATATGAGAGAAAAATAAAATTGAGAATAACCTGAAAATTTTCTCTTTTAAAAATAAATTATTCTCGAGAAGAAGAGAAGAACACTTTCTCGAGATTAAATTCTATGTAATCTTTGACTTTGATTTATAAAACACACTTATAATATGTGAGGAAAAAAAAAATCTTGACCTTATAACAGAGTTCAAAAGTCGATAGGTGATAACTTTTTTTTTCTTTGTTTAATCATTGCTGAGATGAATCTTTTTTTTCGTTTTTCTTTCCAAGCACTAAATTCTCGAATTGAAAGGTTGAAATTTGTTAAAAATCTGTTCTTATTAAATATATATATATATATATATATATATATATATATATATATATATATATATATATAAAAGAAAGTAATTCTTCGAGTGTATATGCCACTGTAAAAAAAAATTGTTTCAAAATAACAAAGATTTCTTGTCTCATCAAATAAATATGTACATGAATCAAATAATTTTTAATTAAATCAAATTTTATTTAAACCAATTATTTCTGTATTTAATATTTATTTAATTGATTTAAATAAAAATTATTTGAATCAAGTAAATATTTGTTTGATATTAGACAAGTAATTGGTTATTTGAATCAAAATTCTCTCAAAGTTTTGAACGTTCAAATAAACGAAATATTTGTTATTAAAAATATTTTCATAAATTACTGATTGTAATAAAAATTGAAAACCTAATTTTTACATTTAGAAACTTTAAAATTAACTTTTTTTTGACAGTAAAGCAAAATTATTGTTTTTAAATATTTAATTTCGAAAATTTCTTTTATTTGAACCTTCGGTTTGAAAAAAATAAATTTTTTTTCAATGCGATGACTCGAAATTAAAAAAAAATAATAATTAGTAAAATTGTTTATCGAAACAAAAATTATAATTTTTATATTAAACTTTTTTTTTATCTTGCCCAAGATTTAGAATCTTATCAAAACTCTTTTCCTCCTGTAATAAGTAATGATGTATTGTTAGAATAAATCCTCCCGTCCTGCATACATAAGTAATGCAATCAATTAGTAGAAGTAAGTTAAAACTTACTTCGAGTAAATTAAAATGTACATATTTACCAGCTATTTTTGCATTTTTCTTATATATTGAGTAGAGAAACTATACGAGAGATAAGAAAATCAGTAAATTACAAAGGGTAAAAAAATTTTTTTTGAAGAAAAACAAGTTCTTTAATTTTTTTTCTATCAAAATATATATGATATTTATAGTTATTATCGCAGAACATGAATATTTATAATTAGTTTATATATAAAATGTTTAGAGGGGAATAAAAATTAAATTGAGAATGGTTATTTTAAAAAGCAGCGTATAAATATTTTTAAAGTTGTTGAAAATTAATTTATTCAAAAAAGAAAAAAAAATATCTTCATTTTTCCTGATGTAGATTAATTTTAGAGAGAGAGAGAGGGAGAGGAATGTTTTCCGGAAAAACCTTTAATATATTAATTTATATCATTTCTGATGCAACTCTTAATTTACTTGCATTTTTTTCTGGTGCTATATGGATTAATTTATTATAGTTGAATATTAACATCCACGTAACAAAGTTATTTAACTTGGTATAGCATTGCTTTTAATGAGTTTTGCATCAATTTTGGAAAGTGCTACAGTTTTAGTATTTTGTATATAATTATAACTTGGGAAATTCTGCGCGACTTGATAATTTTTTTTTCCTGTTTTTTTTTTATTTATATTTCAGGAGAGTATGCACACTCTTTTTCTTGTGACACGTATATTGATTTATAAATATATAGAAACAAATCTAACAAGTTTGCATAGAAACGAAATATATATACTTTGTTTGAGCGATATGTAAATAACTGTTTATGGTAATAGGGAAAAATTATCTCTTTTCTAGTGGCATATTTTGATAAAAAGAAAAAAGTATTTTTTTTTCTACTTTGTTTCAAATGTTTATAAATAGCTTAGTTTTTATTTTGTGGTAATTTTTTGTATTTTAGAAAATATTTTTTTTTTTTTTTTGTAGAATAATAGTGGAATATTTTTGTTTTAAATTTAAAAATTATTCAAGTTTTGAATTTTGGCAAAAGGGAATAAAAAAAGAAGAAAAATTAGAGAGAAGATTTATGAAAAAGAGTATATAAGAATGATATCCGTAAAACCTCACTAACCTCCTTGTCATTATAATAGTAATATATCTACTGAATTAAGTTTAACGCACCTTTGACATTGTGCCAAGGATTTCACGATTGACCACTTGTCGCTAATAATACATTTGCCTCTGAAAGTTTTATGCTTCAGAGACTTTTTAAACCCTTCTTCTCTTTTCAGTGAAAAAGTTTTAAAAATATCTCATCTAAAAATTCCAGCCTAACGAGATGTACACAATTAGCGCCGCAAAGTGAAAATGCTCAAAATTCAACGAATCATTATTATAAAATGTTCCCTCTAAATTTGAATTAGTTGAAAGTAAATAAAAAATATAGTCGTAGAAAACTATTTTTCTTTTAAAATAAATATATATATAAAACTTTTTTTGTTTTATATTTAACAAAAATTATTCTAAAAAATTTTAATAAAATTCTTAAAAACAATTCAAAAAATTCGAATAAATTTCTTTTATTAAACGATTCACTAATTTAAAAAAAATGTCCGAAATTCAATTATTTTCAATATCACAATATTACACAATTAATATTTATTATTTATTATTAATTATTATTTATTATTTACACAATTTTTTTTTATTCCTTTGGTAAACTGTTATTAAAATGGTAATTTTAATAACAGTTTACCAAAAGAATAGAAAAAAATTGTGTAAAATTCTTTACAAACATTCAATTATTAAATTCTTCTTAAGAATTCAATTAGTTAAAAAAAATGTAATAAAATTTTTCCTAAGAAATCAATTATTTTTAAAAATTTTCATAAAATTCGTTGCAAAGATTTTAATATTATTTTCATAACTAATAAAACTCATCGCAGGATTTCAATTATTTTTTATACAATTTTAAATATATTCCTTGCAAAAATGTTATTATTTTCAAACATTTTTTGCAAGAATTCAATTACATTTCGCAAATAATTAAATTCTTTCCTGAAATTCAAATATTTTTAAAATATACAATTCTTTACGGAAATTCAATTATAAAAAAAATGAAAGAAAATTCGTTGCAGGAATTCAATTATTTTCATCAATAATTCAATTCTTTACAGAAATTTAATTTTTTAACAAAAATTAATAAAAATTCGTTGCAAGAATTCAATTATTTCTTAAAAATTTTATGAAAATTCTACAGTAGAATTCAATTATTTAAAAAAAATGAAATAAAATTCGTTGTAGGAATTCAATTATTTTCATCAATAATACGATTCTTTACAGAAATTGAATTATTTTAAAAAATTGAAATAAAATTCGTTGCAGGAATTCAATTATTTTCATCAATAATACAATTCTTTACAGAAATTCAATTATTTAAAAAAAAAAATGAAATATAATTCGTTGCAAGAATTCAATTATTTCTTAAAAATTTTATGAAAATTCTACAATTGAATTCAATTAATTTTCAAAAATGTTTAATGACATTTTTCGTAATAATTCAATTATTTAAAAAAATTTTAATAAAAATCTTTGTAGAAATTTAATTATATAATTTTAAAAATTTGTTGAAATTCAATTTTTTCCAATATCTTATTATTTACTTAACTATAAAATTTTTCAAAATAATTCAACAAAATTTGTTAATAGAATTCACGTATTTTTATAAATTGTGATAAATTCTTTAGAAGAATTCAATTATTTTCAATTTTAACTAAACTCATTGAACGAACTTAAATTTTCTTCAAAACAATTGAATTTGTATTGTTAGAAATTTAATTTTTTAATTATTTTTATCTATTATTTTCATAAGTAATAAAATCTTTACAGGAATTCAATTATTTAATTAATTTAATTAATTTTAATTTCTATTATTTTTAATTCAATTCTAAATCAATTTCTGTAAAAAGATCTACGAGAATTTAATTAAAAATTTAATTGACTCCAATAAACATTATTTGAATCAAGTAAATATTTAATTGATAATACCCAGTGAGAAATTGCCAATAGACTTTAATCGGTCCAATATCGGTCCAATATTGGTTGCCGTGCTGGGCGCCGATTGACTCCCAATATTGGACCAATATGGGCTGATGCTTGGGATGTAACGGCATCGCCAATCATCGGTTGTCAATATTGGTCCAATATTGGCCGAATATTGGCAACCAAGAGAAAAAAATTTTTTTAAATAAATTTTTTTTAATTAAATAATAATAATAAAAAATTAATGTTTATAATTTTTGTTTAATATATTTATTTGTTTAATTATTTATTTTTAATAATTCATGTAAATAATAAATAATTTATTATTTATAAATTATAATTATTTAAAAATGCAGCAGCTATTAGAAAATAGCATTCTGCAAAAAAATTCTATCATTGAAAAATCAATGATAGGCGAGAGAAATCCGCGTCTTTAAATAGATTCGCAGATGATAGACAAGAGATATCCGCGTCATTAAACGGATTCGCAGATATACTCTGGTCTCGCGACGAATCTCTCGATACTTATATACACTGGAGTCGCCGTGTCAGTTGCGAGAACGGTTACAGCGTCCCTCTTGCGGCGGAGATAAGAATTGTCACGTAAACTGCTAAATCGCTTTACCGACCGCCTTATTATACCCGCAGTTTACGTGACAATTCTTATCTCTGCCGCAAGAGGGACGCTGTAACCGTTCTCGCAACTGACACGGCGACTCCAGTGTATATAAGTATCGAGAGATTCGTCGCGAGACCAGAGTATATCTGCGAATCCGTTTAATGACGCGGATATCTCTTGTCTATCATCTGCGAATCTATTTAAAGATGCGGATTTCTCTCGCCTATCATTGATTTTTCAATGATAGAATTTTTTTGCAGAATGCTATTTTCTAATAGCTGCTGCATTTTTAAATAATTATAATTTATAAATAATAAATTATTTATTATTTACATGAATTATTAAAAATAAATAATTAAACAAATAAATATATTAAACAAAAATTATAAACATTAATTTTTTATTATTATTATTTAATTAAAAAAAATTTATTTAAAAAAATTTTTTTCTCTTGGTTGCCAATATTCGGCCAATATTGGACCAATATTGACAACCGATGATTGGCGATGCCGTTACATCCCAAGCATCAGCCCATATTGGTCCAATATTGGGAGCCTTTATTGGACCGATGATCGGTCTCTTGGCTCCCAATATTGGACCGATATTGGACCGGTGAGAAATTTCTCACTGGGTAGTCAAATAATCGGTTATTTGAATCAAATAATTTTTTTTCAGTGTGTATTTAAATAATTGAATTCTCGTAGAACTTTTTTATAAGAATTGATTTAGAATTGAATTTCAGTTAAAATTAAGATAATAATTAAATATTGTAAGCGTTATAGTGTGGATTTTTAGAGATAATTAAATTTCAAAAGATTTTTAAATTGAAATGTCTGCAAATTTTATTGTAAATCTATTATTTTTAAAAATTTTATATTATAATGATTAAAGTTGTAAATAATTTTATGTAAAAATTTCAACAACAAAAAATGATTGAATTTTGTAAGAATTACAGTTGTGATTTTTAGAAATAGTTAAATTGCAAAAAGACTTTACATTTAAATTATTAAAAATATTTTTATTCCTGTGGAAACATAAATAGGTATTCAAATATTTATTAAAAAAAAAATTATTCTATTTTTAAATAATATGTAATTTAATTTAGAAATTATAAAAAACTTGAGTAGTCAAATTTAATTTTTCGATAGCTACTTTCTTTTTTACTGTTTTTTTTAATTTTAAAGCTACTATTTGCTACTTTTTTAAAATTAATTATCGAGTACGAAGTCTGTAACTTTTGTAGAAATAAAAATTATACGTATTTCAGGAAACGCGCGCGAAGAGAAAAAAAAACTAATCTTTCATCTTACAATGTCTTCGTCACACTTCCGATGCGATTACAAAAATTTCTTGCAGGAATACTATGAAATTATCGCATTAATTTATGCCCTCGTCCCTCTGTGTGTGTGTGAATAAAAGTAGAAAAAATTTTCTCGTACCTAATTTGCATGACAATCGTACGTTTGCGTTTTGTTCGAAAAAAAAAAATTAAAAGAAAATAATTCTATATAATTCTCGAAGCAAAATCGAAAATTATATAAAATATTTCGTTCCAGATTCTTGCTTCTCAATTGGCGTTTTTAAGCTAAAATTTTAAACAATACGAACAATTGAAAACTATTGAAAGGGAAATATGTTTTGAATGATATTTAGAGTTCTTTTGTTGGAGAAAAAAAACAAAATAAATATAAATATATAATGTCATTAGAACAATGAATAAAAATAATCCCTTTCTTTTATGAACATCCGTTTTGGAAAATTAGCCATCAGTTCAAATTAGATTGCTTGTTTAAATTTTAAAATTTATGAGTTTTAAATTAACTAATGTAGGTACATATTATATAGACAATTTATTTAGTTCCTCATGCATAAAATAATAAGAAAAATCGAAAAAAGTTTTTTTTTATTTCGAAATTAGATATTTTAATATTTCATCAATTTTTTCATTCGAACAATTGTGGATATATTGCAACATAATTTTTCACAAAACGAAAAGCTCTGAATACTAAATAGCACCGTATTATTAGGCAGATACTTTGCTTTACTCTCTGAATCTAAATCAGTTAAAAATCAGTAATCAGTATTTCGATTATTATTATAGAAAATTAATTAAATATTTAATTATTCGATTCTTTAATATTAGTTAATTTTTTAAGACTTTTGCTATTCTAAAATCTAAAGAAACTTATCGCTTGTTTTATATAGGTGAATTTCCCCTTTATTAAGGGGATTGACTTTTGTCATTGAAATAGAAAACTAAATACCTCTATAGATTTGAAGACTGCTCTAAATTTAATTCTAAAAATAAAAACCATCAAATAATTTATATCTACTTGAAATAAACGTTCAAAGTTTTTTTTTTCCTTTTTCTTTTTTTTTCTTCTTTGATCGATCGACACGCAGTAATATGTCCGAGTTGAAGTGCAATGCTCTTACGATCGCGCATTGAATTAAACATTTAACATGTAAGAACTTTGAAAAGAACACGTGGTATAAGTTACGCAATTTAAATGTACTGAAAATTGCACATTAAACACAAATACATACCGACACATTTAAGAAAATATAACCAGAGAAAAGAGTGCTATATGCATCTGCATTTTTATGGGCTTACAATTTTTCGCAAAAGTGCTGCTTTCAAATTATTAGCGTGTGTGCCGCATATATATATATACACGTTAAACTATGTATGTATATAGTATACGAAATACACGCAGTGAAAATATATAATTGTATCCCGAGGGATGTTTGATGCTTACTTGATAATATACATTACAATGCAAAATCTTCTTTCGACTAGAGAACGTCAGTGTTTTATATATATACACTGTAATGTCCTCGGATATGAAAAACGCATTAGGACACAACATTTTAACAGTAAATTTTGTATATATGTATATGCACGTATATAATTATATTATATTATATTTTACATACTACATTAAAAAAAATCTAGAAAAAAATTAATTTTGTCCAAAAATAATTTATTTGTATTTTAAAGAAATTTTCTTGTAATAAAAATGTCTCTTTTTGTTTGAATGAAAAATTTATTTTCAATTAAGCAAAACGAGTTGAAACTGATTTTTTTAAATTAAGAAAAACTTTAAGAAAAACTTTTTTCTAATTGGAATATAACTTAATTTTACTACTTAATTTTAAATTAGTAAAAATGTTTACTAATTTGAATTAGTGACTGACTTCTTCAGGATTGCCATACAAATCTGGAAAATCAGGGAATTTAGGGAAAAGTCCGGGGAAATAGAATCGGTAAGGAAAATCAGGGAAAAGTCAGTGATTTTTATAAAAGTAGTGGAAAAAATTGAATTTAGAAGAAGTTACAAATGATTGCAGAAATTCAATTATTTTCAAAATCAATAAAATTCTTCGCACAAATTCAATTATGTTAAAAAAAATTTTTAAAATGACGCGTCAAAATTTCAATTATCTTTGAAAGTAATAAAAGTCTTCTCCAAAATTCAATTATTTTCAAAAGATTTATTTAAATTCTTGACAAAATTTCAGTCATTTTCAAAAATTTTCCTCAATTCAATAATTATTATTAATATCTACTATTTTAATAAAATTTTCCAAAAGAATTCTATTATTTAAAAAAAAACATTAATAAAAATTTCATAGGAATTCAAGTGCTTACCAATTTTGTAAATAAATTTTTTCGCAATTCAATTATTTTTAATTTTTTAATGAAGTTTCTCTCCAAAGAATTCAAATTTAACCAGAGAATATTATTTTATTATTTTCTAATATATTATTTATAATTGAAACTTTCCCAAATTATCGAAATTTCGTATAATTGAATTGTTAACAACTGGATTTGAAAATTGTGAAGAATTTTATTGTTTATGAAAATAATTGAATTTTTGCAACGAATTTTTATTAATTTTTTTTTTAAATAATTGAAATTCTGTAAAGAATTGTATTATTTATGAAAATGATTGAATTCTACAATGAATTTTATTTCATTTTTTTCAAATAATTGAATTCTTTTAACGAATTTTATTAAAATATTAGATTTTGAAAATATTTCAATTTCAGCGAAGAATTTTATTATTTTTGTGAAATGTAATTGAATTCTTGCAAAAAATTTTTGAAAATAATTACATTTTTTCGAGGAATTTATTTAAAATAATTGTATTAAAAATAATTGAAATCCTACGTAAAATATTATTATTTATAAAAATAATTAAATTCTTGTAACGAATTTTTATTAAATTTTTGTGAAATGTAATTGAATTCTTGCAAAAAATTTTTAAAAATAATTACATTTTTTCGAGGAATTTATTTAAAATAATTGTATTAAAAATAATTGAAATCCTACGTAAAATATTATTATTTATGAAAATAATTAAATTCTTGCAACGAATTTTTATTAAATTTTTCTTTAAAATAATTGATTTTCTGTAAAGAATTGTATTATTTATGAAAATAATTGAATTCTTGTAACGAATTTATATTACATTTTTGTAAATAATTGAAATCTTGTGAAGAATTTTATTATTTATGAAAATAATTGAATTCTCGCAACGAATTTTTTTTTAAATAATTGAATTTCTGTAAAGAATTGTAATATTTATGAAAATAATTGAATTCTTGCAACGAATTTTTATTAAATTTTTCTTTAAAATAATTGAATTTCTGTAAAGAATTGTATTATTTATAAAAATAATTGAATTTCTGCAACTAATTTTATTATTTGTAAAATGTAATTAAATTCTTGCAAAAAATTTTTTGAAAATAATGACATTTTTCGAGGGATTTATTTAATATAATTGTTTTAAAAATAATTGAAATCCTACTAAAAATTTTATTATTTATAAAAATAATTGAATTCTTACAACGAATTTTATTACATTTTTTTAAATAATTGAATTATTGCGGAGGATTTATTAAAATTTTTGTAAATAATTTAATTTTTTTTTGATAAATTTTATGGAAATTTAATTTATTATAAAACATGAAGATATCGATCACTCCGAGTTGAAGACACTCCGAGTTTTATTTTTATATTCTTTTGTTGTTGAATTTCAGAAAGACTTGAATTGGAAATTTTTTGAAAATCTTAATTCCTATGGAATAATAATAATGAATGAATATTTATTTAAAAAAGTATTTATTGATGTTTTCGAATATTTTTACAATTAGTATATAAATATATATTTTATTTACGTAAACAAAAGAAAAAATGCATAAATGCAAAATATATATTTCTATATATATATATAGTGTCTGAACATACACACAATAGACAGAGTGCATGATCGAATCTTTCACGCGATAATATTATTACAGTTTATTTTTGTCGTATACCTAACGATATCAGACATTATTGTCTTATCTTATATATATATGAGAGTATTAGAGAACCCTTATCTCTCATTATCTCATTTCAGAAGATATATTATTAAAGTATAAATTGCTAAAGGAACCTCTTTATAATTGACCACTAATGGATTCTGCCATTTACAACTATTTTCCTCTCCTTCTTCCTCTCCTTCTTTTTCTTCTGCTTCTTTTCCCTTTATTAAATTAATTATAATGTACCAGTCACTGTATACATGAATGCGTTTATACGCATTAGGGGTGGAGTACAAATGATCAACTTCCCCTCTCGTATAAACACGGAAAAAAATACTTTATTACTCTTTATTAAAACATATATGATTTAGGGAGAGAGAGAAAAAAGAGAAGATATATTTAAAAAATATATTCATGTTTAATGGGAGAGAAGATTATACTTTCATATATATATATTAAAAAAGAAGTGAACTGTAATTTATTATGTGGAGCTAAAAGTTTTACTTAAATATTTAAGTCAATTTTTTATATTTCTAAGTATTTTTTTTTTCTTCCGTTTTCCACATTAATAAAGTGAAAACTTTATTAATAGTTGTATTTTCAACTATTAATAAAGTTTTAACTTTTTGCTTTAGAATTTTGCTAAAAAAAATGTTTGGTTGAGAAATACTTAATTTTTTAGTTAAGAAGAGAAAAATGTTATAAATTAAAAAATGTTAAAATATTATTAACTAAATTAGCAAAAATTAGTGTTTCTATTAATTTCTTAAAAAATAATTAAATAATAAAAATAATAAAATAAAAAATAATAAATAAATAAAAAAATAAATAATAATAATAATAAATAAATAAATAATAAAATAATACTAAATCCACTAAAGAAAATAGTAATAATTAAAATTTCGACTAAGTTTTAGTAATTTTCCACTAAATTTCAGTCAAAATTACTCACCGAATTTGAATCAGTGAAAAAACCACTAATTTACATTAATAAAAATATTCACTAATTTCTACTACTAAAAAAGTAGTAAAAAGTAACATTTTAATGTTACTACATTTTTAATATAGTTTTAATTCTTTTACTAAAATTTTAGTCAAAAATGATTAAAAAGAAGTAGTAAAAAAGTAGGCATCGGAAAATTAAATTTGACGACTCAACTTTTTCATAATTTCCAAATTAAATTATCTTTAAAAAAAAATTTTTTTTTTAAATAAATATTTAAATACCTATTTATTTTCACACAGGAATCAAAATATTTTTAATGATTTGAATGTAAAGCCTTTTTGAAATTTAACTATTTCTAAAAATCACAAGTGTAAATTCTTCAAAAATTCAATTATTTTTTTGTTAAAATTTTTACATAAAATTATTTAAAACTTTAATCATTATATTTCGAAATAAAAATTTTAAAAATAACTAAAGTTTGCAAAGATTTCAATTCAAAAATCTTTTGACATTTAATTATTTAAAAAAATTCTCATTATAACGCTTCTAATATTCAATTATTATCTAAAATTTTAACTGAAATTTCGAAGAATTTACAACTTATAAAAATAATTGAATTCTTGTGACGAATATTATTAAATTTTTTTTTAAATAATTGAATTATTTTGGAAAATTTTATAGAAATAGTACAGTTATTGAAAAGATTTAATTTAAAAAAATTTTTGAAATTATGTAATTAAATTTCTACAAAAGTTTTTATTAAAAATTTTTTAAATAATTGAATTGTTACGAAAAATGTCATTAAACATTTTTGAAAATCACTAAATTCTTTTGTCAAATTTAATTAAAAATGCATTGAAAATAAGTATTAAATTCTAATAAACAGATTGTAGTGAAATTTTTTAAAAACAATTGAATTCTTTTGTAGAATTTTCATAAAATTTTTAAAAACAATTACATTTTGCGAGGAATTTATTTAAAATTGTATTAAAAAATAATTGAAATCCTACGATGAGTTTTATTAGTTGTTAAAATAATAATAGAATCTTTGCAACGAATTTTATTAAATTTTTTTTTTAATAATTGAATTCTTGAGAAGAATTTGATAATTGAATGTTTGTAAAGAATTTTATACAATTTTTTTTTTAAATAATTGAATTCTTTTGTCAAACTTTTATTAAAATAGCAAATATTGAAAATAATTGAATTTGGAAATTTTTTTTTTTTAAATAATTGAATTATTTTGGAAAATGTTACAGAAATAGTAGATATTGAAAAAAATTGAATTTCAACAAATTTTTGCAATTATGTAATTTAATTTCTGCAAAGGTTATATTAAAATGTTTAAAAATAATTGAACTGTTACGAAAAATATCATTAAAAATTTTTGAAAATTACTAAATTCTTTTGTAAAATCTAATTAGAAGTGGATTGAAAATAATTATTAAATTCTAATAAACAAATTTGTATCGATATTTTATAAAAATAATTGAATTCTTTTGAAGAACTTTTATAAAATTTTTAATATTACATTTTTCGAGTAATTTATTAAAAATATTGTATTAAAAATAATTGAAATACTGCGATCAGTTTTATTAGTTATGAAAATAATAATAGAATTTTTGCAAAGAATTTTATGAAAATTAAAAAAAATAAGTGAATTCTTGCGAAGATTTTTATTATATTTTTTTAAATAATTGATTTTGTTAGACAACTTTTATGATAATTTAAGGTAATTTAACTTTAATTAAGGTAATAGTGATTTCTTGCACTGGAAAAAAAATTTATTTGATTCAAATAACCGATTAGTTGACTATTATCAATTAAATATTTACTTGAATCAAATAATATTTATTGGAGTCAATTAAATTATAATATTTGCTTCAAATATTGAAATTATTGGTACAAATTCCATTTAATTGACTCCAATAAATATTATTTGATTTAATTAAATATTTAATTGATTTAATTAATCAATCGGTTATTTGAATCAAATAAATTTTTTTTCACTGTGTAAAAGTTTCATTATTTGTGAAAATAATTGAATGTTTGCAAACAATTTTATAAAAATTTTCTTTAATAATTGAATTCTTTTGGGAAATTTTATTGAAATCGTAAATATTGGAAATAATTGAATTTCGAAAAGTGTTTAAAAAAATAATTGAATCGTTTAAAAGAATAATTCTTTATTTTAATCATAATTTTAATACAATTAGGTGTACTGTATTAACATTTTTTTTAATTTTTAAAATGGTTTTAAATTTTAAATAAATGATATCAACTATTAGTGAATTTAAAGTAATGCAAATTTTGAAACATAGAAAAAGGTAGTGTTTAGTGTCTTGAATCTAAAAAAAAGTATCAAATCATAAAAAAAAGTAGTAAATAGTAGGTTTTAGTAGATGAGTATACGAAAAGACTGAAAGTTATTATTATTTTTGATGATGTTTGAGAAGAGGATATATATAATATGGTGAAGAAGAAAAAAAAGAAGAGATAGAGAGTGAGAGAGAGAGAGAGAGAAAAAATGAACAGTACGGAAAAGAAATTTAATGTTTCCTGGCGTGTTTTATTTGGTTCGGTTAACGTTCATTTTCATTGCCATTTTATACGCGATCTCGATCGCGGCATTTTGCGGCAGTGTTTTTTCGCGCATAACAAATGCATCCACAAAACACCCTGTTCATGTTGTGTATATTATATACCTCCCTCCCTCCCTCCCCCCGCCCCGTCACCGTACCGCTTTTCTGTATACAGCTGCGTGGTCTTCGCGAAGCCTAGCATTTTTATATTCCCATGTCGATTGACAAGTGGATAAGAGAGTGCATTTTGCCCGTCTGCGACGTACATAATTGCAGTAATTGCGGGAGGGCTGCAACTTTGTCGGTCAATTGTCAGTGAGAAATAGAGATAGGCACTCAGATATTGAGATAACGGTACGTCAAAATAATTATATGCCTCTTACACGAATGTATTTTGTCTTTAAGGATATTCAAAAGGGATTCTCTTCTCTTTTTTGACTTTTTTTTTCGTTTCGTTTCTTCATCTGCGAGTTCGTATGTTTATATATGTATATTCTTTTAAACTTATTCGCAATACGCAGGGAGAGAAGTCAATGCGATTTATTGACACATTTCTTTTTATGGTGGGCATATTTCAAGAGGATGCGATACTTGAGGTGAAAAATATCATTCTTCGAACTTGGGGCAATCACTTTTTTTCTCTCTGTCCTTGTGTAAAATGAAAATTGTTTTATTCTATGGGGGGGGGGGGGGGGGGGGAGAAAAAGGACTTTTGGAGAATTTCTATATCTAACTGGAAAATTTAGGAATTATTTGTTACAATTCGATTGTGTTTGATTTGAATAAATTTTATTTCTTACAATAAAATTTTCTTTGGTTCAAATCAATGCTATTTCATACAATTTTTATGCAATTTTATAAATTGTAACGAAGAATGTTTATTTGAAATAGATAAAATTTTGTTTTGTTCAAATAAATTTTCTTTCTTGCAATAAAATTTCTTTTGGACAAAAAACATTTAATTGCAGCAAACGAAATTCATTTGAACAAAATAAAAATTTGGTTTAAAAAATAAAATAAATTTGAATTGTATGAAATAAATTTTTTTTAAACCAAATAAAATTCTATTTGATTCAGATAAGTGTTATTTCTTACAATTCAAATCTATTTGGTTTAAGTAAATTTTATTTCCTTCAGTAATATTTCCTTTGGACTAAAATAAATTTCTAAGGATGAAATAAAATTTTTCGAGCCAAATGAAATTCTATTTCTTTCAAATAAATGTTATTTCTTACAATTCAATTCTATTTGCTTCAAATGAAATTTTATTTCTTACAAAAAATTTCTTTTGTAACAAACTAAAAATTTATTCGCAACAAATAACATTTTTTTTAATCAAAATAAATTGAATTGTAACAAAATAAAACTTAATTTGATTCAAATATATTTTATTTGTTACAATTCAATTTAACTTGCTTTTAATAAAATTTATTTGTTACAATAAAATTTCATTTGTACCAAAAGCAATTTTTTAGTAGTAAACAAAATTTTTTTGAATCAAATACAATTGAATCGAAAAAAATACAATTTTTTTATTCAAATACAATTTAATTTTTAAAAATTAGAATTTTTTGAATCATGTACAATTGAATCGTAAAAAATACAATTTTTTGAATCAAATACAATTGAATGGTAAAAAATACAATTTTTTTGAACCACCCAAAATTCTACTTGGTTGAAATAAATTTTACTTCTTGCCTTTAAATTCTACCTTTGATTCATAAAATTTTTTTTTTTACAAAACACTTCCTTTAGATAAAAGATATTGATTAGCAACAAGTAAAATTTTTCTAAAAATTGAATTTAAAATAAATTGAAAAATAATTTCAATTCAAGTCATAATAGTTACAATTCAAAATAAATTGAATTGTAACATAATACTCAATTTAATTCAAATATATTTTTTTTGTTACAATTCAATTTTACTTGCATCTAATAAAATTTATTTGTTACAAAAAAAATTCATTTGTATCAAAAGCAATTTTTTAGTAATAAATAAAATTTTTTTGAACCAAATACAATTGAATCGTAAAAAATACAATTTTTTTTATTTAAATACAATTGAATTGTAAAAAATACAATTTTTGAATCAAGTACAATTGAATTGTAAAAAATACAATTTTTTTAAATAAAAAAAAAATGAATTGTTAAAAATACAATTTTTTTGAATCAAATAAAATTGAATTGTATAAAATAGCATTTTTTTAAACAAATACAATTAGATCGTAAAAAATACAATTTTTTTGAACCACACAAAATTCTATTTGGTTCAAATAAATGTTATCTCTTGCCATTAAATTCTATTTTTGATTCATAAAAATTTTATTTCATACAAAAAAATTTTGTTTAGATAAAAAAAATTGATTAGCAACAAATAAAATTTTTCTGAACCAAATAAAATCGAATTGCAATAAATACAATTTTTTTATACAAATAAAACTTTATTATTTGTTATTTCTTAGAATTAAATCTAATTCCTTAAAATTCAATTATATTTAGTTAAAAAAATGTAGGTATTTATTACAATAAAAATTTCATTTGGACAAAATGAAAATTTAAAAACAACAAATACCTTTTTTTGACTGAAATTAAATTAAATTGTAACCAATAAAACATAATTTAAACCAAATAAAATTGAATTGTAACAAATAAAACTTCATTTCGTTCAAAATAAATTTTGTTTGTTATAATTAAATTTGATTCCTTTCAATTCAATTCTATATGGATCAAATAAATTTTATTTTGTTAAAATGAAATTCAATTTGGATCAAATTACATTTATTAGCAACGAATTGATTTTTTTCTACCAAATACAAATTTAATTGAAAGGTTAGTAGGCTGTGAGAAAAATAGTAATTTTATTTAATTAAATAAATTAAGTAATTAAATTGAACTAATATTTATTTAACAAAAAATAAATTTTATTTTTAGTTCAAATAAAATATATCTCTGGGTGTAATTTCTTAAAAACGTATTTCTTTAAAGTTTATTATTTATTAATAAATAATGATATGTAACAATTTGTTTATAACTGTGTTCAAATAATAAAGTCCGAAAGTTTCAATAATAGTTAATTTTTGGTGTAAAAAATAATAAAAAATGCAATCCTTTCTCTATGCGGAAGCAATAAGTATTAAAATTAAAATCAGATTTCAATAAAATAATAAATAATGATAATAAAATTAATGAATAATAATTAACTCAAAAAAATGAATTTAAACTAAATTAATTAACAATTTAATTAAATATAATTATTTTGAAAGAAATAGATTTTTTATTTGAAACAAAGAAATTTTTCAATTGTAACAAAGAAATTGTTTTATTTGATTAAAAAAAAAATAGGTTAGTAGACCCTGTGAGATAAATGTATACAACTTTTATTTAGTTGAAAATTAATTTCACTTGATTGAAGTAAAACATTTCTCTGGATGTAGATTTTAAAATGATAAAAATAAAAGTAGTTCGGAATTATTTAGAGTGTAGCTCGAAACAAGTGTACGTATGTATATTTAAATTACTTTTGTGCTATAGACAATATAGTTTCCAGTTTATGAGCCAAACAATTGTATCTTCTAATTATGGTAATTCTCAACTTTATTTTGTAGTTTTAACAACAAGTTGATAGTAGCTATATAGGACAATTATTATACTTTATCTTTGATATACCATATAATTAGGGAACAATTTCATTGTTCTCTTAAGTATATATGCGGTAGCTGGAAATTTGAAAAACGGAAATGTACTTTTCGGTATATTAATGGTAGTTTCCAAAAAAAGAAATTTTAATTTTATGTAGAAAATTATTAGATGGAATTTCTTTATGAAATTTGTGTTACAAGAGAACATTAACACAATTTTTATAAAGCAATTTATATTTAAATTTCAGTCCAGTCTATTTCTGTAATTTATTTCTTCTACAATTTTCTTCAGTTGAAAATATTTATAATTTAAATTTTCTTTAGTTGGAAATATTTTCAGTTTAACTTTTTTTAGTTGAAAATATTTTTAGTTTCAATTTTCTTTATGTTCGAAATATTTATAATTTAAATTTTTCTTTAGTTGGAAATATTTCTAGTTTAATTTTACTTTAGTTGGAAATATTTTTAGTTTCAATTTTCTTTAGTTGAAAATATTTCCAGTTTACCTTTTCTTTAGTTGAAAATATTTTTAGTTTAAATTTTCTTTAGTTGAAAATATTTTCAGTTTACCTTTTCTTTAGTTGAAAATATTTTTAGTTTAAATTTTCTTTAGTTGAAAATATTTCTAGTTTAAATTTTCTTTAGTTGAAAATATTTCTAGTTTAAATTTTCTTTAGTTGAAAATATTTCTAGTTTAAATTTTTTATAGTTGAATTTATCTACTATTATTTTATTCATCCAAATATTTATTTATTTTATTTATTTATTTATGTTAGTTATGCTTTTTAAATTATGAAAAAAAATACGTTTAATACTTTTATCATAAAATACGCTATACATCTAAAGGACATAATGATTCTTAGATTTGAAATTTTCTATTCAATATGTTAATTAATGCAAAATTATTCTATAAAGATTTCAAGCATTCGCGATACTCATTTTACGAGCTCACTGCAATATTGATGATAACTAAGATACAAATTTTCACCTCATTTATTTATATATTTTCCAATCGAGAATAAAATGAGGGGGAAAAAGAGGAAAAATAATATGTAAATTTTTTTTTTTTTTTAAACAAGTTTTTCGTTATATTATTCTAATTATAAAATTGATATAGTTATTTAAAATTTTAATTAGTTTGGATATTAATTAATTATTTGATTATATAATAATTATTGTAATTAATATGGTGTTAATTAATATATCATTCTTGTTGCATTTAAATATACAGTTTAGAGAAATGTTTGATTTGAACTAAATGTAAAATATTTCTCACAGCCTTCGAATTTAATTTGTTTCGAATAAAACATTTATTTGGGACAAATCAATTTTTTTTTTATTTCTGACAAATGTATTTTATTTGTGAGAAATCAATTTTTATTTTGAACGAGAAATTTTATTTGGAACAAATCAATTTTTTTGGAGGCGGTAAAATTTTTATTTGCATCGGATAAAATTTATTTGAAACAAATTTAAATTGGGCTGTGAGACAAATATAACATATAAGTAAATAAATAAATAAAATAAAAATAAATTTAATTATTAATTAAGATAAAATTTTTTTGATAGAAATAAATTATTATTTAATAGCAGGAAAAAAGTAACTATTTAAATGAAATTTTTTTCAGTGAAGAAAAGATATTTGTCAAACATTCATATTTGTTTCAAATAAAATGTAATTCAAATAAAATTTATTGCTAATAAATTATATTTATTTCGAATAAAATTTATTTTGTATAAATTACATTTGTTTCGAGTAAAATTTACTTTACATAAATTATATTTGTTTCGAGGTACAATAATTTACTTGAAATAAATTATATTTGATTCAAATAAAACATTTCCTGTGGACAATAAATTTGTTCCTGTTTTATGAAATTTCTTATATATGGCATGTGTCTTATAATGCTTTGACTTGTTGTTTTTATAAATAGAAACAGAAGTTTTTTATATTATATATATCTGAGCATATTCATATTCAAAAGTGCTCTTGAAACGATTAAATGAAACTCGCGCTTGATTTATATGTGGTGTAAAATACAAAAATGATATCCTTTCGAGGGCAACTTCAGAGTTTGCCATTAATCGCTGCGGGAGATCGCACGAAATATCGGTCCACGATTTCAGTGTCAAAATGTATTGGACACGGTGTATCATTATTTGCAATGAAACTTTCTGATAAACTCCATCACAATTTTTCCCTCTCGTTCATCCGAAAAATGAATGATTGCGGTATAACATTATATTATTTCCGAACTTCAAAAATTATTGTCAAAAAAAAAGAAAAAAGAGAGGAAAGAAAATATTAAGAATGTGGATGAAATTTGTTTTATTTGTCATCAAAGAAATTCAATTATTATTTTAAAAAGCCTTCGTATAATTTATTTATTAGAATTTAAGTATTATTGTCAATACATTTTTAATTAAATTTCTTGAAAGAATTAAATTAATTTCAAAAATTTTAATGAAATTCTTTTCAACGATACAATTTTTTTTCAAAACAATTTTAATAAAATTCTTCGTAGAAATTTAATTAATTTCAATAATTTATTAAAATTCAATTATTTTCTTCAATATCTACTATTTCAATAAAATTTCACAAAAGAATTCAATTAGGTATTTAAAAAGAAATATTATTAAAAAAATTCCTTTCAATAATTCAATTATATATTCAAAAGTAATAAAATTCTTCGTAGAAATTCAATTATGGTCAAAAGTTTAAAAATATTCTCTTCAAAATTTCAATTATCTTTATAAATAATAAAATTTTTCTTTAAAATTAAATTATTTTCAAAAACTTTAATAAAATTCTTGTCAAAATTTCAATTATTTTCAAAAATTTTTCTCAATTCAAAGATTTTCAATATCTACTATTTTAATTTTTTTTACTATTTTAAAATTTAAATTTTTTTACTATTTTAATTTTAAATTTTTCAAATTATTCAATTATGTTTAAAGAATGTTAATAAAATTCTAAGAAAAGATTAAATTATTTTAATCAATAATAAAAATTTCACAGGAATTCAACTATTTACAAATTTGTTATAATTTTTTTCGAAAGAATTCAATTATTTTCAGAAATATTAAATTTTTTTACGGGGATTAAATTATTATCATAAATAATAAAATTCATCGCGGAATTTTAATTAATTAATTTATTATTTATTTACACAATTATTTTTAATAAAATTTTAATTAAATTCATTGAAAATTTTTAATTAAATTTTTACAAACTTTCAATTATTCAATAAATTATTTATTTTTGTATTTAAATAATTGAATTCTCGTAGAATTTTCTAATAAAAATTTATTTAAAAATGAATTGCATTTAATATTTTAGATAATAATTGAATATTAAAAGCATGAATTTTTAAAAATAATTGAATTTTGAGAAGGTTTCAAAATGGAATCTTTAAAAATTTGAATTTTTCATACTTTTAACTGCGGTAATTCTGTAGAATTAATTTTTTTGAAATGTGTAATTGAATTTTTTTTTAAATTATTTGAAGTTTTTATTTTTTAAATATTTAATTCAAGAATTTACGAATAATCGAAATTTCGTAAAATTAAATTGTATACAAATGGATTTGAAAATTCTTAAGAAACTTTTGCAAAAATTATTTAAAATAAGTAATAATTAAATTCTTTCGAAGAATTTTAATAAAGTTTTTGAAAATAATTACATTTTTCGAAAAATTTACTTAAAATTGTATTAAAAAAAATTGAATTGTTCCGAAGAATGATATTATTTATGAAAATAATTGAATTCAATTTTAAGAAACATTCAATTATTTAATAAATTATTTATTTTTGTATTTAAATAATTGAATTCTCGTAGAATTTTCTAATAAATATTGATTTAAATATGGATTTTAGTTAAAATTTTAGATAATAATTGAATATTAAACTCTCTAAATTTGAATTAGTAAAAATGTTTTCTAATTTCAATTAGTGATTGATTTTTTGCTTTTGAATTAGCGGATTTTACTAATAAATGGTCGTTTCTACTAATTTAATAGCAAAATTTACTAATTCAAAAGCAAAAAGTCATTCACTAATTCCAATTAGTAAACATTTTTACTAATTCAAATTTATATTTGAATATAAATATAAAAACGCTATTAATAGCGTGAATTTTTAAAAATAATTGAATTTTGGAAAAGTTTCAAATGATAATCTTTAAATGTTTGAATTTTTTATACTTTTAACTAAAAATTGTGTGGATTTAATTTTTTTTAAAAGTTTAATCGAATTTTTTTAAAGTTAATTAAAGTTTTTATTTCCTAATAGATATTTGATTGAAGAATTTCTGAATAATCGATGAAATTTCGAAAAATTGAATTGTAAACAAAAGAATTAAAAAATTTTCAAAGATATTTTTCAAAAATTATTAAAAATAATTAATTTAAAGAAGAATTTTAGTTGAAAATTCGTGAAAAAACAATAATTGAATTGAAGTGATGAAAGTAATTTTGAATAAGTTACAGTAACAATATTCTTTTAATATAAAATAATGATTTTATCAGTCGATCATTTTTAATTATTATAAAAGATGAAGATACCGATTGCTCCGAGGCGAAGACTCGGAGTGATCGGTTTCTTCATGTTTTATAAAAAATTTTTTTTAAATTGTTTAATTTCCAAAAAGTTTGAATTTGAAATCTTTGTAAATCTTATAGAAAAATTATATAATAGTAATGTAAATTAAATTTGAAATCCGTTTAAATTTCCGAACTCTCTAAATTTGATTATAAATAATTGTTGAATTAAGAACAACTTGAGATTCAATATGGAGATGATACTCTCCATCTGAGAACGTCAAGGTCACCGCTAGATGGCAGTTCGATTGATAAAATCAGATTCCTCGCCACCTGGTGGCGACCCTTGGCGTTCTCAAGTGGGGAAATTCATTCTATCCCTCAAAAACTTTTTTATAGTTGAAAAAATGTTACTATGAGAAATGAGAGTAATTTAAATTTAAATTCTTGCAAAGATAAAAATAAAAATCTAATAAAATTGCGAGAGTACTAGAATATAGTACCAGTAGAAGAAAAATAGTGGGCGCAACTAAAAGTCCCCTTTTACAAATTTAGAATTTTGTTCTTTTATTGATCTATATTTGATAATTGAATCAGTGCGAGTGGAGGGAGATTAAATGAACAGATGTTACTTTTTTTTGTTTTTAATTTCGCAGCGCACAAGTATTTCGTAATTTCTTGTTTAGTCTACACGCTTAGCGTATCTTGTCAGTTATGTACAATCATCATCACTCTAGTCGGATTGATTTTTTTTTCTCACATTTCTTTATTCTTTATTTTCTGTGTGTGTGTGTTTTTTTATGAGTATGACATTGATCAAGGGAACAGTCCCAATGTGGGATCGTTTCCGGACTAGCTTCCAGCGGAATCAGCGTCCGGGTTTGCAAGAGAGCTCCATTGATTTGCAGATATAGCATTGCAGGTTTGCAGAGGTCACGGGTAATGAAGCGCACCGTCATGAGAGATAGAAAATGTTAGATTCTAGAAGAAAAATTCAATTCACTTTATGTTAATAATCATATATATATAGTATGGAGTATTTTAATCATTGACTTTGATGTTAATCTTTAAATCGATAGTTTTAGAATGGTATGATTGTATGAAATTTGAGAGGGAAGAGAATTTTCTTGTATGGTATTGAAGGGGAAGAAGAAAGAGAGAGAAAGAGAGAGTTTATTGCTAGACTGAATTATTTTTTGATCTCTCCCAGTGGGAAAATTTACGATTGGCGTAAGATTGGACCAATCTTGGGAACAGTGTTACCAAGATTGGGCCAATATTGATCCACGTCTGGGAGTGTGGTAATCAATATCGAGTCTCGAATTTGAAAATAAGAGTAGAATTATTGTGAAAAGAATTTGTGAAATTAATTTTTTAGTGAGAATAAAATAATAACTTTTTTGTTTTCTCTTTCGTACGATTTATTTAAAAAAATTATTTGAAATTTGGAGTTGTAAATTAACTTTACGATTTGGAAGTTATAAATTAACTTTATACATTAACTTTACATTACACCCAGAGAAAAAATTTTATTAGAATTAAATATAATTTATTTGAGTAGAGTAAACTTTTATTTAAGTCAAATAAATTATTTAAATAAATAAATCAGGGAAATGTCAGAGATTTTTTATTAAAGTATTGGACAAAATGGAATTTTTGAGAAGTTACAAGTTACAAATTATTGCAGAAATTCAATTATTTTCAAAAGTAATAAAATTCTTCGCAGAAATTCAATTATTATGTTCAGAAATTTAAAAATATTCTCGTCTATATTTCAATTATTTTTATAAATAATAAAAATTTTCGCAGCAATTCAATTATGTTCAGAAATTTAAAAAAGTTCTCGTCTAAATTTCAATTATCTTCATAAATAATAAAATTCTTCGTAGAAATTCAATTATGTTCAGAAATTTAAAAAAGTTCTCGTCTAAATTTCAATTATCTTCATAAATAATAAAATTCTTCGGAGAAATTCAATTATGTTCAGAAATTTAAAAAAAATTCTCGTCTAAATTTCAATTATCTTTATAAATACATTTTTCAAATAAATAAAAAAATCAATAATACAAATTTTCGCAGCAATTCAATTGTGTTCAGAAATTTAAAAAAGTTGTCGTCTAAATTTCAATTATATTTATAAATAATAAAATTCTTCTCCAAAATTCAATTATTTTCAGAAATTAAAAAAAAATTCTCGTCTAAATTTCAATTATCTTCATAAATAATAAAATTCTTTTCTAAAATTCAATTATTTTAAAAAATTTGAATAAAATTCTTGTCAAAATTTCAATTATTTTCAAAAATTTACCTCAATAATTGAGGTTTAAATATTCAAAGATTTTCATCAACTATTTTAATTAAACTTTTCAAAAGAATTCAATTATTTAAAATAAATGTTTATAAAATTCTAAGCAAACATACAAATATTTTCATAAATAATAAAAATTTCACAGGAATTCAACTATTTACAAATTTGTTAAAAATTTCTTCGCAAGAATTCAATTATTTTCAGAAATAATAAATTTTTTACGGGGATTTAATTATTATCATAAATAGTAAAATTCATCGCAGAATTTCAATTATTTTTAATACAATTTTAATAAAATTCCTCAAATAATGTTTATTATTCTTACAAATTTTATTAAACTTCGTCAGAAAAATTCAATTATTTTAAAATTTGTTAGTAAAATTCTTTATGAGAATTAAATTTTTACAAACTTTCAATTATTCAATAAATTATTTATTTCTGTTTTGTATTTAAATAATTGAATTCTTGTAAAATTTTCTAATAAAAATTGATTTAAAAATGAATTTCAGTTGATATTTTAGATAACAATTGAATATTAAAAGCATTGTAGCATGTTTTTTTTAAATAATTAAATTTCAAAAGATTTTTAAATTGAAATCATTGAAAATTTTAATAAAGTTTTTGAAAATAATTACATTTTTGGAAGAATTTATTTAAAATTGTTTTAAAAATAATTGCAACCCTGTGAAGAATTTTCTTGTTTAGTAGAATAATTGAATTGTTCCGAAAAATCTTATTATTTATGAAAATAATTGAAT
This sequence comes from Leptopilina heterotoma, assembly GCF_015476425.1. Classification (NCBI taxonomy): domain Eukaryota; kingdom Metazoa; phylum Arthropoda; class Insecta; order Hymenoptera; family Figitidae; genus Leptopilina; species Leptopilina heterotoma. Next base: position 5,869,571 of record NW_025111138.1, read on the forward strand.
TCTTACAACGAATTTTATTACATTTTTTAAATAATTGAAATTCTGTAAAGAATTTTATTATTTAATTTATGAAATTAATTGAATTCTTACAACGAATTTTATTAAATTTTTTAAATAATTGAAATTCTGTAAAGAATTTTATTATTTATCAAAATAATTGAATTCTTAAAAACGAATTTTCTTACATTTTTTTTAAATAATTGAATTCTTTTGAGAAATTTTATTAAAATAGTAGATTTTGAAAATATTTGAATTTCAGCGAAGAATTTCTTTATTTATCAAAATAATTGAATATTTACAATGAATTTTATTACATTTTTTAAACAATTGAAATCTTGTAAAGAATTTTAATATTTATTAAAATAATTGAATTTTTACATCGAATTTTCTTGCATTTTTTTAAATAATTGAATTCTTTTAAAAAATGTTATTAAAATAGTAGATTTAAAAAATATTTGAATTCTAGCGAAAAAGTTCATTATTTGTGAAATGTATAATTTTATTGAATTCTTTTAAAAAATTTTTGAAAATAATTACATTTATCGAGGAATTGTATTAAAAATAATTGAAATCCTATGAAAATTTTTATTATTCATGTAAATAATTGAATTATTACAACGAATTTTATTAAATTTTTCTAAATAATTGAATTCATGTGAAAAATTGTATTACTTATAAAAATAATTGAATTCTTGCGAAGGACTTTATTAAAATTTTTGTAAATCATTAATTTTTAAATAATAGAACATTTTTTTGAGTACCTTATCATTTTTTAAAATGAATTTGAATATTCTTTAGGGTCAGAGAAAAAGTCAAAATTTTGTCTTGAAATCAGGGAAAAGTAGAATTAATTTTTTGTGGTAACCCTGTATAATAGAATCGTAGTAAAATAATAGTTAATAATTATTGCAAGTATAGACTAATGTAAATTTTATTCTTGATTGAAAATTGATTATTGGAAAGTTGAAAAAAAAGTTATAAGAGTTCTTTTAAGTCGATAGTTCCAAAACTGGTAGTTATCGTATATAATAGAATAGTACTTTATAACTTTTCTTTTGTTTTTCTATTCTCTATATGATTCTTGAATTAAAAAAAAATTCATCATATATACATTTATGCATTCTCTTTTTTTTAGATACAAAATATTGATTTTCACGCGTATTTAAGCATTCTCGTGATTCATATCTACTTATTTTCCGTGCACGATATATCTGCGGATTAGTGTTACGGAGGTAAAATTCTTAGTCATTTTTCAAAGACTTAAATTTAAATATGTAACAACTAGCTGTGACCTATAAGAACATAAATCATACGTAATCCTTAAATCTTACAGTACTTTTTTTCCATTGGATTATTATCTGTTTATTTACTTACATTTTTTTTCATGAATTACTGATTTCTATTATATAGAGGTATTATGGTTGGCAATTTAAAACAATTTTTTATACTAAACAAGGGAAGGGTCTTTTTCCTGATTATAAATAAATTTTCCTGTTTACAAATTTTATTTTTTTAATATAGTAGAAAACAAAATGCATAAAGTAAAATTTACTATAATTTCGGATTGAATGAGAAAATTTGTTTTGTTTAATGACTATATTTATATATTAATTAAAAAGTTGTAAAAATTGTTCGTAGCTATTTTAATTCGCATTGATATTTTTATTTTTTTTGAATATTATTACCCTGTCAGATTATAACTGTTCGCTTTAATTAATTCAGGCATTAAAAAGTTTGAGACACGGTTGTTAAATTGAAAAATTAAATCACTAATGATGGCAAAAATTTAGAATATGGTTAGTAGTTTTCTAGTCTGAGAATTCGTACATCATTATTTATATTGCCTAAATTTGATATTGAGAGATTGCGGACGTCAAACAGGCGCCATGCCAAAGAGATTTTTAAGACCGGTTTAAACTCTTCAAGTCAAGTTCGTGTAAGTTTTCGACTATTTTCGAATTGAAATTCTCGAAAATAAAAATACACATACACGTAATTTTCAGTTAACTGTAATTCGTAATATTAAATATTACAAATTGTGTAATATTATTTCTTTCTCGATAAAAGAAAAGAAAAAAAAATTATCATTTAGAAAGAAAAAAAAGAGAGAAGACTGGTCCTCTCTATTTTTTTTTATAAATCATTTCTTTTCTCTTGTAAAAATATTTTTTTTTAAATTAAGACATTTAACGTTAAAATAACATTTTGTTTTAAATGATTTCTTTCATTGCGACAAATGAAATCTGAATAAAGATTGATCTTAAAATATCGTAGGTTGTTGCTAAAGTGGTGTATAATGACTTCGCATTACAATGTATAAGAGTTCATTTCAATTTGTTATGCGATCCCAAGGAAAAGAAAACAAAGGGTGTGTTTGAGAAGCAAATATAGATTTCGTTTATATATAGGATAAAAAAATGAAAATTGATTCTTGTCCTAAAATAATAGTCAGTTGTTCTCTTGGTTAAAATTAAAAGAAATTCTTTGTGATTATTTCTTTTTGTTTTATTGCTTCTTTTTCGGGTTTTTGATTATTTTGTGTTTAAATGTGGTTTTGTTTTGCCCAGATTGCCTTGAACGAAAATTATGTTTTATGGAATATTTTATTTACACAAATTTTTACTATTTTCTTTGGAGTAAATTTCACTTAACTCAGAAGTGCGATTTTGTAATTTGAACATGACTTTAGATTTTATTTTCACTTTTACTTTGACTTTTTCACTGTAACTCTGACATTCATTTCGATTTTGACTTTGAAATTGACTTTCACTATGTCTCTTGATTCCTTTTTGACTTTGATTCTGCCTTTAACTTTGACCTTCGGTTCTAATTTGATTTTCTTGACTTTAACTTTAATTTTCAATTAGATTTTTACTTTGACAATAAATTTTTGTCTTTAACTTTGAATTTCGATTCGATTTTGACTTAATTTTGACTATGATTTTGACTTTAACTTGAATTTTCAATTCGATTTTGACCTTGACAATAATTTTTCATTAAATTTGACTTTGGATTCGCTTTTGACTTCGATTTTGGCTTTAATTTTTACTTTCGTTTGGATTTTGACTTTTATTTCGGCTTTAACTTTGTCTTTCAGTTCGATTTTAACTTTGACATTAATTTTAACTTCGATTCAATTTTGACATTTTGTCTTTCTTTCTTTTGTCTTTCTTTCTTTTTGTCTTTCTTTTTTGACTTTTGACTATGATTTTGACTTTAACTTCAATTTTCAATTCGATTTTAACCTTGACAATGAATTTTTGTCTTTAACTTTGAATTTTAATTCGATTTTGACTTCAATTTTGACATTTTGTCTTTCACTTTGACTTTTGATTCAATTTTGACTATGATTTTGACTTTAACTTCATTTTTCAATTCGATTTTGACTTTGAATTTTTTTTTCTTTAACTTTGACTTTGGATTCGGTTTTGACTTTAATTTTGACTTTCGTTTAGATTTTGACTTTTATTTCGGCTTTAACTTTGTCTTTCAATTCGATTTTAACTTTGATAATGAATTTTTGTCTTTAACTTTGAATTTCGATTCGGTTTTGACTTCAATTTTGACTATGATTTTGACTTTGACATTGATTTATTTCTTTAACTTTGAATTTCGATTCGCTTTTGACTTCAATTTTGACTTTTTGTCTTCCATTTTGACTTTGATAAAGAATTTTTGTCTTTAACTTTGAATTTCGATTCGCTTTTGACTTCAATTTTGACTTTTTGTCTTCCATTTTGACTTTGATAAAAAATTTTTGTCTTTAACTTTGAATTTCGATTCGATTTTGACTTCAATTTTAACTTTTTGTCTTTCATTTTGACTTTTGACTCAATTTCGACTATGATTTTGACTTTAACTTTAATTTTCAATTCGATTTTGACTGTGACAATGATTTTTCTTCTTTAACTTTGACTTTGGATTCGCTTTTGACTTCAATTTTGACTTTTTGTCTTTCATTTTGACTTTTGACTCAATTTTGACTATGATAATGATTTTTTCTTTAACTTTGACTTTCTTTTGGATTTTGACTTTTATTTTGGCTTTAACTTTGTCTTTCAGTTCGATTTTAACTTTTATTTTGGCTTTAACTTTGTCTTTCAATTCGATTTTAACTTTGACATTAACTTTAACTTCGATTCAACTTTGATTTTGATTTTTTCTTCAACTTTGACTTTAACTTTAATTTTCAATTCGATTTTAACTTTGACAATGAATGTTTGCCTTTAACTTTGAATTTCGATTCGATTTTGACTTCAATTTTGACTTTTGACTCAATTTTGACTATGATTTTGACTTTAACTTTAATTTTCAATTCGATTTTGACTTTGACAATGATTTTTTTTCTTTAACTTTGATTTTGGATTCGCTTTTGACATTGATTTTGGCTTTATCTTTTGTTACGATTTTGACTTTGACTTTTTGTCTTTAATTTTGACTTCGACTCTTAAAATTTGAGTTTCGTTTTAATTTTGACTATGAATTTGAGTTTCGATTCGATTTTGACTTTGACTTTTAATTTGACTTTTAAATTGAAAGTCAAAGTGAAATAGTCAATATTAACGTCAAATTCGAATAGAAAGTTAAATTGTCCATATAAAATTGCAGAAATAAAATTTGATTCATTATTTATTAAAAAATAGTAATAAAAAATAATTAAAAAACGTTTTTAACAAAAAACAAATATTAATTTTTACATTTAATAATGTTTAAAAATCGATATAGTTAAAAAACTACGTCATTTGAGGTAATTAATTTTCGCTGAGCTGAAAGCGTTAATTGTTATTGCTAGGCGAGAATGTTGTCTTTATATGATAATTTTTTGTTCCCCTTTTGGCGAGAGATCGTTTATTTATTTATATATATTTGTAAAAAATATAGAAAGAAAGAAACGATAAAAATCGCTAAATACTTAATGCCAATAAAGTATCCGCAGGACTTTTACAGAATACAAGTTCAACTCGTGTATTACCTGACGAAACCATTAAAGGGTTAAACATCTGCGTTTCTTGCGTACCACAAGTGCCTAATTACTGTTAGTAAAAGAACCATAATTACAGTTGACCACCGCTCATACGGATGAGCCAAGTTAAATGCCCCAACGTTTTGTTCTCAAGTATCAACATTTTAATTTGCTACTTTAAACTTATATTGTTTCTTTTTCTTTCTTTTTTTTGAAAAACTAAACGATAATTCTTTCTTTTAAAAAGAATGAAAATTTTCCTGTTATCACTATTTTTATTGGAGCCGTCTAAAAAAAAAAAATATTATTACATGTCGATCGTAATGAGTTGAGAATTTATTTATTTTGAAATGGGTGGATTTTACAATAGAAGGTATATATATATACATGATGCATGGTTTGATTTTAAACAGTTGTCATAAAATCATGGTTTAAAGGTAATGAAATACAGAGGAAGCATAAAACACTTTGAAAAGGTTTATAATCTCATTTTATTGTCCTGAAGATTGCGTAGAAAGTTATAGACTTTTTTTTATTATTATTGTTATTATTATCATTTATAGATGTTGCTTTGTTTGCAAAAAAAAAAAAAAAAAAAATTGAAACGATTGACATTAATCGTTTTGAACATAAAGTTGCGAGTATAATGATTTTTTAATTGAATAAAAAAGAAAGGGGAAATAGTTGTTTTATCGTTAGGATTGAGAATAAATTTCTCGAGTGTGTTTGTGTTGGTGAGAGTTAAAGTTGTGTGAGAAGTTTGTGTCTAGTGGTCGGAAACAACCGAAGGTAAACGAATTCGACTCTATACTTGTGAGATTTAGAAATTTATTCTAAAGTTCGAAATTTGTTTTAAATTTATCGCGATTTTCTTCTTTGATTTTTCGTTTTGTTTTTCTATTTTATCTACTTTTTCGTTCTGGTTTTCCTATTTTCTGTATTTTTACAGATATTTTTCTACTTTTCCCACTTTTTCCCTTATTGATTCCCTTTGATTTTCAAAGTTTCATATATTTTCCATTTCTTATTCTACTTTTCCGTTTTTTTCTACAAATAAAATTTTTTTATACTTATCCCATTTTTTTTTCTTTACTTCTTCCATTCTTTTCTCAACTCTTCCTATTTTTTCTACTTTTCCTACTTTTTTTCAATTGTTTAAATCTGATTTTCTACTTTTCCTATATTTTCCATTTATTTTTCTATATTAAAATTTTTTTTTCAATTTTTTCTTTACTCTTTCTATTTTTTTTACTTTTCTCAATTTTTTTTTGATTTTCTACTTTCCTATTTTTCAATTTTTTTAGTTTTCCTAGTTTTTTCTCTACTTTTCCTATTTTTTACATTTCTTTTTCTACTTTTTCCAATTTTCCTCTACAATTTCCATTTTTTCTATAATTTTCTCACTACTTTTTCTACTTTTCACACTCTCACTGCAAAAATAGGTGACTTTTTTGACATCTTAAAATAAGATGATTTCTAAAGTATCTTACTGATTTCTAAGATGCTTTATATGTTTTAGCAATGATCAAGGTATTTTTTCCATCCTAGGAAAATAAGATACTAGTGTAAGTTTTTTAAAGTATCTTAAATTAAGATGTTTGTGGCGCAATAAGATGTTTAGCTATTAAGTAACTTGTGCATCGTAAGATGTGACAAAAGTGTAAGTTACTAAAAACTAAGATGCATAAAGTGTTCTGCATAAAAGCCTATAGTTAACCACAAAACTTTTTTTCCCGAAAAATATACGGAAAATGTGTCCACGGAGATATTTTTAACATATTAAATTAAGACAGTTTCAAATAAATAAATAGACTCTACCAAAACATCTTAGAAATTACCACCAAAACAAATTTTTGCAGTGTACGCCTTTTCAGGCGTGGTGCAAAGCACAAACTCCCCATCGTAAGTGAAGGAAGCCGATAAGAATAGATCTCCCCCAATAAATTTGTTGCAACAAACAACACTAGTCAGCCATATTTGCAATGGCATTAAACATGTCCCAATGTGGCAGACATTCTTTGGCAATCAATCCCGTTTTCACCAATCCTAAATTTAAAATGTTTCTGCCAGCGTTAATATCACGATTCCACCGTGTCCTGCATGTCGAGCAATATGTTGTTCGATTACGGAATGTTTTTACACGAACATTACACCTGCTGCACATTACCGTAGTGCGGTGCTCGTTGACGAAAACGAGCCTTTAACCACGGCGGTATGTCAGGTTGTCCTACAACAATCAATTGTTTTTTTTTTCCTATCGCCAATAATGTAATTCGCAAGTAAATCAGTTTCTCGTTGAACTGACATGTATTTGTCCCATTTAAGAGCAGCAACTTTTCGTTGTTCTAAAAAGGGTTGATTGTAATAAAATGATTTTAACATAAACTTTGTTAATGTTATAATAAAACGGGCATCTTTGTTGTTGACTTTTTCCTTGTATTCTTCAGTATTGAGCAAATCTTGGTAATAATTTTTCAAACCATATTTGTACAAAATTTCCCTCCTCCTATTTTGACCAGTAAGCCATCGAAATGACGAAGACTTTATTTTTACATGTTTATCGACAGCATTTATATCAAAAAAATTCCCGTTCACTTTTCGCTCGACTCCACCAAAACTAAATTTCAATCCAGGATCAAGACCCTTTAAGATATCAAAATTTTTTAACTCTTCATTCAACACTGGATTTTTAGAAATTGAAAAATTTATTTGTTTCTTCGGTTTTATTAAATTGTAAATAACAGATACTCCAACTCCATCAGTCATAATAGTCTCTGAAAATTGCAATTTCTCCTTATTTATTCGTAAATTAGAAACATTAAATAGTCTCGTCCATCGATGAGAGTTTTCGATATATTTATTTTTGTGTGTTTCCTTTAAAATTTCGTCATGCGCGTTTATTAATTTTTTTTTTATCATCATCATTAGTAAGCAAAGCTCATAAATGTTTGCAATTTTACTTGTTAGATTTTAATAGAAATGTGATTATCTATGCTTTTAGAATTGCTGTTTTTTAAATGCAGCAGTATAGCTACTTCTGGTTGCACACAAAAAATATAAAGGAGGAACAACTACAATGGTATAGTTTGATTTTTTAACGCTAATTGCACCACCGACTAGAAATTTAAATATTTTTAACGAGTACATTCTTTATACATTTTATAGTTTGTGGTTGTAAACAATGAAACATAACCTTTCAATATGTCATAAATTATTTGTAAATATAGTAGTGTTATAATAGTGCGGTTTAATGTTCTATATTTCCAATTTATTGTTGAAAAATGTAATAGTAAGAGACCTTTAGTATCTTGCAAAAAGATACGACAAGTGTTTTAATTTAAGATACTTTAAGTATATTTTAAAAGTGTCTACACGGAGAAACTTTTAATACCACTAATTCTTAAAACTGGTGAGACATTTTAGTATGTTAGGTTAGATTCAAGGGAAAAACGACATAGGTTATAGAAATTGCTATTGAGACTATCAAAAACACTCATTCAGTATATATTTTACAGTTCTTCATAAGGAAACTAACGAAAATTAGTATGTTGTTTTAGAAAGAAAATAATAATTTTTGCAAAGTTGGGAAAGCCATGAATTAAAAAGAAACACAACAAATTAATTGTCTATAGATACTCATAGAGACGATAGTGATACTTGGATCTGATGGTAGATGGCATTAGTGTATGTCACTGTAACTGTAGGTAAATATATTTAACACGACGTAAGAACCTAACCTATATTATTAACGCACACACGCACACGCAAGTAAAGACACGACGATTGGTCACGGAAACCGAAAGATCGCAGGATTCGTTAGAAGTACACAGCTGAATCGTCCTTATATATTAAACGAGTGGAAAAATATGTGCCTTCGAGAGAGAGCATTTTTTAAAATAACTTACTAATCAAATTATGTAAATAAGTAAAAGTCGTGAAAAAAATTATGTTATATTGAGGAACAGTTCTTGAATTTAATTTGGCATGAGGAGACATTCACGTTTATTAATAAAAGGTTTTTTTCTTTCATACACGTGTGAATTTCAACTTCGAAAACATTAGGGTTAGTTCGCGACGTCAGGTGATGGACTCGGTGATGCTCGGGCGAAATCGGTTAAGTCCGCCCGCAGTCCTTCCAAAATTGGTATGTTACGTTAGAATGTCTGTTATATATTCTATCTATATGTGGAAAAAAGGTTAGAATTACCGTATTATTTCACAAACAAAAACTAGCATTTTATTCTTTTCTAAAGAAAAATAAGACTATTTCTAATGCAGATAGTAATTTTTGTACACCGAAGGTTGCTTAATATATAACGAACTTATCATATTTTCGTATTAATGTTGAAATTATTAGCACAACGCACGAAAAATCCTCACATTCTAACGTACTTTTAGAATAAAGATAACCAAATATATTTAATATTAGAAGAAAAAGTTTCTCCGTGTACCAAAACATCTTAAATTAAGATGTTTCTTTTTGCAGTGCTTTTTCTATTTTTCCCTCTGATTTCCTACTTTTCTTTTTTTTCATTTCAGTTTTAATTTTTCAGTTGTATCTTTTCTTGTCCTATTTTTTCCATTTCTTTTTCTACTTTTTGAATTTTTTTCTGTGTTTTTTCCAATTTTTTCTCTACTTTTATCATTTTCTTTTTCTACTTTGAATTTTCATCTACATTTCCCAGTCATTTTTATACTTTTACTTTATTTTTCTCTTCTTTTTCTTATTATTTTTCTACTTTTTCCTTTTCTTCTTCTATTCTTCTGTTCTTTTCCTACTTTTTCTTAATTTTTCTCTATCTTTTCCATTTTTCAAATTTTAAATTTTTTTCTCAACTTTCCTATTTATTTTTGTACTTTTGTCACGTCTTCTATATTTTTTATATTTCTTTTTCTAAGTTTAACATTTTTTTCTCTTAATTTCCAATTTTATTCCACATTTTTTATACTATGAGAAATTATTATTTTTTCTATTTTTTTTCATTTCTTCTTGTTTCTTGTTTTCTGTCATTTTCATTTTTCTTCAATTTTTCAAATTTTTTCTTAACTTTTTGCATTTTTTTCTCTACTCTACTTTAAAAAAGTGGGCAATGTAGAAAAAAATGTTACTTTTCCTATTTTTTCTACTTTTTCCTTTTAATTTTCTATTTTTCTTATATTTTCCATTTCTTTTTCTACTCTTCTCTTTTTTTTTACTTTTTCCTATGATTTTCATTTTTTCTCTACTTTTTTTATTTCTTAAATTTTCATCTCATGAGAAATTATATTTTCTCTACTTTTCCCATAATTTTTCTCTAGTTTTTCTACTTTTCTCATTTCTTTTTTATTTGTAAAATAAATAAATAAATTTTTTCTACAGTTTTTACATTATTTCGTTATTTTTTACATTTTTTTCTTCTATTTTTCTCAGTTCTTTTTCTATGCTTTCCATTTTTTCTCTTTTTTAGATTTATTTTTCTACGTTTAAAATTTTTTTTACATTTTTATCGCAGGAGAAAATATTATTCTCTTCACTTTTCCTAGATTTTTTTTTTATAATTTTCCTATTTACTTTTTTACTTTTTCCATTTTTTTACTGTTCCTATTCTTATCTTTGCTGTTGATAATTTAAAAACAGATAAAACGAATATTATTAGTTAAAATACGATTATATAATTAACTTTTTTTTTACATTTTCAATATTTTTAAAAATATATTTTAAGTTTTCTTTAAATATTCCAATATTTATTCAAATATTTTTATGTTTCTTTAAATACTCCAATATTTATTTAAATGTTTTGACAGTTATTTAAATATTTAAATAGTTTAAGCCAATAGTGTCGTAGTTAATTAAATTATTAATTAGGTAATTAAATTTCAAAAAATAAAAAAAAATTTTGTTTTAAATCAATATAATTCAATTCAATTCAATGTTGTTTTTTTTTTGTTTAAAAATTAAAATGAATGTTTTTAAACTAAAATTATTGTTTCAAAGACAATTTATTTGAATTGAATAAAATTGATTGGTTCAAATACAATTTATTTGATTTGAATAAAAATTATTCTATTCAAGTAAATACTTATATTTGATAATAATAATTGGCTATTTAAATAAAATAAATTTTTCTCATTGTAGTTTAATTTTTTGTTGGTACCGTAAGTACTATAAAGAAAAATACTCAAAAAACAATGAAATTGTAAAAAATGGACCAAAAGTCAGTACTTTTGGTCAATTTTTTAAAATTTGATTGTTTTTTGAGATAATAGATGAAAAATGATTTTTTGTACGTACATAATGATAATAATAAGAATAAATAAACGCGGGTTCAGGGCGACTTTAGATTGAGGAACGGCGTTGAATTCGACCTTGAACAGGATGTTTAATATGAAGCGCATGCGTGTGCATAGATTCGATCATCCCATGTCCCCGAGCTCCCTTTCTACTCCTTTAACTTTTCACTTTCACATCCTTGTCACATCCCTTTCTGCTTATATATATATATATATATATATATATATATATATATATATATATATGTATATACAGTGGAGAGAGAACCCTTCGGTCGTCAAAGCGCGTATTTTACTCACTCTCACACACCTTTGTAAATATTGCACAGCATTCGAATAAGAACGAAAGTAAACGTGATAATCAAATCACATATATGCAATCCCAACGTCCCTATCTCAATATAAGAACAAGGAGAGAAAAATTATTCTTCTATCGATAGAAATTTGTAGATATTATTTGAGAGGATATCAAAATGGAAATTGCGGTTTTGTTTGGCAAGATATCGATAAAAAAATACAAATTTTTGAAGCCATTTGTAGATTTTAATTAGTGAAAAATTTACCTTTAACTCCCAGTTGGATTTTATGAAAATCCCACCTTTTGGGAGTTAAAGCAGAAGGAATTAAAATTTTACTGTTTTTTTCTTTTTTTCAGAAGGGAAATGTAGGGAATGTGCGAAAAATATTATAGTAGGGAAATTTAGTTTTTAACATGAATTTTTGAGAAACGAGCTATATATGCAATTAACGAAAGTGAGGATATTTATTTGAACTGATTCAATGAATCGTCTTTAGCTACTATTACATACTTGTATATATATAAGAGATGCTCCATTCAATTAACTGTAATTTCAATTAGCAGTTAATTGATAGAAGCTATTACTGACTCGAGGTCCTTCATTTACTGATGGGTTATAACAATAAAACTTTGAGTAGCCATTTTTATTTTAAAGACGCAATTTTTCTTAAATAATTGTAATCTGCGTTTTGTAATTTGCAATTCGAAGAAATCAGAGAAAATGTGTAAAAATCAAAGACTACTAAACTTTTTATGTTTCAAATAAATTTTCTTAGGAACAAATTAATTTTTTTTGTGGAAATAAAATTTTTATTCGGACCAAATAGAACTTATTAGCAACAAACAGAGTTTTTATTAACCAAATAAGAGTAGCAAAACAACAATTATTTGAACCAAATAAAATTGAATTATTACAAGTAAAGTTTATTTGGTTTAAATAATTTTTATTTGCTACGCAATTCAATTTTATTTGGTTTGAATAAATTTTATTTCTTACAATTCAATTTTATTTGGTTTAAATAAACATTATTTGCTACAATAAAATTTCTTGTGGACCAAAAAATAAAGTTTATTAGCAACAAATAAAATTTTTTTGAACCAAATAAAATTGAATATAATGAATCCAATTTTTTTATCCAGATAAAATTCTATTTGGTTGAAGTAAATTTTATTTGGATAAAAAAAAATTCGATTTGGAACAAAGAAAAATTTAGTAGCAACAAATAAAATTTAATTGTAAGAAATAACATAATTTCTTTGAACCAAATAAAATTTTATTTCGTTCAAATAAGTATTATTTCTTACAATTCAATTCTATTTGGTTTAAAGAAATTTTCTTAGGCACAAATGAATTTTTTTTGGTGGAAATAAAATTTTTATTTGGACCAAATAGAACTTTTTAGCAACAAATAGATTTTTTTTAACCAAAAAAGAGTAACAAATTAAATTTTTGTTAAACCAAATAAAATTGAATTATACTTACTACAAGTAAATTGTATTTGGTTTAAATAAATTTTATTTCTTACAATTCAATTGTATTTGGTTTAAATAAATTTTATTTCTTACAATTCAATTGTATTTGGTTCAAATAAATTTTATTTCTTACAATTCAATTTAATTTGGTTCAAATAAATTTTATTTGTTATAATTCAATTTTATTTGGTTTCAATGAACTTTATTTATTAGCAACAAATAAAAGTGAATTGTTTAGAAATAACTTTTTTTTTGAACCAAATAAAATTCTATTCGGTTCAAATAAATCTTGCTTGTTACAAAAATATGCATTTATTCAAAAAAAATTGATTAGCAACAAATAAAATTTTTTTTGAACCAAATTAAATTAAATTGTAACAAAAAAAATTTTTTTGAATCAAATAAAATTCTATTTGGTTCAAATAAATGTTATTTTTTACAATTCAGTTCTATTTTGGTGAAATAAATTTTCATTTGGTACAAAAAAATTTCATTTGGAACAAATAAAAATTTATTCGCAACAAATATATTTTTGAACTAAATTAAATTGAATTGTAAAGCAAATAAAATTATTTTGAACCAAATAAAATTGAAATGTAACCAATAAAATTTAATTTGGTTCAAATGAATTGTATTTCTTGCAATAAAATTTCCTTTGGGACAAAAAAAAATTTATTAGCAACAAATAAAATTTTTTTGAATCAAATAAAATTGAATTGTAAGAAATAAAATTTTTCTTTATGCTAATAAAATTCTATTTAGTTTAAATAAATGTTATTTCTTACAATTAATTTCTAATATTTGCTTCAAATAATTATTTGTTACGATACAATTTTATTTTGTTCAAATTAAATTTATTAGCAATAAATAAAGTTTTTTTGGAACCTAATAAATTGAATTGTAACAATTTTTTTAATTTTTTCAACAATTGTATTTAAAAATGGTTGAAAAAATTAAAAAAAATTTATTAGTTACAATTTAATTTTGTTAGTTTTCAAGAAAACTATTTGTTGCTAATAAATTTAATTATTTAGTCCAAACAAAAATTTATCGTAACAAATAGAATTTATTTTGAATCAAAAAGTATCAAAATTTTGATACAGTTTTTGTCTCAATTTGATATTCTTAGAAAAACTTTGTATCTATTATCAAATAAACATTTCCTTGATTAAAATAATTTTAATTTCAGTCAAATAAATTGTATTTGAAAATATACTGAAGTATATTTAAATCAGTAATTTCAATATTTTAACCAATAATTTAATTACTTGATGCAAATGCAATTTAATTGACTTGGAAATTATTTGATACAAATAGAAATATTAATTTGAAAGACATAATACAAATCGATTTATTGGAATTCAAAAATTTTTCTTCAGAGTAAAATCCCGTTGGGACATGAATTTGAACTGCCTTTTTTAGAGTCTATTGACCCCCTACACACTCTCAAAAAAAGGGAAAATTGAGAAAAAAATTTCCTTCTCTAAATTTCGCAATTAAAAACAAGAATCATTTCTCATTTTATATACAGCTTCTCACAATCAGTGGATTTTATTCATATTTTCCAAGAGAATTCTTTTTTAAAAAGAATATATAGTTTCATTAATCGTCATTTCTTTCGTTTGCTTATCTAAAACTCATCTCATCATCATCAGTATTCCATCATCGGAATATTCTAATGTGCGGTCATTAAGAATTCAGACTTGGTACCACGTGCAATGTGTGATTAGTAAGATGAGTTTTCTGTGTGCATAAACTTGTTTCCACATTTTGTAATGCCGCCGATCATAATAATCGTATTGCATATTGTACACGAGGACAAAGTTTCACGTTAACGTATATATATATATATACATAAAATGATAATGCCGTTCTTCTCTTAAACGCGTTACAGAAACATTCGTGGGTGTAACATAGCTAACCTTCCGGCTGTCGCACACACCTTGTTCGCCTTCGGCTTGATTTAATCGATTACTCGGTTAACGTATCGCTTTTGCAGAGGAAATATTCATGCTGATGCTAAGACAAGCTGCTGGATAAAATCAGGTGTACTAGATTAAGGAAGTGACTTTAGATTTTATGTACACTTAAAAAATGTTGATTCAAAGAGAGGGTGGAAATTTTCATCGCGAATATTTTTTTCTTTTCTATTTTGTACATAGGTTTTTTTTATGTCCACTCTCTAAATTTGAATCAGTTAAAAATCGTAAATTTAAGTGACAATCAGTGACTGACTTTTTGTTTCTGAATCAGTTCAAAAATCTACTGAAACATCAATTATTTTTTGTTGACAATCAGTGATTGACTTTTTGATTTTGAATTAATTTAAAAAAATGACTGATTTTCAGTAAAAAAATAACTGAAAAATTATTTAAACTTGACTACTTTAATCAGTTTAAAAAATCTACTGAAACATTAATTATTTCTTATCGACAATCAGTGACTGACTTTTTTCTTTTGAACCAGTTAAAAAAATGACTGATTTTCAGTAAAAAAAAATAATGGAAAATTATTTAAACTTGACTAAATAAATCAGTCAAAAAAATCTATTGAAACTTAAGTTATTTTTAATTGCCAATCAGTTATTCTTAACTAAATGTTACTAGAAATATTTCTATTTAAATTAATGACAGAATTTTTGCTTCTAAATCAGTTATTTTTAACTGATTCAAATTTATAGAGTAGTAAATTATTTATTTGTTTCAAATAAATTTTGTTTGGTTCATATAAATTTTAATTGGTATTCAAATGAATTTTATTTGTTCTAAATAACAAGCCTCGGTTATTATGACTTTTTCGACTTTTTTTTTATTTATTTTCAAAAACTGCGACTTTTTCTCGATTTTTCTTCCAAATTTTCCAACAAAATACTACATTTTTAGTAGAAAATGCAACTTATTTTGATTTTTATACTAGTGTGAAAAATAACAATAGACAAATTTTTCAAAAATTATTTTTGAATAGTTTTTTTAATTAAATTTTGAAATATATATAATTAAAAGGATTTTGAAGAATTGAAATTTTGGAAAATTTAATTTTGAAAATAATTGATTTTTTTCATCAAGTATTTTATTAAAATTTTTCAAAATCAACTTTTGGAAAATTTTAATTGTAAATTTTGAAAATAATTGAATTCTCAAAAATTTAAATGAAAAATCTTCAAATGTAAATTTTGATAGTGAAAACTAATGAAAGTTAGCTTATAAAAATTATATTAAAATATTTTTGAAAAAAGTGAATTCTTAGAATTTTTTTCATTCTAATTTTTTAAAAATTCAATTAATTACAATATTTTGAATTATATATTTCCAAGAGTTCTTTTAAGAAATTCTTTTAAGAAATTTAATTTTTTTCGAAAAATAACATTACAATCACTGAAAAAACGATATTCTAAATTTAAGAATATAATCTTGGCTCCTATTTAAGTATATTTTCCATGTGTTTTATTCTTAAAATTAAAAGGAAAAAGTAGGGAAAAGTTTCTTAAAATAAGAATATTTTTTTATTTTAAGAAAATTTTTCTTATTTTCATAGTATTATATTTTAACTTTAAGATTAAAACATATGGAAAATATACTTAAATAGGAGCCAATTTAATTATCTTTGAACAATGATAAATTCAAAATTTGTTTAAATTACTTTTTTAGACTTATTAAAATTTCGGAGAGATCATGTTAATATTTATAATTAGAATTCTTCAAAAATTTGATTATTTTTTTTACATTTTTCAAAAATTTAATTATTTTTAAAAAGTTTTATCAAATTTCAATTATTTTTAAAAGATTTGACCGAATTTCAATTCTTTGGAGTTTGTTCAATTATATAGAATTGAAAAACTATTATCTTTCAAAAAATATTTCAAATATTTGAAAAAAATTAATTCTAAGAATTTCTTGAATTAATTTTTTACAATTATCGTAAAAAATTGAATTTTTATATTTAAATAATTGAATTCTCGAAGAACTTTAGGAAAATTATTAAAAATAATTGATTTAGAGATGAAGTTTAATTTAAAATAATTGTATTAAATAATTGAATTTTGGAAGGGTTATGGTTGTAATTTTTCAAAATTATTAAATTTCAGAAGGTTTTAAATTGAAATTTTTTAAATTTTATTTCCCGTGGAAAAACAAATGATTAAATATTTATTTAACAAAGTTATTGAAGTTTTGAATAATTGAAATTAGAAGTAAGTGAAAGGTTTTAAACTTTAAAGTGTAAAAGCACTTTTTATTGATGTTGCTTATTTTTCATTTTTAAATCTCTCGCGATAAAATTCAACTGATTTTCTCGTTTGCAAAACTAGTGTTGTGTAGGGTGTGTAGTTCTATGTATGTGAAAAACTTATTTGAATTTCAAAAGAGGTTAAAAGACGACTAAAAGTATTATATTCTGAGAGATGAAAATCTTTTGAAATATTAAAGAATTGAGAATTTTGCTTGGACAAATATTGCATCGTGTCAGCTTTAATGATATTTTTGTCTATGAACTGTGCGAGAATGAAAATTTAATGAAACGTCGGTATGAAGATATTTGAAAATATTTTTTGCTCATGCGCAATTATTGTGAGTTGATTTCTTTATTCGATTGATTGAATGTTAAGTAAAATTGGGAATGGTTGTTGGGTATAGAAGTACCGTTAGCAACAAGGTGTATTTTTTGAGAAGGTGAAAATTTTTATCGATTATTTATTTTTGTTAGTTATACACTCAGCAAAAAATTACGTTTGAAGCAATTCTCTGTAAATTGTTGTACTAACCTAAGTTTTTATAAACATAAAATTTTATAGACTTAAATTTTTATGAACCTAAATTTTTATAAATCTAAATTTTTATTAACCTAACTTTTTATGGACCTAAATTTTGATGAATCGAAGGTTTTATAGACCTAAATGTGTACAAACCGAAGTTTTTACAAACTTAATTTTTTAAAAATCGAACTTTTCATAAACCGAAGTTTTTATAGACTTAAGTTTTTAAAAACCAAAGTTTTTATGGACCTAAAATTTATAATTTTAAGTTTTCATATTTCGTTGATTTAACCAAAATTCTGGTGGTAATATTTGAAACAAAATTTTTTTCTGACTGTACTTTTGTTGATTACTTTTGTCTTGTATATTTTCTTCTTGTTTGCTTCTTATAATGAGAAGCTGGTGATCAATAAAATTCAATGAGTAACAAAATTCTTAAGGCAGGTCAAAAGGAAGTGGAAATTCGTTCAGTGAGCTTTTAAAAGAACGTAAAAAGAAAATTAGAAATTTTTTTTTTTTGCTTTGCATTATGTAATTCGATTTTTGAATTTCATACAGTACCGTCCGAAATTGTCAGTCCACCCATTTTCAAAGGAATGACAAACATTTTTTAACATAAAATTCATAAAAAGTAAAATTTTTTTTGGTTTATATTTTGAAAGACGATAAAATTTTGAAAAGAATAAGACCTTACAGAAGTCATTTGGCCAAAATTTGTAGAAGATATTCTTAAAAATCGTCATTTTCAATGTTTTACAAAAAATTGAATAACTTCTAAAATAATGAACGCTTTTTAATAATCTTAGGCTTATTTTAAAGACCATTTTCTACAGAATAAGAATTACTTATAGGCATTAACCTGTAATTTTTAACTTGGAATAAGCTTGACGTCAAAGTTGGACAAAAAAATTCAAAAAATTTGAAATAATATTATTAAAAGAAAAATAATTTTTGAAATTCAAACATATATTTTTATTAAAATTTCTTAAAAAATCTACACCATATCATGTTTTATATATGTTCTAGAATAGTTTTTAGTACAAAAAATTGATTTCAAATTTTTCCAATTTTTTTGTCTAATTTTGACGTCATGCTTATTCCAAGTTAAAAATGACAGGTTAATGCCTATAAGTAATTCTTATTCCGTAGAAAAAGACCTTTAAAATAAGCCTAAGATTATTAAAAAGCGTTCATTATTTTAGAAGTTATTTAAATTTTTGTAAAACATTGAAAATGACGATTTTTAGGAATATCTTCTACAAATTTTGTCCAAATGACTTCTGTAAGGTCTTATTCTTTTCAAAATTTTATCGTCTTTCAAAATATAAACCAAAAAAAATTTTAGTTTTCATGAATTTTATGTTAAAAAATTTTTGTCATTCCTTTAAAAATGGGTGGACTGACAATTGCGGACGGTACTGTATTCTTTAAGCTTTTTTCTACCTGCCATCAATATTATCCAATTCATTAACGTAAGTTCAATGCATATTTCAGGGTCATTTTTTATTCTCTTTTTTTTGTCGGAATTATTCATTCAAAATGCGTTTTAAACCGAAATTTATTCGTCGGTAGTAGAGACAGAATCTTTCTATTGTTGCTCCAAAAAAAAGGGGGTGATGATCAGTTGATAATTGATAATATTCGAAATTTGAATCTGATTCGAAATTTTAGTTTCTTAACAACTGAAGATCAAAATTGGAATTTTGGTTTAAATCCGGATGTTCTGAAATCGAACGATTAAATTTTAAACCCCCCTGTAATTTTATTCTTTTGAAATTCTGGCGAATTTCAAAAGAATAAAATTAGAGAGGGGTTTAAAATTAAAAAAAATTTTTAGATTTTTTTCACGATTCGCAAGAGAGTGAAATAAAATCGAAGAGATTTTCTCGAGACTCGGGGTTCTGAAGTACGATAATACTGTCCTGAACGGGTAAAGGCCACGAAGACAACCGACATACTGCGGATTAAACCGAACTCGAGCATGAGCGGTCCTCGACTCT
This sequence comes from Leptopilina heterotoma, assembly GCF_015476425.1. Lineage (NCBI taxonomy): Eukaryota > Metazoa > Arthropoda > Insecta > Hymenoptera > Figitidae > Leptopilina > Leptopilina heterotoma. Next base: position 5,889,325 of record NW_025111138.1, read on the forward strand.
TTGGTGCGAGCTATGGCTATTGACCGAACCTGGCGAACCGGCCGGTCAGCTGTGAGCTGAACCGCTACCGACTCTAATATACAATTTTTTCTCCTTGCCAACAAATTTTCAAGTGTCGAGATCATCGAGCAAACGAAACTGAAAAACATTCCCAACAATTAAACGGCAAAGACAAATGGCAAAAAATATACAAGAAAGAAAAAAGAAACCCCGGATCACTATCGTCAAACAGAAGTGATCTTGCGCGGAATAAAAAAGAACGATACAACCGGAGGAAGCAGTCGTGCACCATCTCTTTTGCCTTCTAGTCGCTCGACAGTCGGGTCGACCAGTGCGTGCTTGGAACTCTACCATGACACTTCTCCGGCACTGATTCTCGCCACAAGACGCATTATATATTACAAGAAAAAAAAAAGAAAAGATAAAATCTGGTCAGTGCTTTTTAGTAAACGCGAATCTAACTTACAAGAAGATAAGATTTTTCAAGTGTCCCCTCCGGATAGAGAGACAAAATACGAACAAAGTGAATTAATTCCAATAAATTTCCATCCAAAGTGAAAATTTCTTTTTCTTTTTTTTTGCTCTCGAGTGAAAAAAATTGTGCTAATTAAATCGGATTTACTCAGTGGTGGAAGTGCAAAAAAAAGGAGATATATAAAGTGCATAGTTACAGTGAAATTTTCTATCCTAAAACACCAAGTGCTTAACAAAAATTTTCTCCCCCACCCCTTTCTAAATTCCAAAAAATGAGCCAAAATATTCAATTTGTTTTGGCGATTTTTCGAAAAACCCAAGTGTAGAAAAAGAGGGTCACCCCTGAAGATGATATCGTCCCTGGCAAGCTCGTAAAAGTCGTCTGATCGCATCGATCGCCGATTCTCTCTCTCTCGACAAAGGAAAAGACAGTCAGTCAAAATTTCTACTTCTGCCTTTCTTTTTTTCGTGAAATTGCAAAAAACAAAAGGAAGAAAAAGAAGAGGAAGGAAAAAAGAAGTTTTTTTTTGAATATTAGAGAGCAGAAAAAATTTTTTTTCTATACCTCACTGCTGTAGAATACAGTGCAAAAAAAAGTGATAATCCGTAACATGCTAAATGAGATGACAAAAAAGTGATAATATGAAATTTTAGGAGTTATGCATAAGGCAATGTAGTTGCTAGCTAGGTATCGATTTTTGTTACACTGTTTGTTACAAAAAAATTTTCCTGCAATAAATTTTCGCTGGGTTAAAGTTTTGTTGGAACCCATTTTTTCGTCAAATAATTTTCTTTGAGACTATTTTTTTGATGGAACCAATTTTTTCTTCAGCAACAAATTTTTGATGGAACTAATTTTTTCTTCAGCAAATTTTTTACACTTTTTCTGCAACTAATTTTCGTCAGCAAACTAATTTCTCTGCAACAAATTGTCAGCAAAGGTTTCTTACAACAAATTTTCGTCGGCAAACTGTTTTCTTACACAAGTTTTCATTGGGAAAAGTTTTTCTTCATACAAATTTTAGTTAAACGACTAAAAATTGTTACGATTTTGTATCAAAGTTTTGTTATGGAGCAACTGATTTTGTTACAACTGAAAGTACCTAAAGATTCGGTAACTGGTGGAAAATACAAGTAGTTGGTAAAAGAATTTACTTGTACTGTTTGATACTTATTTACGACAAGAAGTTTAGTGAAGAAAAATTTAGTGGAGTGAAGAAATTTGCCTGATAGGAGTAAAATTTACTTGGTAAAAGAGTACACGAATTTACCACTTATTTGCGAAGAGAGTAACTTGGTAGTTAAAAGAGTTCTTACCAGAAGAGTAAGAAATCTACTTGGTGAAAAGTAAGAAGACAAAAAAATATTTGAAAAGAAGAAAGAGAAGTACCCGACAAGAAGGAAAAAAAAAGTGAAGAAAAAGTTTAGTTATTGGTAAAGAGAAATGAAAATTGACAGTGGAGATGTATTAGAGGAAAGAAAGGCGATTTTTTTCACTTGACGAATGTATAATATATGGATGAGAAAGGAGGAGGTGGAGGAGAGGAGAGAGAGAGAAAGGATCTTGATAGAGAGGAAAGAGAGTCATTAACGATCAAGTGCTAGAATCTTTTTCTTCAAAGAACCTGCAAAAAGCGATGCTTGAAAAACCTGTCGAATCGCTCAGGTCTCGAGGCTTCTGTAGTGGGTTCCGGCGAAAATTGCGCTCACTGTAGTGGGCTGCGTCGAAACCGGTTTCGTTTCGCTTCGAATCTCGCGTTTATAAAGGTCGTGCGTCGAGGGAGGAGTAAGACTCGTGGAAAACGAATTTACACGAGGACACCCGCACACGAGTGAGAGAGAGAGAGAGAGATTTCTTATCTCTTTTTGCCTGTCATGATCTCTCTACAACGACTCATGTCGTCGTCTTCGTGACCGGTTCAAATTTTCACTATAGTTTCATCTTTCTTTTGACCTTGACCGAAGGAAAATATGATTCCTTGTTCGAAAAATGATCCGATTTGTCGAATTTTGTCAAGTAGTTGTGGTTCTTTAGGATTCTTCTCTTCTTTAGCTGGAGAGTTGAAAACATTAGTTGGAGAGTTCTAAACTTTAACTAGTGGGTTTCTGTACTAAAGGTGAAAATTTTCAAGACGAATTTTTGAAAAGCAGATGACTCTATCTTGTAGATAGAAATTTTCGAAAAGCAGTATAAAATTGTGGCAGATATCTATCGTGTAGATAGAAATTTGTGAAGTACTGGACATCTTGTTTGGGACAAGATGGAAGATGGTAATTTAAAGGAGGAACAGGATTCGCCTGAGAGGATTTCGTTAACGATGAATCGTCTAAAGACCTAATTGTTATCTAATGATCCAAAGAGGTCAAGTGATTAGTGATGAAGCGCGCATCAAGCGCTTCTACAGTGGCACAGGTGCAGTCCGTGATCTTGCCTGGCAAGATTCACGAATTACGTAGCCCAACATTACTGCCGACAACAGAGGAGCTCAATGAGACAATCAGCATCAGGTCGATAAATGAACATCACCATCAAACATCACCACAATCAGTAAAAACAACTGACAATCGACAGATCGATGAGCAGAGTAAAAATTCAAAGTCACCAAAAGCAGCAATGTCCCGATTGCTGACTGTTGACTCAGAGAATTATATGCTACGTAAAGGTTCAACAAACACATCATCGAATCCGTCGTCGATGTCGGATATCGCCAGCAATCAACAACAACAACAACAACAGCAAAGAGATTGTCCCCATAATTTTGCTATTAGCACCAGTAAATTGTCCGCCACTGGAAATGGCACCTACTGTACGGCAGATATTTCATTCGTGCAAGTATCAACGGTAACGGGCAAACCAAACAATCTGGAGAAGTCAGTGGTGAGCGTTTGCGAAAGTTCCCAGAGTTACGACGAGACTAACCAGTCGATTCGTTCTCTATATTCCGATTCCACAACAACAACATCATCATCATCTTCGACGACAACAACTGGGAATCATACAACACTCCTGACGAAAGGAGGCGCCACAGTTGCCCAACGACGGACATCTAATCAAATAGCCTTTACAAATGGAACAAATGTGTCTTTATCAATTTCTTCCTCCACCTCTTCCTCATCTCTTATCGTTCCCTCGTGTCCTTCCTTAAAACAATTCTCACCTGATGTAAGTAAAGTACTTGAGAGTCATAATAATGTTCTTGCCCACAAGAACAATCAAGATGAACAATTAGTGATTGATAATAATTCCCGTTTAGATGATTATGACGATAAACATTTTGTATCATGTGCAAGACCATTGTCCTTTCACAGGCACATGTGCTGGTGTAGTCCTCAACTGTTGATCTCGAAAAATTCATCGGTTAGTGATACCGATATTGAACTTTCTAAAGCAACAATTAATATTAATAATAATAATAATAATAGCAACAATAATAACAATAATAATAATAACAACGTCAAGTCTTTAATCGGAAGTGATAATACAACAACAACAACAACAGCAACTGCAAAGAATAGTTTTTTGCTTGTTAACGGAGTGAAAAATGGTTGCGACAGTAAAATAGTTGATAGAAAATTAAATCATTCGTATCGGAATCTATGTTGTTGTATGTGCGGATCTTTCTGTCCTATAGAGTGCCACGCGTGCTTCCACGTCGTCTGCTCGGAATACAGCGGACAGCATCTGTGCCAATGGAGTTCCAAGGGTCACGCTTTGCCAGGACAGGTCTTCGACAAGGAAAAGGTCAGTGTACAAGACGTTACGATCTTATCTTTTATCGTTCTCTTTTTCTTTTTTTTTCTTTTTTTTCATCATTATTCTTACCTTACACGTGCCACTTATATAGGTTTTTTTCCCCTCCATTTACATTTACAAAAAAGTGTGAGTGGTATTTTTTTTATTCGCGCGAAGGGAAAAAAAAAGAAAATTGAAGGTCGAATAACCAGTGGAAAACCGGAAGATCAATGCATTGTTAATGTTTTTTTTTTAAATGTTTTAAAATGCATTATATATATAGGAAATAGGTATTCTCGGGCGCGCGTATATTTTAATAATTTATTCTAAATTTTACCCTTGAGTAGATTTTATCGCAGTGCTCGTGGACAATAATTTACATGCGTTATATTCGAGGAATATATTTTGTATTTATATATAGATAGTTTTCAAGTTTACTTTTTTTTTTTTTTTTTTTTGAAAAGTTTTGTTTTTCCGTTTTCTCTTTTTTTTTCTTATTTATTACTTTTTATTTGTACTCTTTTCTTAGGATATTCGAAGTTAAATCTAAATTCGTGATAAAAAAAGAACATTTAGAGAAGGAATTATTTTTATTTATTGTATACTGCTGGGTATCTTTTCGTCTAAATCTGAATTAGTTAAAAATAACTAATTGTTAGTGAAACATTTACTGATTTTTTGCTTCAGTAATTAGTAAAAAAAAAATTAATTATTGGTAGAAAATAAATAATTATTGATTGAAAATAATTTATTGCTAGTAGCTCTCTAAATTGAATTAGTAAAAGTATTTAGTAATTTGAATTAGTGATTGAGTTTTTGTTTTTAAATTGCGGTAAATTTTGCTAAAAATTAGTAGAAATTACTGGAATTACTAGAAATGACCATAATTACTAAAAATTATCAGAATTACTAGAAATTACCAGACTTACTAGAAATTATTATTTATTAGTAAAATATTACTAATAATTAGTCATATTTTAGTAATTTAATTAACAACTTTACCAGTAACCATTAGTGAAATTTTACTATTTTTTAGTACAATTTTACTAATTTAGATTCAGAGTGTAGAAAATAACTAATTATTTTTAGACAATAATTAATTATTAGTAAAAAATAACTAATTATTGGTAAAGAATAACTAATTATTAGTAAGTACATAACTAAGAAAATAGTTGACTAATTGAATTAATTACAAAAAATTTTAGTTATTTCAAAAAACATTAACTTTACCTTTTTAACTATAATTGAAATAAATAAATAAATAAGAACTATAATTTAAAATTGTTTAAATTAGTTAATTAGTTATAACTAATAAATAAATAAATGAATAAATTAATTAAATTATTCAGTTGAAAAGTGAATGTTCCTAATAATTAGTCATTATTAACAATTTGATTAGTATGAATAATATTATTTGAATCAGAGTTTTTACTATCAAATTATTTATTTTTAATTATAATTCAAATTTAGAGAAATAATGAAAGTGAAAATTATTTATTGTTTTTTTATTAGATTCTAAATAAAGAAAAGTAATAAAGTTTCTTAAATTAATCCTAAAAATAATTTAATTATTTTAAGAATTATTATGTCTATAAAGTTCTGAACTACCAAAAAATAAATGAAATTAATTAATTTAATTAATTTCTTTACTTTAAATTTATTTAATTTCTTTCTTTATTTTAAATTTATTTATTATTTGTTAATTAAAAATAAAGAAATAAACAAAATTAGTTATTAGTTAATTAATTAAATAGTTTAATTTCTTTTTTTAATCTCTGCATTTTAATTAGTAAAAATGTTATTTAATTTGAATTGGTGACTGATATTAGCTTTTCTTTGCTTTCTTTTTTATTTATTTAATATTTGTTTATTGACCTTTTTAAAATTAGAATGAAACTATGAACAATAGTTATTTACTAGTTTTTTGTTTTTTAGGGTAAATTCAAAAGTTGAAAAAGTGCATAAATTATGCATAAAATTTGATTTCTGAATAGAGTTAAACTAATTCAAATCAATTATACTTAAAGAGTTAAAGGAGTTAAAGTTAAATTAAAGTTAAAGTTGTAAGTAGTAACGGCCGTTGATGTAAAGACACATGCGCAATGTCTGTCGTGCACGGACACTACTACTTGCAAATAAGTAGTACGCATAACGCCCTGAAACAAATGTTTTCTTCCACGAAAATTGCGGTATTTCAAAGAAAAACTATCTAGTTTTCATGGATTTTCTTCTTGCAATTTTTTAATTATCGAAAAGTACTGAATATTTATACGTGATTGAAATAGTTTTTTCAAAAATTAATAAATAATTATATTCGCTTTTGTTAAAAATGTTTATCAATAATGTAAATATTAATCTTTAATATTTATATTTTTTATTTATTTTCTATATTTATATTAATTTTTTTTAAAAATTAGTAAAAACTTATAAATTTTTGAAACTTTATTGAAAGATTGAAACATTTAGAAACTTTATAATTTAATTTTTTAATATTTTTTAATATTATTATAAAAAATAAAATTTGAAGTTAGAAAAGAAATTAAGGAATTAATATAAAATAAAAAAAAGAATATATAATTATAGAGGGATTGAATTCACAGATAACGATAAATATAATAATAAATAAATGAGTTAACAAAATAAAATAAAATCAACTGAGTTTCGAACTTTCGGGACAAAATTGTAGATATGAATTAAATTTATTTTTAAAACTAAAATATGGTGAAGAGACTTTTTACTACGGTAAATTACATTTTAATCTCTTTCATAATTATTTTCTTATGAAATATTGAATTTTTCAAAATTATAACCCACACAAAGTGTAGATTTGAAGTCTTTTTTGTCTACGTAATTGATTCTCTAAATTTTAGTAAGATATCTTTTGTGATTAATAGTCTGTTAGTTATTTGAGAAAATTTTCTGTTGTCTTAATTTATTCACAGTGACAAAATTATGTTATAATTTTTATATAATTTATATTTATTTATATCACAGCCCTTAAATTATTGTTTTGTATTTTTTGTACAAAATTAATTTTCAACTAAGTAGAAATTTTTTATTTACAATATTTTTCATTTTTTCAATGTTTTCAATTTTTTTTTTTAATTAGGTTTTTGTATTAATAATTTTGATAACGTTTACCACGTTTATAATCAACAATTGAGAGAAAAAATTATTTTCATATACAAATTTTTATAAAATTTTGTCTGAAAAAAAATTTTTATTAAGTTTTTTATGATCAATTTTTAAAAAGAAAAATTTCTCAAACCAAAAATTTCATTGTTTTCTGCGTGAAAAAATATTAAATTTTTTTCCAATAGTTAATCATAAACGTCGCGAACTTCACAAGAACTATCATAAAATTATTACTTAAAAATTATTTAATGAATAATTTTTTTGAAAATTCTAAAAATAATTCGATTTTATAAGAGTTGCGGTTACAATTTTGATAAATAATTGAATTTTTAATATCATTTCAATTAAACGTGTTTTGAAAAAATTAGTTTTTGAAAAATTTTTATTTAAAATTAATTTAATTTAATTTAATTTATTTAATTGAAAAATGTTCATATAATCGAAATTTCATAAAATTTGAAGTGGATTTCTGAATTTTTTTAGCTGTACCTATTTTCTTTTTTTTTTTTTGCTTTAATTGAATTCTCAAAAAACTTTTTAAAAGATCATTGAAAATAATTGATTGAGAGAAGAATTTTAGTTTAAAATTCTAGAAAATAATGGAATTTTATTGAAATTATGAAAATAAATTTGGAGAAGTTACAGTAATAATTCGTATAAATTATTAAATTTCAAAAAGTTAAAAATTTTTTTTGGTTAATCTTTATTTCCTGGGAAAAAATTATAATAATTAAATATTTATAAAAAAGATCACTTTTAATGTTTATGTATAATTTTACAAATCAAGGATATTCATAAATAAATGTATTAGACAAATTTGTTTGTGCATCAAATTATTTTTGTTGTGAATCAGAATATTTTATAGAGTCGGGAATAAAGTCAAAATCTCGTCTGGAAACCGAGAAACAAAATTAGATTCTTGTTTTCTTTAATTTTTTTTGCTTGAGAAACTTTATAATTAATCTTTTTTTGGGGCTGCAAAACTATCTTGTAATAAAAATTAAATTTGAAGAATTAAATAAAAATTTCCTTCATTCGAACATTGAGAACTGAAATTTTTTTCGTTTAAGACGAAAAAATAAATAATAAATATTTTCGTCTAAGGCGAAAATAAGATAATTTTGATTTTTTAAAAAATATTTTCTCCAATATCTTTATGTAATATTTAACTGTAAATTATTAGCTCAGATTTTTTTTCGTCCAGTGGTAAATTGATGCCTTTAAATAGGTCTTATTATCAATTAACTATAACAGTATTAACTAGTTATCAAGTGAATGGAGCTATTGAAAAGTTTGCCAATTGCTCATGACTGTAAAATGGCAATAGTCCTTGGAAAGCAAATTGAGAGTAATAGATAATCCACGATTCGCTTCTTTGAAATTATTTATTGAAAAAAGAAACAGAAACTTCATTTTGACTGACGTTTTCAAGAGTCGATAATCCTGAGATACGATTATTCATTAACATTTCACCTATGAACTTTTGATTATTAAATTCTTTTTTCTTTTTTTTCGCTTTTATCATTATTATCTTTTCTAATTGTCCAGACTTTTAAATTTTTTTTTCTTTTTTCTTTTGACAATTATTAAAAATGATTTTTTCACATGTCGATCAATTTTTAATCGAGACAATCTTTATGTCTCGGATTGATATGGCAATACTGTGAATGTGTATTTGAACGATTGCTTTGAATTCATTTACAATTTTAATTATTTATGTATACACCTTTCGCATTTCTACATTCTATTAATGCTTTTGAAAAAAAATTTTTTTTTTAATTTACGAGACACATGGAATATTGTGAAGAGAGAGACTTTTTTTTGTAATGGAGATAATTTTCCCTTTATCATTTTTTTATCTTCATTTTTTTTATCAATCGTTTAAATTTGCAATCTTTAATATTTTTTTTTTTTCGTTTTATATCTTAACTGAACAAATGATTGTACAGATGTGAAAAAGTTTTTTTTTTAAGTCATAAATTTCACTCGTATAACTGCACGTTCATTGTATTTGTTAAAGTGAGACAAGTGAGCTATATTATGTTATCTTCTTATATTAGCGAAGTCTAACCTAAACGACGATATTATACCAACCGATAATGGCTGTCGGTATATACGAACAAGCGCAATTACTCTAACGAATGTTCGTGAAAGCCTCTGAGAACCAATCTTTTGTCATTCTTTTTTTTTTTCTTAATTTTATCTTTTTCTATTGCATCTTTTCTTAAAATTGGGGACAACAAAAAATTACTTTGTAATTTTTCCTTTTATTATTATTTCTTTTCTTTTCTCTTCACATTAATAAATTGTCGACCTTTTGCATATTGCTTAACACCCGGTCATAATATCTAATCTGTCATGTGTCACTTGAGACATGAGCTGCATTCGTTCCTCTTGGATTAGTTTCTAAAATCATTTCAGAGCCAGAACTACTTTGAATATATAGTTATTTGACTATTATTTGCATTTTTATTACTCACATCGCGAATATAAATTTTTAACGATATATTAATATTGGAAATTTATTATTATCGTCTTTTTTTTATTTATTTATTTTTTTTATTAATATTTACCTTATCTTTCGTTTTAAAAGATATTTTTTATTTCTAACTATATTGAGGGGAAAAAATGCATTTTTATGTCGCACTTTGGTATTTATAAAAATTACCCACAAAAAAAAATAGTAAAAAATTGCTGAAAAAAAATCAATAATTATTATATTAGAAATTATTTATTCAATTAATAAATTCATCGATTTTTTTATATCGTTTCTTTTAATTGAAACAAATTTTGATATTTGTAAAAAAAAAAATTTATATAAAATATAATTTATAATTAAAAATATTATATTGATACAAATTATTTATTCTACTAGCAACAATTCTTTTTAGGAATAAAATTAGCAATTTTAAAAAGTAATTCAAATTTTTGTTGAAAACACTAAAAAAATAATTCACGAAAAAAAAATTATACTGTAAAATTTATATAAAATATAATTTATAATTAATAATATTATATTGCAATACAAATTATTTATTCTACTAGCAACAATTCTTTTAAGAAATAAAATTAGCAATTTTAAAAATAATAGAATTTAAAAATTTGTAATTCAAATTTTTGTTGAAAACACTAAAAAAAATCCAATTTTGGAAAAATTACAAATAATTGCAAAAATTCAATTATTTTCAAGACTGATAAAGTTCTTCTTGTAAAATTCAATTATTTTTCAAATTTAAAAAAAATTCTCGTTAAAATCCTAATTATCTTTATAAATAACAAAATTCTTGCCCAAAGTTTAATTATTTTCAAATTAATTTCAAATTCCCAAAAATAGTACGCGAACATTTAATTATTTTCATAAGTAATAAAAATTTCTCACGAATTGAATTATTTACAAATTTTTTTTATAAATTCCTTCGCAATAATTCAATAAATAATAAAAAATAAAATTATAAATAAATAAAAAATCAATAAATAATAAATTTTTTTTTAAGAATTCAATTATTTTAATAAAAAATAATTCAAAATTGTAGAAAATAATAATTGATTTGAAATGATGAAAATAATTTCCAAGAAGTTTGAGTAACAATATTTTTATATAAAATAATAATTTTATCACTGGGTTATTTTTAATTATTATAAAATATGAAGAAATCGATCACTCCGAGTCTTCGACTCGGAGCAATCGCTATCTTCATGTTTTATAAAAATTTTCTTATAAGTTTATTGAATTTAAAAATATTTGAATTTGAAATTTTTGAAATTCTTCATTTCCATGGAAAAATAATATTTATTAAATATTTTGTAAAGCATGAATTGATTAAATATTTATTTAAAAAAAAAAGTTATTGTTGTTTTCGAATAATTTTACAATTAAAGAAATTCGTAAATAAATGTAACAGAACATTTTTTTGAGTAAAATTTTTTCCTTTATTTTCTGAAAATTTAAAAAGTTTCAATTTCATTTTCAATTAAAAGTTGTAATTTACAAATAGAATAGAATAGAAAAGAATGAGTTTCTGAACAATATTGTTATTGAGAAATATAAATTATGTATAAAATATTTCGTATTTCTTAATTATAATTTTTTAACAATTAACAATTTTCTCATATTTTTTAAAAAATAAAAAGGAGAAAAATTTGCATAATTTAGATCAGTCAAACGAAATTTGTTATAGAAGAAAGCATATAATAAACAAAATTTATTTGTTAATCATAATTTTTTTATATTTTCTAATTTCAAATATTGTTTTATTATAAATCATGAAAAAAATACTTGCATATTTTCGATTTGTTAAACAATATTTTTTAAAGAAAAAAAGAAAAAAACAAAAGTATGTAAAAACTAAATTCAAAGTATGGACAGACAGAATAAAAGAATGAAATACGAAGATTATAATAGTTAATAATAAAATTAATAATAATAATTAATAAATTTATCTGTTTTTTTATATCGTTTCTTTAAATTGAAACAAATATTTATGAAATTAGCCAGGAAAAAAATAAAAAATGTTTTAAAATTAAATATTATATTATTGATAAAAATTATTTATTCAATTAATAAATTTTATTGATTTTTTAAAGTAATTTTTCTTGAATCGAATCTAATGAATGTTGATTGAAGATAATATTATTTTATTTGAGCAATATTTACTTGGATCAAATAAGTATTTATTAGGTATAATTCTCAAATAAATGATTATTTAACTAAAAATGATTTCTTTCCAGTTTTTTTTTTATTTATTTTGATTTTTTTTTGTATTTTTATTTGAACTACACAATAGGGGAACAAATTGTTTGACAATGAATTAATATATTGAATAACTATGTTTAAATAACTATTTAAATAACTATTGTCTAATAAATATTTATTTGAATCAAGTAAATAGAATTTAGAATAGATAAAAAAGTGTTTATTTGAAGAAAATACTTTTCTTTCTTTCTTAACTTAATTAATATTGTAATTATAATAATAGTAATGAAAATAATAATAATAGTAATGAAAATAATAATAATGGTAATGAAAATAATAATAGTAGTAATATAAATAATAATAATAATAATAAAAATAAGAAATTATTATTATTTTTCTTATTAATATTAGTTAAAAATGTTGTACTATTAAATTAAATGATTTCAAGATTGTCATTTAGACGCAATTAATTCCTTGACAAGTATTTTTCTTGATTTTAGTTTTTTCTTTTTCTTTTTTATTTCAGTTTTTTTTTGTTGTTTAAGTATATAATAATGAAGACGAGTGGAGGAAAGGAAATAAATTTTCTATTTTTATATTTTAACGATTTTATGGAAAACAAAAATAATTCCTTCGAGTAATTTATGTATTTTTCTCTCTTCTGGTTTTTTCTTCTGGTTTTTTTCTTTTTTGCTTCTATATTCTTCGTTTTATTTTTCTAGTCTTTTTATTTTTCTATTCTTCTCCTTGCAATAACAATTCGAGTATTATATTGGGTTGAAAGCATAAGACATTTGAAATATTTACCATAGTGAATATTTGCCGGGAGTTCAACACTCGGGATACCGAATTGCCACTTTAAAATAGCACTAATTGCCTATAACTTTTCGTTTCTCCTCCCACTTTCTCTAATTCGTTGCATGCTTTATCTTTACTTTTTACTTTGGCATCACACATCCACTTGTGTTCCTCTTATTCACCTCAGAAAATGCTTACCAGTTTAAAGACCAATTTCACTGGCTCGTAACCTCTTCATTTTCAAATATATCTATATCTATATATAATAGATGCAACGATTTCTATTTTAGAAGTTAAATGAAAAATAAGTTTTTAACCATTTTTAGAATTTTGCTGAGGTGCAGTAATTTTTTTTTTTCCTCTAGAGATTTTTTTTTTATTTTGAACTTTCTTTTTCTATTCTAAAAATTTCTCTCTGGGAATATTTCTGAAATTATTATTCTTTGTTGATATTTTAAATGCAGGCCTCGGACTCGTTCTATTGATACTTTTTTGACACTATTTTCACATCATTCAACTATTTAGATACTATTTTTCTAAAGAAGTTGACAGTGACACTTATTTCGGTGAAAATAACGCCATTAATTAATTTCTTAAACCAAAAATTTAAATATTAATTTATTCAGTGAAGAAATTAAAGAAAATAATTAAATTCTTGGATTAAAATTGTATTGAAAATAATTCAATTCTTCAAAAGAATTTTATTGTTCATAATAATAATAATTGGAATTCAGTGAAGAAAAAGAAAATTTTTTAAAATAATAATGTATTATTTTGTAGAATATGAAATTTTTTAAAATAATTGAATTTCTGCGAATAATAATTCAATTCAGTGAAAAATTTTATTAAAATTTTTAAAAGTATAGTAATTTTAAAAAATAATTAAATTTCAGGGAAGTATTTAATTGTTTATAAAAATAATTGAATTTAGTAAAGAATTTTATTGAAAATTTTAAAAATAATTGAATTCCTGTAAAGAATTTTATTAAAATTTTTGAGAATAAATGATTTTTTATAAAATTTTATAAACTTTAAACTGTTTTGAAGAATTTCTTTAATTTTTTAAAATAATAATGGAGTTTTTAAAATTTTAATTAAAGATTTTTGAAAGTCATTGTATTTTATGAAGAATTTTTTTCAAGTTTTAATTCAGTGAAGAATTTTATTAAAATTTGTGATAGTAATTGAATTATTTTGTAAAATTTTATGGAAGTTATTAAAAATAATTAAATTTCAGCGGAGAATTTTCTTATTTATTTAAAAATAATTAAATTGTTTCGTAGAATTTCATTAAGATTTTTGAGAATAATTGAATTCTTTTGAAGAATTTTATGAACATTGTTGAAAATAATTGAATTTCTTCGAAGAATTTTAATGTTAATAGAAATAATTGAATTCAGTGAAGAATTTGATTAAAAATTTTAAAAATAATTGAATTTCAGCAAAGAAATTTATTGTTTATAAAAATAATTGAATTCAGTGAAGAATTTTATTAAAATTTGTAATAGTAATTCAATTATTTTGTAGAATTTTATGGAAATTATTAAAAATAATTTAATTTCAGCTGAGAATTTTATTGTTTATTAACAAATAATTGAATTTCTGCGAAGAATTTTATTCTTTATATTTTATAATAATAATTCAATTCAGTGGAAAATTTTATAAAATTTTTTAAAAGTAAATAAATTAAATTTTGTAGAATTTATTTGAAATTTTAAAAAATAATGAAATTTCAGCGGAGTATTTAATTGTTTATAAAAATAGGCAATTCAATTCTTGTAAAGAATTTTATTGCAATTTTTAAGAATAATTAATTTTTTTTCTAGAGTTTTATAAACTGTAAAGAATTTTAAAGAATTTTTTCAATTTTTTTAATAATAATGCAGTTTTTGAATTTTAAATTTGAAATTTTTAAAAGTAATTGAATTTTATGAAGAATTTTTTTTCAAGTTTTTAAAATAATCGTATTGGTTAATAATATTGTAATTTAACATTTCATTATTGAAATTTGTTAAAATTTTTAAAACATAATTAAAGGAAGTTTATTAAAATTTTATTAAAAATAATTGAATTCTTCTTATGAAGAATTTTATTAAAATTATTGAAAATTGAATTCTTTCGAAGAATTTCTATAATTTTTTTAATATCATCGATGTTGTTAATAATTATAATAAATAATTTTATTAATTAAATTGATTGATAACTAAATTCTTGTAAAGAATTTTTTAAAGTTTTTTTTTAAATATTGCAATTTTTATAATAATTTTAATTGAAAATTTCGAATATAATTAAATTCTTTCGAGAAATTTTATAAAAATTGTACTGAAAATAGTTGAATTTTATGTAAAACATTTTTTCAAAACTGAGACTAATTGAATTCTTTTGAAAAATTTTATTGTAATTTTAAAAATAATTGAATTCTTTCGTGAAATTTCATTAAAATTATACTGCAAAAATTAAATTCCTGCGAATAATCTATATTAATAAAAATAAATTAATTGATTTTTTAAATAAATTAATATTTACTTTAAATGAATTAATATTGGTTTTAAGTAAATTAATATTTACTTTAAGTAAATTGACATTTATTTTAAGTAAATTAACATTTGCTTTAATTAGACTAATATTTACTATAAATGAAATTAATTTTTTTTTAATTAACTAATGTCCAAAAATAAATTTATATTTATAATCATAAAAGTGAAAAGAATAGTTCAACTATTAAAAATCGAAGTAAAATTTATTTTCGTAAGCAGGCATCTTTTATTATTTTTTTTAAAATTATTAATAAATGATCTTCACAGTAGTAACTTATTAAAGCTGTAAAACAGTTTATTAACATTTAACAAATAGTGATAAAGCTCCATTAATTTACAGCTTATTAAAGCGGTTAATGTTCTGTTAAACAAGTGGAGAGATGTTGAATGAATGATAACGTGACAGGTGTCCACAAAGAATTTGACTTTGATTTTTCTGTTTTTCAACGTCTACTTAATATAACTTACTAAAAGGTTACTTAATTATCATTATTTATGGTTGATTATTCTTTCACTTTTTCTTTTATTCAAAAAAAAAAAAAAAATTGAAATTTTATTTCCTTCTAAATATATACAATTACTTACACTAAATTACCTACTTAAAAGTCTCGTAGTGTTTGAAGGAACAGACAAAGAAAAAATTTTCGTTAATTTTAAACAAATTTTTTTCACTAAATTCGAGTCAAAAATTTAATCATAACTAATTAAAGCAAAATTTAATCAATTGTTATTGTTTCTCTGATATAATCGGTAATTAATTACTTAATATCGGATTTTTTTTCTCAAATAAAAAAAAAAAATATAAGAAGGCTTTATTTTGAGATAAGATATGTAAAATAGATTTTTCTTTTTAAAATTGAAAATTGAAATTTTTTTGAAAAATACATGTATTATGATAATTAGAGTATGGATTTATGAGAAAATTAGAAAAAAAAAGTTAATCTCGATTTAATTTATTTTCATAAAAAAAAGTAATCTTATCATTTTTAGATTGTACGTTGAGTTGTACTTACGTCAAGTCTGCTGAGACTATGATGAAAGTAAAATTGAAGTTAGATATAATTAATTGGAATATTATCTATCTTTTTTATATATTTGAATTAAAAATTTCTTTGTAATTTTTTTCTCTTCTTTTTTCACGTTACTTTTTTTTCTATTTTTACTGTATTTTAGACGATAAAGGACAGACAGTCGAATCAAAAGTTATGAACTTATTTTCTTATCAATTTTTTAAAATTAGAAAGCAATTTATGATCAAAAGTGTTACTGGGTAGTTTTCGAAAACATTTTTTGAAAAAAAAAATTAATAATTGATTAATTACTAAATAACTAAATAAATAAGTTAATTAATTATTTAAATATTTATTTGATTAAAGACAAGTAATCGTTTATTTATGGACAAATAATTATTTATTTGAATGACATTTTTTTCACTGTTATTTAAAAAAAAAAAATTATAAAATATGAAAATTTCAGAATTTGCGAATAAATAAATTTTAGTGACAATCGAAAATTCTTATCGTTTTTGAATTTTTATTCAGTGATAAATTTTCATGCTTCAATGTGGCAAAAATAAAATTGTTTACACTTTTTTTGCAATAGTTTTTGAATATTTGAATTTTAAAAAAATATTAAGTTGGAGTAATTTTTGATATAATCGTGAAGAAGAAAAATTTTAATTGAAATAAAAAATAGAAAAAAATTTTAATTTACAAAAAATGTTACAATGTAGAAATTAAAAATCACTTAGCGGATGATTCATTGGTTTGATTAAATATAATTAGAGAATTACGTGAGTTTACACAGGTACAATGTTGTTAAATTGACCTCTAAATATAATAACCTTGATAATTAAAATTGTATTTGGAAAATGAAATTCTTAATTTGGAGTTTTCTTGTACCATTTCCTAAAATAGATTTAAGTGAGATTGAAAAAAAAATTAAGTTTCTATCCCTCCTGTCAATTTCCGTCTCTTTTTACAAATTTTCAATTTACTTTTGAATACCTGAACTTGATTTACTGCTTTTTTGAGGTGTGGTATTGATTCAAGATGTGTAGATACGTCAGTGTTTTTTTCTCTCTCTCTGTCCTTTTTTCTGTTTCTATTTTAGAAAATAATTTTAATTAAATATTTACTTGAATCGAATAATTGTTATTTGAGTCAATTAAATTGTATTTGCTTCAAATACTAATTGGTTTCAATAATTATTGGTTCAAAATTTGATTTAGAGAAAAATTATTTCATTCAAGTAAATATTTATTTGGTAATAATTAAACAAGTAATCGGTTATTTTAATCAAATAAATTTTTTTTCAGTGTAATATTTATATTTTTATATTTTATCCTTAAAAAATTGTTTTATAAAATTAATTATTATAATATAATTTTGTAATATTTTTACAATATTCGAGAACTAAGTGAAAATAATTCTTATTGGACATTTTTGAATACAAAAAAAATTTTTTATAAATGAACAAAAAACTATTTTTAAAATTAAAAATTATTCAATTATTTTGAAATAAAATGTATTTTTTGATGATGATTAATAACAGTGGATTTTTTTTTCGTTTTCAGCCTGTCAGTGAGTGGACATCTTTAAATGTTGTTGAATGGATGTCTGCTCTCAACCTTTATCGCTATGCAGACGTTTTCAAGTCCAAGGACATTAAGGGTAGCGATCTACTTCATCTGGACCGCGAGAAGCTAATGGTGAGCACGACTTCTCTTCTTCTCTTTAGAAAATATTTTTTTAATTCTTTTTTTTTATTCATAAGGAAAATAAAAAAATATTTCTCTTCAGTCATTTTAAATCTATTCATTGTTATATTTCGGTTTCATTTATTATTCACACGAAAATTTATCAAAGTTTTTTTTCTCTTTTTTGCGATAAATATTTATATTATTGTTTGAAGAGACACTTTTAAAGAAATTTATTCTCTTTGATGTCGTCGAATTGTGTAGAGTGTAAATTGAAAATTCTATTAAAATAGAAAATTTAGTGAACGAAGGAATTGTTAGAGAACATAATTGAATTAAAATTTTTGGAATTTCAATTATAGATCGTTTAATTATTTTCAAGAGAAAAATTTTCAAACGAAAAATTTTTATTGCTTTTCATGTGAAAAGTACTTTTTTTCATTAATTTTTGATTAGAAGTGTTGTGAATTTAAATTTTCGGCGTTAAAAATTCTACTTTTTACTTTTATTTGCTTTTTTGTTTCCTATTTTTTTTTTTATTTTTTCATTTAAAAAGTTTAAATTAGTACTCTAATTTAACGTTTTGAAGAGGCCTCGCTTTGAAGATTAAATTATTAATAGTAACAAAAATTAATTAAGCGAAATTGTTTTGAGTTAAAAATCAATTAAAAATCAATTAATAAAAGTATTTGAAAATAATTGAATATTTTTCCAAGAATTTTATCAAAAATTTTCAGAACAATAAATAACAATAATAATTAATTAATTAGTTAATTAGTTAAAAAGTGATTTTTCTTCAAATTTTAAAAACTAAACAAATCTTTTGAGAATTTTGACAATAATTTTATTACAAACAATTCAATTTAATTATTAAATTCTTATAAAGAATTTTATTAAAATCTTTGAAAATTTATGAATTTTTGCGAAGTATTTTATTAAACATTTTTATTATAATTAAATTCTTTGAAAAAAGTCTATTGATATTTTATTGAAATCAATTTAATTTATATGAAGAATTTTATTATTTATTCAAATAATTGACTTAATTCCAAATATTTTGAAATTAAATGAAAAATAATTTATTTCATTCAAGAATTTTGATTAAAATTATGTTTAAAATAATTGTACTGAAAATAATTTAATTCTTTCGAGAATTTTGATTAAAATTGTATTGAAAATAATTCAATTGTTGTGAAGAATTTTTTAAAAATATTTGAAATCAATTAAATTATATCAAGAAATTTAATCAAAATTGTATTGAAAATAATTGGAATTTTTTCGAAAATTTGGATTACAATTTTATTAAAAATAATTTAATTCTTATAAAGAATTATATTAAATTTTTTGGAAAATAATTGAATTATTTCGAGAAAGTTAATCAAAATTGTACTGATAATTTATTTATTTTTTTTTTTAAGAATTTTGATTAAAATTTTATTGAAAATAATCCAATTCTCATAAAGTATTTAAAATTTTTTTTTTAAATAATAGAACATCTGCGAAGAATTTTATTGTTTTTTTTAAATAATTGAATTCAGTGAAGAATTTTATTGAAATTTTAAAAAATAATTGAATTGTGTTTTAGATTTTCGTTAAAATTTTGGAGAATAATTGAATCCTTTCGAAGAATTTTATAAAAATTTGTTGAAAATAATTGAATTTCTTGGAAGAATTTTATTAAAATGATATTGAAAATAATTCAATTCTCATAAAGTATTTAAAACATTTTTTTTGGATAAAAGAACATCTGCGAACAATTTTATTGTTTTTTTTAAAAACAATTGAATTTAGTGAAGAATTTTATTGAAATTTAAAAAAATAATTGAATTGTATCTTAGAATTTCATAAAAATTTTGTAAAATAATTAAATCCTTTCGAAGAATTTTATAAAAATTTGTGGAAAATAATTGAATTTCTTCGAAGAATTTTATTAAAAGCAATTGAATTCAGTGAAGAATTTTATTGAAATTTTAAAAAATAATTGAATTGTGTCTTAGATTTTCATTAAAATTTTCGAGAATAATTGAATCCTTTCAAAGAATTTTATAAAAATTTGTGGAAAATAATTGAATTCCTGTGAGGAATATTATTATTTATGAAAATAATTGAATTCCTATGAAGAATGTAATTAAAAATTGTAAAAATAATTGAATTGTTTTCGAAATTATCTACAAACATTTTTTTAAATAATAAAGAATATTAATTAATGAATTTTACCTCTCTAATTAATATTCTTAAGAATTTAATTAAATTAAACTTATATTCTTTATTATAAATTAATTTTTTCGATTTTTGGAAGATGTATAAAAAGTAAAAGAAAGACACTCTTTTACTTTTTTATAAATAATATAAAAAAATTTATAACAAAGTAAAAGAATATTTTTCTTTTACCTTTTATACGTCTTCCAAAAATTGAAAAAAAAACAATTTATTAAATAATTGTGGAAGAATTTACAAGATATTGAATTCTTTATTATTAAAAATGAATTTTTTTTTTATTTGTAATCTGAAATTATTGAAAAATTGAAATTCAGATAATTTTTTTCTTTTTGATAATTGAAATAACTTTTTTTTTCGATTTTTGATAATTGAGATAATTTTCTTGCTCTCTTTTTCGATAATTGAGATAAATTTTTGTGTGATATTTTATTTTTGATTTTTGCAGAACATGGGTATAAAGGATGAATTCCATCAGAAGAATATATTAGTATGCATCGAGGAACTTTGCCAACCCTCGTCTCCTTCGACTCTAGCTGGTTCGGAGACTTCGTACGTGACATTATCCGTCAACGAAACGGGAGGCACTGGCAATAATAGTAGCAATGTCAATACTACGTCAACCACCACAAGCACCACCAGCAACGCTCACAATCTCGTGCCTCATAGTTTCAGTGTCTTGGAGAGGTGCGAAAAATGCCATAAATACCTCAGGGGTCTATTACATCAAGGCTTTCTCTGCCAAGGTAAATTTTTCGCATCTTTATTGTTTTCTGCTCTTTCATTTTTTTTTCTTTTTTTTTTTTTGTGTTGATACTTCACCTTGATAATATTTCAATATTGATCCACTTGGGGATAATATGACAATCTTGATCATTAAACCCAATCATATAGTTGACTAATTGATTGTTGATTGAGCCGCGTTCACAATTTTACGCCTATATCACTTCTTAGATATATATATACACACACAATTTCTCCCCTCTTGTGTGCTTTTGATAGTAATTAGTAAATAAATTCACAAATTTACTCTTCACTTTCGGTAGATGACAATTTTTTGACAAAATTAGTTTTAGCACTTTATTTAAAAACTTGTTTACCATTTTCTTTGAAATTTGTTTGCAAATTTATTTAGTCTTGATGGTAATTTATTATAAACTCGTTGGCAATTTATTTAAAATTGTTTTGGCAATTTTGCCAAAAAAGAAGAGAAAAATGAAAAGAAAAAAGGAAGGAAGAAAAATTTAGTTGGCATTTTAGAAAATGAATTGTTCTTAAAATTCATTATTAGAAAAGAAGAAAATTCAGAGAAATTAATTGCTTTTGAGGAAAACCATCCCTTGGTGAATGATTAATATGACTTCTTAATAGCTATCAAAACTTTGAAACTAAAACTCTCTTTAATCTTCTTCAAAAACATCGCGGGAAAGAAAGTATATTGTTAATTATCTTGATTTAAATTGTGATTAAAATTAAAAGACTTTCTTGTACTTTTCTTACATTGTAAATCTTTTTATTTTTTTTTTTTGAAATATTTTTCTTTCACATTTTTGTTCTTTTTAAAATAATTGACAAAGTTTGTAAATTTATTTTTTAATTAATTCAGAATGGCATTTAATTTTTTATTTTCTGTTGAATTTATTTTATTTCGAATCGAATTAGTTTTATTTTATCTCGAATTAATTTCAAATCATCTCGAATTCATTCCAAATCATCTAGATTTAATTTTATTTCGTCTCAAATTATTTTGAAATCGTCTCGATTGAATTTTATTTCATCCCGAATTAATTTTATTTAAACTCGATTTTATTTTATTTCATCTCGAATTAATTTCAAATTGTCTAGATTTAATTTTATTTTGTCTCGAGTTAAATTTATTTCATCTCAAATTAATATATTTAATTCTAAATTAATTTCAAATCTTCTCGATTTAATTTTACTTGATCTAAATTGAATTTTATTCTCTTTCAATTAAGTTGAAATAAAATTGAATTATGATTTTAATGTTTAGTGAAAAAATAGTAATTTTTAATTAGAAAAATTAATGAAAAAATCAATTTTTTCCAAAAGTACTTTATTTACTGAAATTTTTGAGAAATAATTATTGGGATTTGAATAATATTGCGAATATTTAAAGTTGCTGCAAACATAATAATCAATTGATAGATGCGAGATAATTGTAGAAAGCGGAGAAAGAAAACGTCGGTATAATTATTATTATCCTAGGTAAAAACTGAGATTTCTTCTAATTAACAAAATATTTTTTTTTCAATTATTCACAAGTTGCGAACAAATATTTTCAAAAATTTTTTTGCAATAAATAGCAATAATTTTTTGAAGCAATAAAAATCGACTTGAAAAAATAAACAAAAAAATTGTTATTTTGAACCTTAGGGACATTTTTTTAAAAATTGGAATAGAATAATCTTAATTATATTTTCAATTATCCAACCAAAATATTAAAAAAAATTTCTGGGGAAAAATTATTAAAATTGAGATATTATTTTTATTTTTAATTTTTTTTTTTTAACGGCAAATTTAAAATGTAGTGTACCCTATCGAGGACATTCTTATAAATATTTTTTCCACTAGATTAAACTTGAAGATATCTTGAAAAATAAAATGTTTCCGAGGCAAGTGACTTGTAAAGTCTATTGACCTGATTTTAAAAGAAAAATTTCATCTTTAAAAATTCTTTTTATAAGATTAAAATCCTGCTCTTATAAATTGCAGTCTTTTCTATTTTAAAATCAATCATATAATATTATGTCTATTTGGAGGTTGAAAAATGATTTTCTTTTTTTTTTTAAAGGAGGGAAAATCATGTTGTTAAGTGATTGACAAAGATTTAGGTGTTTAAATGCCACATTGCGGCTAATGAGTTTTGTCCCATGAATAAATTTGTAATTTATAAATAGGTTCAAATTTTTTTATTTAAAATAACCGAGCGCGATATAATATGTGTTGCACTTTTTTTTAAGGTCACGTTTAAATAATGTTTTCCGCAATATTAGACATAAATTACTTTGAATGGAAAACCATTTTGAATATCATTATTTATTATTCTGAAAAAGGGGAATTTTTTTTTAATGGAATTACTATGGGGAAAAAATTATTTATTATGAAAGTAATTTTTTTTTTTTTAACATTTTATTCACAAGATGTCTTCTAGTTCAATTTAGTGATAAATATTTACAATTAAATGTTGAAAAAAAAGTAAAAATAACTAAAATTTTATTTCGATAATATTTTTGATTTTTTCGGAATTATTCACTATAGTTAAAAAAATTATTTGGCTAAAATTTTAATTGTTCAAGTGAACGAAATTTTTTCTTCATTCAGTTTTTTATTTTCAAAACTAACTACCAAAAAATAGAATATAAAATAAAAAGAAAAAAAAATATATGTATATATATTATATTTATAATTTTTTTGAACAATTGTTTTTAATACAATTTGTTTAAACAATTGTTTTTTTTTATCAATTTTCTCTAACAATTGTTTTTTAAACAATTTGTTTCTATTATAAAAATTTTTTTGCGAAAACAAATCTTAAATTGCAGAAATAATTTATCTCGAGAATTTTAATTTAAAAAAATTGCAAATTTTTATTATTACGAATTTTATTGAATATTTCTTTTCGCAAGCGTAATAATTTCTCTCTATATGTGTGAGAAAATTTCAATAAGCGATTAATAAATCAAATATTTACGTGAGAGATATATTTATTGTGATTTTAGTTTTCTTTAACATATTCACTAATTATTCTTAACTCTTTAAGTGTGTTTAAACACTCGTTAGAGTTATGCACAAAGGTTTTGCAAAACGAACAGGTTTTTCAGACTATTAGGCAAACTGCTTAGTGAATTGTCATTGGCATTAGACATAGTTTTATCAGAAACAAGAACGCATTATATACTTGTTTTAAATCGTTTAAATATTTCTGATAATTTTCCTGCTGGAAATTTTTTTTACATAATATATGTATATTTATAATTATATTCTAGAAAATGAAGATCATTCAACTTTTTTTTTACTGATTACTTTTATCATTTAGTTTACTTTATTTTTTTTTTCACTTTTTAGTATATTTTTATTTGCTAGTGTTAACGAGTAAACAATGGAAATAAACAAAATTTAATTTTATCATGGAAATTTGTTTTGTTTTATACAATGGAAAATGTTTATTTTATTTACATAACTGATTATTTGTCTATTATATGGAATAAATATTTACTTGTGTCAAATAATTTTAATTTATATTAAATAATTTTAATATTTGGAGAAAATAAGTAATAATGCCAAAAAATAAATAAAGTTAATATTGACCTAAGTAAAAATTATTTGATTCAAGTAAATTTTGATTAAAAATATAATAAATAATTGTAGAAAGTGGTTTCTTTTTTTAGAGAGAAAAAAGTGATTTTTTTTTAGAGAAAATTCATCTTAGATTGGAATTAAAAATTCGATTGATACTTTTTTTTTTGAGGGGTAATAATAATAATAATTATGTAGATACAGAAAAATGAGTGCCAGATGAGTGTATATTGTGGTGTTAAATGGTTGAGGCGCCGCTAACAAGCGACAACAGTCGACTTTATGGCTTCCGGTTGCGAAACATTTCGAGGCTCGCATAGTAAATGCACAAAGTTGTGCATGTAAAATTCTGTATAGATGAAGTTACATGACAATTGAGTATAAGTGCGTATCGTGTAACAGGCGCACGCTCAAATTAATGCTAATCTTACGAGCCAATGTATGAGTTTTAAACGAATCTCTTGATGACATTTTAACATTAAGATCAAACGATCCTCATGCGGTTCATTATATGAACGAATGCATACAATGATTCTTTTACGACACAACCGGGTCTCTCTCTCTCCGTTTGAATCTGCTTTTAATTTGTAATTTAGCGGTTAACCTTGATGTAACATAATATTTTTCTATAAAAGAGAGAGAGAGAGAAAGAGGCAGAATGTAGGAAATTATTTGTTTTTATAGATTCTGACATAAGTTGAATTTGTGGGAGAGAATCATTTTTTTTAGCACTTGTTTTGCTTACAGAATAAATTTGTTTTTTATTATCATTTTTCTTTATTAATTTATATTTGCCAGTTTATTAATAATAATACTGATAATAATTTTTATTTATTAATATTAATAATTATTATATTAATAATTAAAATATTAATAATTAATAATAATATTAACCAGGGTTAATATTATAAGTCAGAGAAAGTCAGAGAATTTTATAGTCAGGAATAAATTTGGGAAATTTTTTTTTCAATTCTTTCGGACACCATTAGAAGTAATTAATAATAATAAATAATAAATTAATGGTACTAATTAATATCTAACTAATAATAACAACTTATTAATAACTAGAGTATTCAGTGGACAGGGAAATCAGAGAATTTTTTTAAGTCAGAAAACAGGTCAGGAATAGTCAGGAATATTTTTCTCAATTCTTGCTGGGTACCCTGATAACGAATTAATAATATTAATAATAATATTAATTAAAGAAATTAATTTTGCGTAAACAAATGAATTTTTTTTTCAAAAGGTAACATTTTTGTTAAAACAATGTTATAATTTTCGAACTTTCATAATTTTGAATCTGAAATAATTTAATTCTTGAATGGAATTTTATTAAATTTTTAATAAATAATTGAATTTCTATGAAGAATTTTATTAAATTTTTTAAAATAATTGAATTTCTATAAAGAATTTTATTAAAATTTTTAAAAATAATTGAATTTCTATGAAGAATTTTATTGTTTATAAAAACAATTTTATTCAGTGAAGTTAAAAAAATGTTTTGAAGTAATTGAATTAATTTGTAGAATTTAATGGAAATTTTTCAAAATAATTGAATTTTGTTGTAGAATTTTATTGAAGTTTTTCCAAATAATTGAAATTCAATGAAGAATTTTATTGTTTATAAAAATAATTTTATTTGGTAAACAATTTAAAAAAAATTTTTAGAGTAATTTAATTATTTTGTACACCCAGAGAAAAAAGTTATTTATTTTAACTAAAAGTGTATATTTAAGAAAAATTTATTTGTTGCAAATAAATATTTTATTTAAAATAAATAAACTAATATTTATTTCAAATAAATGCACTAATTAATCTAAAATAAAGAAATATATTTGCAATTTATGAAATAGTATATTTGTAGCAAATAAAAAATATATTTGATTCAAATAAATGTTTGTTTGACTTATAAGTAGACGCCTGCGCATATTGCATTGCTATAGTAAAACAATAAGATGTTTTGCTTTTAACAGTTTAACGCGTACAATTATAAGAGGTTTATTCATCATGAATAGTTAACAAATTTAATTGATTTAAGTACAGAATTTTTCTTTTTAAGTGAAAATTTTAATTAGTACAAAGTAACAGATTTGTATGTGATTTCATTTACATTTTAGTGTCTTATTTGAGATTTTGTGAGAAAAATGTGACAGTGGACTTTTACATATGAAGTGAAAAAGTAAAGTAAAATGACTAACAATAAAAAAACCTGACTTTATTTAACAAATATTCTTATAAAAATAAACATTTATTTTAATGAATATTAAAAGTTCCATTAGTGATTGTGATTGTTAAATTTATTTGAAGGTTATAAGTGAATTTTAATATTTTAGAATGCTTACAGGATTTATTAAAATGAAAAGTGTTTTTTATTTGTTCTAAATATAAAATATATTTAAAGAAAATATAAAATTTTTTTCATTTAAATAAAAATGGATATTTAAACGAAATATATTAATTCAAATAAAAAATATTATTTGAGCTAAATAAAAGTTTAGTTGGTTCTGTGACAAATATCCTTTTTTATTTGTTTGAAATAAATTTTATTTAATTCAAATAAATCATTTCTCTAGGTGTAGAATTGAATTGAAATTTTTCAAGATAATTGAACTCAGTGAAAATTTTTATTAAAATTTACCAAAATAATTGAATTATATTGTAGAATAATATTGAAAATTTTCAAAATAATTGGATTCCTGTGAAGAATTTTATTGTCTATATAAAAATAATTGAATTAACTAAAGAATTTTATTAAAATTTTTGAAAATAATTTAATTTCTGCGAAGAATTTTATTGTTTATAAAATAATTCTGAATTTAGTGAAGAAATTTATTAAAATTTTTAAAATTAATTGAATTATTTTGTAGAATTTAATTGAAAATTGAAAAATAATTAAATTTCAGGGAAGAATTTTATTGTTTATAAGAATAATTGAATTTAGTGATGAATTTAAAAAAAATTTTTTAAATCAATTTAATTATTTTGTAGAATTGAATTGAAATTTTCCATGATAATTAAATTTAGTGAAGAATTTTATTGAAATTTTCGAAAATGATTGAATTTCTGCAAAGAATTTTATTGTTAATAAAAATAATTGAATTTAGTGATGAATTTAAAAAAAAATTTTCAAAATATTTAAATTTCTATAGAACAAATTTTATTATTTATAGAAAATTTAGTGAATAGATTTTTATTTAATTTTTTTAAAATAGTTGAATTATTTTGTAAAATTTTATTAAAATTCTTCAGAATAATTGAATTATTTCGTTGAATTTTATTCAAATCTTTCAAAATTGTTAATAATAGTTAATTATTTATTAAGTGATTTTCTTAAGTTTGAATCTGAAATTATTTCAAAATTGAAGTTAATACTTAATAATAAAAAATGGTGTAATTCTAATAGAAAATCGAATTGCTGTGAATTAATAACAATAATTAAGTAAAAATAATAAATAGTTAACAATAATTAATAATATTGATTTAGCATATAAAATTTGTTAAATCAGTGTTAATTTGTTGACGTTTAATTTTTATTGTTTGAATGTCTAGACAAAATGGAAATAGTTATTTCGTATTTTAGATTGCGAGTTTTTTTTTTTTTTTTTTTTTTTTTTTTTGTTTTTGTTTTCAAGTGAGAGAATAAAATTAGACAATTATCATTTTCAACTATTTGAAAAAAGAGAAAAGAAAAAAAATTACAGTGGAATGTAAACCTATAAATGATTAATTTATTTCGAATAAAGATTTTATGGCTTATGTAGGATTTACAACATACTCCTTTTTTTTATGCGCGATAATAAAATAATCTCTTGGTTGGTTGAGTTAAATGAAAAAAAGAGTGTAATTTCCACTTGTAAGTTGTGAGAAAGTATAAAATTTTTATTACCTTATATACAGTACTTTTGTATATTTGATTCAAATGTCAAAATATTAAGACGTACTATATGCGAAAAGAAGTATAAAAAAAAGTAGATTTTATAATATAATGCATTTTTTTCCATAAGAAAAATCTTTTTCTGCAAAATTCTTTATTCTATTCTTGTAAATATTTGTACATATTTTTAAATTTATATAGTTTTGGAAAAAAAAATTTTTGTTACATTCTCATCACATGAGAAGGTATTTATTTTTATTTTAATATTATTTTGTCAATGAATATGGTTCATTTCAATTACAATGTCATTTTGTCAATTCAAAAGTGAAGGTAAATTAAACACACGCTCTGTATAGAAATTTCTTTTTTCTTTTTTTTTTGGTGCAAGAGAAGAATTTTTCTAATTTAAAATTAAAATCAAATATCCGCCGAGAGAGGTGAAGTAAACAGTAAAAAAAAGAGCATTTTTTTGCTCGTGTTTCGCTTAGTTAATTATGCATTGTCTTTACTGCTTCTAGATTGTGGATTAGTCGCTCACAGGACTTGTTCAGCGACTGGTTTACCCTCTCCTTGCATTCCAACAGATTCTCGTGTTCATAGATTCACTTCAGGTACTTGAAAATTATTGACAAATTTTTAAATATCTCCATTAATTTTATTCTTGTTTTGATTATTTTCAAAAAGAAAATTGTTTCATATTTTTGAAAAAGTGTTAATTTTGAAAAATACTTTAGAAAATAGATAATAAATATATAATCTAATAAAATAATTAATACTCCGAAATTTTTTTTGTTACTCATAATTGCTTTCTTAGAAAAGTTTTTTTTTATCGGAGGTTTTTTTTTTTAAATGAAAATTGTTATTAATTATATTTTCTATTTGTTATTCTAATTTGTATTTGAAAAATAATTATTGAAGAAATTATGAAATAATTTTTCTACTTTAAGGCTAAATTGAGAATTTTTTGTAAAATAATTAAATTGTTTTAAATTTGTAATTAATTTGTTTTTGGTAATTTTATTAATATTTTCTTCTTTTTAGTCTTTGGATTAGCACTATGCTCGCAGTTCGACTCGGCAACTCGTACAGCTCCAATTTTAGTCGAAAGATGCACACGTGTCCTTGAAGAAAGAGCATTCACCGACACAACTTTAGACCTTTATAAAATATACTATAGTAGTCCGCCCAATGAACAGATACTTGAATTACGAGAAAAACTTAACGAGGGTAATTACCTTTTTACAAATTTTATTTGAAAAAATTAACTTTAATTTCCGTTTCATATTTTTCTTAATTTCTTTCAATTCCGTTTGATTTTGATTTAATTCTGTCAAAAATAATTTCGTACTCTTGATTATTATTTCATTTTGCTCAATGTTTTTTTGTTATTTATTTTTTTCTGGGTAGAAAATTTAAAACATTTTTTTTTCGTGGAAAATTAAAATAATTTTTTTTTAGAGGAAACTAAAAATATTATTTTGCATTGGAAAATATTATTTTGCATTGGAAATTAAAAATATTATTTTGCAGAGGAAACTGAAAATATATTCTTTTTTTTTTGCATAGGAAAATAAAAAATATTTTTCTTGTACTTTTCTTGTATTTTTATTTTTTCTTAAATTTTTTGATTTACGTTTTATTAAAGACTATTTTTGTATTTTTGAATTATTTTCGTTCAATTTTTTTTTGTTATATTTATTATTTTTCCAACATGTTTATTTTTTTCTTTACTTTTTTCGATTTACTTTTAATTTAAGACAATGTTTGCATTTTTGACAATATTTTTTTTGTAATTTATAATTTTTTTTCTATTTTTAAAATATTTATTAATTTTTTTTCCTTTTTTTGATTTGAGTTTAATAAGAATATTTAATATTTAAAATAAATAATTTATAATTTTTCTTATATTTTTTCAAAATTTGTTAATTTTTTTTCCTTTTTTCGATTTGCATTTATTTGGAATTTGTTTTCTAATTTTTCTTGTTATTTTCAGATGTGTGTAATGCAGATTTAACCCCTTACTCACCGCAGTGTATATCAAGTGTCTTAAAGAAATTTTTAAGAGAGTTACCAGATCCCATTATTCCCGTACAGTGGTACGATAGATTTTTGGAAGCTATTAGTAAGTTGAAAATTTATCAGTCAACAATTAATTCAATTTGTTAAATAATTTTCACCTAATATTAAAATTAAATATTTAAAAATCTAAATATTAACAAAATTCAGGTAAAACGGTAAATAAAAATTAACAATCTATTCTATTACCATAAGTTTTATTATTATTATTTTTATTAATATTGATATATTTTTCATTATATCCTTTGGTACTATATTTTTCAATTGTAATGTTATTTAATTTTGTTAAATTAATTAATATTTTTTGTAGTATTTTTGAATCATTATTGTTATTTTCTTTGTAATTATTATTATTTTGCATTCGCAGATTCAAGAAATGACGAACAATGTGCATCACATCTTACTAAATTGGTCTCGGAATTACCAGTGCATCACAAAGGCACTTTGCAGCATTTGATGGCTCATTTTTGTCGAATTTGTCAATTGCAACATGCCCGAGGTTACACAGAACCACCCACTATTCTTGTGCAAGTTATGTGCCACATTTTTCTCAGGCCTCCTTGGGAGCGGATCATGTAAGTAGATTTTAGAATAGTCATTAATTTCTTACTTAATGCTGTTCATATTACCCTCTCTAGAAAAGAAGTTTAAAATTTCTACTATAAAAATTAAAAATTCGAAAAATTGTTTGAATACACGTATTTTTTTTATTTGCATGAAGTAATTGTCAATTAAATATTTTTTGATAAAATAATTATAATAATAAAAAAGAAAAATGTTTTTGATACAATTTCTTTTCTTCCACAGTCAAGTTGTTCATAATACCGAGGCTCATATTCGTATAATGGAGCTATTATTACTTCATGGAAACTGGAATGAGAAATTACCAGAATTTGCGAGCCCTCCGCAATTACCACCAAGGAAAGTGTCTAGACCACCAATTCCGGTTCTTGAATCGTTTCCTGGTTTAGAGGAAGAATTGGCAGCTGGTGATCGTTCAACACCGGGAGAAAGTAACAAAGATCAACTACAACAATCGTGCAGGTAAAAAGAATATTTTTAGTATTTAATTTACAAAATTTGACCAAAAGTGTAAAAATTTCAATTTTCAATTCTTTTACTACTTTTCAATACAAATATTTAAAAATATTTTTTATCAAAATATTTTTATGTAAAAGTAATACATACAATTTTGAGAGTTTTCATTTTTATTTTCTGTTAAAAATTGAGAAAATAAGGAAGAAATTTTTTTATTTTTTTAGACCAAGAACTCTTCAGGAGGCCGAATGGTATTGGGGTGATATCACGAGGGATGAAGTGAATGAAAAAATGGTTGATACACCCGACGGTACATTTTTAGTTCGGAATGCATCGTCAAAAGGCGGAGAG
Source organism: Leptopilina heterotoma (assembly GCF_015476425.1). Classification (NCBI taxonomy): domain Eukaryota; kingdom Metazoa; phylum Arthropoda; class Insecta; order Hymenoptera; family Figitidae; genus Leptopilina; species Leptopilina heterotoma. The sequence continues at coordinate 5,921,266 of NW_025111138.1, forward strand.
TATACATTGACATTGAGAAAAGGTGGAACAAATAAACTAATCAAGATTTGTCATCGTAATGGCAAATACGGTTTCTCTGAACCTTACAATTTTCAATCTGTCATTGAACTTGTGGATTACTATCGAAATTGTTCTCTTGCCCAATATAATTCGACACTAGATATTAAACTTTTATATCCGATTTCACGTTTTCAACAGGTGAGTCAGTATTTTAGTTTTTATTTTTTTTTTCATATGGATGTTTTCGATTTAGATACATTCATTTCGATTGAAGTCAATGTCATTCAAAATTGTGTTGAATAAAGATACGGACACAATTTTGAATGAAATTAACTTCAGTTATCAAACAGGGTTGCCACAGGTCAGGGAATTCAGTGAAAAGTCAGGGAAATTAGAATTGGTCAGGAAAATCAGGGAGAAGTCAGAGATTTTTATTAAAAGTACTGGAAAAAATTAAATTTTTAGAATTTATAAGAAAATTCTAAATTTTAGAGTCTTTTTTGCTTTTCTCATAAACTATGAAATTGACAAGAATTCTAATACAAAACCTTCATTTTTTTCTATTTCTGACAATAATTTATTTTTAAATAACTTAATTCTTAAAAATCTATCATATAATTATTACTTATAAATTATTTAATGAATAATATTACTTAAAAATTTCAAAATCAATTGAATTTCAAAAGAGTCTTCATAAACAGATGACCTTCAAAGGTTTTAATTCGAAATTTTAGAAAATATCAACTATCAATGAATTTAAATAGAAATTTTAAGAACAACTGATTACAGAAATTCAATTATTATTTTTAAAAGTGATATGCTTCTTCGCATAAATTCAATTATGTTCAAAAATTTAAAAAAATTCTCGTTTAAATTTCAATTATTTTCAAAAATTTTCCTCATTTCAATTATTTATAATATCTACTATTTTAATAAAATTTTTCAATAGAATTCAATTATTTAAACAAAATATTAATAAAAATTTTACAGGAATTCAATTATTTATCAATTTTTTTTTATAAATTTCTTCGCATCAATTCAATTATTTTTAATTTTTAAATGAAGTTTCTCGAAGGAATTCAAATATATTCAGAAAATTAAAAAAAAAAAAAAATAGTTCTGAGAAATTCAATTATTCCGAAAAATTTAAATAAACTTCTTTTAAAAATTCTATTATTTAAAAAAATGTTGACAAATTTGTTTAGAAGATTTAGTTAATAAAATTGCAATTTTAATAAAATTTTCCTATATAATTCAATTATTTTCAATCCAATTCTTCTTAAGAATTCAATTATTTTCACAAATAATACATTTTTTATGGGAATTCAATTATTTTAAAAAATTTGAATAAAATTCTTTACAAGAAATCAATTATTTTCATAAATAATAAAATTTTTCTCGAGACTTCAATTATTTTCAGAAATAAAATTCTTCACAGAAATTCAATTCTTTAAAAAAATTTTTAATAAAATTCGTTGCAAGAATTCAATTATTTTTAAAAATAACAAAACTTACCGCAGAACTTCAATTATTTTTTTTTTGCAATTTTAAATAAAATGATAGAAAATTGCATTTATTCTTAAATTTTTTTTTAAAATTCGCCGAAATAATTCAATTATTTTTAAAATTTTTTGATAAAATTCTTCATAAAAATTCAATTTTAAGAAATATTCAATTATTTAATAAATTATTTATTCTTGTATTTAAATAATTGAATTCTTGGAAAATATTCTAATAAAAATTGATTAAAAAATGAATTTCACTTAAAATTTTAAATTATAAATAATTATTAAAAGCATTATAGCGTGAATTTTTATAAATTATTGAGTTTTGAAAAGGGTTAAAATTAAAATCTTTGAAAATTTGAATTTATAGTTGCAATATTCTGATGATATAAAATAATGATTTTATCACTCTCTCATGTTAAATTTCTTCATGTTTTATAATATTATTCTCAAAAGGTTTTGAATTTCAGAAGGTTTGAATTTGAAAATAATAGGCAATGATTAAATATTTATTTAAAAAAGAAGTTATTGATGTTTTTGAATAATTTTAAAATTAAAGAAATTCGTAAATAAATGTAATACATTTTTTTTTAAAATCTAATAATTTTTTGGGTGAATCAGAATATTCTTCAGTGTCAGGGAAAAAGTCATAATTTTTTCTGGAGATCAGGGAAAAGTCAGGGAAAAGCAAAATTAAAAATTGAAATCGTCAATTGCTGCAAAATGCCGAAATACTAATGTAAAAATTGTATTTTCTCTTTACAGGAAGACGAAATTGCAAGCAATACCGATATGTCGAAAGTTGTTCAGAAATTCATCGAAATCCTTAAGAATTTAAACGAAACTTTACGACAGCATAAAGATTGCTATGACCTCTATAATAGAACGGCTAATGAGGTGCAACTCAAACGCCAAGCCTTAGAAGCATTTTCAGAAGCCATTAAAATGTTCGAGGATCAGATGAAGTTGCAAGAAAAATTTCAAACTGAAGCTCAACCACATGAAATATCCACGTAAGTTGATATTATTTGAAAATAATTCCTCTTTTTACCCTTTCTATATTTTTCTATTCGAATATTATTATCGTTTCTTTTATTTTCCAACTGAGATGAATTTTATTCATTTGTTTGCTTTAGCTTGACGGATAATGCTGAGTTGTTAAAGCGTCGTCTAAAGTCCTTGGAAGATAGTAGAGAACAACTTGATGATAGCTTGAAGCAGCAAATTGCCTACAACAGAACACTTGAGCGTGAGATGCAAAAATTAAAGCCCGAGTATATGCAATACACAAAATTGAAAGATAAATACGCTGCGTAAGTATTTTATTTTTAAAAATGCAAAAAAAAAAAAAATAAATAAAAAGATTTTTATTAATTCTTTTCAACTTTTTCTACTTTTCAATAAATAATAACTAATAAATAATATTAAATATTAAAACTAAGAGAATGTCAATAATATTTATACTGTATATAATATTTTCTACTGATTTTTTATTTAAACTAATTTTTTTGTTACTGATTTATAATTAATCTGATTTTTTCATTAATTTCCGATTTTTACTAATTATACTGGAAATTTTTTAGTTGGCTAAAGAAAAATGGGATGCATCCGAACAAAATTCATCAATTAATTATGAGTAGTTCAACGTCAAATCAAACAGCTGGCGAAATAATGTATAATGAATTACAAGAACCTGATCTCGAAATTCATTCCGACGAGAAGGCCTGGTTGTATCTTGATTGCTCGCGTTCCAATGCTGATCAAATTCTTATGGGACGGCTCGATGGCACCTTCTTAGTTCGAAGATCGAGAATCGGACAGTATGCTTTATCCATAATGTGAGTAAAGATATTTTATTTCTATTTCAAAACATATTTTAAGAACATTTTTTCGAATAGACAATAAATGAGCAGTTTTGTGTAAAAGAAAAACTATTTTCTCGAAAAAAAGCACATTGAAAAATCTGCAAAAATTAATTTATTGCATAATTGAAAATTGGACAAACCAAATGTTGAGTAAAACTGAAATAATAATTTTTAAATTAGAAATTAAATAGACAGGGAAAGAAAATTACTTTTTAGAAAGAAAAGACTTGTCTACTGTCAAAAATAATACGTTGCATGAAATGTTTAATTCTTCGGATTGTTTATTATTAATTATTAGGAATATAGAGTGAAAAAGGAAAATATTTTTGACATGAATTGCGTGTTCTCAGGTGCAACGGTACCGTAAATCATTGCATAATTTACGCAACGGAAAGGGGTTATGGATTTGCGGAACCTTATAATATACATCAAACATTAAAGCATCTTGTTCTGCATTATGCGCAGAATTCTTTAGAAGAACACAATGAGAGTCTCACGACAACTCTAGCGTTTCCAGCGTTTGCATCTGCCAGCGCATTAACACACCTACAAGCTCAACAGCTTCAAGTACAAATGCAGGCACAGAATCAAAATCAATATCCGTTGACGCTTGAAAATCAACAATTTGTGCCGCATGCGTAGAGATTTTTTTCTTTTGAAAAAAAAATCAAATTTGAATCCAATTTCTTCTTTTGGGAGAAAATACCATCTCCTTTCTAAAGGACTTTTCTTCTGAAACACCAATTTTTCGCCGCTAAAACAACAACAACTACTACTTGTGAACGGATTTTTTGGAGGAACTACAAAAAAAAGGCAGGTAGAACTTTTCAATATCAATTAAAGATGATGAATAATAGAATTAGTACTAGCATTATTTATAATATTGTTAGCGGCTCTATATTTACAAATATTTCGTCAGGACCAACTTTTCGAATATTTCACTTTGTCAAATTGTGAATATTCACCTTTTTTGTCGAGTACATTATCACTCGATATTCTTAAAAACGCCAAGAAAGGGAAAAAAATTTTTTTTGATTAATTGTGGATAAAAAAATTCCATTTCCGTCGAATTTCGAACATCATTTTGTGAACGTTTTTCCCTTTATTAGTACAACGAATTTTTTTGATGAATCACGACGGATAGGGGAGTAAACAGATTTTTTATACATAGATTTTAAGTAACTTTCGTGCCAGACGGTACGTGTGTCGCCTCGTCCACAAAAAGAGGGATTTTGAAATAATTATCTGTGATTAACGGATCTGTCGATGGGCGAAGGATTGTATGTGTCTTTGTTTGTTTTTTTCTCTCTGCAAATTGAGTCGTTGCCAGTTTTTTAAAACAAGAAAAGAAAATACCAATAGTGGCGCGTTTATAAGGTGAGGCGGGGCCATGCCTAGACTCTTTTAAAATTTGCGAGACTCGCAAGTTCGAAGACATAATAATGATGTTGCAGGAATAATTAAAGAAAAAAAAAATTAATAATAATGGAAACAAAAAAATGAATGGTATTGCTCTTTATAGGGAGAAAATTTCGACACGAAGCCGGCTTCGTGTGACAATTTTCTCTCGTATTTGCAACAAATATTTATGGACATATGTATATCATAATATCTGATCAATTTAAAATGAAAAAAAGTAATTCAAGCAATCGTCCAACTTTTGCAGACGCTTTCTGTGCTACTAGTTATAGATTAACTTGAAGACGTACACTATTAAATGCTTTTTCGTGCAGATATCGAGTCAATTTTTTTGCTCGCTGGTGAATAATAATAGAAATAAACATTCGTGATTTGCGAATGTCGATTGAAAATTGACAATTTTTGGATTAATCGAATTAAAATTGATTTGGTTAATTAATCGATTGAATTAATTTACTAGTTGACAAAAATTGGTTTAATTAATTTACTTGGTTTAATTGAATCGATTTAATTAATTCACTGGTTTAATTAAATCGATTTGAAATTCGAAAATTGTTATTTTTCGATTGACATGGAAATTTCACATTATTGCTGATATTTGTAATTTATATATTCCCAATCAACACAAAGACTCATTGTATCAACTTTGAATGAAAGGGTCTGCGAGGAACATTTTTTATATTAAAAAATGTGACTTTTTTATGAGAATAATGTTATCGATATTCAACGTGTAATTGTCCACCCGTGTGTTTGCTCTTTGGAGTAACGATCTCGAAAAAAAGAAAGAAAGAAAAGAAAAATCTTGTATTTACAAAACGATTTGGTAAATACTAGATAAAAACTATATTGATTCTTACTCGGATATGATAGCAACATTTTTACGGACAAATTATAGATTCGGGAAATGTTCTCAACCCTTTTCATAATTGTAATAATAATAATAATATATAAATGTCAAAAAAAAAAACAGTCGGAAACGACGTTTTTAAAGTTGGCAATTTGAAAATTATATATTTAAAAAAGAGAGAGAAAGGAAAAAGAGGTAAATTAAACGTGCTATTAAAATTGTCTATCATAGGAAGAAAAAAAAAGTATCAGGAAGGCAATGTTCGTGAATTGAAAGAAAAATATTTTATTACATAATAAATTGAAATTCTTTTTAATATCGCTTTTACTGCAAAAAAAGAAAATAATAAAAACGAATTTTGCAGATTTTTAAATTTCGCTTTTCGACAATTCTCAACTACAAAAATTCGATTTAGAATTTTTTAAAGAAAAGTAATTTCAATGATAAAAACTTTTTTCTATTTAAACTAAAAAAGAGATCAATTTCTGAAATTTTATAGAAAACTGTTTTTATTTTATTTTCTATAGACTGAAAATTTGCTATTGCTATTGCTCGAAAATCAGTACAAAAGAAAAAACCGAAACAATCACTTTGTAAAGAAACAATTTTTTTATTATTATTTTAAAAGGAAATTTTCATTTAAAAATCGAATTGAAAAAAAATCTTTTTTCTCTTTGATATTTGTGAGAATTGTAATACGCGAAATTTTCTTTTTTTTAAGTATAATGTATAGATTGGGAGAAAATGATTTTTATACCTTTCCGCTTTAGATGTGACAAAAGGAAAAAAGAAAGAAGAAAAACAAAGTAATAAATGAATTTTAATGCATGTTTTTTGCTGTAATGAATTCAAATGACAAAAGTGAATTCTTTTTTGCAGTTTAAAATATGAACGATCTCATAGATTATTCATTATCAACGCGATTATTCATTTTCATCTGATGTTGTATATATATAAAATAAAATAATTCTTCATTAGTTAGATTCAAAACATATTAGAATCACACGTTGGTTGTCGAAGCTCAGCCTAATTCTCAGTAGTCAGTAGTCACTTCGCTGTTTCATTAAGAAATGAAAAAAAACAAAAAATAACAAAAACAAACAAAACAAAAAATACGAATCGTGTTAGTTGATGCATACAATAAAAATAAAATAGCTATATGCAAGGTAAAAAAAAAAGAAAATCATGAAAGAAAAAATATATATTACGAAAAAATATATATACACAAATATTATAAACATATAAAAAGAATATATATATGTATTTATATACATATATATATATATGCGTATATAATTTACTTATTTTCGAAGCAACATTTTAGTTATTATTTATTTGTGCCGAAAAATTGGTGAAATATTTTTCATTAGTGGAAAATGTTGCACGAATTTTTTTCTTTGGCAAAATATTTTATATGTTTGAAATGCTACATTTCAGATAACGTTTTTGATTATGTTATGTATATTTTACTTTTATTATATTCTTATTGTATTTTTTCTATTTTACTATTCTGATAGTACTTTTATTGTACTATTCCGAGAGTACTTTTATTGTACTATTCTGATAGTATTTTTTCTATTGTGCTATTTTTGTAGTATTTTTAATTGTGCTATTTTTATAGTACTTTTTAATTGTACTATTTTGATGGTACTTTTTCTATTGTACCGTTCTGATAGTACTTTTTATGGTACTATTCTGATAGTACTTTCTATTGTACTATTCTTATAGTACTTTTTCTACTGTACTATTTTTATAGTTCTTTTTCTATTTACTTTTTTCTTTGACGTTCTGTAATGAGAGTATTTTCTCTATAGTATTATTACGATAGTACTGTGTCGATAGTACTTTCGTTTTTTTAGTACTATGGTGATAGTATTTTTGTCTTACAGTACTTCACCCTTTAAATTAGCCTTGAAAGTGTCTGATTTGTTATCTTAGAAACATAAAACTGAAGATTGCAATATTTGGAAAAAAAAATTTTTATTTTTTCAATATCTGAGAAAATTTAATTTTCTTTATGCAAATTAATTTTCGTAAAAATTTTGACAAACTTTATACAAATGATTTTAAAGAATTGAAATTACTTTTTCTTTTTATTGGAACAAAATTTTGTAGAATTTAAAAATTTGTTATTGAAAGTGTTTTGTTTGGAGTTCAAATTTTGTTTAATTTAATTCTTATTTAGTTTCAATTTTAATAAAAAAAATTCATTTTTCAATTAATTCTCAGAAAAGATAAAATAAAAATTAATTGAGGAATTAAATTTTATAAAATCCTTTTTAAAGAAATAAATCAAAATTTAATTATTTTATTAATTTAATTTGTAATTAATTTCATTGTTAAAAAAAATTAAATTTTCAAATTATTCTTTGAACAAGAATAAATTCAAATTAATTCAGGAATTTAAGTTTAAGCAATTCTTTTCAAAGAATAAATTGAAAATTTAATTCTTTTATTAATTTAATTTTGAATTAATTTCACTTTTAATAAAAAATATTACATTTTTTAAATAAATTTATTTAAATACTTTTAAAATTAAAATAACATTTGAAAATTTCTTTCAAGATGGAAACATTTAACATAGTTTATGCAAAAGATTTCAAAATGGATTTTGCAAAATTTATTATTTAAAATTGGTTCTACCAAATCGATTTTATTAAATTGATTCTATGAATTTTAGAAATATTTTGGAAAATTCTTTTTGATAATTCGATTTTCTAAAATGTTTTGATAAAATGAGAAATTTTTGGTTAGAATTTAAAGTTTTTAAATATAAAAAATATTCTTACAGTAAAATTGAATAATATTTAATTAATTAATTTAATTAATTTAATTGAACTAAATAGAATTATATTATTTAATAAATAAAGTGAAATGGAGTTATAAATTAAATGGATTAGTAAATTAAATCGCTTAATAAATTTAATTAAAAATTAAATCAATAATATTAAATTTTAAAAAATGAAAAAAAAATTTCTTCTTCTATTAAAATTAATTTGTATAAAGAAGTTTTCTTTTTGTTGTCGATCTTCAGTTTTACGACAAAGAAAAATTACTAAACTACATAAATTCTTTATTATTTCGGAAATCAGCGACAATTTTTCTTGTTTTTTTTTTTGCAAACTTTTTTTTAAATATTTTTTTTGAAAATTTTTTTTTTAATTCTTAGATTTTTCTTAAAGTGGAGTTGCTTCGACCTCCTAACATGCATATGACTGTGAATATCATGAATAACCATAACTGGCTATAGGCGAATTACAATAAGTAACTAAGCAATAATCAGGCTGCTAATTGGTGTCGGTAACCGTAAAAGGCAAATTATCATTTGGCACGCAACGTGTATATGAACGAAGAGAATCGAACTTTCAATGTAATTGCGCCCATATTCGATGGCATCCTGTAGATTTTTTTTTATTTAAAAACAAAAGAAAAAAACTAAAAAAAAAATACTATACATACACGACAAGCGAATTGATGACAAAAATTTAAATCTCGAAAATTCGTGAAAGTAGGTTAAAAAAAACTTAGTACTTCGCTTCGTTTGCCGTGTATTAATCGATTTTGTAAATAGACGAATGAAAAAAAAAAATATTATCTATCGTAAAACTATTATTATTTTAGGAAAAAAAAATAATTTTTTTGTCCTTGTGATAAAGGACAAGAAGAGATCAGTAAAACAAACGTACACACCTGGAGCTGTGGGTGATGTATAGACGTGGAATGAGAAATAATAAAAAAAAAAAAATTAAAAACTAATAAATAAAAACGTTGCCTTAGCTTTTGTACAAGAAAAGAAACGTGAAAGAGAGACGTTATCAGCGTGCAAGAGGCGTTGAGAGAAAGACGTTTTTTAATTAATGCAGGGCGGGTCATGGTGATGATAAAAAAAAGTAATAAGTAAGATAAAGATATCCTTTATAATCGATTTGAGATATCCGCGTTAACTTGCCTAGCTGGATTAAGAAAAGAACGTCCCTAATAATGTGATGAATAAACATTGAGCACAGCTCCCAATTTTCTCTTAACTACTAGTAATTATAAATGTCGACGAAAAAGAATTATTGTCTTTTTTCAATTCAATACGAGAATCCACTGGGTATCCTTAACGCGGTGTATCCTTTTTTTACAATTAAATGAGACAAGACCAAGAGACTCGAGAATTCGAGTAGGGAAAGAGTTTTTTGAGCCTTGCAGCAAGGAAAATGAATTTGGTTTACGTGGGATATGAATTTAATTTAATTTTAAAATTAATCGTATTAATTAATTAATATTAATGTATATTGATATACTAATTAATTAATATATAAATTACTATCCAAAAATATTTTCGATAATAAACTTTTTTCGATTTATTTCATTCAAGAAAAGAATTAACATTCAAAAAATATTTTGGATAGTAAATTTTTTGGATTTACTTTATTCTATTCAGAAAAAAATTACTATTCGAAAAATATTTTCAAGATTAAGAAAATTAATTAATAATTACAAAAAATTTTTTTAAAAATATTTCGGATAGAAATTTTTTTTGGATTTATCAGATCCGGAAAAGAAATTTTTCCACTCGGGTGTGGCCACGTTCTTAAAGAGACCTCCTCGCGTGGACAATTAATTTATAATTTTAATAACAGAATTTTTTTTTATAGAAAGAGGTTAGAAATAAAAATTTTAATCTCCGGTCATAGGAATATTTGTTTGTGAACGATTTTTTTTACAACCAGTGTAAAAATGAAGTTTTTAATTTAAAAAAACCAAATTTTTTTTTGTAAAAATATTCCTGTGATCGAAAATAGTTTATTTTTTAATGCGATGAAAGAGAAGTTAGTTTTTTTTAATTGGGACTAAAGGGAAATTCGAAGAACTTTAGTCTTTGTGATAATCAAGTGAATCCTGTGCAAGGAGTACAATATCGTGTGATTTTATTTTTATTAGAATTACGATGTGGTCCTAAAAATTTTCGAACGTTCAAATGAATGATTGTGTTTTTGATATTTTGAATTTAATTCGAAAATATGAAAATATTTTCCACTTTCAAGAATATTTAATTAATATTTTAGAATTTCGATTTTAAATTATTGTTTTTTTGATACTTTTTTCGAAATTTGAGTTTTGATTGGAAAATATTTTTATAGTTTGAATTAATATTTTTTATTCAAATTTGGATTTAATTAGAAAGTGTTTTTATATTTTTTGAATTAATATTTGTTGTTCAAATTGGAATTAAATTAGGAAATATTTTTGTATTTGAATTAATATTTTTTTTTTTAAACTGAATTTAATTAGGAAACATTTTTATATTAGGAAATATTTTTTATACCTATTGAAATTAATATTTTTCGTTCCAATTTGAATTTAATTAGGAAATATTTTTGTATTTGAATTAATATTTTTCGTTTAAAACTGAGTTTAATGAGGAAATATTTTTATATTAAAATTAATATTTTTCGTACAAATTATTGAATTTAATTAGGAAATATTGTTGTTGAATTAATATTTTTCGTTAAAATTTTTGAATTTAATAATAGAAGATATTTTTATATTTAAAAAATATTTTTGATCTTTGTTTTTTGAATACTTTGAATTTAATTAGGCAAATATTTTTCTACTTGAATTAATATTTTTCCTTTAAATTTGAATTTAATTGGGAAAAATTTTTATATTAAAATTAATATTTTAAATTTAATAATTAAATTAAATATTTTTAATTAAAAAAAAATTAATTTTCTAACGAAGTAAATATTTAACTTATTCCTCGTTTTTTATTTTATTATAGTAATTTTTTGAAAATATTTAAGAAAAGAAATTTCGTTCATTTGTACGTTTGAAAATTTTGGGAAAATGAATTACGTCCAAGTTAATTCATATATTTGTAAATAGAAGGACGTGGTCGTTCTCGAGGAAGGGAGAGAAAATTTCTCTCCATTTGAGAGAAAAAAAAAAGAAAATTTATTATAAAAATCAATTTTTATTTTCGAGGAGTCTAAAAAAACTGATTTGCGAAAAATTAGGAAAAAAGGCGAAAAAAAAGAAAGAAAGAGGAAACAAAATGCATAATATTAAAGAGGGGAACAAGAGAAGGAAAAGTGAAAAAAATAAAATTGAAAATGAGAAAAAAATGAAAGAAAATGAAAGAAAATGAAGGGAAATATAATTGAAAATAAAGGAAAATTAGAGAAAAAAGAAAATAAAAGAAAAGAAAATTGAAAATTTTAGAAAATCGAAAGAAAAGAAAATTGAAAATTAAATCGAAAATGATAGAAAGTAGAATTGAAAATGAAAGAAAATGAAAGAAAATAAAGGAAAATAAAATCGACAATGAAAGAAAATAAAATTGAAAATAAGAGTCAAAATTCTCAAAAATTAATATTAAAAAAAAATCGTGAATGTATGGATTGCGAAACAATTTTTAACACAGTATGAATGAATTTGCTGCAAGGTAATAATAATGAGCCATAAGATAGGAGAAATTTTTGAATAAAAAAGTTCGAAAAAAAGTGATGGTTAGAAGTCAGTTGGGGAGATTCGATAAGTACGAAAGAAAGAAAGAGAGAAAGATTGAGAGAAAGAGAGAGAGAGAGAGCGAGAGAGAAAAAAAGCAAAAGTTATTGAAACAATATTATATTATTAAAAATGTACGATGTCCCACTGTGATACAATTTTTCTTTTTGCATGTAAAATATATTATAATTATTAATTATTATTATATAATTGCCGTAAGCATGAAAGAATCATATTATAAATTGATATCTAATTGTGAACGTGTGTGTTTATTATAATATAAATAACAAATTGAACCACCGGTTGGGAAAGTGTGTTTTGTTAATTGAAAATACACGTTGACAATTATTTATCAACGCATATATACGTACGTATAATTGTGATTGAGTGTACACACGCAATGTATGTGCGTACACTGTTGCAAAAAAAATAATACAAATTATTCCTTTAGTGCGAAAACGATTTATAGCGCGAACCTCTCGCAAAAAAAACCACACACACACACAAACACATGAAAGAACCGTTCAATTCTTGACGAATCTTAAAAAAAAAAAAAAAAATTACTTATATTCTATATTTCGAAAAAAAGTATATATGTCACATCGCAATTTTAGATTTTAGATTTTTTTTTCTGGATTTCTTTGAGTGTTGAACGGTTCTTTATAATAACGATAGACCCTGCGATCAATCGTCCTGATAAATTATTTGAAAAATTTGATTTTCCTTTTTAATTATAATATAGTCTTTTATTTGAAATTATCGTTATGAGATAATTTTCTTTGTGATGTCAATATATATATATGTGTATATTTTTCGGGAAGAACCCGAAAATTGAAGATTGTATAGAAAAATTAGTTTTTTATGAAAGAGGAAATGAATTTTTGCAAGAGAAAATTTAGTGTATGTTTTTTATAGGAAACAAACAAAAAAAATGGAAAATTGAATGGCTATGTTGTAGAATAGAATAATTGTGATTATGTTCAAGAGCGTCTTTGAGAGTTTTCTGGTTTTTTTTTTCTGTGGAAAAATTTGTCGATAGTAGAGGTTTTTTAATAATGAGAGAGAAAGAGAGAGAGAGAGAGTTTTGGAAATAGAAATACTCGGATAGTTTAAATATGGATATATTGACGTTTTAGCGATTTAAATTAAATCGCTGGGCATACAAAGGCGTGAAGGGACAGTATTTAAGGGAATTTTTAAAATGAACGAGCTGAGAGGATAACAAAAAAAGATTATATATTTATAGAAATGTGTGACGATTGTTCGAAGGGTTTCATATTTTTTTTTGAGGCAAGGTGGGGCAATTACCAACTTGCTTTATTCATCCTCGTATTATAAAGTTCATTTGGTAGTACCACATTGTAAAACCATTTATATTTGCATATGATTAATATGTTTTACTTACAAAAAATTGACAGGTGTTCTCATTTTTTACCTTAGTCCTCGGATTTGTTGTTGTGGAGAATTAGTCGTTTGTTCCAATTTTTTATTTATTTTTACTTCCTAATCTCAATTTAATTTGATCCTATTTTTTCGTTTCTCGTTTTCCTGAATTTTCTCCTTGTTTTTGTATCAAAAATATATTTCCTAAATATTCCTCTCTGAGTTTATTTTTTGTTATTGATGAAGTTTTTGTATTTATCTTGCTTTCGAAATCTTTTTTCATTCTATTTTTTGGATTTATTTTTAGATTCGTTTTCGAAATTTTCTGCATTTTTTGAATATAGGGGAAATGATCTTTTTTGGAGTGTTCGGAAATAAATAATTCGTTTCGGTATTGGTATTTTAAATTCGGTTTTGAAATTTGATGGAGATTTTTTCATTAGGGGAAATTATTATTTTCTTTATGGGAAATAAATATTTTGTTTCTGTATTAATTTTTCTTATTGACGGAGTTTTTTTCATTGTTTGCGAAATTTTTTTTTGTATGCCTTTTTAGATTTGTTATTGAAGTTTTCTCGACTTTTTTAATAATTATCTTTTTAGATTTTTTGGAAATAAATAATTCGTTTCGGTATAGATTCGTTTTTAAAATTTTCTCGAATTTTTCAATAGGGGAAATATTTTTTCTCGGAAATAAATAATTCGTTTCTGTGCCTTTTAATTTTTCTCATTGACGGAGTTTTTTTTTCATTGTTTCCGAAATTATTTTTGAATATATTTTTAGGATCGTTTTCGAAATTTTCTCCATTTTCCCAATAGGGGAAATGGTATTTTTTTGAACTTTTCAGAAATAAAAAATTCGTTTCTGTTCTATTTTTTTTTGTCATTGTCGGAGCTTTTATTTCCATTGTTTCCAAACTCTTTTTGAATATAATTTTAAAATCGTTTTTCGAATTGCTTTCTTTTTTCTCAACAGGAGAAATTATTGTTTAGTATTTGAAAAATAAATAATTTGTTTCTGTATTATTTTTTAACATTGTAGGAGTTTTTATTATTTATTTTGTCGCTCAGAAAACTTTTTTTGAATATTTTTCTCGATATTATTGTTGAAGAGTTATAGTTTTGAAGTTAATATCGAATTTTTCAAATATCAAAAATATTTTTCAGGGTTTCTGTTATCTTTTTTTCAGTGAAAAAAATTTACCAACGCAAAGGTTTTCGATTTGGTGCAGAAGAAAAATTGTGAAATTATTTCGTTTTCTTTCCTAGATTTTTATTTTCTTGGTTCTTCTTTCTTTTAGGTAATTGCTGGCTGAATTTTTGTGAGTAGGAATTTATTTCTAAAACTTGAAATTATTTAAATTAATTGAAGTTATTTAAACTGAAGAGTCTTCATTTTTTTTTAATTACAATTTTGAACTGATTTTTAAAATAAAACCAAACTTTTAATTTTATTGTGAATATTTAATATTTTTATTGTAAATATTTTGCTGGACTAAAAAGTTTATAAATCTTTAGAAAAAATCCAAGCAAAATAATTACAGAATTTCATTAATTAAATATGAATTAAATATTAATCAGTAGTGACAGTCAGTTTTAGTCAGACAACACTAAACTTTTATTTAATTTTTAATATTTATTTATTTTATTTTTTTTTGTCAATATTTATCAGACAAAATGTTTGATATTATTTAAAACACACAAAAAGACAGTAATAACAACCATTCTTGGTCAGACAATACACTTGAAATTGTTATCAACGTACTTCAAAGGTATCAGTAGAAAAATCATGTTTTAGTAAGACAAAACACTCAGAATTTTTTGTACCTTAAATATTAGTAGTAACAGTTTATTTTAGTCAGACAAAAAGCCCATAATTTTTACAGATTAAGTATTAGTAGTAAAAGTTTGTTTTAGTCAGACAATATGTTTCAAAATTATCCTCAAAGTATCAGTAGCAAACATTGTTTTAGTCAGACAATATATTTTACTCTTTAAACTTAGTAGTGAAAGTTATTTTAGTTATACAATCAATTTTAAATTTTTCTATAAAAAATTAGTAGTGAAAATGGTTTTAGTCAGACAAAGACGATAAAAACTTTTGTCCTTTGAGTAATAGTAGTAAAAGTTGGTTTTATTCAGACAATAAATTTTGAAGTGTCCTTTGAAGTATAAGTAGTAAAAAACTTTTAGTCAGACATGTTTTTAATTAATATCCTAAACAGCAGTAGTAAAAACGTTTTAGGTCAGACTTATTTTAAATTTTATTTTAAGTATCAGTAGTAAAAATATGTTTCTGTCAGACATTCTTATTTCAATAGTTCTTATTAGTGTCAGTTATAAAAATTGTTTTAGTTGGACATTATATTTTTAATTGTTGCTCAGTTATCAGTAGCAAAAAAATATTTTATTATAAATTTTACTTTTCTCCTTGAAGTATCAGTAGTAAAAATGGTTTTAGTCAGACATAAACCAATAAAAAATACTAAATATTATTAATATATTAAATTTTTTTTTTTGAACTATTTTCTTCTAAATATTGATAATAAAAATTTTGGATGATTGTATGGAGTTTAGGTTAAGTCTTTAAGATAATAAATATTATTATTTATATAAAGTAAATATGAATAGATAAGTAAATAATAATCATTTCTCAGCAAAAAATTTTCCACTTCTTAAAACGTTTACATTAATAAATTTCTCTAGCGATAAAGGAAAAAGTATTTAGAGTAAATATTTTATGTTTGAAATGAAAGCAAAAATATTAGAAAAATTTCTCCCTGGAATAACAAAGGAGATGAGGAATTTCTTAATGACTCTCGTCTATTACAGTAATTTTAAAATTGATGGTTTAATTTTTTTCCTTTCATATTATTAATAATAGTGTGGAATTTTAGAAATACTTTTTCCTTTTATCTTTCATTTTTTTTTTTTTTTTTTGAGAATAATGTGAAGCATATGAGTAATAGAATGTGGTGGATGTGGGAGTAGGGAAGGGGAGAAAGAGAGAGAGAGAGAGAGGGGGGGGAGGAGTAGGATTTCCTGTTATACCTACATGGTGGCAAACTTTGTAGGTGATTCTGCGCTATGCAGAATATAAGGGCTGCAGTCGAGTCATTATGCAGGTACTTGCTGTCACTTTGCCGTGACCGCAGACGACACGACGATCGTGACTTTCGGTATGACCGCAGTCGAAGCTTAACGGCATCAATTTAATGTAGATTGTAGATCGATTGCCTGCTCCACATGTTAACAATCACGATAAAGACCATCGTTATCAACACAAATTGAGATCAAAATGTGGTGACCCTTCATAGTTATAGGTTCCATCACATTTCCAATATTGTGCTTAAAATTTATTCTCTTTCCTTTTTTTTTGTTTTTCAAAATTTTTTATAACTATTAATTTCATATTGTTGTTAAATTGATACCAAAAGTATTAAATTTATCCTATTGTATCAAGTGAGAATTTTTGGTAATAGTTTTTAATACTTTTTTACTCTCTAAATTTGAAGTAGTAAAAATGTTTACTCATATTACAGGGTTGTCACGCAACCTGGAAACCTGGAAAACTTGGAAATTTCAGGAAATTTTCTAAACCTTGAAAAAACCTGAAAAAGTCAGGGAATTTTGATCAGAATCCTGGAAAATTATTGTCTTCTAAAGTTATTGTGCTTATTCTTGAAATCTAATTATTCATAAATATTTCAAAATTAATTCAATTTTAATATAATTCAATTATTTTCGTAAATAATCAAATTTTTTAAACAGATTCAATTATTTTTATAATTAATAATACTCATAGCAAAATTTTAATTGTTTTTAATACAATTTTAATCGAGTTCATCGAAAAATGCAATTATTTGCAAAAGTTGTAACAAAATTCTTATCAAGAATTCAATTATCTTAGAAATAACAAAATTCTTTCCAGAAATTCAATTATTTTAAAAAAATTTAATAAAATTCTTCTCAAGAATTCAATCATTTTACAATACAATTTTCATTAAATTATTTGAAATAATTCAATTATTTTTAAAAGTTCTAAAAAAAAATTCTGTAAAATAAATCAATTCTTCTTAAAAATTTTTATATAATGATTCCAAGAATTCAATTATTTGCAAAAATTGTAACAAAATTCTTATGAAAAATTCAATTATCTTACAAAAAAAAAAACAAAATTCTTTTCAGAAATTCAATTATTTTAAAAAAATTTAATAAAATTCTTCTTAAGAATTCAATCATTTTACAATACAATTTTCATTAAATTATTTAAAATAATTTAATTATTTTTAAAAGTTCTAAAAAAATTCTGTAAAATAAATCAATTCTTCGTAAAAATTTTTAATATAATGATTCCAAGAATTCAATTATTTGGAAAAGTTGTAACAAAATTCTTATGAAAAATTCAATTATCTTACAAAAAAAAACAAAATTCTTTTCAGAAATTCAATTATTTTTAAAAAATTTAATAAAATTCTTCTCAAGAATTCAATCATTTTACAATACAATTTTCATTAAATTATTTGAAATAATTTAATTATTTTTAAAAGTTCTAAAAAAAAATTCTGTAAAATAAATCAATTCTTCTTAAAAATTTTTAATATAATGATTCCAAGAATTCAATTATTTGCAAAAATTATAACAAAATTCTTATGAAGAATTCAATTATCTTCAAAATAACAAAATTTTGTGCAAAAATTACATTATTTTCAAAAAATATAATAAAATTCTTCGAGAGAATTCAATTATCTTCGTAATTCATAAATAACAAAATTCTTCGCAGAAATTCAATTACGGTTAAAAGTTTAAAAAAATTCTCTTCAAAATTTCATTTATCTTTATAAATAATAAAATTTTTCTCCAAAATTCAATTATTTTCAAAAATGTTTTAAAAATGTTAATAAAATTTTTGTCAAAATTTCAATTATTTTAAAAGCTTTTCTCAATTCAAACAAATTTTTTTCAGAGATTCAATTATTATTTTTAATACAATTTCAATTTAATTTCTCGAAAAGTGAAATTATTCTTAAAAATGTTATTAAAATTCGTCAAAAGAATTTTAACTATCATTTTAAAAATTTGTTGATAAAATTCTTTATGAGAGTTGAATTTTAAAATACATTTAATTCTTCAATAAATTATTTATTTTTGTATTTAAATAATTGAATTCTCGTAGTAATTTCGAATAAAAATTGATTTAAATATGAATTTCAGTTAAAATTTTAGATAATAATTGAATATTTATCTATCTAAATTTGAATTAGTAAAAATGTTTACTACATTGGAATTAGTGACTGACTTTTTGCTTTTCAATTAGCAGATTTTACTAATAAATAGTCGTTTCTACTAATTTAATAGTAAAATTTACTAATTCAAATGCAAAAAGTCAGTCACTAATTCCAATGTAGTAAACATTTTTACATATTCAAATTTATAGAGAAAGTATTGCAGCGTGAATTTTTAGAAATAATTGAATTTTGAAAGGGTTTCAAATTACAATCTTTGAATGTTTGAATTTTTCATACTTTTAATTAAAAATTGTGTAGATTTAATTTTTTTTTGAAAAATTTAATATAATTTTTTTTAAGTTATTTGAAGTTTTTATTTTCTAATATATATTTGATTGAAGAGTTTCCGAAAAAATGATGAAATTTCATAAAATTGAATTGCAAACAAAAGAATTTTTAAATTTTCAAAAATTATTAAAAATAATTAATTTAAAGAAGAATTTTAGTTAAAAATTCTGGAAAACAATAATTTTCAATTGAACTGATGAAAGTAAATTTGAAGAAGTTACAGTAACAATATTTTTATAATATATAATAATTTTTTATAAATTGTTTAATTTCAGAAGGGTTTGAATTTGAAATTTTTGAAAATATTAATTCTTATATGGAAAATTATATAATATAATAAATATAATAATAATAATTATACAACATAATATTATATAATATAAAATAGTGACTGCCTTTTTGCTTTTAAATTAGTAAATTTTAGTAATATATAGTAATTTCTACTAATTTAATAGTAAAATTTACTAATATATGCATATTGTAATTTCTACTTAATTCATGAGTAGGTAAAATTTACTAATTAAAAAGAAAATTGTCTGTCACTATAATTCAAATTTAGAGAGCAAATTACTTGTTTTTGTTTGCTTTTTTGTCTTCTATTTTTTTCATAGGTAATTTCTTTTCTTAAACTTTTTAAAATAAAAAATTAATGGATTTTTAAATTAATGTTTCGAGGATTAAATCATAACAAAGGTTTTTTTTTTTTTTTAGTCAGGAAAAAGTTGGAATTTTTTTCTTGTTGATTACCCTAAAAAATTACTGTAAATTTTTAAAAATTTTATAAGATACAATTTTTGTTAAAAAGAATGTTCTACTTTTTCAAAATTTTATAATTTTTAATCTGAAATAATTTAATTCTGGTAAAGAATTTTATGAATATTTTTGTAAATAAATTAAAAATTACGAAGAATTATATTAAAAATAAAATTTATTAAAATAATTAAATTCTTTCGAAGTATTGAGTTAAAATATTAAATTGAGAATAATTAAATTTTTATTATGAATTTTATCGATATTTTTTTAAATCATTGAAATATTTCGAGAAATTTTATTACAAATTTTTTAATATAATTGAATTCTTATGAGAATTTTTAATTAATTGTATTTAAAATAATTAAATTTAGGCGAACAATTTTATTATTTATGATAAATTGAATGTCTGTGAAAAATTTTATTAAACATTTTCAAAATAATTAAAATCTTTTCAGAAATATAATAAAAATTATATTCTATCTTGAAATGTCATTGAAATTGTATTGAGAATAATTAAATTCCGGCAAAGAGTTTGATTACTTATAAAAATAATTGAATTGTTTTGAAGAATTTTAATGTAATTTTTAAAAATAATTATAAATTCTTTGAGGAATTTAATTGAAATTGTATTAGCAATAATTGAATTTTTTTCCGAGGAGTATTTTATTATTTATTATAATAATAAAATTCTTGTGAAGAATTTTGATAAAATGTTTGAAAATAATTTAACTGTTTCGAACAAGTTTATTGAAATTGTTCAAAATAATTGAATTATTTCGACGATTTTTATTACAATTTTTAAAAATATGTAATTGAATTTTAATAAAGAGTTTTATAAAAAGTTTTGAAATTAATTGAATTCTTATAAATAAGATTTATTAATATTGCATATTATTTTATTTTCTATAAAAATGATAAAATTTTTGAAAATAATTTAACTGTTTAAAAGAATTTTATTGAAATTTTTCAAAATAGTTGAATTATTTCGAAGAATTTTTTTATAATTTTTTTAAATAATTGAATTTCTGTCAAGAATTATATTAAAATTTTAAAAAGCAATTAAATTCATTCGAAAAATTTTATGGAAATTTGTAAATAAGTTTTTAAAACATTTTATTGAAATTAAAATTGGTTAATAAGTTTTATTTAAAAGAAATAAATAATATGTATAGTGTCGATAAATTAGTAATTTAAATATTGATTTACTGTTTAATTAATTATTATTAGATATTATTAATTTAAAAATATTAGTAATTAATTATTATTTATTTTGATTCGTTTATTGTTTCAATTTGATATTCTTAGAAAAACTATGTTTATAACTAATTATTATTTATTCCATTGCACTGATTTTTTAGAAATTTGTTATTATATTATTTATTTTCCATAGAAAAAAATGCTACATGGGAATTAGAAAAAAACTCTTCAATCGAAAGTAGAATTTTGTTGACTTAAAAGATAAGCCTTTAAGAGTTGGAATTTTTCTGAATAGACGAAAAACATTGTAACACAAAAAAACATACATATATATGTATATGTATTGAGTTATTATATACTTTATAGGATATTTGTGTCTTGAAATTGAAAAAGTCTATTTAAAGATTTCCTTGACATAAAATGCACGTTCGATAATGGAGTTCATAGAAATTGGTAGAAGTACACTGTATGTCTGACTAAGAGTGGGTTCGTTCTACTGAAAAGAGTTATAATATCGTATATTTATATTGTATATAACAATTGTATACACTGAAGAAATTTTAAATTAATTTTTCTAACATTACATATAATATAAATATTTCTAAAATATAACGTAATATAAAATAAAATTTATATTTTATAAATTTATATTTATAAACATCGGCACTACACTGGCATTTCCCATTGGGGTGTTAAAGAAATTCTTATGAAATAATATTATTAAGAATAATTTATTGATTTTAAGAATATGAAATATTAATTTTTAATAAGATAAATTTAATTTTATTGAAAATTTGTCGATGACATAAATTCTCACCACATTTATATATGTTTTTAATCGAATGAGCTTGTAATATTAATAATTGATAAATTAAATAGTACAATACATCTTTGAAAAGGTGATAATTTTAATTTTAACCTGAAAAGACAAATAACACAATTTCAAAAGACAGACGTGTGAAAAGTTTAATTATTTAATCTCGTGAAAGATATTAAATAATGGAAAACGGTGGAATTAATATTACATTTTCACGATTAAATATTTATGAAAATTTAGCAATTAAATGGCGAAACTTATAAAATTATTGGATTACTGTTTCTAATTAATATTTGTTTCTATGGTTTCTTAATAGAAGTGCTCTAATGAGTACGAAGTTACAAAGTGGAAGTCCCTCAGAATATGTAGAGAGAAAGGAAAGTTCATGAACCCTGAAATTTTGGTCCACGTTTACAATTTTGGTAAGTAGGCACGGAAATTCAATTTTATTACAAAGGAAACTTTTTTTTTCTGAATATTTTTGTTTTGAATCTTTTTTTTTGTGTTTTGAAATAATTTCGTTTAAAATACTTTTCTTTCTTGAATATTTTTGTTTGCAATATTTTTTTTGCTGGATCATTTTTCTTTGGGATATTTTTGTTTAAAATATTTTTTTTCGGAATACTTTTATTTGGAATATATTCTTTTTATTTTTGTTTGCAATATTTTTTTTGCTGAAGTATTTTTTTGGGATATTTTTGTTTGGGACATTTTTGTTTGGAATATTTTTCTTTTAGATATTTTTGTTCTGAATATTTTTGTTTGCAATATTTTTTTTGCTGGATCATTTTTCTTTGCGATATTTTTGTTTGAAATATTTTATTTCGGAATATTTTTATTTGGAATATATATTTTTTATTATTGTTTGCAATATTTTTTTTGCTGGATCATTTTTCTTTGGGATATTATTGTTTAAAATATTTTTTTTCGGAATATTTTTATTTGGAATATATATTTTTTATTTTTGTTTGCAATATTTTTTTTGCTGGAATATTTTTCTTTGGGATATTTTCTTTGGGGTATTTTTGTTTGGAATATTTTTGTTTAAAATACTTTTGTTTTAAAATATTTTCGTTTGGAATATTTTTGCTTACAATATTCTTGTTTAAAATATTTTTTTCTGAATTATTTAGTTTAAAATACTTTTATTTGTAATTTTTGTTACTTTTACTACCCGAGTTTATTTATTTTATAGTTTCAAATATTTTTTTAATACTATAAATTAAAATTTTAATATTATTAAATTAAAATTGCAAAATTAAAAATAAATTCTTTTTCCTTTATTTATCATAGTGCAGTGTTTGAAGACGGATAACTTCATTTTAAGACAGAAGGATCGAAATGCAGGAGTGGACATCGTTGGTGCTTTGCTGATACTATCGGTAAGTCAGATAAAAAATGTTATTTTAATTCTACATTTGAAAATAGAGTAAATAATTTAAAGAAAGAATTCGAATTTTAAATTCGAGTAATGAAAATATCGAGATATAAAAAGTCGAGTAAAATGACAAGTAACTTTTCCTTTCGGTTTTATATTTAAATGATGTGGCTACATGTATGATTAATTTTTATATTTCATTAGAATATATAATTTCGTTTCGAAAACAAGTATAATTATTCTATTATGTGGGAAATTAATATACCACACCTGCCCTCAAGCTAAATGTAATTTGTAAATCGATCGTTATCATTATACACATATACACATTCCACCAAAATATTCAAAATATCAATGAAGTTACATTTTAATTTTCGGTAATTTTTGTTGTGCGAACTATTTTTTCAGCACTAAAGTGAGAAAAATTTGTTTTATTTTTGTTGTGATATATTTTTTATTAGCATTTTATTTTCGATTTATTTTTTTAGGTTTTTACTATTTTCCTATAAATAGTATTCGTATTATTTTATAATAATAATAGTATAAATAGTAATATTTTTGTTAATGTTTAACCATTAATTATTTGCGTAGAAATGTATCATTAATTTTCAGTTAATAGTAAAAATTTTAGTAGTAAATTATTAGTTTACGATATTTATTTCTAAGCTTCTTTCTAAAAAGATTTTATTTATTAGATTCCTACTAAAAATAGGGTAATTAAATAAATACTATAGTTACTATGATTCATTTAATAATAAAATGAACTGAATAATGAAATAAAATGAATTTATTGATTTAATTGAAATTATTAACTTGAGAATAGTAGAAAATTATTAATTTAGTAAAAAAGGATTATTATTATTTAATTAATAAAATTACTGTAGACATCTGCAATTCAGTCTTTAATTAATAGGTAGTAAATTAGAAATATTTTTCTTTCTTTGAATAAGTTATGAATTTGATTAATTATTAATTATACTGGTTTTCGTAAAATCAGTTTAATATTCGTACTCAAATCCAATTATCAATATTAAATATTAAATATTAAATATTAAATATATACAATGAAAGTATATGTATATTTTATGAATATCATGTTACTTTATTCACGATTTTGATCTTCTTACAATAAAATCCTCCTTTCAGAAAAGACAGAAGGACATATTCATATTGACATTATTCTTTTCAATATTTTTCTTTTTTCTCATATATTGTATCCATTTATAGAGATTTATAGTTTATGACAGGTTTTTCTCTTAAAAATTGTGCTTGCTTCGAAATAATTTCCAATTATTATGTAACTCCACTTTATTGATTTTGGTATATATATATAGATATTGTAGGTAAAAAATAGTGAATTTTAATCAGTGATATAATTTAGTAATTGTTTCAATTTCTACAATTTTTATATTAGTGGTAATGGGTGGTTTTAGTCAGTTTTGAATAGAATACCTATTAGTTCATAAATTAAAATTTGCAGATTAAAAAACAGAAATTTCATAATTTTTTTTTCAAAAGAAACTAAAAATTTCGTGAACAAATATTATTATTGACAAATCAACTTTATTAAAATTTCTTACTTTATTTTATAAAAATCTTTTAAATTTTGCAAAATTACAATTTTCAATAAAGTAACTGACTTTTTGCTTTTGAAGTTGTAAATTTTACTAATAAATAGTAATTTCTAATTTGTTAGTACAATTTACTAATTCAGAACCAAACAGTCACTAATTAAAATTAAAATTATCTCTGACTAAAAATTAATGTTACTACTACATGGTTGCCACAGTCTGGAAATCCTGGAAAAGGTATGTAATTAAGAAAAAGGTATAAAAAATCTGGAAATAGTATCAAATTAAAAAAAATTTCTGGAATTTTGCCTGTTTTTAAAGATTTTTGAGAAAATTTTGTTCTAACTATTGTTATAAGAACTAGAAAAAATTTTTTGACTAACAATTTTTAGTAAACAGAAAATAAAGTTCGTTTAAAAATTAATTTTTCACCTTCTGCTGATTATCGGCTGTAGTTACTTTTTATGAATTGTGAATTAAATTAAATTTAAGGACCCAGACGTTAATTGGGATTGTTCTAGTAATAGTTCAGGACCAGTAAAAATTTTTTGATTAACAATTGTTAGTAAACTGAAGATAAAGTTCTCTTAAAATTAAAATATAATTTTTCATCTTCTGCTGATTATCGGCTGTGGTTACTTTTTATTATATTGTAAATTAAATTAATTTTCATGACCCGGATATTAATTGGAATTATTTTAGTAATAGTTTAGGATCAGTAAAAAATTTGTTGACTAACAATTATTAGTGAACAGAAAGAAGAGTTCATTTAAAAATTAATTTTTCATCTTCTGCTGATTATCGGCTGTGGTTACTTTTTATGAATTGTGTTTAAAATAATTTTGAGGACCCAGACATTAATTGGAACTGTTTTATTGATAGTTTAGGACCAAAAAAATATTTTTTAACTAACAATTGTTAGTAAACAGAAGATATAGTTCGCTTAAAATTAAAATATAGTTTTTCATCTTCTGCTGATTATCGGCTGTGGTTACTTTTTATGAATTGTGATTAAAATAATTTTGAGGACCCAGACATTAATTGGAACTGTTTTATTGATAGTTTAGGACCAAAAAAATATTTTTTAACTAACAATTGTTAGTAAACAGAAGATAAAGTTCGCTTAAAATTAAAATATAATTTTTCATCTTCTGCTGATTATCGGCTGTGGTTACTTTTTATTATATTGTAAATTAAATTAATTTTCATGACCCGGATATTAATTGGAATTATTCTAGTAATAGTTTAGGACCAGTAAGAAATTTGTTGACCAACAGTTCTTAGTAAACTGAAGATAAAGTTCGCTTTGGTTACTTTTTATGAATTGTAAATTAAATTAATTTTGATGACTCAGATTATTATTGGAATTGCTCTAATAATAGTTTAGAACCAGTAATTAATTTTGGTTTGATTTTAAAAAAATTTCTAGAATTTTGCGTGTTTAAAGATTTTTTAAGAAAATTTTAACTTAAAATTAAAAAAATGTTTTTATCTTTTTGCGATATAAAAATTACTACAGAAGAAAAATTTTGGTTTTTTAATTTTTATTAAGTTTTTGTTATTTAGAGATTTAAAGAAATTTTTAGAGCTGAAGCTGTATTATTTAGGCCAGAAATTTTTTTAATTTTTGACTGGAATTTCATATAAGTATTGACCTGGAAACCATAGAAAAAACCTGGAATTTTATATTTATCATTTTGTTGCAACCATGTACTAATGGAAAGAATAAAAAATGTCTGTATAAAAGCCACTGTAGTATTGATATAAAGAAAAAATTTAAGTTTTTAAAAAATCTGACTTAAATAGATTATTAGTATTAATATTAGCGTGCTAAAAATGTTTGAATAGAAAGCCCTCTTACTATACTTAAATCAAGAACTTAAAGAATGTAGAATGTCTGACTATAACTGATTCTCACTACTGGTATTAACATTAGCAGAATGTCTGACTAAAAAGCCCCTTTACTACTGATATGAAGAAATGTATAGATTGAATGGACTATTAAACTCGAATTGTACTACTGATAATAAGACATGCAGAATGTCTGATTAAAAAGCATTTTTACTTTTGAAATCAAAAACTTAAAGAAGGTAGTATGTCTGACTACAACTAATTATCACTACTGAAATTAAGTAATTAACTTCAGCAAATTTTCTGACTTGTAAATTTTACTAATAAATAGTAATTTCTAATTTGTTAGTAAAATTTACTAATTCAAAATCAAAAAATCACAAATTGAAATTAGTTAAGATTTTTACAAATTCTTATTGTAGAGAGAAAGAGAGTAAAACTTTCTTCTTCGGAAAGAAAGGTCACATTTGATTTGAATACCTATATATGTATATAAGAAAAGAGTTTAAAAAGTGAATGACCGAAAAATGATCGATACACATTTACACTATATAAAAGTGTCTATAAAGTGTTTTGGATTGAAATTTTCGGAGACGCGTTGACCTTCGATCTGCAGACGATGACTTGACTTTCGTGTCAGTTTGTGAGGGCCCGAGGCTTCTCACCGTAACCGACCCTAACAAACCGTGGAACGAGGTCAGGAACACGGTGTTCGAAAAAGGAGGGTCGTTCAGCGGAGCAGGGGCTTATATAGCCTGGATACTTTGATCATTCGGAATGACTCGGTATCACTCGGTGTTGCTCGTTGAATTTCTACTCGCGTGGTGGTAGTAGTAGTAGTAGTAGTGGTTTAGGGTTGCAGGTTGAAAAAAGGGGGATGGTTGGCGCGTGGAGGGAGAGTTCTGGTGGTTCTCTATCGCACAACCACCCATCATTGGGCGTCGGGACACCGAGGTGCGCGTCAGTCTCGGCGGAACCACGTGGACGTTTATATTTGCCGCATCGTAACTACCGGTTTGTTCCAAATTGCAATTCTTTTTATCAGAAATTCATCCTCCTCCGGCAAAAATGATCACTATACACCTCCAGTATTCTTTAATTTTTGTTTTTAAATTCTTCAATTTTAATTTATTAAAAATTTGATTTGTTTTTCTTTTTGGAGGAATTAAGAAAAAATCACGTGCGTGTTATTCGCGAGTGTAAAAAAAAAAAGAAAGAAATTTCCTTCCATTTCGCGCGCGCGGTAGTTTTGTTTCCGTGAGTGCGTGCATCGAAGACTGGTACGACTTCGTACCGGTGAGATTCCACCCTTTGTTTCCTTATCATACTGTCTCTGAAATTCGTGTTCAGTTCTTGATTTGAAAAAAAAAATTATTAGTTATTCTTTTTTTGGGTTCGTAAAAAATAGTTGTGAAAATAAGAAAATTAATGTGCGTGGAGTGTGTAATTTTTTTTTAAATTAAGAATTTAGAGAGGAGAGAAATAATGAAGAGAAGGAGAAATTTTGATTTGTTAAGAGAAGAGACATTGTGAGTAAGAGAGAGAGAGAGAGAGAGAGAGAGAAAGGAAATGTCAAGATGAAATTTGACGTGTTGAGGTGTAGGAGATAAAAGGGAGTAGTCCTATTGGATTTGAGAGAGAGGATCATCGAGGATTTTAAGGTCCTCCTTTAATATGATGATAGATCCCTGAAGAGCTGAGCCATGTCACGTGTCAGGCGAATCCTGACATGTTCGGCGCAACTTACGCTGACCGTCATTCTCATTCTCCTTCTTGTGTCGTGTCTTCTCGTCAACGGAAGTGAGTTTCCCGAGAGGGAATGCTGCGATCCGATTTATCCGATTCCGGAGCCAACCAGCAAAGCACCATCGGCACCGACACCAACTGGAAGAAGCGGTGAGTCGAGATGTAATACGATTTTCATCGCTAGAGTGCCTCCTCTCACGAGGGCACACGCTTTGAAATATTTATCGCGCTGTATCGGACTTCCTCAATAAATGCTTCCTTTATTTAGAAACGGAGTTCTAGAAGTGAAATTGATTTTCACGGGTTGAAAATAAAAAAAAAACAAAAAAAGGAGATTTTTGGGGGGGGGGGGAGTTATTCTTCAGGTAAAATTTAGGTTTGTATATAGTTGTAGTGAAAGGTTTGAAGAAAATTGCTTTTCGTTGAAATTGAGGATATAAATAAGTTCTTCTTTTTTTGCTTTCGAAATCTTTTTGAATTATATCGGAAAGGTTTTGATATAATAAGGTAAAAGTGGTATATTTTTTTCTATGAAACTCAATTGGATGAAAAAATTTCGAAAGGAGAATTTTGCAGGTGAATTTATTTTACCTTGAATAACTTTTTTTTTGTTATCTTCTACTCTTTTTGAATCAGCGGTAACAGAGGGTTTTAGTCAGACATTTTACCCACGTTAATATTAGTAGTAATAGTAACAGTTTTTCTAAGGATATCACATTAAGATAAAAAACGAATTACAACGTTGCTTCGCTTTTTGTCTTAATTTGATATCCTTAGGAAAAATAGTTGTAATTGTTCATTTCAAACAGACTTTCAAGGTTTTTTCTTTTTTCAGTAGTAAGAGAACTTTTTAGTCAGACATTCTTCAAATTATAATATAGGTAGTAATAGTCTACAGGAAACAAACTTCCTAGTATTTTTTTATTTTTCTGATCAGTAGTAAGAGGGCTTTCTAGTCAGCCTCACTTCGAAATTAATATCAGTAGTAACAGTCAGTTTAAGTCAGACCTTCAAGATTTTATTTTTTGTATTTATTAGTAAAAGGACTTTTTAGTCAAACATTCTACAAAATTATAATATCAGTAGTAAGAATCTACTTAAATAATAGGTTTTTAAAAAATTTTTTATATCAGTAGTAACTGAATTTGTTAGTCAGACATTCTGAAATTTTTAATATCCGCAGTAATATATAGTAGGAATTCAACCACTAATACAAAAATAAATAATCAAAAGTAATATTTGAAACAAAATTTCGATCTTTTTTTGATTTTTCGTTTAAGTATGAAGAGGATATTATTATCAGTAGTAATATGTAGTAGTAATTTAAATAATAATACAAAAAATAATAAATAAAATCAGTAGTAATATTTAAAAGAGGCCATCCAGGATTTTTAGTCAAGACATTCTTTAGTTGGTTTCAGTAGTAACTCAACTTTTTAGTCAGGCGTTTGGCAAACATTAATATTCATAGTGACAATCAGTTACAGTCAGACAATTTAAATTCTTTCATTTTTTGGTTTCAGTAGTAATAGAGATTTTTAGGCAGACTTTATTTTATTTTTTTGTTTCAGTAGTTATACAGATTTTTTGGCAGACTATTTTTTTTTTTGGTTTCAGTAGTAATAGAGATTTTTAGTCAGACTATATTTTATTTTTTATATCAGTAGTACTTGGATTTTTTAGTCAGACATTTTGTAAATGTTAATATTAGTAGAAGTAATCAATTTCTGTCTGGCAATGTAATTTTTTTAATTTTTTGGTTTAAGTAGTAGAAGGGCTTTCTAGTCAGACACACTTCTAATGTTAATATCAGTAGCATCAGTTAGTTCAATTCCGATTTTAGAGATTTTGACATTTTCGAATTCAGTAGTATGAGGGATTTTTAGTCAGACATTCTCCGAATTATAATATCAGTAGTAACAGTTAGTTCAAGTCAGACTTTCGAGATTCTTTAATTTTTTGGATTTAGTAGTAAGAGGGCTTTTTTGTCAGACATTTTAGTAACGTTAATATTAGTAGTAATAATCAGTTTCAGTCTGACATTTTAAATTCTTTAAGTTTCTATTTCTAGACTTTTTAGAATCTAGAATTTTATGGTTTCAGTAGTAAGAAGGCTTTTTAGTCAAACATTCTGTAAACTTTAATATTAAAAGACTCGAAACAGACTTTCTAGGTTCTTTTATTTCTTTTATGAGTAGAAAGGGGAGTTTTTAGTCAGCCATTCTTTATTTTTTACCAGCAGTAACTCAATTTTTTAGTCAGACATTTTGTGAACGTTAGTAGTAATTATCAGTTTTTTGTCTGTCACTTTAAATTCTATAATATTTTGGTTTTAGTAGTAACAGAACTTTTTAGTCAGACATTCTACGAACTATACTATCAGTAGTAATAGTTTACTGAAAAAAGACTTTAAAGTTTTTTTAATATTCAAATCAGTAGTAAGAGGGTTTTCTAGTCATACATACTTCAAAATTAATATCAGTAGTAATAGTCAGTTTAAGACAGACTTTCGTGATTCTTTAATTTTTTGAATTTAGTAGTAAAAATGTTTCTTAGTGATAAATTCTGTACACAGTAATATTAGTAGTAAAATTCTATGTGAAACAGAATTTCTAGGTTCTTTTATTTTTTGCTATCAGTAGTAAAAGGGATTTTTAGCCAGACATTCCGCAATTTTTAATATCAGGAGTAATATACAGTAAAAATTTTGCTACTAATATACAAAAAATGATAAATAAAAAAAAAATCAGTAGTAATAAATTCGAAACAGGCTTTTGAGGATTCTTAAATTTTTTGTTTTCAGTAGTAAGAGAGCTTTCTAGTCAGACATTCTGGAAATTTGAATATCAATAGTAATAGTCCATTCGAGTCAGGTTTACCAAATTTTTTTATTGTTTGGTATCAATAATCAGAAGTATTTCCTGGCAGAAATTTTTTGTTAACTTTTCCATAAGTAGTAATAGTAAATTTTAGTCAGACTTTCATAATTCTATGTTTTCTAAAAATGAAATTAATTAAAAGAATTTCGAATATAATAAAACTTGAAAAAAATTCCCAACAATTTAGCTTTTTTTTAAAAAAAAAAATATTTAAACTTTTTAATTTTCCCTTGCAAAGAATTTTGATTTGTTGCAAGCTCAAATAGATTTGCTTCGATTTAGTATCTTTTAAATATCCCGTTCGCTGAAAGTTTCGAATTCCTCTACAAAACGCTTACATTCTTCTATTGTATTCTCAATTAATTATTGCAATTTACTTTGAAATTGAAAAAGCCAAGTTTAAATTCAAGTTGTCATGAAAGAAATAAAAAAGTTGATTTTCAAATTTTATGTATCTGTCATTTATTTCGATAAAAAGAATTGTGACGAAAAAATTTCCTAGTAAAATCTTTTTTTCTTTTTTTAAAAAAGGATGGAAAAAAACCTTTTGAATAATTAAAAAAAATTAATAATTAAAAAAAAGCGTTTTTGAAGCGATAAAAGACTATTTTTTTATACGATAAAATTGAAATCGGTAATTGGAGAAAATATCATTGGATAATAAATCCTGTTCTTAAATATATATTTTTTTGTCACATGTTAATTTTTAATGTATTCTGAGTGGATTTTCATTCATCCGGATTAAGTCAGTAAATAATTAATTTTCTTTTCTTTAATCAGATAATTTTGAATTATAATTGAATTTGTAAATTAAATTGTACGACAATGTTGAATTTTTTAAAAAATGCTAGAAAATCTATTTTATTTTTTTGTTTAAAGGAAAAAGAAAAACAAGACAATTTTTTTCCATTTTCGCTTGAAATTAAAATTGAAAATTACTTTCTGCTCTCATGATTTATTGTTTACTTAACATTATTTTAAAAATTGCTGCTATTCACAAATTTTCTTACACCGCTTCTCTATTTCATAAGGAAAATGATATTTTAAAAAATACAATTATTCCGTCCTGGAACAATAATGTGGGAATATGGAAAATATATGTTTAAAAATGAAAAATTCTTATGCAGTTAAAGATGTATAATTGAAATTTTAACTTTACTCTGCGTACAATTTTTATATTTACAAAAAACCTCTATTTTTTATTTAAATATAGAGTTAATTCAAAAAAAAAAAAAAAAAAAGAAATCATATAATGTTTATAAATACTCTAAACGTTTTTAAAGATATGGAGAAAAAAAAATTTTCTTTTGTGCTAAAGAATCATGTCTCACGTTTTATGGATATTGAAATTCTTAAAAAGATTGCACCAAAAGTTAAAAGTTTTCATGGAAAATATTTTTCACACCGTAATATAAACTTTTTTTTATAGATATATATGTATGCGTGCTCTATAAGCTATTTTTGTGCACTAAAAAAATAAAGTATATCCGTTACTAAAGAAACGTTTTTTTAAAAAAAATTATTACACATTTTGAAAGAATGAAAAATTTCCATATTGAAAATTTATAATTTTTATGAATTTGCATGTTGAGAAAACTTCTTGTTTCATATTAAAAATACAAATAACAAATTGTCAGTATTAAAATTTAAAATTCATTATTTAAATTATTAAAAAGAGATATTACATTTGTTTTCGCCTACGTTTTTTCTCATTATTATTATTATTACATTCATTTTCATGGAATGCATAATTTTTTTAATCAGGATAATGATGTTTGTTTTTTAATAAATTAAAATCATTACCAATACAGTCGTTTTTATTTTATTTATTATATTTTATGATTTATTATTTTATTTAATATTTAAAATATTTTATTATTTCATTTTTATTTCTTTATTTAGTATTATTGGGCTTACAGAAAAAATTATTCTATTTAAATATTTTCATTTTATTTATTATTTTCAATCCCTAAGTTCAAAGTTAATTAAAATTAGGTATTAAAATTAATTTTTTCATGAAAATATTAAAACTTTTAATTCTTTCTTCCTTTGTTTTTACAAAAAATTTTCTTTCCATAAAATTTGATTTAAAATAGAATTTTTTTTCTTCATAATATATTTTTGCTCCACTTATACTTTATTTGTGATTTTCCATAGAGGTCAGTGGTGAAAAATCAATGTGCTTTTTTTACAAATATATATATATTTTTTAAATTGAAAGCAATTGATTTATTGTAATTAAAACGTTTCACTTACATTGTCAGGGGAAAAAAATGAAAAAGTTCCACGATTTATATTTTTATTCGGTGAAAAAAAATTGTCTACTATACGTATTTATTTCTTAATTAGAAGTTTTATTTTTTTTAATTCAATTTTTAATTTATGTTTTCACGATACTTTCTTTTGGTAAATATTTATTAAACTTTTTGTAATTATAATTATAAATATTCGTTAAAGTTTTGTTTATTTTTATTTATAGAAACGTTTGGAAAAATTTTTTTTATCGTTTTTACCAGTAAGATTTTAGTAGAATTTTTTTTCCGATATCGTAAAATTAAATAAAACAAGATTTATTTATGGAATTTATTTTGTTGTTTATGTTTTCGAATTTTATATTTATTATACATTTTTATAAATTTTACACGTTACGTATAATTATTGTAATTATTATTTAATGATTAAAATTATATTGAATAATTAGAATTATAAATATTTATAATGCAAACAATTAAAAATTATATTATTAGTTATAAAAATGATTATAATTTATAATTTTTATAATTATATTACTAATAATTTAAATTACAAATATTAATTATTAATTATAAATTCTATAAATTAAGTAAAATTATAAATACTTATACTTCAAAATTTCAAATATTTAGAAATGACTAGAAATATTTATAATTATTTGAATCAATTAAGTGTAATTTATTTTAAATAGAATAATTTTGGGCTTAATATTTTTTTTGTCAATTGTCAACTTACAAAGTATTTGAATTTTTCTGAATAATTTTTTTATTATTGAAAATTTAGTATATATCTGGTGAATGAAATAAGTTCTACTGTAGAAAGCACAAATTTTTTTTCGGTCGCATCGTTTTTTTCTATTTTTAATTTTTTTTTTTCTTTTTTTGGTGACATTTTATCTCTTTTGACTGACAGTAAAATTCTCGGAGAATTTTTATACGCGTCATTTCGTTTGATTCACAAAATAGTTTTAGAGCGTTTATATAGACGCAAAAATTTGCTTCAATTGACGACAAGTTGTAATCTGACACAAACGACACGTCAGTGTCAAAAGGATCCTATTGTCAATTGTTTCTTTTATTGTAACCAATGTTTCTATATATACGACAACAAAGAGTTGATTTTTGTTGTTGTTTTTTTTATAAATAGTTTAGTTCTTAAATGGAAGAAAAAAAAATGAAACGAAATCAATATCATTTTAATTAATGACAGGAAGAATCCAATCTTTTAATCGACCATAATTAATCTCTAGACTGTAATGAACGGATAGAGATAGAAGATGGATTAAAAGGAGAGAAAAAAAAGAACAGGGTTATGTATACATAGTTCATTAAACATTGAGGCCGATTAAAACGCGTGTGCGGGGGAAAAATGCAATTGTTTCGTTTGCGTTTAAAGGAAATATTACTAGAGACGACACTTGTTTTTTTCTTTCTTCATTTTTTTTTTTTTTTCTATGAAAGCGGAACATATTGTTTCACACACAATTTTTTTTTCTCACTTTAACGTCGTCGAAAAATAGAAAAACTCATTGATGTTAAATGGCACGCTACATCGTTGTAAGGGACACCGCTATTTTCACTCGACCTAGTTTCTAGTCAGCCCGTTATATACGTCTCTTAACGAGGTTGCTTTAGGACAAATTCGAAGTGGCTTCAAAATGTTAAAACATTCCTCTGTTTATCTAGTTGGTTTTTGAAGTTACTTTTCAAAATAGAAAATTTTTTCCCTTTTATTATTCCTTCGAAATATTTGATTTTTGGAATTCTTTTTATCTTTGTTAAATTTTCTGTGTATTTTTTCGAAAATGTTGTCTTTTTTTGAATTTGTCTCTTTTATTTTTGAATTTTTACTTTATGAAAATGAATGGAGGACTTTAAAAGTTCTTTATGTTTTTTTAGAAGGCATGTGAGATTTTTTATTTAGACATTTTTATAATTTTAATAATTAATGTCAGTAGTGATCATCGGTTATAGTCAGACATTCTAGATTCTTAATTTTTTTCTGTAGTAAGAGGTCTCTTTAGTTTGAGTTTCTGTAAAATTTAATTATGAAGTAGTAATTCAACTTTTTAGTCAAACAGTCTGCTAACGTTAAGATAAGTAGTAATAATCAGTACCAGTCAGACATTCTAAATTCATTAATTTTGTAATTTTCGTAGTAGGAAGGTTTTTTTATTTAGACTTTTTGCAAATATTAATAATACCTACTTAATTCAAAACTGGCTTTCTAATTTTTTTTTTTTTGTATCAGTGGTAACTAAACTTTTTAGTCAGACATTTTCCTAATATTTCAGTAAGGAGTGATAATCAGTTATAGTCAGACAAATATCACTTTAAATTCTATAATTTTTTGGATTAAGTAGTAAAAGAGCTTTTTAGTCAGACATACAACAAATTATAATATAAGTAGTAATAGTCGATTGATAGCAGACTTTATAGTTTTTTATTTTTTAAATCAGTAGTAAGATGACTTTCTAGTCAGACATACTTCTAAATTAATATCAGTAGCAATAGTCAGCTCCAGTCAGACATGACAGTTTTTTTAAATTTTTGAATTCAGTAGTAAGAGGGCTTTTTAGTCAGACATTCTACAAATTATATAGGTAGTGATAGTGAATTGAAACCGACTTTCTAGGGTCTTTTATTTTTTGTATTAGTATAGTAACTAAATTTTTTGTCAGACATTCTGCATTTTTGAATAACAGTAGTACAATAAATAATATCAAAATCAGAAGTAATATTTAAAACAGACTTTCTAGGTACATTTATTTTCTCTGTGTCAGTAGTAAATCAACTTTATAGTTAGACATTTAGTGAAATTTTCTATTAATAGTTTTATATTTTATTTTAACATTTCTATTATGATTAGAGTCTAATAATAAACTTTGTTGCAATTTTTTTGCAAAACTTAAATAAATTACGCATTTTGCAAAAAAATTGCAACGAAGCTTATTAGTAGATTCTAATCATAATCTAAATGTTGGAATATTATTAAAATAAAAAACTTACAGAATTTCCTTGACTTTTCCCTGATTTCAGAAGAAAATTTTAAATTTTTTCCTGACCCTAAAGAATATTCTGATTCACTGTAAAAATTATTAGATTCTCAAAAAACTGTTCTATTACATTTAGTTACTAATATTTTTAATTGTAAAATTATTCCAAAACACCAATAAATTCTTTTTTAACTAAATATTTAATAATTATTATAATTCCATAGGAATTAAAATTGTCAAAAAAAATTTAATTTAAACCTTTATGAAATTTAACAAATTATAAGAATATTATTATAAAATATGAAGATATCGATCACTCCGAGTCGAAGACTCGGAGTTATTGATGTCTTCATGTTTTGTAATAATTTAAATTTCCATAAAATTAAAAAAAAAAATTAAACTGTATACAAAAATTTTAATAAAATCCTCCCAAAAATTCAATTATTTTTACAAGTAATAAAATTTTTCACATGAATTCAATTTTTTTCATAAATAATAAAATTTTTCATAGGATTTCAATTATTTTTAATACAATTTTAAATAAATTATTCAAAAAATTTAATTATTTTTGAAAATAATTTTGCAAGAATTCAATTACTTTTTACAAATAATAAAATTCTTCGCTGAAAATCAAATTTATTTTCAAAATCTACTATTTTAATTAAATTTCTTAAATAAATTCAATTATTTAAAAAAAATGTAATAAAATGCGTTGCAAGAATGCAATTATTTTTCTACATAATAAAATTCTTCATAGAATTTCAATTATTTTTAATATAATTTTAAGTAAATTCTTCGAAAAATGTTATTATTTTCAAAAATATCCAAAATTCAATTATTTTTAAAAATTCGTGCTATAATGCTTTTAATAATCAATTATTATTTAAAATTTTAACTGAAATTCATTTTTAAATCAATTTTTATTAGAAAATTCTACGAGAATTTAATTATTTAAATACAAAAAAAAAAATTATTTATTGAATATATAAATATTTTTCAAAATTGAATCCTCATGAAGAATTTCAGCAACAAATTTTTTAATAATTCAATTTTTTCGACAAATTTTAATAAAATCTTCAAGAATAATTACATTTTTCAAGAAATTCGATTAAAATTGTATTAAAATTAATTGAAATTCTGTGATGATTTTTATTATTCATGAAAATAATTGAATCTCGGTGAAAAATTATATTATTTTTGAAAATAATGTAATGTTTGCTTTAAATTTTATCAACACTTTTTTTAAATAACTGAAATTTTTTGAAAAATTTTATTAAAAAATAGTAGATATTGAAAATGATTGAACTGAGGAAAATTTTTAAAAATAATTGAAATTTTGCCAAGAATTTTATTAAAACTTTTGAAAATAATTGAATTTTGGAGAAGAATTTTATTATTTTTAAAGATAATTGAATTTTTGACATGGCATTTTAAAAAATTTGTGAACATAATTGCATTTCTGCGAAGAATTTTATGACTTTTGAAAATAATTGAATTTCTGCAATAATTTGTAACTTCTTATAAATTCAATTTTTTCCAGTACTTTAATAAAAAACCCTGACTTTTCCCTGATTTTTCTAACCTATGACAAAACTGGAAATGTTAAAATATTTTAAAAATAAAGAACTTGCAGAATTTCCATGGAAACTCCACGTAAATTTCATGGAGAAGTTCCATGGAATTTCCATTATCGCCATTTTCAAAGTTAAAAAAAAGAAATTAAATAAATTACTCTTTAGTAAAATTTACCATTTACCTTGTTTTTTTTTTGTTGAGAATAAATGTTGCTTTCGATTACAAACATTTTTTTCAAGCCCAGTTACATTCCAAAATAGAAAATAAATAATTATTAATTATATTCGTAATTATCTCCTCGACTCTTGATGTGTTAGAATTGTTAAAACACAGCTAATTAGACTTTTGGAGTTTGTTCATTATAATTTTAGGGAAGTCCATTAACAGCTGCGCAAAAGTGAGGGCAAAGTCAACTTAGACATTTCTAAATAAGTAATTTCTTTCTAGGGGAAAGGCAACTTTTTTTTTCTTTCTTTCTTTTTTCTTTTGTTTGAGCCTTTGGGAAAATGAAATCTAACTTATGTCATGTTCGTTTTGACTCAATCCTTTTAAATGCTTTCTTTCTACGATCCAGCCCTCTTATCACAACTTCCTCATCCTGCGGGAATTGTTTACAACCACTCCTTCCCCCCTTTTCACTTTCATTCCTTTCTTTATAGTTTCGGATGACACAGCATACTTATACTGCTCTATATATAATATAGAGAAAATATACATCATCATTATATTTAGTTGGGAAAAGTTTTTTTTTTTTGATGTCAAAGGATTTGTTTTTCTTAAAGGACAAATAGTACGAAATGATTATTTCGAATTTCATTCGTTTTTAAAGTTAAGAAACAAAAAAGCAATTAACAACTAATTTCAAACTGCGAACAGATTATCGGAATACAACGATTATTAATATAGATTTTTAAATCAGTAGAAAACAGTAGAATAGTTATTATCGTATCAAGGGCGCAAAATAGATGATTGCGGCGAGGTCCTGAAATCTCGCCAAAGTCGTAATCACCTTTGCGCCCATGTTGCGAACATAATTTTTTGTCCTAACTGCATGAAAAGTATGGCATTGAGGGCACGAGCGAAGCGGGCGCAAAAGTACAGCAAGCGGGCGTAAAAGTACTTTTGCGCCCGATTATGTGACGTCAGCGGGCGTAAAAGAAGTTTTGCGCCCGCTTCCCCGGCCCCGGGCGAGAATCAGTTACTTTGCGCCCACTTTAAGTGCCCGAAATGACATACTTTTCGTGCAGCTAGGACAAAAACTTTTTTTCCTAACGCAAAAACTTTATATCTTAAGATTACCAAGGTAATAAAAATAGATGAAGATAATATAGATAATGAAACCAAGATAACAGATAAAAAAACTAAAGTAATAGATAAAGAAACGAAGATAATAGATAAAGATACCTAGATAATAGATAAATAGTCCAAAAAGGTAGATAAATAGACTAAGATAATAATTAAATAGACCAAAATGGTTGGTAAATAGTCCAAGATAATAGTCTAAAGAAAGTTATATTTAAATTAAGAATAATTGCAATTTCTTTATAGAGAATAATTGTTTCTTGACGGGATAATCTTTGAAGGGATTTTGTAGAGAGCTTTGTATAAATTACAGCGTGAGATCTATGTATATATATATAACACAATGTGCCATCAACTCGGGGACATCCATCAAGCATGTATGGATTATCTAATAGAGAATGCGCCGCCGTATCTCTCTGTCTAGTTGCGAGTATATATTCTGTATTTTGTCGGACGACGAACCCTTATTATAAACTGGTGACGCCACGTGACGCCATACGCCAGCAAGGACGGAAAGTCGGGTAAATAACGTTCGGGAAACCAATATCGGCAAACGTTTGAGTATCCAAGAGACAAAAATCCCAACGGTGAAATCTTTCCACTAAAGCGAATTCTTTTCTAGAGCTACATATAAGAAAAAGACTTAATAATGTCACTCACATATATATATATATATATATATATATATATATATATATATATATATATATATATATATATATATATATATATATATGTCATAGATTTTTATCGTTTATCTTTTTTAGTGTTCGGGAAAATGTTCTGCGGACTTTAAGCGAGAATTCTATAACTATTTTTTTTTAAACTCATTTATTATTTATTTATCTCGTACTGTTTTTTTTGCTTTTTATTTTTTGTAATTAGGAAGAAAATGAACTTTACACTTGAGTAAATTGGTATTTTTACTGTTATTTATTTTGGTTTAATTTATTTAAATTTGTTATTTAATTTGCTATTTAATTTAGAAGAAAACTAAGTTTACGCTTGAGTAAATTAGTATTTTTACTGTTTTTATCATAGAAATGGTAATAAAGGTATGTTATTTTTGTATTTTTTTTGCAATTCTTTTTGTCATAATAATTTTTTAAATTAAATTAAATTTAATTAATTAAACTTTACTGAAAATTAAATTGTTTTATTAAATACAGTAATAAATGAAATAAATTACATTAAGTAATTAATTATCTAAATATTTTAGATTTAAAATCATTTTTTATTATTAATTATTGTAATTTTCTATATTTTTATTTGAAATTTAGTATTTTTTTTTAATTTATTAATTTGAATTTATAAGAAGTCACAAATGATTGCAGAAATTCAATTATTTTCAAAAGTAATAAAATTCTTCGCAGAAATGCAATTATGTTTAAAAATTTTTTAAAATGCCATGTCAAAAATTCAATTATCTTTAAAAATAATAAAATTCTTCTCCAAAATTCAATTATTTTCAAAAGTTTTAATAAAATTCTTGGCAAAATTTCAATTATTTTCAAAAATTATCCTCAGTTCAATCATTTTCAATATCTACTATTTTAAAATAAAATTTTTCAAATAATTTCAATTATTTAAAAAAAGTGTTGATAAAATTTAAAGCAAACATTACATTATTTTCAAAAATAATATAATTTTTCACCGAGATTCAATTATTTTCATGAATAATAAAAATCATCACAGAATTTCAATTATTTTTAATACAATTTTAATCGAATTCCTTGAAAAATTTAATTATTCTTGAAGATTTTATTAAAATTTGTCGAAAAAATTGAATTATTAAAAAATTTGTTGCTGAAATTCTTTATGAGAATTCAATTTTGAAAAATATTTATATATTCAATATATTATTTTTTTGTATTTAAATAATTAAATTCTCGTAGAATTTTCTAATAAAAATTGATTTAAAAATGAATTTCAGTTAAAATTTTAAATAATAATTGATTATTAAAAGCATTATAGCATGAATTTTGAAAAATAATTGAATTTTAGATATTTTTGAAAATAATAACATTTTTTGAAGAATTTACTTAAAATTATATTAAAAATAATTGAAATTCTATGAAGAATTTTATTATGTAGAAAAATAATTGAATTCTTGCAACGCATTTTATTACATTTTTTTTAATAATTGAATTTATTTAAGAAATTTAATTAAAATAGTAGATTTTGAAAATAAATTTGAATTTCAGCGAAGAATTTTATTATTTGTAAAAAGTAATTGAATTCTTGCAAAATTATTTTCAAAAATAATTAAATTTTTTGAATAATTTATTTAAAATTGTATTAAAAATAATTGAAATCCTATGAAAAATTTTATTATTTATGAAAAAAATTGAATTCATGTGAAAAATTTTTTTACTTGTAAAAAGAATTGAATTCTTGGAAGTATTTTATTAAAATTTTTTGTAAATAGTTAAATTTTTGTTTTTTAATTTTATGGAAATTTAAATTATTACAAAACATGAAAATATCAATAACTCCGAGTCTTCGACTCGGACTGATCGATATCTTCATATTTTATAGTAATATTCTTATAATTTGTTGAATTTCACAAAGGATTAAATTTGAAATTTTTCGAAAGTCTTAATTCCTATAGAATAGTAATAAAGATTAAATATTTATTTAAAAAATAATTTATTTGTGTTTTGGAATAATTTTAAAATTAAAAAAATTGTAATTAAATGTAATAGAACAGTTTTTTTATTATCTAATCATTTTTATAGTGAATCAGAATATTCTTTAAGGTCAGGGAAAAGTTTAAAATTTTTTTCGGAAATCATGGAAAAGTGAAGGAAATTCTGTAAGTATTTTATTTTAATAATATTTCAACATTTGTATTATGATTAGAATCTAATAATAAGCTTTGTTGAAATTTTTTTGCAAAATGCGTATTTTATTCAAGTTTTGCAAAAAAATTACAACAAAGCTTATTATTAGACTCTAATCATCATAGAAATGTTAAAATAATTTTAAAATAATTATAAAACTTGCAGAATTTTTACGGAATCTCCACGGAAATCCATGGAATTTCCAAAGGGTACTTCCATGGAATTTTTCAACGTGGGTGGGTAAATAATACGTTTTATATTTAAAAATTAGTAGTAAAAATCGATTTGAGTCCGAAAATATATTTTTTTATTTATATTATAATTTTTGTTGAAAGTTATTTATTTGTTTACTTCTTTATTTACTTTTCAGTGGTAATAATCGATTCAAGTCAGACAATATTTAAATTTTCTCAAATCTTGCTTTTAGTAGGAAAGTAAATTTAAATCAGTCATATTCGAAATTTTTTGGAATTAAAGTAGCAGTAGTAAAGATCAGATATAGTCAGACGTAATTTATATTTAAAAATAAGTAGTAATAGTCGATTTGAGTCAGACCATTGTTACATTTTTTTAATTATTGTTGTTAATAAAAGAGTTTATTTTAGTAAGTCATGTTCAAAACGTTTGGAGATTAAAGTACCAGTAGTGAAGAATATAAATAGTCAGACATTTTTAAAATCAGTGATAAAAGTCGATTTGAGTCAGACAATTCAAAATTTTTTTCATAGCTGGCCCTGAGTAGAAAGGTAAATTTCAGTTAAACATATTGAAAACTTTTGGAGATTGGAATACCAGTAGTAAGGGGCAGATAAAGTCAGACGTGATTGATTTTTAAAAATCAGTAATAGAAATAAATTTGAGTCAGACAATGGGAAAATATTGATGTTAGTAGAAGAGTCTATTTTAGTCAGACACGTTGAAAATTCATCGAGATTAATGTACAAGTAGTAAAAGACAAATATAGACAGACATTTCAAAAATTCATGTTCAATAAGTGGTAATTATCGATTGAAGTCAGACAAAAATTCAAATTTTCCGTTTATTTAAGTACTTATATTAAAAACCAATTTTCCAATTGCATTCGTTTTACTATTTTTCCATCCAATTATTATTTATTAATTAATTAATTTTTAATACAATCCAATAATTAACGATTTTCTTCGAATTATAAATAGTAAAATTTCACTTTTTCTCTATATTTAGTTTAAAAGGATAATTAATTAATTTGTTTTTTTAATCAATGAAAATTTGTTATCGAGATTATAAAAGTTTTCTTGCATTTCGTTAAACCATTCCTTCAAAATAATTCGTTTGGCTTCAAAGAGAATCTGTGTGTCTTAGGGCTTTAAAATAAACGAGATATATAGAGTACTTTTAACTCATTAAAATTATAGCATACCCGAAGTTTAATTTAGAATTTTAATTCCCATTAGGAAGTTTGCAACAGCATGTTTAACTTTTTAATGGATATTGAAAAATCGTGAAAAATGCTTTGAACTTGACAGTGTATTGTAAAATTATCGAATTCTTTGCAGATTTTTTTCTACTTTTTATTTTTTTTTGCAAAAAGTATACGCATATTTGGTAATTAATTATTTTTTTTAATTTTGAAAAAAAAATTAAAATTTTCTATTTGGGAAGATTATAATTATATTACTGTTATTATTATTATTTAACCAAATGCATCAGAGGCTTCTATTTGTAGATTCATTTTGCCGCCGGAAAGATGGATTTG
The DNA here is from genome assembly GCF_015476425.1 of Leptopilina heterotoma. NCBI lineage: Eukaryota > Metazoa > Arthropoda > Insecta > Hymenoptera > Figitidae > Leptopilina > Leptopilina heterotoma. Next base: position 5,965,251 of record NW_025111138.1, read on the forward strand.
TGCTCCAATGGTTTCTGGGTAAATTTCTCGGTAATGCGAGTAAATAGATTTTGCTTTTGATGCGCGATTTGTCGACGATGTGATGACGAATCGTGCGCTTGCTCGTTTATCGCTCTGATGAAATTATTCGGAACTACGCGTTTGAATTCGGCGACATGAAATGTATTCGACAAATAGAAATTTTATCATTTATTTTTTGGGTAAATAATGTATTTGTTTAATAATATGTTTCATTTAATTTTCAAAATTGGATAAAATTAATAATTTTTTTTTAAATAGAAATATTTTCAAAATTTGAATAATTTATTTAATAATTTTATTTTTTAATTGTAAAAATTTCAAAATTAAATAATTTATTCAAAAATTATATTTGTTTAATAGCAGAATTTTTTAAAATTTTAATAAAATTCTTGTCAAAATTTCAATTATTTTTAAATTTTCCTCAATTTAATCATTCTTAATATCTACTATTTGATAATAAAATTTTTCAAATTATTTTCAATACAATTTTAATCGAATGTAATTATTCGAGAAATGTAATTATTCTTGAAGAGTTTATTAAAATTCGTTGAAAAAATTGAATTATTTAAAAATTTGTTGACAAAATTCTTTATGAGGATTCAATTTTGAAAAATATTTATTTATTTCATAAATTATTTATTTTTGTATTTAAATAATTAAATTCTCGTAGAATTTTCTAATAAAAATTTAAAAAAATTTCAAAAATAATTGAATTTTGGATATTTTTGAAAATAATAACATTTTTCGAAGAATTTACTTAAAATTATATTAAAAATAATTGAAATTCTATGAAAAATTTTATTATGTAGAAAAAAAATTGAATTCTTGCAACGCATTTTATTACATTTTTTTTAAATAATTGAATTTATTTAAGAAATTTAATTAAAATAGTAGATTTTGAAAAAAAATTTGAATTTCAGCGAAGAATTTTATTATTTGTAAAAAGTAATTGAATTCTTGCAAAATTATTTTCAAAAATAATTAAATTTTTTGAATAATTTATTTAAAATTGTATTAAAAATAATATTGAAATCCTATGAAAAATTTTATTATTTATGAAAAAATTGAATTCATGTGAAAAATTTTATTATTTTATAAAATAATTCAATTCTTGTAAAGAATTTCAATTACATTTTTTTAAATAATTGAAGTCCTGTGAAGAATTGTATTACTAGTAAAAAGAATTGAATTCTTGGAAGCATTTTATTAAAATTTTTGGAAATAGTTTAATTTTTTTTTGAAAAAGTTTATGGAAATTTTAAATTATTATAATTTGTTGAATTTCATAAAGGTTTTAATTGAAAATTTTTTGAAAATCTTAATTCCTAAAGGAATAATAATAATGATTAAATATTTATTTAAAAAAGAATTTAATAATTTCTTCAAGAATTTATTTTTTAAATAGTAGGTAAAAATTTAGTATTTTAGTAGGTAATAGTAAAAGTAATTTAATTATTTTTTTTGTAAATTTTTTAAATAATTTTTTGTAGTATTTTTTTAATAATTTTTTTTAGTATTTTTTTAATAATATTTTTTGTAGTATTTTTTTAATAATTTTTTTTTTAGTATTTTTTAAAATATTTATTGATAAAAATAATATTATTTACCAATTTATTTCTTTATTTATTAAAATACACAGGCAGAGTTCCTTCAGCAATATATTTTTAGTAATTTATTTTATTTATTTAATTATTTGAAAATATAGGGCGCCTTTTTGACAATTTTTTTATTAATTGTTTTAATAATATATAATTATGAAATTATAATTATAGTTATAGTTGTGAAGAAGAATCTTTATTACTCTGAAAACAAAAGTTAAATTTCTATTTGTCTAAACACATTTCATTATTGTCAACATAAAGTTCTCTCGGCTTCTTAATGAAACATCTCTCCTCTTCTTGTATACGTGATTAATGCGCACTCGTGAGTGTGTTATTTTTGCCGTTAGTAATTGGGTCTGTAATGTTTCTGCAGACAATATATAGAACGAGTTGCTAAATCTTGTGCACATTTCCTTTCTCAATATTCTTGAATTCACTTCTCGTTCTAGATTTTCCATTGACTTGTTTTTCAAAGGCTTTTTCTTTATTCGAAATTATTCTCTTCTATTAAATTATTTCTAAGAGAGAAGTTATGCATTCAATGCATTTTATTAGGTATTATTAAATAACTAGCGTAATTTTTAAAAGGAAATAACGGAAAAAATTTCCATTATTTTTATTACTAATTAATTATTAATTATTAATTTATTATTTTAATTTATTAATTTACAAATAAATAAATTATATTTTTAATTATATTATATTTATATATATTAGGTATATATTTCATTTAAATATATTTTTATATAATTATATATTATTTTAATAATTATAATGAAACACCTAAACAAATTTTTTCTTCACTCATTATTAAAAACTATTTCGATAATAAAAAAGAAAAACTAATTTACTCGAGCGTAAATATAATTTTATTCAAATTGATTAAAAGAAGCAAATAAACAATATTATTATAATTCATTATTTTTATAGGGTAAAATGTTAGATTGCTTTTTTATTGTTACATATTAATTATAATTATCACTTTATATGTGATATTCTAAAAGAAAATCGATTATAAAAGTTGCACTATAATTGAAAACTTAAAAGAAAATAAAAATATTTCTTACTCCATTTTTTCTATTTTTTAATACACGCGCTTAAAAGAAATTTTCTATTAAGAGAAAGAAACTGAGAAAAATGATTATTACACTGCAATATCTTAGGATTATTATTACAATGTACTCTTCGTTTTTCTCAGAAGACAGATGAATTGTGATGTGTTCTTTGCATCGAAGATTAAAAGAGCTTCTTTACTGGAACAAAAACTTTTATTTTAAAGAATATTTTTTTATCTTTCAATATAACATTTGAATATATGCAAAGCAGAAATCAATAATATGAATAAACTGTACTTATTTTTTGGTTATTTATTTTATTTTCATTATAATAATAATATTATTTTTTTATTTACAATTTTTTTTTAATTTTCTATTTTAATTTTTATTTAATACTGTTTTATCGATCATTTTTGTATTTTTCAAAAGTATAATTAATTAAATTTATCTAATTAATAAATAAATGATAATAAATAAATAAAGTACAGTAAAGAAAATAATACTTGTTCTATAAAATTTTGAAGTGATTGTTAATAATTTAACAAATATAGATAAAATTTTATCGTTTTAAAAATGTCCTAATTCGTCGAATATAAATTTTTTTAAATTCACGTTTCATTAAATGAAAATCAATCGTCGATGAACGTTGATAAATATTTTGGATGTTTTTGACAAACTGTCGATCACCTTGCAGGAAAATAGGAATTTAACACAACATCCGATAACGAAAAGCAAATAATTGCTTGGGAAATGAGTTGTTCGTTGGACGTGATTTAGTATATATGCATTTATATACGTATATATATATAATTATAGAATAAGCCCTTTTCGTCAGTTTCGCAATTCAACTCTCATAGCAAAATACAATCGTTTAGTCGTTAACTACATTGGAAAATTCCTGTGACGAAATTTTTGTATTTTTTTTTCTTAGACTTTTAGAGATTTTAGAAACTTTAATTTCAGAAAAAAAATCACTTCATTTCTGATTAAAGATTTACTAATTTATTCATTATATATTTATTATTTTTATTATTTATTTATGATTTATTACTTATTTATTATTTTTTATTTATTTATTTATTATTTATTTTAACTACTTATTTATTATTTTTTTTTTGAGAAATTTCGTATTGCGGTGAAATAATTGTTTTATAATAGAAAAATTATTACTTAATTTCTGATAATAGGCGATGGTCGTAGTCGTTAAGAGCCGTGAATTAGTGAATGGTACTTAGGGTATGTGGTTCGATTCCCAACGCCCAGAGTTGGTACAAATTTTTAATAAAAGATTTACCCGTACAGAAAATATTTTTGTAATTATTGAAAAATTTATATTTATATACAATAAATAATATATAGTAAAAAAAATTAATAGTAAATAAATAATATAATAAAATAATATAATAATAATGACAAATAAAGTATATAATATATAATAAATATAGAAATTTTTGTTTAAAAGAAATTATTTAGAAACAATTTTTTGATACACTTTTGTCTCTGTTTATAAAGCAACTAATTAAACACTATAAAAAAAAGGTTCTAAATTAGAGCTGATTTCGGTACTAAAATAGAACCAAATTACGATTTAGTACCAATTTTGGTACTAAATTAGTACCTATCTTTTAACAGTAAAGTCATATTAATGAGAACAATAAAAATTAACTAATTAACTTAACTCTTGTGTTTTTTTTCTTTTTTCTCATTTTTTTTCAACATCAGAGATCCTTTAATTTTCAAAAAAGAAATTACGCTGGTCTGATGGGGAATTCTCATCTGCTACTCTGCTGCTCTCACTCTCTCACTCTCTGTCTTTCTTTTGAAATGTAAAAACAATGTTCGTCGTTAGCGAACTGAGAGAAAAGTGCAAGAAGAGTTGAAATTACATTTAGCTTTCTTGAAAAAATTAGTTATGTTATTCATATTTTAATTATCATTTGTTTTAGATACTTTGCGCTATTTAATATTTATAATTAGACTCGCATCTTAAAATGGTTGTCTAATTGAAAAAAATATATTTTTATTTTTTCAAATATCCCTTCACAATGAAATGATAATTACTTTCTTAGATTCTTTTCACGAAATTAATAATTGTCAAGGGTTCATTGAAATTTATAATTATTTAATTAAATTAAATTAATAAAATTAAAAATTTAATTAAATTAATCGACTAATAAACAAACTATAAACAGTTAACTAAATAATAATTAGTTGATTAAAGAATAGTAATTTAATTATTAATTAATTAATTTTTAAATTAATATTAAATTAATTTAAATGATTAATTTATTTCATGTAAAAGTGTTACTCTTGAAAGGTTGTAAAAATGTTAAAATTATAAATTATAAATGTGATTCTCTTGAAAGGTTGTAAAATGGAAAAATTACAAATTATAATTAATTAAATTAAAATGTTAAAAAAAATAAAAATGGCACAAATATTTTTAATTATTCTTGAAAAAAATAATTTGTTTCGTTTTTTTATCAAGATCTTGTCAGTAGATTTCGCACCAAAAAATAATTACCCTGGGAAAATAATATAATAATATCACAATTTTTTTCCATGAAATTTAAATGTTGTATTATTTTATAAAATTTAGGAGAGTTTAATGAACATCTATTTGCATAATAATGCAATTAATTCATGTCATGCAAATAAGGTCTTTAACCTGTTTTTGAGAAATTTAAAAATACATTATCTAACTCAAATTTTCATTATTATTATAATTATTATTTTTAGACGTTAAAATTTATCACATGGTTAATAGTAGCAATTTTATAAAATGTGTTTTAAAATTACATTATATATATGTACAAAAATATATTATTTAAATTGCGTTCATCATGTTCTAATTTCATAATAATTTTTCTGAATATATAAAACTTGTACACAGAGTATAAAGGTTTCGCGCCTCCAATAGCGCTTAATTATCTCGTTTTATAATTAGAGACTTGATTATTCGTATAATGAGAGCAGCTATATCTGTAATTTTAGAAAATAATGAACATGAAATTGTAGTGTAAATTATTATATTAATATTTTAGCCATTAGTTTGTAATGATTTTTTACTTTTTCTTATTTATTTGATGAATTTGGGTCAAATTGGAAATTATTATTTTATAATAAAAATATTCTGATTATTTAAAAATTTATACAGTGTTGAATAATATATATTTATATTTTTAATGATTTATTACAAGATTTTAATTAATATTTTTATTGAATATTTTCATTATTCATTACAATTTTTTAATTTTAACGTTTATTAATTATTTTTATTATTATTATTTACAACTTGATTAATGTAAAAAACTAATAAATTTTATTTAATTATTAGTCAAAATTCTTCAAAGGAGAAATAAAATTTCCTCAAATGGTTTTCTTATTGGAAACAATAATTTAGACAATTATTTATTATTCTTTTCTATAATTATTTTTATTCCACAAAAATTTATCCAAATAATTTTTTGCTAATTTAAAAATTTTTATGTCATTATTTTTCACTTCAGAATCGAATTATATTTTTATGGTTTTGATATAAATGTTAAAAAGTTGATTTAAACAATTGGCATATTATTTCTTGCCTTTAAAAAATTTTAAGTTGGAAATTAAAGTTTAAAAAAAATTAAGTTTAAAGAGAAAAGAACGATTTTAATTTGAACATTAACGAAATTATATTAATTAAAAATTTTCATTGTGTATTTTTGAGACACCCGGTAGATCAGTTAAATTTCTCATTATACTTCCATTTCAAAAATAAATATTAAATACCTTGATAGATCTCTTACAAAGATAAGCGATGCTAGACAATAGGGGTCGCGGTTTGTTTACATTCGGGCTACCTGGAGTCTCCTGCCGTAAACAATATATATATATGTATATTCATTTACGGTGTAGGATTAGAAATAATAAATTCTCGACAAATTTATTCTACACTCTCGTCAGTTAAAATTCGTACCGTGGTGTAGTAACATGTGCTCAATAAATATTTGTCTCTCGTCTTTATTTTCGGGAGTGCGCGTTAAAAAAAAATTCATTATAAAATATAAAATATTAAGGGATTATAATATTAATTTTTTACACATTAAAATTTTTTTTTGAATTGAATTTTTTATTTTATTCATTAGATTCTTAAATTTGTATTTTCTTTTTAACGTAATTTTCTTACATTCTATAAGTAAATGGGATGATAGAAAATAAATTGAAGAAAATTAAATTGTGGTGGAAATGTTTTAAAAAGCGTAAATTTCCATAATACGTTCATCAGTACCTAGTGTTTGCAACATCGTTAGAGTAATACTTTCTGGATTGGACCGAGGAAATTGACACAAAATAAATGTAAATAAGCTTTTCAATTATTCATTAATTTTATTTTTTTCTATTTTATAAACACTAATTTAATTTCAATACATTATAATAATCGTAAGTTTCCTTTCCGTTAGCAAATTATCTGCATTCATTTGTTGTTTTGAAAATTAAATTTTGTGGGTTAAGTATTGGCATTTTTTATATATTTTTTCATGTCAAACCTTTTAATGTGGAAAATACTTTACTTATTTAATAGTCTCGACTCTTTGGTAAAAAATCAAAAATTATCAAAAATTCAAAAAAATTCAAAAATCCGATTTTCTTAAAATTCAACATTTTTTCCTCTCTTTTATGGGATCTAGCTTCATTATTTCTGTGCTTTTGGAAAATACTTTACTTATTTAATAGTCTCGACTCTTTGGTAAAAAAACTAAAATTATCAAAAATTCGAAAAAATTTAAAAATCCGATTTTCTTAAAATTCAACTTTTTTTTCTCTCTTTTATGGGATTTAGATTCATTATTTTTGTGCTTTTGGAAAATACTTTACTTATTAAATTGTCTCGACTCTTTGGTAAAAAATCTAAAATTATCAAAAATTCAAAAATCCGATTTTCTTAAAATTCAACATTTTTTCCTCTCTTTGATGGAATTTAGCTTCATTATTTTTGTGCTTTTGAAAAATACTTTACTTATTAAATTGTCTGGACTCTTTGGTAAAATATCTAAAATTATCAAAAATTCGAAAAAATTCAAAAATCCGATTTTCTTAAATTTCAACATTTTTTCCTCTCTTTTATGGGATTTAACTTCATTATTTTTGTGCTTTTGAAAAATACTTTACTTATTAAATTGTCTCAACTCTTTGGTAAAAAATCTAAAATTATCAAAAATTCGAAAAAATTCAAAAATCCGATTGTCTTAAAATTCAACATTTTTTCTTCTCTTTTATGCCATTTAGCTTCATTATTTTTGTGCTTTTGGAAAATACTTTACTTATTAAATTGTCTCGACTCATTGGTAAAAAATCTAAAATTATCAAAAATTCGAAAAAATTCAAAAATCCGATATTCTTAAAATTAAACATTTTTTCCTCTCTTTTATGGGATTTAGCTTCATAATTTTTGTGCTTTTGGAAAATACTTTACTTATTAAATTGTCTCGACTCTTTGGTAAAAAATCTAAAATTATCAAAAATTCGAAAAAATTCAAAAATCCGATTTTCTTAAAATTCAACATTTTTTCCTCTCTTTTATGGGATTTAGCTTCATTATTTTTGTGCTTTTGGAAAATACTTTACTTATTTAATAGTCTCGACTCTTTGGTAAAAAATCTAAAATTATCAAAAATTCGAAAAAATTCAAAAATCCGATTTTCTTAAAATTCAACATTTTTTCCTCTCTTTTATGGGATTTAGCTTCATTATTTTTGTGCTTTTAAAAAATACTTTACTTATTTAATAGTCTCGACACTTTGGTAAAAAATCTAAAATTATCAAAAATTCGAAAAAATTCAAAAATCCGATTTTCTTAAAATTCAACATTTTTTCCTCTCTTTTATGGGATTTAGCTTCATTATTTTTGTGCTTTTGGAAAATACTTTACTTATTAAATTGTCTCGACTCTTTGGTAAAAAATCAAAAATTATTAAGAATTGTCAAAAATCTGAAAAATCGAATTTCTTAAATTTCAACATTTTTTCTTCTCTTTTATGCCATTTAGCTTTATTATTATTTGAATTTTTATTCAAGAGAAAAAATGGAAAACTGAAAAAATTTAGAAACTTTTAAAAATTTCAGGCCTTTTCCATGATTTCCTTGATTTCCAGAAGCCTTTTAAAAATTCCATACCATTTCCATGATTTCCACATTCTGTAGGAACCCTGCTTTTGTCTGACTTTCTTATAAATTTTCGAATTTAGTGATTTCTGGGGTGAATTTGGTTAAGTTGTAAAATGATTAATTTCTATTTGAATTTGTTTTTTTTTAATTTCACAGGAATTCAATTATTTACAAATTGACAAAACTCATCAGAGAATTTAAAATGATTTTTAATACAATGTTAATCGAATTCCTGGAAAAAAGTAATTATTCTTAAAAATTTTATTATTTGACAAAAGAATTCAATTATTTAAAAATTTGTTAATAAAATTCTTTATGAGAATTTAATTTAAGAATCATTCAATTATTCAGTAAATTATTTATTTTTGTATTTAAATAATAAAATGAATTTCAATTAAAAATTGTAGATAATAATTGAATATTAAAATCATTATAGTGTGGATTTTTCAAAATAATTTAATTTTGAAACTGTTTTTTAATTAAAATCTTTGAAAATCTGAATTTTTCCTACTTTTAACTAACAATTCTGTAGAATTAATTTTTTTGAAAAAGTTTAATAAAAATTTTTTTAAAATTATATTTCAAGTTTTTAAGTTCAAATATATTTTTAATTAAAATTAAATAAATAAATAAATAAATTCTTAATAATTTGCAAAAATTTCGTAATAAACTTTTTTTAAAATTGTATTAAAAATAATTGAAATCCATTGAAAAATTTTATTATTTATAAAAATAATTGAATTCATATGAAAAATTTTATTACTTGTAAAAAGAATTGAAGTCTTGGAAGGATTTTATTTAAATTTTTATAAATAGTTTAATTTCTTTTTTTTTTTTTTGAAAAATTTTTGGTAATTTAAATTATTACAAAACATGAAGATATCAATAACTCTGAGTCTTCGACTCGAAGTGATTGATATCTTCATGTTTTATAATAATTTTCCTATAAGTTGTTGAATTTCAAAAAGGTTTGAATTTGAATATTTTGAAGAATTTTAATTCCTACGGTAAAATAATAATTAAATATTTATATTTAAAACTGAAGTTATTGATGTTTTCGAATAACTTTACAATTGTAAAAAAAAAGTCAGGGAAAAGTCACGGAAAAACAAAATTAAATTTTTTGTGTCATTTTTTGTGGGTAAAGTTCTAGTCAGACAAAATATTGAAAAATTTTGATACGTTGTCCTTAAATAGTAGAAGTCACTTTTTAGTCCTGTATTTGCCATTCGTATTCGTACTAATTTTTATTAGTCATATATTTGACATTAGTTGTAAAAGGCACTTCTAGTCAGACATTAAATATTCGCTAGTAGTAAAAGACAGTTCTAGCCAGACGTTAAATATTTCCCTAGTAATAAAATACATTTGCTAGTAGTAAAAGACAGTCCTAGCCAGACGTTAAATATTTGATAGTAGTAAAGGACAGTTCTAGTCAGACATTAAATACTTGCTAGTAGTAAAAGACAGTTCTAGCCAGACCGTAATATTTTCTAGTGATAAAATACATTTGCTAGTAGTAAAAGACAGTCCTAGTCAGACGTTAAATATTTGATAGTAGTAAAGGACAATTCTAGTGAGACATTAAATATTTGCTAGTAGTAAAAGACTGTCCCAGACAGTCACTAAATATTTACTAGTAGTAAAAAACAGTTTTAGTCAGACATTAAATATTAACTAGTAGTAAAATACCGTTTCAATCAGACAAAATAATATAATTTTGATTTTTAAGTAGTAGATATCAATACTCACTCAGACTGATCATTATAAGCAAATAAATTTACTACTAGAAATTAATTTTCTTTTTTTCAAAAAATTTTTGTTTTTCTCAGTGCGAGAAAAGAGAGAGAGAGAGAGAGAGATTTAGTTTGATTAAATACTCGCGCAGCGTGCCTATTGCCAGTGTACATGAGACTTAAATCTGCTTCGCGTGTCGACGATCGGTGGGTATACAAACGTGGCATGCGTTCTTCGTGTTAGCGTGTAATCGTCGTCTAGTCGTTGGGTTATAGCTATAACGGTTAAAAAGACGTGGAACCAAGACGACCACCGCACCGTAAGTTGCTTTCAAAGAAAAGGGGCAGAGGGTTCGAGAAACAACGACAAAACCAGTGACGCCATCGATGACTCGATGCCGACTTTGCTTTTAACCAGAAAACGACGACGCGACGAGCCTTGTGCTGGCAAAAGGGTCGGGCATGAGAAGGAAACTTCTCGATTAGATCTACGGCCTCGGGGACTTTTCGCGATAAGGTGAACGCGCTCGTTCAGAGCTTTCGTGTCGAACAGCCCCTTAAAACCTTTTACACAAACACACACACACGAGTAAATATAGGTGTATGTATATATACTTTGTCACATTGCTTATGCTATAGCCACCTTAAATCTAAGGGTTGCTACCACCTCGCAACATATTTAAAAAAAAAAAAGAAAGAAACCGGATAAAAATATTACAACTTCTTGATTATACTCTTAATTTCCCAGAGGTCATTTTTTTTTCTAAATACCTCATCATGTGAGCTTAGCTTTTGTGTTTCTGATTTTTAATACTTGTAGTTAAAACGATAAATCTTGAGGAACAAAAATAGGTAGTTTGATCCATGTATTAATCGAATTCATAAATTCCTTTTGATAATGCGAATTTTTTTTTTCCTTTTGCTTATAACCTTTCGTGTCTGTTGTACATAATTTTGTTTTTTTTTCTCTAGAATTTTTTTTTCCCCTTTTCTTTTTGATAAAATTTAATTTCTTTTCGTAAAAATAACTTAGATCGACATGGCAAATAGTTGGGTTTTAATTATAATTTTCCTTGGAATAGTTTTTTTTTTTTTGCATTAAATCATTGATATGCTTTTGTTTTTAAATTGGAATATTTGAAATTTTTTGTGTCGATAGAAATATATTTTTTAGAGGTGGAAAAATTAAATAGTTGAAGGAAAATAGGGGGGAAATTTTATAAAAGTATTTTTTATTTAGGAACGAAATTAATTCTTTTAGAATTTAATTTTCATTGGAATTCTTCGCTAAATGAATTATTTTTATTAATTTGCAAAAATTTGAGGATTTCAATTATTCGGAACGATACATAAATTCAATTACTTCTGAAATATAATTAATTAAATTTTTCTCTAAATTAAATATTTTTAAATTTTAAATAAAATTCTATAAATTAAAATTATTGTATAACTCCATTATTTAAAAAATGTTTAGTTAAAATTCTTCGCTAAATCAATTTTTAAAAATAATTTTGAGAAACTCCTTGCTCTTTTCAATCCTTCTGTAAATTAATAATTTTCAATTTTTTTCAATCAAAACTATTATAAAACTCAAATTTTAAAACAAATTTCCACTAAAATTCTTTGCAAAATAAATAAGTTTTATTAATATTGAAAAAATCCTCAAATTTTTGAATTATTTAGAAAAGAATTTAATTTCAATTCCGTCTAAATTTAATTAATTCAATTCTCTAATTGTTTTTAACATTAGCAACTAAAATTGTTATGTAATACAATTTTTTTTAAAAATGTTTAACAAAAATACTTTTCTAAATTAATTATTTTCAATAATAAATAATTAAGAAAGAATTCTAAAAATTTTCAATCATTCCGAAAAAAACTGAATTATATTACGTTGATATTTCAATTAATTTGCGTCTAAAATTCAATTAATTCAATTTTATAAATGAATTATTTTTAGTAATTTTGAAAAAATTCATAAAGTTTTTAATTATTCAGAATAAAATTTAAAGTAAATTGTCTGAAATTCAATTAATTAATTTAATTCTTTTAAAAATAATTATTTTTAATTACACATAAATTTTTAATCAATTCTTATAAAATTCGATAATTATTTTCTTTTATTAAACAATTTGGAGTTTATTCAATAAAAGAAATTTTATGAATTAAAAGAAAATTGCTTTCAAGATTAATTTGGTTTGAAAAGAAAAATTGAAGTTAAATTCTCAATTTCGAAATTATTCTCTCATATAAATTAACAGTCTCTTTTTTTAATTTTTTAATTTATGATTTTAATTTGATAAGAGCTATTTTAACAAACGTGTGTAATATATAAGAGAGATATTTGTGAACTTAATGTATGATCTAGTTTATAGAATATTTTCTGCAAAACACATTGGGTCAATATTGAATATTATTTTCGTATTTGACCAACAATAACAATATTGGAAATTCCTAATATTATTTTGTTTAAAATGTTATTCGGACGAAATAAAACAATAGAACTATCGGAAGCAATGACAAGGCATGGATTTCATTGGAAACGGATTTATTTATCTGTTTTATTCTTCATATATATACAAGAGACATGTATTAAAATATAAAAATGAGGAACAGCGAAATCAATGCATATCTCGTTATTGCAGATGACAATTCTACTGTTAAAATTTATTGTTGAGAGAATAAGAATTCACGTGTAGGGGATTTTCGAAATATTTTATTTTTTATTACGAAAAAAAATATTTATTTTTAAAAATTTGTATATTACAAAAGAAATATTTATTTTAAATTGTTTGTATTGCAAACAAATAGGTATTTATTAAAAAAAATTTTATTACAAACAAATATTTCTTAGGAAAAAATTTTGTTACTAACAAATTAATTTATTTAATTAATTTATTTTTAAGTATTTGTAGTGCGAATAAATATTTATTTTAAAAAATTTATTAGGAACAAATATTTATTTAGAAAAGATTTTATTACCAACAAATATTTATGTAGAAAAATTGTTGTACTAAATATTTATTTTTAAATATTTGTATTACGAACAAATATTTATTAAAGAAAAATTTTATTGCGAACAAATATTTCTTTAAAAAAATGTTGTTACTAACAAATATTTATTTAGAAAAAATTTTATTACTAACAAATATTTATTTTTACAATATTTTATTCAAAATAACAAAAAATTAATTTACCCATCCAAAATAAATAATATTTAGTAGAGCTTTTTTATTGTTTATTTGTATTCTTTTTAATACTTTTTTATTTTATTATTTGTAAGTTTTTTTTCTGATAATAAATTTGAAAATTATTCAATCCATAAAATTGCAAATTTTTAATTTAAAAAACAGGAAATAATTTTGAAAAATATTAAAAATTTTCTATAAAGAGAGGAAAAAATTTCATTTAAAATATCAACTTTCAAATTCTTTTTTTTCCCTATAAAAAAAGAAGTAATGTAATTTAAAAATAAAAATTTTGTCAAATGTGAAATATAAGATTTTCTCTTTCATTGAATAATATTGAAAGCTTTTAGTGTACAGTTTTTTTTCCATTTGAAAAGCTTCCAATTTCAAACAGCTTCGACTTTAATGTCCTCTGTAGACTACAGTAAACGAAAATATAGAAGATACGTCAAATACTGCGTGTATCCTAAAGGCACTGTTGCATTGAATGTTTATTGTTTTTAAATTCAAACAGAAAAAGAATTGTATACTTTTACAGTGAAGTTTTTTATTCTAAAATGTCATTCGCAGTTTAAAAAAAAATTCTAAAATGGTAAAAAAAAGAAAATTAATATTTGTTTTACTTTAGTAGAAATTTTATTGATTTAGAAAAAAATTCTAAAAAATAAAAATTTTAACTTAAGGGATTTTTATATTGATGTTTCTTTAATATTAATATTTCATATTCCTTTTTTTTCTAATTCATTATAAATAATCGAAATGTCTAAAAAATAAAATGCTCCATTAAACTAATTAATTGAACGTTAAAGTTTAAATACCTGGAATTTTATTTAATTTAAGCTTCTAATTAAAATTTACCTCCGTTAGGTAAAATCTAATCTGTAATTAAAATTTATTCTCTTAATTGAAATTTTAATTGTTTAAAGTCATTATTTTCCAAGAATTGTGAAAATTAACTAGTAGAATAAAATTTCAATGAAAGGTCTGTGGGAAAAATAAAAAAAAGAAAAGAAAAGAAAAAAAAAACAAAGTCAATTTAATTTGATTTAATTTTCAAGTTCTTTGTGATTGCGATTGCAAAAGAGAACGCGATTAAGTCTTTGGGTAATGTGTGTGAAAAAGGTGTATATATATAGTTGCGTGTAAAATAAGAATCCTTGGTAAATGTCGATTTCGTTCAAGTGAGTTTTTCTTTTTCTTGCATCGCAAATTATTATCCGTAGAATATAGCAACTTTGATCGATACATTCTATTGATTATTTATTTTGTATTTGTGGAAAAAGTTGTAAATTATTTATAATTAAGTACTATTTAATATGTAAATTTTTTCTAATTTTAAAAGATAACATTTTTTTAAAAGAATATATAATTTTTTTGACTTTTATAATTAACAGGAAATAATTTAACTTTTACATGTAAAATGCAAGATTACTGAAATTTTTGAAAACAACTGAATTCTATCGAATGATTTTTATAAAAAATTAAAAAGAAATTGAATTATTTCGAAAAATTTTATTAAACTTTTTGAAAATAATTGAATTTTTTTCCATAATATTTATTGAAATTAAATTAAATATTGACAATAATTGAAGATAATAGAAAAGAATTTTATAAATAATTGAATTCTCTCGAAGAGCTTTATAAAAATTGTATTGCAAATAATTGAATTTTTACTAATTATTTAAGCAATATTTTCAAAAATAATTGAATTCTTTCGAGACATTTAATTAAATATTAAAAATAATTGAAATTTTACTAAAAATTTCATGAAATTTTTTGCAATAATTGAATTCTTTCATGAATTTTTTGAAATAAATTGAAAAATATAAAAAATAATTGAATTTTTACTAAGAATTTCATGAAATTTTTTGCAATAATTGAATTCTTTCATTAATTTTTTGAAATGCATTGAATTATTGTAAAATAATGAATTATTTATAAAAATAATTGAAATCTTGCTAAGAATTTAATTAAAATTCTTGAAAATAATTGAATTTTTTGAAAGAATTTAATTAAAATTGTATTTAAAATATTTTAATTCTTGTGAGGAATTTTATTATTTATAAATAATTTTTTTAATTATTATTTAAAAAAAATTAAATTGTCTGAAGAAATTAAATTAAAATTGTATTGAAAATAGTTTTGATTTCTTATAAATTATTTTACAAAAGTTTTTGAAAAGAATTAAATTCTTTCTAACAATATTATTAAAACTTTTAAAAATAATTAAATCAAAAATAATAATTGTTTTAGAAAATTTTAATAAAAACATTGAAAATACTTGTTTTGTTTCGAGAAATTTTACTCAAATTAAATTAAATAATGAAAATTATATGAATCCATTTGAAGAATTTTATTACATTTTTTAAAATCTATACAATTCTGGCTAGAAATTTTATTAAAATTTTTGAAAATAATTGATTTTGTTTCAAGGAATAAAATTCTTAGAAGTAATTTTATCAAAATTTTTGAAAGTAATTAAATACTTGCAGAGAATTTTATTGCATTTATTGATAATAATTGAATTCTATGAATAAATTTTATTAAAAATAATATTGAATATTAAACATAATTCAATTCCTAAAAAGAATGTTGTCAAATTTTTTAAAAATATTTGAATTTTTTCGAAGAATTTTATTAAAGTATTTTTAAAAAAATGTAATTCTTTCCTGCAATTTTTTTTTTAAATAATTGAAATATTGCGAGAAATTCAATTAAAATTCCATTGTAAGTAATTGAATTCTCACGAGAAATTTGATTATAATTACATTGGAAATAATTTAATTCCTGATAAGAATTTTATTGTTTATAAAAATAATTGAATTCCTCCGACAAATTTTATTAAAAATTGAAAAATAATTAAAAATAATTGAATCATTTTGAACATCATTTGTTAATCATATATTATTAATAATATATTAGTAATATTTTTAATATTAGTTATTGATTCGTTATTAATATTACTAGCAACAATTCTAGCGCTAACTTCTTACTGACTTTTTTAAAATAAAATTAGCAATTTTAAAAATAATAGAATTTCAAAATTTTCTAACTTAAATTTTTGTTGAAAACACTAAAAACAAAATTCGATTTTGGAGAAATTACGAGTAATTGCAGAAATTCAATTATTTTAAAAAAAAAAATAAAATTCTTATAAAATTCAACTATGTTTAAAATCAAAAATTCAAAAAGTGTGAGGGACAAAAAAAATGAAAGAATAAATACGAAGATTATTATAGTTAATAGATTATAATTATTAATCGCTAGTAACATTATTAATTAATTAATATTTAGTAATAATAATTAAAATAATTAAAAGAAATTAATTATTAAAAATAATTAAAATAATTAAAATAATTTTGTTAAAGGAAAAAAATTGTGTAAATTAAATATATATATGATCTCGCGTTTGTTAATACGACGTTAATTCGACGGCACAGTCAAGCTACTGCCAAGTATTTTCAAGCCGCTGCCCAACGACACGCGACTGAATTTAAATCCCAACTCCCAACCAACTACTTGTTTCTCCACGTTACCATACAATTTTATACAAAGCAATTCCTTATACATTTCAAGAGGGGAAAATATCCTTTATGGTTAATTACTAGTCATTCAAAACTAATTCTATTCCACGCACATGGATAAAATGTTATATCACGTTAACCATTTTTTTTTTTTTTTTATTCCTTCTTCATACACTTTTACAAATCTCTTTTTTTTCTACTCTTATTTTTATCGCCTACACTTTACTTATTATATATGTTAAAAACAAAAAAACGGAAAAAAAGACTTGGAGTTTTTCTACAAAAAAGAAAGGAAAAAAAAAGTTTTCTTTATAGAAAAATTCTTGGCATGGAAATTGTCTTTTTTATGATTGAGCACACGGGATTCTTCGTATATTGTTTGGAATTTTAGTATATATTTTTCTATGGAGTTTTTTCTTCTTGTCTCTTTTAAATCAGAATTAGAAATTACGTTTTTATCATTGAAACTTTTTTCCTATTTTTAAAATATGTTTTTTTAAAATTAAATTGTAATTTTTCCACTTGATATTTGTGTTATTTATTTCTTTGTAATAAAATAAACACAAATTCCCGAATTAATTAATAATTTATAAACTAAATAATAGAATAATATTTTCATATTATCAGAATCATAATTTTTCCACTAGATAAATATTTATGGCCTTATTCATTTATGTAGCAAACAAGAAAATCTCGCTTGAATTTCCACTCGAATTTTATTTTGAATAAAAATAGAGAAGAAAATTTTTAGAGAAAATGTTTACAAAAATTTAACAATTGTATTTTTTGCATAATTCAAATGTGCCGAAAAAAATCAAAAAAAGGGAAATATTTTTCTTTCTTTATTTATTTATTTATTTTTTTTGAGAAAAGGAAAGAATAAAGTAACAATTTATCTACACATTTTGTGTACAGTAGTGCATCAAAAGATGGGATCATTAAAAAGAATTTCAAATTAAATTCGTTGACCGACTTCTTTTTGAAATGTGAAATAAGATTTCGTCTTTTGATCTCCTGGATGGGAGTGTATAAATAAGACCCGTAACAACCCCCTTAGAAATACAAAAATCTTTACGAATCTAGAGTCTTTTCTCTGGACTAGAGATATAATTTAAATGTACAAAAATATATCAGAAATTATAAGTATCTTACCTTGGGAGCAAAAAAAAAAAAAAAAAAAAAAATTGGTTATACCTTCTCTAGAAAAACCCACTGCATCATTATGGTTATTAATATTCTCTGGTATATTATCAAAACAAGCGCTTTTATAACAGAGCGAGAGAGAAAACATAATTTTTCATAAATGAAATATACTTTCATAGTAATTATTTTTTTTCAACGGTAGTTGATTTCTTTCTTTTTGAATTGTTTTCTTATGCTGGAAATAATATTGTTTTCTGATTTTGAAAAATATTTTATTGTCCAGTAAATATTTACTTGAATCAAATAAAATATTTATTTAAATCAAATGAATGTTAGCTTCAATCAAATAAATTTTTACCTAAATCAAATAAATATTTGCCTGAATCAAATAAATATTTGCTCGAATCAAATAAATATTTACTGGAATCAAATAAATATTTACAAGAATCAACTAAATTTTTTACTAGAAAATGTTTAATGACTGACTGAACCTGTTTTTTACTACTGATATTCTAATGATAAATAATCAATATTGGTATTATTTTTTACAATGAATGAAATTTTAGTTCATTAAATTTTTTTATAACTATAAAACATGAAGATATTGATAACTCCCAGTCTTCGACTCGGAATGATCGATTTCTTCATATTTTATAATAATTTAAGATGACCAATAGTAATAAAATCATTATTTTATATTGTAAGAATATTATACTTCTTCCAAATTATTTTCATTACTTCAATTCAATTATTATTTTCAAAAATTTTTAACTAAAATTTTACTTTATATCAATTATTTTTAATAATTTTCGAAAAAGTTCTTTGGCAATTTTCAAATCCATTTGTTTACAATATTCAATTTCACGAAATTTCAATTATTCCTAAATTCTTTAATTATTAGAAAATAAAAACTTCAAATAATATAAAAGAAAATTCAATTAAACTTTTTCAAAAAAATTAATTTCAAAATTCAATTATTTCTAAAAATTCACGCTATATTGCTTTTAATATTCAATTTTAATTTAAAATTTTAACTGAAATTCATTTTTATAAAATGAAAATCAATTTTTATTAGAAAATTGTACAAGAATTTAATTATTTAATTGCAAAAGTAAATAATTTATTGAATAATTGAATGTTTCTCAAAATTCAATTCTCATAAAGAATTTTATTAACAAATTTTTAAATAATTGAATTCTTTTGTCGAATTTTATTAAAACTCTCATAAACACAATTACTCTTTTCAAGGAATTCAATTATAATTGTATGAAAAATAATTGAAACACTGCAATGAGTTTTATTATTAGTAAAAATAATTTAATCCTTAAGAAGAATTTTATTACTCTTGAAAATAATTGAATTTCTGCAAGAATTTGTAACTTCTCTAAAATTTATTTTTTTTCTAGTGTTTTTAACTCAAATTCTTCAATAAATCCATTATTTTAAATAATTTTTAAAAAAATTTCTTTGAGAATTTTCAAATTCATTCGTATACAATTCAATTTTACAAAAGTTCAATTATTCGGAAAATCTTCAAGTTTTTATTTTTCAATAAATATTTATATTTATTGAAAAATAAAAACTTGAAATAATTTCAATAAAAATTCTATTAAACTTTAAAAAAAAAATAAATTCTACAGAATTTTTTTGTCAAAAATAAAAAAAATTAAGAATTTCAATGATTTTAGTTCGAAACTTTTTCAAAATTTAATTATTTCTTAAAATTCACGTTATAATGCTTGTAATATTTAATTATAATCTAAAATTTTAACTGAAATTCATTTTTAAAATCATTTTTATTAGTAAATTCTACGAGAATTCAATTATTTAAATACAAAAATAAATAATTTATTAATTTCATGTTTCTTAAAATTAAATTCTCATAAAAAATGTTATCAACAAATTTTTTAAATCATTAAATTCATTGGACGAATTTTAATAAAATTTTTTGAAATAATTACATTTTTCGAGGAATTCGATTAAAATTGCATTAAAATAATTGAAATTCTGCAATGAGTTTTATTATTTATGAAAATAATTTAATTTATAAAAGAATTTTATTATTTATAAAAATAATTGTTTTCCTGTAAAAATATTATTTATTTATGAAAATAATTGAATTATTGCGAAGAAATTTTGAAAAAAATTTGTAAATAATTGAATGCCTGTAAAAATTTTTATTATTTATGAAAATAATTGAATGTTTGCGTAGAATTTTATTCAAATTTTTTTTAACAATGGAATTCTTTTGAAAAATTTTATTGAAATAGTAGATATTGAAAATTATTGAATTTTAGAAAACTTTTGAAAATAATTGAATTTTTGACAACAATTTGATTAAAATTTTGTAGAATAATTGAATATCAGAGAAGAATTTTATTATTCATACAGAGAATTGAAATTTTGACGAGAATTTTTAAAAATTTTTGAATACAATTGAATTTAGTAAATATGTTACTAAGTTAGTTAGTATACTGAAAAAAAATTTAATTGATTCAAATATCCATTTAATTGACTATTATCAATGAAATATTTACTTGAATCAAATAATATTTATTGGAGTCAATTAAATGGTATTTGAACCAATAATTTCAGTATTTGAAGCGAATACCATTTAATTGACTGCAATAAATATTATTTAATTCAATTAAATATTTAATGGATTCATCAATTAATCAGTTAATTGAATCAATTAAATTTTTTTTTCAGTGTAAGTTAGTAACTAACTTACTAACTTACTATTCTTCCTGGAGAAGCTAAATTAGTTAAATTTTTACAAATCGTTGACTTTGGTGTTTTATTTAAAGTGAAATTTCATTCGTAGTTAAACATAACACCAAAATGGATTATTTTAATCCTTTCTGGTGTTAATTCAATTCTAGAAGGATTAAACTGTTGGAGATTATTTTTAATCCATTCTGGTGTTATTTTAACACCTCACGTTTTACTGTGAAACTTTGTCAGACTCATAATTAGTATTAACTGCAAATAAGAAAATTATAAAATTCAAGTCTGACCGAAACCATTTTTTATCACTAGTGTGATAAAATATATATTTTATACAAATAAATATTTATTTTTTGTTCAGGAATAATCAATTATGTGAATCAAATTTTGATTTCAATGTAGTAACTGATTGTGAAAAATACAGAAATAGTAAGAAATAGAAAAGTAGTCATTAAATTTCAAAAGAGCAAAATAGATAAATAGAAAAAAGTAATTGATTTGGAAAAATGAAGCAAACAGTAATAGATTTAAAAAAAATATAAAAACAGTAATTGAAATTCAATTAAACCGGAGTGTGTATAAAAGTCTGAGTAAAGTGCAAACGTTTTTTTTTTTTTTTTTCACCAACGATTTAAAAGTGGGGTGAAAAAAGTCGCGAACGCATTACGATATAGTGTGTACATGTGTGTGTAAAATTCGTTGGGCATGCCTGGCAGTAAATTGAATTTGTAATTTTGTCCCAATCGAAATCGAGACCGGCCACCCGGTGCTTGTGTTATATATATAGAGCATGTGTGTATACGTACGTATAGTAGGGTAAATACATTTGTAGACGTGTTTACGCGTAACTGGATTTTGGCTGTGCGAACAGCCCGTTTGTTGCTGATCGAATTGTAAAGGGATTTCTCTCCTGTTACACCTCAAACATGCGAATCTTAACCTAGGCAAGTTTACTGTTCGAGGTCTTCAATTGTTGAAACTCTCGGCACTCAAACCACGTTCACAACTAACAGCTCCTTTCCCCTATGTAATTATTCAAATACATTTAATTGCATCCCACTATCTCTTCGCTGTCATCATTATTATTATAAACACACAACTTTTAAATTACATATTATAGTATTTCGAGTAAATTACCGAGGTTACTTTGACTAGGGTTTCGTTTCGTCTGAGTGTTACTAACTTTTTTTACTTGTTTAAATCTTGAATATATAATCATTTACAGTTCCACGTCGAAAAATTCCATGGAAGTAACCCCCGGAAATTTCATGGAACTTCTCCATGGAATTTCCGTGGAGTTTCCATGGAAATTCTGCAAATTTTTTATTTTAAAAATATTTTAACATTTCCAGTTTTGTCATAGGTCAGGAAAATCAGGGAAAAATCAGGGATTTTTATTAAAGTACTTGAAAAAATTTGAATTTTGAAGAAGTTACAAATGATTGCAGAAATTCAATTATTTTCAAAAGTAATAAAATTCTTCGCAGAAATTCAATTTTGTTCAAAAATTTTTAAAAATACCACGTCAAAATTTCAATTATCTTTAAAAATAATAAAATTCTTCTCCAAAATTCAATTATTTTCAAAAATTTTAATCAAATTCTTGGTAAAAGTTTTAATTACTTTAAAAAATTTTTCTCCATTCGATCATTTTCAATATCTACTATTTTATAATAAAATTTTTCAGAAGATTTCAATTATTTAAAAAAAGTGTTAATAAAATTTAAAGCAAACATTGCATTATTTTCAAAAATAAAATTTTTTACCGAGATTCAATTATTTACATGAATAATAAAACTCATAATTGAATTTCAATTATTTTTAATAAAATTTTAATCGAATTCCTCGAAAAATGTAATTATTCTTGAAGATTTTATTAAAATTCGTCGAAAAAATTAAATTTTATAAAAATTTGTTAATAAAATTCTTTACGAGGATTCAATTTTAAAAAACATTTATTTATTCAATAAATTATTTATTTTTGTATTTAAATAATTGAATTCTCGTAGAATTGTCTAATAAAAATTGAAGTAAAAATGAATTTCAGTTAAAATTTTATATTATAATTGAATATTTAAAGAATTATAGCGTGAATTTTTAGAAATAATTGAATTTTGAAAAAGTTTCAAATTAAAATCTTTAAATATCTGAATTTTTCATATTTTTAATTATCAATTCTGTGGAATTAATTTTTTTAAAAAAAATATTTGAAGTTTTTATTTTCTAATGAAAATTTTTAATTGAAGAATTTCCGAATAATTGAAATTTTGTAAAATTAAATTGTATACAAATGAATTTGAAAATTTTCAAAGCACTTTTTCAAAAATTATTAAAAATAATGGATTTATGGAAAAATTTTAATTAAAAACAAGAAGAAAATTTAATTTTGGAAAAGTTAGAAATTATTGCAGAAATTATTTTCAAAAATAATAAAATTCATCTTAGGGATTCAATTATTTTCATAAGTAATAAAACTCATTGGAGAATTTTAATTATTTTTAATACAATTTTAATCGAATTCCTCGAAAAATGTAATTAATTATTCTTACAAATTTGATTAAAATTAGTCCACAGAATTAAAAATTTGTCGAAGAAATTCTTTATGAGAATTGAATTTTGAGAAACATTCAAAAAATCAATAAATTATTTATTTTTGTATTTAAAGAATTGAATTCTCGTAGAATTTTCTTATAAAAATTGATTCAAAAATGAATTTCAGTTAAAATTTTACATAATAATTGAATATTAAAAGCATTATAGCATGAATTTTCAAAAATTATTGGATTTTGAATATTTTTAAAAATAATTACATTTTTTGAAGAATTCAGTTCTTGTTAAGAATTTTTATTATATATTTTTTTTTTAAATAATTGAAGTCCTGTAAAGAATTTTATTATTTATGAAAATAATTGAATTCTTGCAACGCATTTTATTACATTTTTTTTAAATAATTGAATTCATTTAAAAAATTTTATTAAAATAGTAGATTTTGAAAATAAATTTGAATTTCAGCGAAAAATTTCTCATTATTTGTGAAATGTAATTGAATTCTCGCAAAATATTTTTGAAAATAATTAAAGTTTTTGAGGAATTTATTTAAAATTGTATTAAAAATAATTGAATTCATGTGAAAAATTTTATTACTTGTAAAAAGAATTTAATTCTTGGAAGGACTTTATTAAAATTTTTGTAATTACCTATACTTTAATTTTTTTTCTTGTTTGAAATATTTTATGGAAATTTAAATTATTACAAAACATGAAGATATCAATAACTCCGAGTCTTCGACTGGGAGTGATCGCTATCTTTATGTTTTATAATAATATTCTTATAATTTGTAGAAGTTCATAAAGGTTTTCATTCGAAATTTTTTGTAAATCTTAATTCCTGTGGAATAATAAGAATGATTAAATATTTATTCAAGAAAGAATTTATTAATTTCTTCAACAATTTATTGTTTAAATAGTAAACATTTAGTATTTATGTAGGTAATAATAAAAGTAATTTAATTATTTTTTTTTGTAAATTTTTAAAATAATTTTTCTTAGTATTTTTTTAATATTTAAATTTATTGATAAAAATAATATTATTTATCAATTTATTTCTTTATTTATTGAAATACACAGGCAGAGTTCCTTTAACAATATATTTTTAGTAATTTATTTTATTTATTTAATTATTTGAAAATATAGGCAGTTTTTCATGTTTTATAATAATATTATAATTTGTTGAATTTCATAAAGGTTTAAATTTAAAATTTTTTGAAAATGTTTAATGTCTGACTTAAACTGCTTTTTACTACTATTACCAAAATTCTAATTTCATTTATTATTACTAGTGCCAAAACTAATTTTTATGAAGTCTGATTGAAAATTGACTTCTACTACTGGAATACTAAGTATCAACAATTTTTAATATTTTGTCTGAGTGGAACTATATTTTACTATACTTAAATTTGAATTGTGAAATTTATTTGTCTGACTGGACACTGACTTTTACCACTGTTGATTTTACAATCAAAAAATGGTAAATGTCTTACTGAAACTGCTATTTACTATTATTACAATAAATATAATAAATAATTAATAATTAATAATAATAAATGATTATTATTATTTAATGCATCAAGTCTGACTTAAAATTGACATCTACTACTTAAATACTTCAATATCAAGAATTATTATTTTGTCTTACTGACACTCTATTTTAACACTGGTTTTCGATTTATACATTTTAACTTAAAAAATTAATAAATCTCAATTTAACTAGTTTTTACGAAACTGTATTAAATTCTTTAGTAAATTAAAAAAAAATATTTTCGATGTCTAAAACAGTCATCAGATATTTTTGAAATTTTTATATTACAGTTAAGAAGAAGAAAATTAAAAATTGAAGGAGAAAAAATAAATGAATAAAAAATAAAAGAAGTAACAAAAAGTAAAATGAAAAAAATAAAAAAGTCTATATTTAGAAAAGAATTTATTATAAAAAATAGAATATCTTGAGAAAAGAATATTGAGTAGTTAAAAATAACTAAAGGATCGACGAATTGTCAACTATCAAAATAGTCGTTAACAGTATTGATTGAAAAAAGTATTCTATTCTACTTTCTGTATATTTTTATCAGTAAATAGAAGTTTTTTTTTTTAAATTTAGTTTCGTGCCTGAGTGCTTTGGTTACATGTCATGTGGACTATTTTCCCAACCAGTAAAATGTTGGTTATGTCATTTAGACTATGGGTTTACAGTCATGAAATGCGTTCTTTTTTTTACATACGATAAACGCCCCATATACACGACACTTGTAACATTTTTTATTTGCTCTTTTTTTCAATTGCAATGTTTACTTTCGCAAATTATTCACTACGGGAATGAAACTTAGTTATGTAGCCGCACATGTTCAAATGGTAGTTACTCTCCTTTATATACACATATACATAGATATATATATATATATATAGAAGAAACTTACATTTACCGACATAATGACTAAGAGTTTTCATTTGCTTTTGTCTGAGAATGTTTCCTTGAAAAAGAAAATTGTGTTCTTTGAAAGCTTACATGAGGCTTTCTTAGTTGATTAAAACTTTTTATTGATTGTGAAAACAATTTCACAACAATTGTAGAAGATAATTTCGCATGTGTAATTTGTGTTTCCTTTTTAGAGTAAATAAATGAATTTTTAATTTTTTTGTTTTTCTGTTATTCTGATATTTACTTGTAATACTTTTTTTTATTACTTTTTCTATAGAGGATGATTTTAGATGATTTATTACTTTGTTATTGGAGAGTAAAATATTTTATTAGAGTATAAAAAAATAAAAAAAAGGGTTATGCTTTGAATGTTTGATAGCAATTTAATTCTACTACTGATTTTTTAGGAATATAGACGAAATTAGGTAACATTTATCAAAAAAAAAAAAATGGGAATTAAAACATTTTTTTTAATTCAATAAATAATTTGAAGAAGTTTAGAAATATTTGTCTGACTAATAGTGACTTTTACTACTGATATATATTTGATATTTAAAAAAGCAAACAGCAAAGCTTGTCTGACTAAACTGACTTTTACTACTAATAAATTCAACAATGTTCGAAAATTAAAAAAAATTCTCGTCAAATTTCAATTATCTTTAGAATCAATTCAATTATTCAATAAATTATTTTTTTGCGTTACAAATTATTGCAGTTCAAAAATAATAAGATTCTTCTTAGGGATTCAATTATTCTCACAAACAATAAAACTTTTCGCAAAATTTTAATTATTTTTAAAACAATTTTAAAATAAATTTCTTGGAAAATGTAACTATTTTTTAAATTTTTGTTAAAATTCGTCGAGAAAATTCACTTATTTAAAAATTTATTTCATAAAATTCTTTACGAGCATTCGATTTTAAGAAACATTCAATTAATAAATTATTTATTTTTGTATTTAAATAATTGCATTCAAGTAGAATTTTCTAAAAAAAATTGATTTAAAAATGAATTTTAATTAAAATTTTACATAATAATTGAATATTAAGAGCATTTTAGGATAAATTTTTAGAAATAATTGAATTTAGAAATGGTTTAATTTTAAAAATTGGCAAAATTTTAACTACTTTCAAAAATTTTGGACAATTCAATGATTTTCATTAACTACTATTTTAATAAAATTTTCTAAAAGAATTCAATTATTTAGAATAAATTTAATTATTTTCATAAATAATAAAAATTTCACAGGAATTCAATTATTTTCACATTTTTTTTTATTAATTTCTTCGCAATAATTCAATTATTTTAATGAATAATAGCATTTTTATAGGGATTCAATTATTTTCACAAATTATGAAACTCATCGCAGTATTTCAATTATTTTTAATTCAATTTTAATCAAATTTCTCTAAAAATGTAATGTTTCTTAAAATTTTTATTAAAATTCGTTGATAAAATTCTTTATGAGAATTCAATTTTAAGAAATATTCAATTATTCAATAAATTATTTATTTTTGTATTTAAATAGTTTAATTCCAGTAGAATTTCCTAATAAAAATTGATTTAAAAATGAATTTCGGTTAAAATTTTAGATAATTATTGAATATTAAAAGCAACAAAGCGTGAATTTTCAATAATAATATAATTTTGAATATATTTTTTTTGACAATAATTACATTTTTCGAAGAATTTACTTAAAATTATATTAAAAATAATTAAAATCCTGTGAAGAATTTTATTATTTAGGAGAATAATTCAATTTTTGTAAAGAATTTTTATTACATTCTTTTTAAATAATTGAAGTTCTGTAAAGAATTTTATTTTTTATGAAAATAGTTTAATTCTTGCAACGAATATTTATTAAAATTTTTTTTAAATAATTGAAATCCTGTTAAGAATTGTATTATTTATGAAAATAATGTAATTCTTGCAACTCATTTTATTATATTTTTTTTTCAATAATTGAATTCATTTAAGAAATTTTATTAAAATAGTAGATTTTGAAAATAAATTTGAATTTCAGCGAAGAATTTTATTATTTGTGAAATGTAATTGACTTGTTGCAAAATATTTTTGAAAATAATTAAATTTTTTGAAGAATTTATTTTAAATTGTATTAATTAATTTCTTTGAAAAATTTTAATTGAACTTTTTTATATTATTTGAAATTTTTATTTTTTAATATATAGGAACAATTTACAAGGAATTGAAATTCGTAAAATTGAATATTGTAAACAAATGGATTTGAAAACTGTCAAAGATCTTAATTTCGAAAATTAATTGATTTAAAAAAGAATATTATTTAAAAATTCTTAAAAATAATAATGGAATTGAAATCATAAAAATAATTTTGAAGAAGCAGAATATTCTTATAATATATAATAATAGTTTTATTAATTTCCCATCTTCATGTTTTATAGTTATGAAGAATTTAATTTATAGTTTTAAGTAAAATTTTCTTTTATTTGACTCGGACTGTTTAAACTCTCTAAATTTGAATTGGTAAAAATGTTTACTAATTTTAATAAGTAGCTGACTTTTTGCTTTTGAATTAGTAGATTTTACTAATAAATAGTAATTTCTACTAATTTTTTAGTAAAATTTACTAATTCAAAAGCAAAAACTCAGTCACTAATTCAAATTAGTGAACATTTTTACTAATTCAAATTTAGAGAGTATTTTTGACAGTAATAATTGGTCCGTCAATGGTCCATAATTTTTTATTTTTGGTCCGTAAAGTCCGTATTATTAAATACTTTCTCTTGTTCGAGTCCTGGAATTACAATCACGAAATATTATTAAGAAATACTATTAGAATAGTATTAGGAAATATTATTAAGAAATACTATTAGAATAGTATTAGGAAATATTATTAAGAAATACTATTAGAATAGTATTACGAAATATTATTAAGAAATACTATTAGAATAGTATTACGAAATATTACTAAGAAATAAATACTATTAGAATACTATTACGAAATAGTATTGCAATACTATTAGAAAAAAGGAAACGTTTTTAAGTCAATATGAGTGACGTTATTATATGTTATATACCATTAATAGACGAGAAAATACATTTTCAATAAATGGAGTAAAAAAAAAAAATATAAATAAAGCAAAGAAATGTCAGGAAGCGAAAATAGCCATCTAAAGACTCTTTCTCTGTGCCTTTTTTTACTTTTTCTCTCTAACAAGATTGCTTTTGAAGTTCGTTTTAAACTAATAAAAAAGTGAGGCAATAGAATAGGGTCACGATTTACGGGCGGAAATTAGCTGGCCAAAGGACATCTCCAATTCCCAAAGGGGGCATTCGGCTTGAGTGTTTAAAAGGACGCAAAGCTTTTTCCAAAGCAACGAACAATAGAAGGAAATAGGAGTTGAAGTCTGATGTTGTTGCTAGCGGG
Organism: Leptopilina heterotoma; assembly: GCF_015476425.1. Lineage (NCBI taxonomy): Eukaryota > Metazoa > Arthropoda > Insecta > Hymenoptera > Figitidae > Leptopilina > Leptopilina heterotoma. Next base: position 5,994,773 of record NW_025111138.1, read on the forward strand.
TTGGCTAAAGTAAAAAAGTGCAAGAAGGAAGTTGGTTGGATGACATTCGAGAGCTGAAGATACAAGTAACCTTTATTTCCTGGCGAGTTACGACTGGATGTGCGGGCGGGCCTTGTCCATTGTACCGTTCTATGGTCAGGACACGTAACGGTCCTTGCAGGCTGCTTTCACGAGATCTTCCAAGATCTCTGGTGTAGAAGAACGACAAGAACATAAAGGAAGAACGATTTTCAGAGGAGGGCCTCTTTGATTTCTTTTCCTCGTTTTCCCCCCTTTTTCCCTTTTTTCCTTTTTTTTCTTTCCTTTTTTTTCTACAACACTGGTCACTATCCACCTTTTAAGACCCGGACTTTGGAAGGAGAAAAGAGGTTGGAGAATGTAGGTAAAAGGGGTGGGGGAGAGTGAAAGAGAGAGAGAGGTGGAGGATAGAATTCAGACGAATCTTCACGCTATCGATTTCATGTTCGAAATAAAAGGTGAACGATTCCATTGCTCTCATTTTATAAACCTGCAGAGAAGATGTATTATTATTGGAGAGTCTGCTTTTAAGATACAAAAATTATATTCTAGTTCTCTCTTTTCTTTTTCTTTTGGAAAAAAATAATAATAATTTAATAGAGAAAATTAGTTTAATGAAGAAAATATTTTTCTTATTAAAGAATTAAAGTACTTTAGTACTTTAGTAAACTAAAGAATTAAAATAATTAAAGTACTTTAGAAGTTTTCTAAATTAAAAACAATTAGAAATTTTTACAAACTGTGGTAAAGACTGTAAGTAGTAGAGACAATTTTTAGTCAGACAAAACGCATTCTCTTCAATTTTTTACTATAGAAATAGTAGTAAAATACTATTTTAGTCAGACAAAAATATATAAATTTAATAGTTTTGACATCCAGGGTAAAAGTTTGAACATATTTTCATAACCTACATTACAGTAATAATTTAATTAATTATTAAAAATAATGGATATGTAGAAGAATTTTAGTTACAAACACTAAAAAAATTGAATTTTGAAGAAGTTAGAAATTATTGCAGGAATTCAATTATTCCCAAAAGTAATAAAATTCTTATCACAAAATTCAATTATGTTCAAAATTTACAAAAAAATTGGGACAAAATCCCAACTATCTTACTTTATAAATAAAAAAATTCTTCAAAATTCAATTATTATTTTCAGAAATTTGAATAAAATTCTTGTCAAAATTTCAATTATTTTCAAAAATTTTCCATATTTCAATGATTTTCAATATCTACTATTTTAATAGAATTTTTAAAAAGAATTCAATTGAAAAAATTTTTTAATAAAATTCTACGCAAACATTTAATTGTTTTCATAAATAATAAAAATTTCTCACAGGAATTCAAATATTTACAAATTTTTTATAAGTTTCTTCAATTTTTCAAAAGAATTCAATTATTTAAAAAATTTGTAATAAAATTCTACGCAAACCTTTAATTATTTTTATTAATTAATAAAAATTTCACAGGAATTCAATTATTTAGAAATTTTTTATAAATTTCTTCGCAATCATTCAATTGTTTTCAAGAGTAATAAAATTTTTCGCAGAAATTTAATTATGTTCAAAAGTAATAAAATGCTTCTTAGGAATTCAATTATTTTCAGAAATAATAAAATTCATCGCAGAAATTCAATTATTTTTAATACAATTTTAAATAAATTCCTTGAAAAATGTAACTATTCTAAAAATAATAAATAATAAACTATTTTAAAAATTTTTATTGAAATTTGTTAAAAGAATTCAATTATTTAAAAATTTGTTAATAAAATTCTTCATAAGAATTAAATTTTCAGAAATATTTAATTTTTCAATAAATAATTTACTTCATGTATATAAATAATTGAATTCCTGTAGAATTTTCTAATAAAAATTGATTTGAAAATTAATTTTAGTTTAAATTTTAGATAATAATAGAATATGAAAAAAATGTTTAAGAAGTTACAGTAACAATATTCTTATAATATAAAATAATTATTTTATCTCTCGAACAACTTTAATTATTTATTATAAAACATGAAGAAATCGATCACTCCGAGTCTTCGACTCGGAGCAATCGATATCTTTACGTTTTATAACAATATTTTTAAAGTTGTTTAATTTCAAAAAAGTTTGAATTTGAAATTTTTTAAAATCTTAATTCCTGTAGGAAAATAATAATAATTAAATATTTAAAATATTTAGAAAAGAAATTATTGTTTTCGAATAATTATACAATTAAAGATATTCGTAAATAAATTTAACAGAACATTTTTTCCAATAAAATTTTTTCCTTAATTTATAAAAATTGGAAAACTTTTAGTTTCATTTTCCTTTTTTAGTTTTATTTTCTAATTGACAAATATAATTTATAAACATTTTTTTTGCTTTATTTTTTAAAAAACTTTGAATTTTATTAAAACAATTGAAATTAAGAAATAGAATTGATGCAAATTATTTCCTTATGAAATATTTTGAAATATTTTTTTTAGTAGTAAAATCGACAGTAGTATGAGTCAGACTCGAGTCAGACATTTTAAATGAATAATTGGAATATCAGTAGTAAAATATAAAATAGTCAGACAAAATGTAATAAACCTTTGATACTTCAGTCTTTAAGTAGTAGAAGTCATTTTTCCGTCAGACATGCACCATAATTTTGGTAATAGTACTACAAAAGGTTTGAGACAGTATTAATAAGTAAAATTCGAATATCAGTAGTAAAATATATTTTTAGTCAGACAGAATATTAAACATTTTTGATACTTTGTATTCAAGTAGTAGGGGTCAATTTTTGGTCAGACTTCATGCAACATAATTCGTGCAATTTTTTTCTATTAGTACAATTTATAGAAGTAAAAATCAATTTTTAGTCAAACCTTCAAAAATTATAATTCGAATTTTAGTAGTAAAATATAATTTTAGGCAGATATAATATAAAAAATTTTGATATTGAAGTAAAAGAAGTATTAGAAGTCATTTTTCAGTCAGACATCACGTATCATAATTTTGTTACAAGTAGTGAAAAATGTTCGAGTCAGACGAAAATTGTCATAATTTTGATACTAGTAGTCAAAAAAACAGTTTCAGTCAGACATTTAATTTTTTCTAGTAGTTAAATCGATAGTAGTAATATTAGGTATCGAGTCAGACATTTTTTATGTTAAATTCGATTATCAGTAGTACAATATAAGTTTAGTCAGACAAAATAGAAACAAATTTTTTAATTTTAATTTTCAAGTAGTAAATGTCGCGTTTTAGTCAGACATCCATTATAATTTTTGTATTAGTAGTAATAAATAGTCGTACTTAAATTTGACCTAATTTTAAATATCAGTAGAGAAAGTTGTGACTGACTTTTTGCTTTTGAATTGGCAGATTTTACTAATAAATAGTCGTTTCTACTAATTTAATAGTAAAATTTACTAATTAAAAAGCAAAAAGTCAGTCACTAATTCCAAATAGTAAACATTTTTACTAATTCAAATTTAGAAAGTAATAAAGTACAAGTAGTAGAGTATTATTTCAGTTAGACGGTCTTTCAGAAATTTTTTATAATTAGTATTTAAGTAGTAGAAGTCATTTTTTAGTCGGACATCATGCAGCTTACTTTCAGTAGTACTAGTAGTAAAAACAAGTTTCAGTCAGACTTTATTTTTTATAATTTTTTTAATATTTAAAAAAAAATACAATCAAGTAGTTTCTGATAATAATTTTTTGTCAGTAGAAAAATGCAGTTTCAATCAGACCAAACGTTAAAAATATGTTGTTTTCTTTATTTCGTTAGAATTGAATTAAATTTTGTCAAGCTTGGCTGCTTTAAATTTCCTAAGAAGTGTACTTGTTACTTATTCTTTCAACTTTCACCTCTGCAAGATTATACACTGTAGATATGGTTTTTAGATGAAGAGTGTAGTTGAAAATGGTTGGAGGGAGAGAGTAACCTCAGCGTCAAGTCTCAAAGTGGTTTAAGGTCCCGTAGTCCAAGCTCTAAGTTATCTAAGGATAACGTTGAGATTAGTGCTCGAGGAGTAATGTTAATGCATCTTGTTGTCGTTGCGTTAAGTTGTTGCTTACGCGAAGGTGCAATCTTGAGTTTGAGGTCCTTAAGGAGGTGCGCGGCGAACTGCAAACTTTGGATTTAACCGCATCTCGTATTCACAAGCTGGTCTTGGGAAAACGTTCTCTCTCCATCTCTCTCTCTCTCTCTTTCTCGCTCTCTTTTCCTCTCAAAACCATTAAGGAATAGAAAACATAAGTTGGTACTTTAGATCTTGAAAACACAATGATTTATATACAGATTCTTCTTGAGTTCTTTTCGTTCAGTTTGATTATCTCTTCTGAAAATTATCATGTTTTTATCTTTTTTCTACTTTTTCACAAACTTGTCTTCTTTGCCCGATGACGAATCGATTTTATTGGAAATTTTTTTAAATTCCTCTAAATTATAAAATTGGATTTTACTTTTTTGCTTGAAATTTTGTTCATTATTTAAATTGAAGTTAAATAAGTTATAGAATTTTTTTTATTACAACGACTCAAATCAAGTGAATTTAATTCTCTAAAATATTAATTTTATAATTGAAATTTTTATTTTATAATTGAAATTTTAATTTTATTATTCTAACAGACTTCTAAAAGTATACTGAAAAAATTAAATTTTTAGAATTTTGTGTCTTTTTTGTTTGCCTCATAAGCTATGAAATTACCACAAATTAATTGTTAATAATAGTGGATTTATAGAAGAAATTTAGTTAAAAACACTATTGTGACAAATGATTGCAAAAGTTCAATTACTTTCAAAGTTAATAAAATTCTTCTTCAAAATTTAATTATTTACAAAAATTTTAATAAAATTCTTGGCAAAATTTCAATTATTTTCAAAAATTTCCCTCAATTCAATGATTTTCAATATCTACCTATTTTAATAAAATTTTCCAAAAGAATTCCATTATTCAACAACAATTGAATAAAATTCTACGCAAACATTCAATTATTTTCATAAATTAATAAAAATTGCAAAGGAATTTAATTATTTACAAAATTTTTTATAAATTTCTTCGCAATCATTCAATTGTTTTCAATAGTAATAAAATTTTTTCGCAGAAATTTAATTAAGTTAAAAAGTAATAAAATGCTTCTTAGGAATTCAATTATTTTCATAAATAATAAAACTCATCGGAGAATTTTAATTATTTTTAATACAATCTTAATCAAATTTTATGAAAAAATTTTATTAAAATTTGTCAAAAGAATTCAATTATTTTAAAATTTGGTAATACAATTTTTTATAACGAATAAATTTTAAGAAACATTCAATTATTCAATAAATAATTTACTTTTGTATTTAAATAATTAAATTCTTGTAGAATTTTCTAATAAAAATTAATTTAAAAATGAATTTTTTAAAAATAAAATTAGCAATTTTAAAAATAATAAACTTTAAGAATTTTCTATTTTGAATTTTTGATGCAAATACATTTAAAAAAATTCAATTTTTGAGAAATTAGAAATAATTGCAGAAATTCAATTATTTTCAAAAGAAATAAAAATCTTATTACAAAATTCAATTATGTTCAAAATTTGCAAAAAATTCTCGTAAAAATCCCAATTATCTTTATAAATAACAAAATTCTTCTCCAAAGTTCAATTATTTTCATAAATGTCAAAAAAATTCTTGTCCTAATTTCAATTATTTTCAAAAATAAAATGCATTTTTCTATAATTTCAATGATTTTCAATATCTACTATTTTAATAAAATTTCCCAAAAAGAATTCAATTATTTAAAAAAAATTTAATAAAATTGTACCTATGCAAACATTTAATTATTCTCATAAATAACAAAAATTTCACAAAAATTCAATTATTTTCATAAATAATAAATTTTTTTAAAGAATTCAATTATTATTTTCGTAAAAAATAATTAAAAATTCTAGAAAATAATAATCGAATTAAAATGTTGAAAATAATTTTGATAAAGTTACAGTAAATATTTTTTATTTATAAAAGAAGTTTTTGATGTTTTTGAATAATTTTGTAATTAAAGAAATTCGTAAATAAATAGTACCAGAACATTTCGAGTAAAATTTTTTACTTTATTTTTTAAAAATTCAAAAATTTTAATTTCCAATTAAAATTTGCAATTGACAAATAGAATTTATAAACATTTTTTTCTTTTATTTTTAAAAAACTTTTAATTTTATTGAAACAATTGTAATTAAAAAATAGAAATTATTTAAATTATTTCCTTATGAAAATTGAAAATTTTCTACAAGAAATATTAAGAAACGGGAATATGTAATATTTTTTTTCCCAAAATAAAAGAATGAGTTTGTGAACAATATTGTTATTAAAAAATAAAAATTATGCATAAAATGGGTATTTATTTCTCATTTCTTAATCATAATTTTTTAACAATTTTCTATTTTTTATAAATAAAAAGGAGAAAAATTTGTATAATTTAGATCAGTCAAACGAAATTTATTATAGAAAAAAGCATATAACAAACAAAATGGGTATATTTTTCATTTGTTAATAATAATTTTTTTATTAATTTTTAATATTATTTTCTTATAAAGAAAAAATACCTGCATATTTTCGATTTTTTAAACAATATTTTTTAAAGAAGAAAAAAAACAAAAGCATACACAAAAACTAACTTTAAACTGCGGACAGAATGAATGAAAGAATATGAAGATTAATATATAGTTAATTTATTATGAAGGAGTTTACACCGTAAGCCTTAAATATAAGCCTCCGCGCGCATAAACAGATATACCTCCAGGAGCATATATTTGCGCCTGCGCGAACACGTGGTCAAGGCAAACTCTTTCACAACACAGCTGCAGGCAAACACTTTGCGCAGACGCAAGTATATCCTCATGGAGGCATATCCGTTTATGCTCGCGGAGGCTTATATTTAAGGCTTACGGTGTAAACTCCTTCTATCGTAAATATATTTTTTATTGTTCGACATTTTTCAAAGTTTTTATAAATTTTTCGTGATACATTTTTACAGTTTCCTTGAAAGTATCAAATTGATAAAGTGGATCAAATTAATGCGAAAAATTTTGAATCAATTTTTTATTTGATCGACAGTTTTGGTATCAATTTGTTGCAATTTGATACTTTTAAAGTTAACAGTGATATAAATATATTTTTTAATAGATTTCTTTATAGATTTTTAATAAATTTTTTAATAGATATTTTAATAGATTTTTTAATACATTTTTAAAATACTTTTTTTTTCTCAATATAATTCAATTATCCTCGGAAATAATACAAAATTCAAGCCGTGCGAGTCAATTAAATTAACTTAATCGAAGTTTTCAAATAAAATTAATTCCCCCTTTCTCGCATCAGTCGAATCTTAAAAGTTTTACGAGTAATGACCCTTTTTATATGAAAATAAAATTTATTCTTCAAATTAAAGCAAAAGTCTTTCCACCGACAAATGAGAGGTTGAAATTTTGTGCTTTCATTTTCTTGCGAAACGTAAGTATAGAAATCCTTCCGCTTATTTCGAATTTAGAGAGAAAGAGCGAGACAGATTTAACGGAGGAAGGGGGAGGGGGGAATAAACTTTATTATAAGCACGTCTAAAATAAAAGCTCCTCTTCGCGATTTTCTATTTCCTTATATGCGCTTCGGTGAATCTGTGTTTCCGCATCGAGGCGGAACAAGAAAAAGTAAAGGGTTGAGGAAAATAAAATGAAAGGCAAAGAAGAAGAAGGCACAAGAAGTGGTGGTGGTGGGGGAAAATAGAGAGGAGGGGGTGGGGGGGTATATACACTACCATGGGAATAAATCTTGTAAATCTCGCTGAACCTCACGTTAAAGAAGGCATTAAGGTGCACCAAGGCGCGCATTCCGCTCGTTGAATCCGCTCGTTTCTGTTGCGGATCGTCCTTAAGAGATTAATGAACAAGAAATAAACGAATGGTCCATCTTAAAATACGCACTACTCTCTCTCTTTCTCTCTCTCTCTCTCTTTTTTATATACACTTAAAATTACATTCAACTAGCGCGTTAAGCATCGTAACTTTCTTCTACACACTACACGTTCCACAAGTGTAAAAAAAGGAAAAAAAAAGAAACAAAAAAAGAAACGAAAAAAGATCAGAAAAAAAACAAAACTAGTAGATAAATAAAAGCATAAAAAAAAGAAAAACAATTATTCTTCTAAGAAAAAAATAAACACTTATACACACGTTTAGGAATCCGGGAGAAATCCAGGGATGCTGTGAAAGTACCGCACTGGTGTCGTAAAGATCGGAAAAGAGAAAATCGCAAACTATCTTTCACTCACTCTGTCTCTCTGTGTCTTTCTCCCTTCGTCTTTCTCGCGTGCGCGCAAAACTTTAAGATCCTTAAGATCAATCTCGTTTTAAGAGAATTTCAAATGAAACTTTCCTTCCATTTAATCCTAGAGACTCTGCTAGAAAGCGTAGCTTTGTTTACCGCAAGTATATATTGAAATTCTCCAACAGTCTAATCGAAATTTTAATTAAAATTTATTTGTTCGAATATAGTCTCTTCGCGGTGACACTCTCAGAAACAAAATTCTCATCTTAAATACAAAATCACTATTTTAAGGTGTACACTTGAAAAATGTTGATTAAAGTCAAATAAATTATCGCGTTGAAAGTAAAATTTAATTGAGGTGGAGGATTTCTTAATTTTATTGTCAGTAATTAATTAATAATTAATTAATAATAATAATAAACAAATTTATTTTTATTAATTAATTTTTTTAATGCCGTGTATAGAAAGAAAAAGAATTCTGATTTATTTTCCTGAGAAAGGGAGAAAAACTTTTTTTTAAAAAAGTGACATCGTTCGTGTCTATTTTTATCGACTTACAAATTAATACTAAAGGATTATTAAATCATTTTCATTATTTATTTACAATTTTTTTTTGACGGTAAAAAGTTTGTATTTTATATTAGTGTATTTATTTTTAATTGGATTTTGAAAAGAAAAAAGTATATATTTTCTGGGTGTCTACTAACCGGAATATCTGGGAAATAGTCGGGAATTTAATTTTACGGGAATATTTATACTGTCCTCTAAATTTGAATTCGTTAAAATTAATTAATTTGATAGTAAAAAATCAGTCACTGACTCAAATGTAGTATATGTAAATTAATTTTTAAAAAAATTACCGAATTTCTAGAAATTTTATTGAATTCAATTGAAGATATTTAAATTTGTTAAAGAATTTCATTAAAAACTTTTTAAATCGAATTTTCAAAGTGTTTCAATTTAATAATTGATAAATAATTTAATTTTATAAAGAGTCACATTCTAATGTAATTATGTTTCTTATTGCGAAGATTAATAATTACAATTTTTATTAGTTAATTTAAAAAAAAGGTACACACTGAATTTTTTTTAATAAAATTGGATTTTCACAAAGTTTTTATAAAAATTCTGAAAAATAAGATTTTTGAAATTTTTCTATTCTATTGTTTCAAGATAATTGAATTTTTATAAACAAATAATTAAAAGTTTTTGGAATAATTGATATTTCTTTACATTCTATTAAAAATAATTAAATTCTTTTAAAGAATTTAATTGGAATTTTTCGAAAATAATCAAGAAAAATTAGTCACCGTAATTATAATTTTATTTTTAGACATTTCTTCGCAATATATTCAATTATTTTTATAAATAGTAAAACTCATTGCAGAATTTTAATTATTTTTAATACAATTTTAATCGAATTCCTCGAAAAAAGTAATTATTTTTAAAAATTTTATTAAAATTCGTCGAAAGAATTGAATTATTTCTAAAAACTAAAAAAAACTCTTGTCAAGAATTCAATTATCTCCATAAATAGCAAAATTCTTTAGATTTATTTTAAAAAAATTCCTCGATAAATGTAATTATTTTTAAAAATTTTATTAAAATTCATCGAAAAAATTCAATTATTTCTAAAAAACTGAAAAAAAACTCTTCTCAAGAATTCAATTATGTCCATAAATAGCAAAATTCTTTAGATTTATTAAATTCTTTTGAATATTATTTAAAATCAATTCTTCACTAGAATTCAATTATTTTCATAAATTTCCATAAAATTCTAAAAAAACCAATTCAATTGTTTTGAAAAGTAATAAAATTCTTTGCAGAAATTCAATTATCTTTATAAATAATTAAATTGTTCTCCAGAATTCAATTATTTTTAAAAAATTTAATAAAATTCTACGCAAACATTTAATTATTTTCATAAATAATAACATTCTTTGGAAGGATTCCATTACCTTTATAAATAGTAAAATTCTTTGCAGATTATGATGCTGCAGCCTAGCACTATTGTTGTTCTTATATTTCAATAATTACTAGTACATCTGTACGAAAGGGCATTTATTTTTTGTAAGCCCGTTTATTACTTAAATAAATAAATAAATAAATAAATAAATTCAATTAGTATCAATACATTTTAATAAAATGAAATTAATTAAATTTGATGAGAAAATAGAAACAGGGAAAAATTAGGATAAAGTCGGGGAAAAAACGGGAAATAACCGGGAATTTTGTTGAATAAAAATAGTAGACACCCTGATTTTATAAAATACCTTTTTTAGCCTTTGAATATATAATCAGTAGTGAAGGTAAATTTTCAGTCAGACATTAATTATCGTAATTAGCAGTAAAAACGATAAGTATCAGTAAAATGTATAATTTGTAATTTTGAAATCACTAGTAAAATACATTTTTAAATAAAGCAAAATATTAAAAATTTTGAGAATTTAGTGTTTAAGTAGTAAAAGTCACTTTTCAGTCAGACATCACGCCTTATAATTTTTGTAATAGTAGTAAAAAACAGTTTCTGTCAGACATTTAAAATTTTTTAGTAGAAAAATGTACAGTAGTGAGAGTCACTCTTGAGTCAAACATTTAAAATGTATAATTTGAATATCAGTAGTAAAATAAAGTTTCAGTCAGACAAAATATTAGAAATTCTTAATTCTTAGTAGGTATTCAAGTAGTAGAAGTCAATTTTCGGTCATACTTCAGATATAATAATTAGTAGTAAAACTACATAAATAGCAGTAAAAAAGTGACTCGTAGTAGAGACTAGTTTTAGTCAGGTAAAAAGTTTTCTAGTTTTTGAAATTTTAATATCAGTAGTGAAAGACTTGTTGGGTCAGACAATTTTAAAAATTATCATTCAATTAATTTAATTAATTACAGTAAATTAATTTAATTTAGTGAAAAACATTTTTAATTCGTTAAAATTAATAAAAAAAACACCACTGACATAGTTTGTATCTATTTTTCTCTACATATAATCGAAAAATTATAAATTTATATTCATTATTTATTCACATTCTATATGACAGAGAAAAGTTTATAAATTATTTCGAAAAATGTTTCCAAGAGAAAAACATTTCTTTTTCAGAACGCTATCAAACTTTTCTATAACATTTATATATAAAAACTTGTAATTTTAAATAGAGATTAATTTTTTTGATGTTAAAATTTTAATGTTGTAGAAAACTCTCTAAATAAGCTTAATGATATTTATTAATAATTAATTATAATTCTCACCTCCTCCAAGGTAACAAATTTTTTTTAAAATACTTCAAATCTTCCTTTTTGAAGAAAAATTGAAGAATCGAAAATATTTTACACTCGCAGAAATATGAGATTTATTCTAAATTTAATAAATAAAGAGAAGAATTAAAAAAAATACAAAAAAATAAATTAAATTAAAATATAAAATAATTTATTTTGAAAATTTTGACAGAGAAAATAAACGAGAGTTTTAATTCAAGGTTAAATATTCAGCGTGAGAGATTTAGGGTTAAATATTTATAGGGTAAATATTGCGTTTAAACATTTATAAAGTAAATTATAAAAGTGAATATTCAATCAGAAAAATTCTTTTTTAACAAAAGTTATTACTTGTTTATTATTACTGTTATACTGTTTATAGAGGTGAAATACTATATTTTTTTTAAAGGGCAAGTAATGTAAGTTAATTAATTATTCAAGAAGAAATTGTGTCACCAGCAGCTTAATGACACTAGTAAATGCAACATTTGTTTGATCACAACAATTGTCTATCATTATTTGTCTTTATATTTTCTTCTCTTTTAAATTATTTATATATATTTTTTTACATACTTATTATATTAGGATAAGAATAGATTTTCAACAAAGGATTGAGGGCAAAATAAGGTAAAAGAAAAATTGTAATTTATATGATAAAATTTGTTGGATAATTTAAGTCAAATAAAGAAAAGCATATAGTAATAGAGAAGTAGAAACGGTCGTTGTCTCGACACAAATCGATAACACTAAAAAATCCACGAAGTTCACTTATAATACAGACTAGATAACCTTCTATGAGGGTAAAGGCATTGATCTACCTAATGTTGAAACAAGATTTTTAGGTGAATTCAATCGATTTCTTTTTACAGTAATAATAAAATTGGTGTCACTAAAGTTCTAAAAGTTTAAATAAAGAAAATTTGTTTATTTATCATTTAGATTTAAATTTTATTTTTCATAATAATTGATCGTTAAAAATAATTTATATTTTCGAAATATTTAATTTTATTTTGCTTCTTTATTTCAGTGTGTAATTTTAAAAAATATTTATATTAGAAGAATATTTCGTTCATTTAAGTGTTTGGAATATTTTTATCATTAAAATTAAGTAAATAAATAAATTAGATAAATTAAAACTTAAATAAAATTAAATGAATAAAAGTAATAAATTCTGTAAATAAATAATAGAAATAATAAAATTTAAATTTCGAATTTCATTTATAAATTTTAAAGAATATTTCCAATTTTAATATTTTTTCTTTTAATGATAATTTAGTTTCTTGAAAATTGAATTTTAAAAATTTCATTGTTGTAGAGAGAGAGACTATTTCATAAACAGGTTTTCTAGAGACAATGAGTGAACGTAAAAGATAAACTGTAAAATATCATGTACAAAAATGCCTCGAGCATTTTATATGGATTATTAAATTTGTTACAAAAACCATTTTTCAACTCTTTTCAACTTTTAGAAGTAACAATTTTCTAACTTCTATAAAGAAAAATGATTTCTAAATTTCGATTAAATTTGACATATCAAAATTATTTTACAAAAATTTTGCAAATGTTTTTTTTTTGTTAAATTAAATAAACTAAAATTGGAAATACTTATAAATTATATTTTAATAGATTATTAAATAGAATCCTAGTTCAATAACACATTTTCTAAATCAAATTAAAATTAAATGAAAAGTAATGGTAAATTTTTTTAATATTTAATTTAATTATGAAATTTAAAAATATAATTTTTAATATTCAATAGTTAGAGGTATTATTTAGTTATAATTAGTATAAATATTGGCAGTAATTTAAATATGTATATATATATTTTAATAATTGATTTTTAAAATTTATTTTAAATTTAACTGACAGTATTGGTAATTTTTTTAATGAAATAAATTTAAATATATAAATATTAAAAATACAATTTTTAATATTCAAGAATTATAGGTTATCTATTAATAATATTAATTAATTATGAATTATAAAGTCGAAATCTTCTTCCGTAATTAAGTAATTATTATTAATAAATTAATCTTAATAAATTAATATTAATAAATAAATATCAATAAATTTAAATTGGTAATTTAGTTTTTTAAATTACTTTATTAGTTTAGTTTGTTATTTTTGTTTATTAATTTAGTTTCTTAGCTTATTTTATTAATTTAAAATTTTTATTATTTAAGTAAAGAATTTCGATTTCTAATTATTTTAAAATAAATTCACTTTCTCAATAATGTGTAAAATTTTAATTACACCGAAGCAATTGCTCACGACAAGTTTTCTGTTTTTAGAAAAAAATGCCAGAAAAATCAATTTGTTTTCCTAGATTAAACTAAAAGTTAGGTTAATTAATTGCATATTAGGACAGATTTCGCGAGATTCAACTGTCTGATGTAAATTCCAAGGGGTCACATGTTCCCAGCTAATTAACGACAATTTTCAAATCGTATTTCCATTGATAGTTGGACCAGGAATGCAATATCGATAGATATGTCGAATGCAAATTGTGTTACGTTCCCACATACATTGTTCGTTTAAAAATATTTCAGGTGAATTAATAGATGGGGAAAATTTTTTTTTTTAATTAAATCGTGAATACGTCATCAAAAAAGGAAAAAAAAATTTAGAAAGGATTTATTAAAGTATATATTAAAACTAAAAATAAGAAATAGAAAATTTATTTATTTTACCATAATTTTGTTCATGAATCACAATTTTTTAAAGAAAATTATTATTTTGTTTTAGAAAAAGAGGAAAATTATTTGCACAATTATTATTTTTAATCTTATTTTTGGAATAGGATTTTTCACAGGAATTAAGACATTCAAAAATTTCAAATTCAAACCTTTTTTAAATTAAACAACTTATAAAATTATTTTTATAAAACATGAAGATATCGATTGCTCCGAGTCGAAGACTCGGAGTGATCGATTTCTTCTTGTTTTATAATAATAATTATTAAAGATGATCGAGTGATAAAATTATTATTTTATATTATAAAAATATTGTTACTGTATCTTCATAAAAATTATTTACATCATTTTAATTCAATTATTATTTTCTAGAATTTAAAATTATTTTTTATGATAATAATTGAATTCTTTAAAAAAAAAATTTATTATTTATGAAAATAATTGAATTTCCGTGAGATTTTTATTATTTATGAAAATAATTAAATGTTTGCATACAATTTTATTAAAATTTTTGTTAAATAATTCAATTCTTTTTGCAAAATTTTATTAAAATAGTAGATATTGAAAATCATTGAAATTAGAAAAATGCATTTTATTTTTGTAAATAATTGAAATTAGGACAAGAATTTTTGTGCCATTTACGAAAATAATTGAACTTTGGAGAAGAATTTTGTTATTTATAAAGATAATTGGGCTTTTTACGAGAATTTTTGCAAATTTTGAACATTGTTGAATTTTATAAGAAGAATTTTATTTTTTCTTTTGAAAATAATTGAATTTTGTCAATTATTTGTAATTTCTCTAAAATTGAATTTTTGTAGTGTTTTTAACAAAAATTTAAATTAGAAAATTTTTAAATTCTATTATTTTTAAAATTGATAATTTTATTCAAAAAAGGTTGTAAGAAGTTAGCAAGTAAGAATTGTTGCCAGTTAGTAATTATATTTAATTGGAAATTATATTTAATTAGAAATTATATTTAATTAGAAATTATATTTAATTAGAAATTATATTTAATAAGTACCTAGAAGTTATAATGTATTTTTAGTTTATTATTTATTTGGAGAATAAAAAATAATATTGTTTAGGCAAATACTTGTCAATGTTTGTCTTAAAATGTGTCTAATTATTTTATAATAATTTATTTTCTTCTTTTTGTTTCAGGTAAGTGGAAAAGTCTTCTTGAACAACATTTTATTCGAAATTCGTGAGTAACCCTAACAATTTTTTTTATATTGTAGGATTTATTAAAAAAAATAAATAAATATTTTTTTATTTTTGTTATATTTTGATTTTTCATTAACTTTCATATAATCAATGTTGTCTTAATTATTATTATTATATAATAAAAATTATTTAGTTTAAATAATTATTAGATTAAATTAAATATATTTTCTTTAAATAAAAATTATTTGATTCAGATAAATATATTGTTTTGCTTGAAGGAAAATATTTTCCAAAATGATAAAATCACCCTTCATATTATTCTCTTCGAATTTTAATATTTATAAATTTAAAAAAGTTGCCATATAAAAAGTTGAAAAGAGACTTGCAAAAAAAACTTTTATCCCATTTTCCATCATTGAAAAATGCATAAGAAGCAGTTATATTAAAGTTAAAGGGGAATTCTTTCTACCTTCTCATCAAAAATGCCAAAGTATTTAATACTAAAAACCTGATTCAATAATAAACTCTCGAAAAGTTAATTTATATCACACAGAAAAATGACATTTAGGTCTCAAGTACTATTTTTATTATATTTCTTTTATTTTCCCCGACTTCTTTTTTGCGTCCCCCCTTTTTTATTCCAGTTAAATTTACAAAGTCGTTTGGGCTCAAAGCAACCGTGAGTTTTTCTCTGTATATATCTATATATATATATATATATTCTTTGGAATTGAATTGCTGTGTGTATCCGGATGCACTCTATCTCTTTGACCCACTTGAGGGGCACAGAAGCGTGTTTGAAAGATACATTCGTGTGTAAAAGGTGAACTAGAAGCAAGTCACTGTGGAACTATACGTACACCGTAAGTGTAGCTTCTCATTGGGTGCTTGATTACATCTTCCAATTACGAATTGCTTCCCTTTCACATTTATAGAATTTCTTCTCTGTACCAAAAATTTCTTACCGAACAATAATGACAATAATGACAATAATTTTTGTATTTATTTTTCATTTTATTTTTTTTTTTGAATTAAGAGGTCAAAAAAAGCCTCTGGATAAATACAAAGCTGTACAATAATGCATACATAATACATTAACATGAATAATACTGTAGCATTAATGCTCGTAGCTTCGAAGTGTATTTTGTGATAATATTAATGATGATGGTGATGATGATAATATTAATAATTATATCGGTAATTAACTATTACTATTATTTATACCACTGGCCAAAGAAAAAAAAAGGTACAGAAACAGAGTTAATCATTATTACAAATTATTGATGTTCAAGTCTTTACCACTTATAAAATATTCAATAAAAACTGTTTTTACTACTGTTTGCACTGTTTGCACTGTTTGCACTACTTAAAATATAAATTTTTGACTAATTTTAAATTATTTTAATACTTATTCGAAAGTTTTCGTAGTTAAATGCATTTTGTCTGATCAAAAACGTTTTTTTTACTACTTTTATACAAAATTAGTAATAGTTTCATTGTTCCACTTTACTAAAATTGTTTGTACTACTTAAAAAAAATTTTTTTTTACTGATTTAAAGATATTTTAATACTAATTGAATAGTTTCAAATGTTAAAAGCGTTTTGTCTGACCATAAACCATTTTTACTACTTAAAATCGCAATTATAATAGTTTTATTGTACTGTCTGACTAAAATTGTTTGCACTACTTAAAAAATAAAAATCAGACTGGCTTTGAGTTATTTTAATATTAATTCGAAAGTTTTCAAAATTAAAATAGTTTTGTCTGATCAAAAACGTTTTTTACTACTTTATACAACATTAGTATAATAGTTTCATTGTTCTGCCTCAATAAAATTGTTTGTACTACTTAAAAAATTAATTTTTGACTGATTTAAAGATATTTTAATACTAATTCAAAAGTTCCAAATGTTAAAAGTGTTTTGTCTGATCAAAAACAATATTTACTACTTCATACCGTAATTATAATAGTTTTATTGTACTGTCTGACTAAAATTGTTTGCACTACTTAAAATATAAATTTTTTATAAATTTTAAGAAAATTAAATACAATTTGTCCGATTAAAAACGTTTCTTACTTTATATTACATTAATATTAGTTTAAATTTCTGTCTGACTTAAACTGTTTATACTACTTAAAATGTAAATTTTTACCTGATTTAAAATTAATTTACTACTAATCCAGAGTTTTTGAATTAAAAAGCATTGAGTCTGACTAAATTCTACTGTTACTACTTAGAAAGTAAAACTATATTCTATGCTTGTAGTATATTACTTAGATATATTTATTCTTTCTGACTAAATCTATTTTTATTTCAAAATTTCCAAAATAAAAAGCGTTCATTCTGACAAAAAATGTTTGTCACTAGTCTGTATTAAATTAATAAAAGTTTCATTGTTCTGTCTGATTAGAACTGTTCGTACTACTTAAAAAATAAAATTCATACTTAATCTAGTTTATTTTAATACTAATTCGAAAGTTTTCGAAATTAAAAGCGTTTTTTCTGATGAAAAACATTTTTTACTACTTTATACAATATTAGTAATAGTTTCTCTGTTCTGCGCCTAACTAACATTGGTTGCACTACTTAAAAAATAATTTTTGGCCTAATTATAAGTTAATTTACTCTACTAGTTTGAAAGTTTCCAAAATTAAAATCGATTTGTCTGATCAAAAACGATTTTTACTACTTTATATCACATAGTTTAAATTTGTGTCTGACTAAAACTGCTTTTACTACTTAAAATCTAAATTTTTACCTGATTCAAAATTATTCTACTACTAATCGAATGTTTTCGAATTAAAAAGTGCTGAGTCTGACTAAAAACTACTTTTACTACTTAGAAAGTAATTATTTGATACCAGTTTTTATTGCATATTTTGGATGTAAAAAAGACTTGAACATCAGTAATTTTTAATAATAATTGATTCTCTTTCTATATTTTTACTTCAAAAACTATAAACTAATAAATAAAATAATTATACTACTAACTAATTTAAAAATAATATTAATAATAATAACTATAATTAACTAAAATTACTATTATTGACTACTATATTTTACTATTATTAACAATTATATTAATATTAATAATAATAATACTCTTTAAATTGGAATTAGTTAAAATATTTACTAATTTCAATTAGTGACTGTTTTTTTGCTTTTAAATAAATAAATTTTACTAATAAATAGACATTTTTACAAATTTATTAGTAAAATTGATTAATTCAAAAACAAAAAGTCAGTCACTTATTGTAATAATTAAATAAAAAAAAATTATAATTAAATGAATAGTTTAGTAATAAATTAGTAGAAATGACTGTTTATTATTAAAATTTATTAATTTAAAAGAAAAAAAGTATCTCACTAATTCAAATTAATAAACACTTTTACTAATTCAAATTTAAAAAGTAATTGTAATAGTAAGAATAATAGTAGTAGTAATATTAATTTAAATTGTGTCTTACAACTTCATGCACTATACAAATTAAGTCGTTGACACAATTGTCTATCTTTCTGACGACAATCCATTAAAATTTTGTCACAACTTGACCTCTTGTTCCCATTTTTTCTTTTTTTTTGAGTCCACGAAAAATCGTATCCTTTTTACTTCATTTGGTGTCTCGTTAGACGAATCCGAGAAGTGCTTGAGCAAAAAAAAAAAATAATTTGCAGTATTTTAGTATAATGATAATGACGATAATGATGATATTTTTGACTCTCTTATATTTTTGTCCACTTTTTGGGAGTTTATTTAAGAAAAGACAGGGGAAAAAATATTAAAGAAAAATTATTTTCTATACACCGCTTTTATTTCGCTGTCGCCAAAAGGCTCTTGAAAGTGACACTGTAAACAATTTTCGTTTTTAGAGTATTTTCTAATTTCCCCAACGGCTACTTGTGTACAAACTTCTTAAGATGAAGTGGATTTGTTTTCAAATTAAAAGTGTCTCGTTTCTTTTGACATTGCATTCTTCTTTGATGTTCTTTAATTCGCCATGTCGACGTATTTATAATTTTATAATTTAGGGGGTCAAGGAGAGGATTTTTTTTTTTTAAATTGAAAGTTATTGATTGAACAAAAAAAAATTAATAAAAATTAATATAAAATAAAAAGTATTAATTAATAATTAATTATTATTATATTATCATGTAAATAAAATAATTATTTTTTTGCAACTTGTTAATTAATTTTTTTTCTATCGCCAGCTTTATTTATTAAGAGAAATATTTTACTTTCGTTAAATTAATTGACAATTTATGAAAGAAATTTCATTTCATTTATTCTCTTGGGAGAAAAATTCATTACAACATTGGATTTTTCGAATTTTCAATTTTAATTCCATTTATTTTCCTTGAGAAAAGTGAGAGAGAGAGAGAGAGAAAAAGATTTATTACAGCATCCAATTTTAAGAATTAAAAAAAACAAAACAATTTTTCAAGATTTTTTTTTCACAGTGATTGAAAAAGATGGATTTAAATGTAGACAATTTTGCCTTTAAGAAAGAGGAAGAGTGAAGAAAAAAATTAAAAATACTTATTATATTCAAGAAATTTAAAAATTAATTTTCTTCTTTCTAAAAATGAAAATAAATTATTATAATTTGAAAATTAATATTTTTTGGGGGTTTTTTCTCAGTTTTTTAAAAGTACTTTCCTGTCGCTTAATTTAGAGTCAAAATTTAAAATTATATTTCTTTTTTTCACAATTGAAAATTATTTTTCTTTTCAAAATTTTCCGAAATAATTTTATGTTACTAAATTTTCTGTTCGCTTAGTTTAGTGTAAAAATAAAAAATTAATTTTCTTCTCTTAAAGATTGGAAAATTAATTTTCTTCTTCAGGAAATGAAAAATTAATTATTTTCTTTTTAAAATTTTTTTTTTCTGTTGCTTAATTTAGAGTCACTTGTGTACCTATATTTAAATTTTAAATACTTGAGAATTCATGAGAAGTCATAAGTTGTTTCTACATTTATACAAGCCGTAAAAAAATCTTGAGAGCATGACGAAAAGCAACAAAACCATCGTCGCACGAATCGCCATAATAATTATCGTTGCGTTTGTTTCTCTCTCCCTCTCTTTCCCCCCCTCTTTTCTCTCTCGTGTACTTTCGTGCAACAGGTGGTTCCAAAGAACAAATCGTGCAGTATGACGACGACCCCTATCGAACGCCCACAAAATTACACGGCCAGGGAACGAAAATTCGACTTTATCTGTTGCTCGATTTGAAAGTTTTCTATTTTTCTTTATTTCTAGAAAAGAAAAACTTTCTATTCCTATATTTATAGCGATATATGAAAATAAAAGCCAAACAAAGAAGGCTATAATAAAAGGACAAAAAAAAATTTTGATAGAGCGATTTTTTTTAAGTTTTGTTAATAATTCATAATTAGTTAATATTTGAAGCAATAATTTATATCTTTTTATTTATTTTATTTACAAAACTAAACGGGACATTTTTTAAAATTATTTTTAATTTAATTTAATTATTTTTATTTTTAGTAAATTAATTTATTATTTTTAATTTAATTAAATTAGTTTTAACTCAAATTTAGTTAAATATTTATTTTAAAAAATAAACGAGACGATTTTATCTCTTTTAATTAATCATATTTTTTCCAAAAATGAATTTCAGGAAAAATTGAATTTTAATTTTCAAAAATATTGATGAAGTGTTAAAAAAATTTTTTCTCCAAAAACTATAAAAAAATTGATACGTTTTTATCTTTAGATTTTTTTTTTGAATTATTTATTGTATTCAGATTTGATTTATTTACCATTAGGAGCTTAAATTTAGAAAAAAAAACGAAATTCAATTTTCCTATCAAAAATGGAAATTTGTTTCGTTTCAAAGAAAAATCCTATTTGATTCTATACATGACGAATAGTTTGGTTTATTCATAAACTGTACGTTTTATTATAGATCAAAAAACTTTTACTAAAACAATGAATATTTTATTTTATTAAAAAATTTATTGGATTAACTAGAAAAAAATTTTTTTTCAACTCTATCGCGTGGAGAAATATATTTAATTATAAGTAAAAAAAAGAATTGATTTTGACATTTATTTAACGAGTAAAAATGAAAAAGAATTAAAATGAAATTCTAATAAAAAATAAAAATTATTGTCATTTATTAAAAGAGAATAAATGAAATGATTATAAATAAAAAAAATTCATTTTACCATTTATTTCAAAACCATAAATAAAAAGAAGTATTTTTTCATTTACTCAAAAGTTATAAATCTAAAAAATAACTTTTTGCATTTATATTAAAAAAAATGTAATTGTAAAAAATTGTTTTCGTTTATTTATATAAAGATAATTTTATTTTGAAAAGAGAGAAAAAATGTACTAAATCAAACTTCAATTGAGTAATTTGCATTTATTTATTATTTAAACACCTGAAATTAAAAAACGTTTCAAAATTAAAGTTTATGAAAAAATAATAAATGACTATTTGTGGATTGACGTAATAAATGACAATTGGATGAAAAGTAATTTTTGCTTGTATATTGTAATTACTAGTTTATAACACTTGATTTATTTACACAAGTGTTATAACGTTGTGAATTTATTGATTCACTGGAACCTTGTAATGTAGAGCGCGATAATAATGTCTGAGATTCTAAGAATGTTCAATATATCCTGATATCATATTTCAAAATGAATATTTAATCAAAGAAGATGAAATCACTTTTTTCGATATTTATAATGGAAACTTATTTATTATTAAATATTTTCTATTATATTTCCTCTGATACGATAATAATTATTATTTGATTTAAATTTAAATTTAATATTAAAATTAAAATTTGTATTTATTATAAAAGTAAAAATTATTATTTAATATTAAAATTAAAATTCTCATTTATTTCCAATTTTTATTTATTTTCAATTTTCATATTATTTTCAATTTTTATTTTATTTTAAATTAAAACAATAATTAAATTAATGACACTAAAAATTTAGAAATATTGTGTTTAAATTCTTCTCTACTTTTTTGGTATTTATTAACTTTTTATTAATCATAATGGTATCATATTCCTGTATCTTAATTTAGAGTCAAAAGTCAAACTTTATTTTCTTCTTTTTAAAATTGAAAATTAATATTCTTTTTTGAAAAATTGAAAATTCATTTACTTACTTGAATTATCTTTTCTTTTTTAAAAATATTCTTCTGTCGATTCATTTAGAGTCAAAATTAAAAATTAATTTTCTTTTTTCGTAATTGAAAAGCAATTTTCTTCTTTAAAAATTCAGAAATTAATTATTTCTTTTGAAAATTGAAAATTAATTTGTTTACTTGAATTTTTTTCACATTTTTTTCTGACATTTTTTTCTGTCGACTTATTTAAAGGCAAAATTGAATTTTCAAAAATGAAAATTAATTTTCTTCTTCTTAACATTGAAAATCAATATTTTATTTTTTGAATTTCTTTCTTGCAGTTGCATAGAATATTTTTCTGTCACTTAGTTTAGAATAAAAATAGTAAAATCAAATTTCTCCATTTTAAAATTGAAAATTAATTAATTTGCTTACTTAAATTTTCTTTCCAGTTATTTGAAATATATTTTTCTGTCAATTAATTTTGAGTCATAATTGAAAATTAATTTTCTTCTTTCTAAAATTAAAAACCTTTATTTTGAATCAAATAAATTTTTTTTCAGTGTACGAATAATACTACTAATTAACATATCAACAAAACATAACTAATATTGATTAAATAAATTAATAATTTATAGAAATAATTATTATTAACTAATTAATAAACATTTTGACTAAAATAATTAATTATTCAAAAGAAATTGAAAATTATTATTTTCAGTTTTTATATGGCATATAAAATTTTCAATTTTCTCTATAAAAATATTTGCTAAAATTTTTCAATATTATTATTATTTGTTAAAAAAAAGTATAGGAATTCTTTTTTGTGAATATATTTGACGAAGTTTTACATTATTCATGAGAGTATGTCAAAAGGATAGAAAACAACTTTTTTCATGATTTATACACTCTTGAAAAGAATCTTTGAGATGGGAAATCGATAGTGTGCGTTTAGTTTTCTTTTCAATTGAAAAAGTGTCTTTAATCGATGGATTTCTTCACGCGAAATTCCTCGGATTATTCGAAGATTATTTGAGGTTTACCTGAAATGTCAGATTAATGGTGCTTTTCTGAATTTTTCATTCTTCATTTTACTGTGCAAGCACTTCTTTGATTTCTTTTCAATATTTTATTTACTTTTTATTTATTTCTCGTGAACTTTAATTTTTAATTGATTTATTTCTCGTTAACTTTAATTTTTAATTTATTTATTTCTCGTTGACCTCGATTTTGAATTAATTTATTTTTTCCTAACTTCAATTTTTAATTTATTTGCTTTTCGTTAACTTCAATTTTTAATTTATTTGCTTTTCGTTAACTTCAATTTTCAATTTATTTATTATTTACTAACTTAAATTATTAATTTACTTGTCTTGCAATTTACAATTTATTTATTATTCGTTTACTTTAATTTTAAATTTATTTTCTTCTTGATAAAAATACTTTTGATATTATAATAATAATTATTGTTTACTTTAACAGTTTGTTTTAATTTTAGAATTGTATTATTATTGTATTATTTAGTTGAAATTGTATTTTTTACTGTAAGTAGTAAAGCCAAGTTCCAGTCAGACAGGAGATGAAATCTGTTTTTTTTTTATTAAATTCTTTTATTTCCGTGCAATAACAGTTTCTACTTTCGGAATTTTTTTTTTAGGAGAATGTTTTTTTTCTCGCATTTCTAGATTCAATTTTTATTTAGTTTTGAGAAAAATATAAACAATCTGTTTGGTTTAATTTTAGAGGGACAAAAAGAAAATTGAGACAATAAAATGAAAGAATAAAAGAATGATAAAATAAAAATAAATAGTAATAAATAGTAAAATTAAAAAATAGCAATAAATAAAAAGAATAAACTAAAAATAAATAATAAATAATGATAAATGATAAAATAAAAATTAAGAGTAATAAATAATAAAATAAGAATAAATAATTATAATAAAAAAAAAAAACGTACGAATGAAATAAAAAATAGATTTAGTCTTAAATTTCCTTTTTGGAAAATTGTGGCAATTTTTGGTAGTTTAGTAATTTGCGATTTAGTAATTCCAATAGGCTATTCATTAAAATTTGATTCACTGCGTAAACTCGAACTAATATTTAAAGGGGCGAATATTCATGCATATATGCCGATAATTTATTTGCAAATCATTTTGAAAATTTGGGTAATTAGTTATATAATTTGAAGGTAATTTAAGATTACCCAGGAGGCTTGTTTACGTTGGCGCATGGGAAGGAGTAATGTTAGTTGTTGTTTTAGAGTAGGGTCTGTGCTGATAAGCTGCATCATACCTACGAAGCTTTTGAGAAGACTCGAAATTTACTTCCGCATTTGCAAAGTTAGTACGAGGACCAGCCTGAACGACAGTTGGATGGACAGTTCTCCAACATGAAGGCTCGTCTATATATACATATTATTTCTCTCGAGTCTGCACTCGAAAAGCTTCTTCTAATTCACTTTTAGAGCAACGAGATTATCACGTTCACCTGAATCACAAAACTTTGCTCAAAAAAAGAAAAAAAATATTTTCGTTTTAATTTTTAGAAATATTAGAAAGTAACGTCTGACTAAAATTTTCTTTTACTACTGATACACCAGAAGTGTTATTTTATTTTGTAAATTACGAAATCAGTAAAAAAAAATTTCAAACATTTTTTTTTTTTTTTTTTTTTTGACTAGGTTGTACATTGTTGATAATTAATTATAGTCAGACATTCGAAATTTTACCATTTCGAATGTCTGACTAAAAATAATTTTTCTACTGATAATAAAAATATGTAAAATTCCCCTATATTTGTTAAATAAATGAAAAAAGTTGAAAAACTGGTATTAAAATTAATTTTTTTCCACGATTTTTGCTGGACTTCTAGTAACGTTTGTCATACTAAAAATGACTTTTACTACTGATTCGCAAATAATATTTGTCTAGCGATTTAGAAAACAAATTTTTGACATTTTTTTTAGTAAAATGCGAATGAAATTTAAAATTTTTTTTTAAATTTAAAGGAAAAAGTTTGAGTCAAAAAAATGTTCTGTTACATTTATTTACAAATTTCTTTCAATTTTTTCGAAAACATCAATAAATTTTTTTTAAAATAAATATTTAATTATTATTTTTTCATGGGAATTAAAATTCTTCAAAAGATTCAAATTCCAAACCTTTTTGAAATTAAACAACTTATAAAAAATTGTTATAAAACATGAAGAAATAGATCACTCCGAGTCTTCGACTCGGAGCAATCGATGTCTTCATGTTTTATAATAATTAAAGATGACCGAGTGATAAAATCATTAATTTATATTAAAACACTTTATAAAAAAAATTTTTTAATTAGTTTTTATGCAAATAATTGAATAATTGGGAAGATATTTATAAAACATTAGTAAGTAATTGAATTTTGCAGAAAAATGTTGATATTTACAAAGATAATTGAAATTTTGAAGAGAATTTAAAAAAAAAAATTTTGAAAATAATTGAATTTCTGTGAAGAATGTTTTTTACTTTTGAAGATAATTGAATTTTGCAAAAAATTTAGCAGAACTTTTGAAAATAATTAAATTTCCAGGATGAATTTTATTATTTAAAAAGATAAAAATTTTAACGAGAAATTTAAAAAAAATTTTGAAAATAATTTAATTTCTGCGAAGAATGTTATTACTTTTGAAAATAATTGAATTTCTAGGATAAATTTTATTATTTATAAAGATAATTGAAAATTTGCCAAGAATTTTATTGAAATTCTTTGCAAACAATTGAATTTCAGAGAAGAATTTTATTACTTTTGAAAATAATTGAATTCATGTGAATAATTTTATTAATTTTGGCAAATAATTGAATTTCTGTGGAGAATTTCACCGATAATAATTGAATTATAATAAATGATTTTAAAAAAAATTTTGAAAATAATTTAACTCTTTGGAAGAAATTTATCAAATTTTTTACAAATAATAGAATTACTGTGAAAAATTTTATTATTTATAAAAATAATAATAATTGAATTCTTGTCAAGATTTAATTTTTTGATTAATAATTGAATTACTGACAAGAATTTTATTATTTATCAAAATAATTGAGTTTTTTCGATAAATTTTATAAAAAATTGTATTAAAAATAATTAAATTCCTGTGAAGAATTTGATTATTTATAAAAATGAATGAATTCCGTTGAAGAATTTGATTAATAATAAAAATAATTGAATTTTTGCGAAGAATTTTATTAAAATTCCTTAAAATAATTATACTTTTGCGAAGAAAATGTTGTATTGAAAACAATTTAATTCTTATCATTAATTTAATCAAAATTTTTCAAAATAATTGAATTTCTTGAAAAGAATTTTAGTAATAATTGAAAATAATTGAATTCTCTTACGATAAATTTGATGAATTTTCGAAAATAATTGATGTCATGCGAAGAGTTCAATTATTTTTTGAAAATAATTTTCAATTCCTGTGAAGAATTTTATTAATTTATAAAAAGAAAATTACTGTTAAGAATTTGAAAGTTTTCAAAAATAATTGAATTCTTGTAAAGAATTTTATTAATTTTAAAAAATAATTGAATTCCTGTGAATAATTTTATTAATTTTGTCAGATAATTGAATTTCTGCGTAAAAGTTTTTTAAACGTTTTGAAAATAATTGAATTATTACAAATATTTTTATTAATATTTGAAAATAATTGAATTCATAAGAAGAATTTTATTTTAAATTTCTGAAAATAATTGATTTTTTGCGAAGAATTTTATTACTTTTGAAGATAATTGAATTTCTGCGAAGAATTTTATTAAATTTAAAAATAATTTTTTGAAAATAATTGAATTTCAGAGAAGAATTTTATTATTTATAATGATAATTGAAATTTTGACAAGAATTTTATTACAATTTTTGTTAAATAATTGAATTTCGGAGAAGAATTTTATTATTTATAATTGACATTTTAAAGAGAATTTAAAAAAAAAAATGTTAAAAATACCTACCTAATTAAAATTTTGCTATGAATTTAATTTAATTTTTTAAAATTTTATTCGACTTTACTACTGATGATAAATAAGGCAGTAGAAGGTTTTTAGTTAATTTAAATTTAGTTTCGTCAGACGAAATATTTAATTGTACATTTACTGTAAATAATAAGTAATACATTGAATTCTTCTAAAATCATTTTATCAAAATTTTTATTCGAAAATAATTGAATTCTTTTATTTTATATTTTTAATTGCAATACAATAAAACGTTCACCAGGGATATTTTCCTTTTTCCACCTATATAAACACAGATATATAACCATTGAGCGAAAAAAAAAAGGAAAATAAGGGGATAAATGACAAAAAACTGAAATAGAAAAGTTTCAAATAAAACTCAATGCGAAAACAAAACCCTCCTACCCTCTCTTTTCTCTAACCACAGATCAAGAAAGTTGGATCAACCAATGTCATGGTCTGAGAAATACGTTGATCCACTTGTCATTTCAAGTAAGACAGTTGAATCCTCTCTCTTACCTCAAACCTCCACCATCCCCCCCCCCTTTCTCCTCTTCCCTCGTGCTACCCATTCACCCTTTTCGCAATGCTGTGCAACGTCAAAATCTATCTCGATAGTTTCACCCAAGATGTATCCCTCTGTCTTCTCTCATGACATAGGCCATTCGAAAAATTTATCTCATACGAAGAAGAAAGTAATGTTCCTTTCTTCACGTTTCACGATTTCAATGCTTTTCCTTTGACACATACGTGAAAACTTTCTTTAGAAATCAAACTGGAGAATTTTCAGGCAAAAAAAAAGAGAGAGAAAGAAGGAAAGAAAGATGAAAAAACAAATTTTAGAATCAGAATCTAATATTCTTTCCTATTCTTTCAATTTATTTTACTATATAATATTATGTGTATTATATATTATCTTTATATATTATATACAATATTTTAATTAAATTTTTCGAAAGAATTTAATTAATTTTAAAAAAATTTGTTAATTTATCTTCGCAAGAATACAATTATATATTTAATACAATTATAATTAAACTTTTCGAAAGTATTCAATTACTTTAAAAAAATTAGGGATTGCAATTATTGTTGAATTTATTTTTCACAACTAAAATTCTTTTTTTTTTAAATTCTGCATTATTTGCTTATGTCATAAAGAAAGTAAGAAGGCAGTAGAGTATTTTGTATTGGATTTGTGCCTCAGGTTGGTTTCACAAATTTGGCTCGTGCTGAGCCCCATGTTGTAAGCGATTATTTTATCGTTCTCAGGCGATCTTCCAATGGTCATGTACGTATGGTTATCGCTTTTTATCAGAAGGGCATCGCCTAGCATCTTGAATGTCCGCAGTGGACTTTTTTATTTTTAAGTATATTGAATCAATCAAATTTTTCAACTCTGCTAAAGAATTTGTGTAAAAATTAGTTTATTATTATTATTTATTTACCATAGATTTCCTCATGTGTTTATTTTGAAAACTATGTTACAGAATTCAAATTTCCTCTTCTAGTAGTAAAAACAATTTTAGTCAGAAAGAACAATGAAAGTATTACTAATATAGTACAAAGTAGTAGAAAACGTTTTTTGTCAGACTAAACAGTTTTAATTATGGAAATTTTGAAAGTCAGTAGTTAAAATAATTCAAGATCTAAGTGAACTTTTTATTTTAAGTAGTAAAAGCAATTTTAGTCAGACAGAACGAATATTTAGTACCTAGAACAGTATAAAAGATATTTTTAAATTATAAGTAGTGAAAGTATTTTTTAGTCAGACTTAATGCTGTTTAATTAGAAAGCTTTCGATTAGTACTATGAACTCTTTTTTGTCAGACTAAAACTTTCGATTAATAGTAGAATAATTTAAAAAAAAGGTAAAAATTTTCATTTTAAGTAGTACAAGCACTTTTAGTCAGTCAGAAATTTAAACTATTGCTAATTAAACTATTAAACTATTAAACTAATTAAACTATTATAATGTGATATAAAGTAGTAAAAATCGTCTTAAATCAGACAAATCCCGTTTAATTTGAAAGACTTTAAAAATTATTTTAGTAAAATAAAATAAAATTAGGCAAAAATTTTTTATTTCAAGTGGTGCAAACAATTCTAGTCAGGCAGTACAATGAAACTAATATTAATGCGGTATGATATAGTAAAAAACAATTTTGGCCTGACAAATTCTTTTTAACATTGGAAACTATGTTACAGTCCTCAAATTTCTATTTCTAGTAGTAAAAATAATTTTAGTCAGACATAACTATAAAACTTTTCTTACTGTAATACACAGTATAAAAAAATTTTTTTTTGTCAAAATAAACGCTTTTTGTTTTGGAAATTTTGAAATAGAAATTGGTTTAAGTCTGAAAGAAAAAATATCTAGTAATACTACAGTCTAAAATATAGTTTTACTTTTTGAGTAGTAACAGTCGTTTTTAGTCAGATTTAATGGTTTTTAATTCAAAAACTCTCGATTAGTAGTTAAATAAAATTTTAAATCAGGTAAAAATTTACATTTTAACTAGTACAAACTAAATTAGTAGAGTAAAATATCTTATAATTAGGCTAAAATTTATTTTTTAAGTAGTGCAAACAATTTTAGTTAGACAGTACAATTACACTATTATAAATGCGGAATGAAGGGGTAAAAAGTGTCTGTGGTCAGACAAAACGCTTTTAATATTCGAAACTTTCGAATTAGTAGTAAAATTACTTAAAATAAGTTCAAAATTTATTTTTTAAGTAGTACAAACAATTTTAATCAGACAGAAAAATGAAACTTTTATTAATGTAATACAGACAAGTGGAAAACATTTTTTGTCAGAATAAACTCTTTTTATTTTGGAAATTTTGAAAGTCAGTAGTTAAAATAATTCAAGATCTGAGTGAACTTTTTATTTTAAGTAGTAAAAGCAATTTTAGTCAGACAGAACGAATATTTAGTACCTAGAACAGTATAAAAGATATTTTTAAATTCTAAGTAGTGAAAGTATTTTTTAGTCAGACTTAATGCTGTTTAATTAGAAAGCTTTCGATTAGGACTATGAACTCTTTTTTGTCAGACTAAACGCTTTTTATTTTGGAAATTTTTAAAGTCAGTAAATAAGATAATTTAAGATTAAAGTACACTTTTTATTTTAAGTAATAAAAATTGGGTTTAGTCAGACAGAACAAATATTTTTAGTAGTAGAACAGTATAAAATATAATTTTACTTTTTAAGTAGTGAAAGTATTTTTTAGTCAGACTCAATGTTTAATTAGAAAACATTCGATTAGTACAATGATAGTTTTTAATCAGGTAAACATTTTAAGTAGTACAAGCAGTTTTAGTCAGACATAAATTTATACTACTGATATCTTGATATAAAGTGATAAAAAACATTTTTAATCAGACAAATCGCTTTTAATTTTAAAAACTTTTAAATTAGTATAGTAAACTTATATAAAATTAGGCCAAAATTTATATTTTTTAATAAAATTTAGTGATTTCACCATATTTTTTATTATTATTTATATTATATTTCAATTTATATTTTAAGTAGTGTGAAAAAATTTTAGTCAGGCAGTACAATTAAACTATTATTAATGCAGACTGAAGTAGTAAAAATTATTTTTGGTCAGACAAAATGCTTTTAACATTGGAAACTTTCGAATTAGTAGTAAAATAACTTAAGATCAGTCTCAAATTTATATTTTAACTTTAAGTAGTGCAAAAAAATTTTAGTCAGGCAGTAAAGTTTAATTATTATTAATGTGGACTCAAGTAGTAAAAATTATTTTTGGTCAGACTTACTTAAAAGATAACTTAAAATCAGTCCAAAATTTAAATTTTAAGTAGTGCAAAAAAATTTTAGTCAGACAGTACAATTAAACTATTATTAATGTGTACTGAAGTAGTAAAAATTATTTTTGGTTAGACATTGGAAACTTTCGAATTAGTAGTAAAATAACATAAAATTAGTCCAAAATTTATTTTTTAAGTAGTGCCAACAATTTTAGTCACGTAGTACAATATAACTATATTCACTACATAAACGTCTAAATTTGTTATGTTCTTAATAATTAATTTACAATTATTAATTTTTGTATAATAAAATTATTAATTTTGTTAATTTTTAATTTCTCATAATTGTTTAATTTTAATTAATTTAATTAATTAATTTTTACCCTAAGCTGAAATTTTTTTCCTCTTTAGTTCTTTTTCTTTTATTTATTTATTTATTTATTTTTTTGACAAAGCACAATGTTATTTTAGTTACGCTGTATATACTGTAATATAATACATCATGTACGTTAGAGGTATGCGCAATGCAGTCCAATTTGGCCAAGGGGAATTAACCTACTTTAATAGGTTTGTACACAATGAAATACTGTGGAAATAGGTCGAAAAAATTCCCTTCACTGATAGTCTGTATTTATTTGAATAAAAGAAAAAAAAAGAAAAAAACAAATTTCTCCCTTTTTCCAATTTTTTAGCACTTAAAAACTTTTCTTATCCTTCTTCTTTTTTTTTTATTCTTTTCAAAGAAAAGTTTATAAAAAAAAAATTTTTTTTTTTGCGTAAATTCACTTTTAAAAACCCTCTTGATGATGCAAGGTATAATTAAATTTTCATCTAATT
Organism: Leptopilina heterotoma; assembly: GCF_015476425.1. Taxonomy (NCBI): domain Eukaryota; kingdom Metazoa; phylum Arthropoda; class Insecta; order Hymenoptera; family Figitidae; genus Leptopilina; species Leptopilina heterotoma. The sequence goes on from NW_025111138.1 coordinate 6,026,893, forward strand.
GGAACTTTCTTGATTGTATACATTTATATATATATAGTATAGATCTTTTCTAATTAAACTATAAGATTTCTTTATAGAAAGATATTATAATTAAACGTAGAGAGTTGCCTTTTTTTGTGTATTTCTTTTATATTTCATTTGGAATATCGATGAAGAAAGAATGGCATTCAACACTTTATTTCTTTAATCATCTTTGGAATAAAATTTGTCGGCAAATTTTCCACGGCACTTGCGTTATACAGAAAATTAATTAACAGAGATATACATTTTATGAGAAGAAAAACTCTCCTGGTATTTTTATTTGAAAATGCGAATGCAAAGTAAACTACTTTATATTGTTCAATTATATAAACTTAATTTGTGCCATTTTTTCTCGAATCTGTATTATATCATCATGAGGTTTTTAAAATTAACATAATTAAAAATTATTTTCTTTTTTATCCTTATTCATCGAGATGGCTCATTTTCCATTACCGTAATTTTTAATATAATTTTAATTCTTATGACTATTATTAATATTAATGTTAATATTATTTCCATTATTTTTTTTATTATTTTTCTTAATAGATAATAATTATTATACGTTCACTATTATTATTTTTATTGTTATTACTATTATTTCTATTTGTATCATTATCAATGTTACTATTATTAAAATATTTTATTCAAATTTTATTATGATTTTAAAATTTATTATTTTTATTTATTTATTTATTTTTATTTTTTATAAAATTAATAAACGGACTTACAAAATAACACAAAGAGAATTTAGTTAGTAGGTGCTTCGTCCGAAAAATTGTTATTATAATTATTAATAAATAACGATTTTTTGGTTTAATTTTTTATTACTCGATAAAGGAAGATTGTAAAAATATTGAGGAGAGGAAAATAGTTGTTTAAAATTTGTCGACGTAATTGGTTTGTATTTGACGAATGTATAAAAAAAGAGGCAGTAAACAGTAAAGGGATTGTAAACTAATTGAAAGGCATATTTATGTGCATATATAAAGTGAAATTTTTACAAGTGTGTGTTTATTATAAAATAGCTGTTTTTTGTAATAGACGAAGTTAAAAGGTATCGTTAGTTTTCGAGCTGTCGCGACTGACGTAGGGATCGACTTCGCGGTAGCAAACCTTCCAGGATTGCGTCGCTAGAGCCGCAAAATTAATTATCGCATTAATTAACATTCTACGCCACAAAGTCGTTGGCGGGTGTGTTTCAACGGTGAGCTCTTTGTATCGGGTTGAACCTCGATTATCGTATATATGGGTGATTCTCCCTCCCTCTCTCTCTCACTTCTTTTAGCATACTTTTCAGTCTCTTAATTTTCTATATATTTTTTTTTTTGAAAAGATTTGCCTTAAAATTATTAATTACCTATTTTTTGAAACAATTTCTCATTTTTTTTCCTCTTTGTATTTATCAGCGAATATTTCAAGTAATTTATCACGACTTTCAAGTTAACCGCGGAAAACATCTTTTTTTAATTTCGAAATATTTTATCGAATTATGTAAAGCTTTTTTCTAATCTATTGGTTTTTTAAGGATGTCTCGATTTTTTAAGGAGAAATTTTCTTTAAATTTATGAATTATTTAACATTCATTTAAAATTTTTTTTGGTAGGTCATAGGAGAGAAGAAGCCGTCAATTTCTTTTATAGAGAAAAATAATATTTTTTGAACTTTGAATTAGTATAGTAACATAAAAAACTAGGCCAACTTTCATATTTTAAGTAGTACAAACAATTTTAGTCAGGCAGTAAGAAAACTATTATTATTAATGCGGTATGAAGTAGTAATAAGTTTTTTGGTTAGACTAAACGCTTTTAATTTTAGAAATTTTTAAAATCAGTACTAAGGTAATTTAAGATTTGAGTAAACTTCTTTTTTTTAGCAATAAAAATAGGTTTACTTTCTAAGTAGTAAAAGTTGTTTTTAGTCAGACCCAGCGCTTTTTAATTCGAAAACTTTCGATTAGTACTAAAATCATTTTTAATCAGGTAAAAATTTACTTTTAAGTAGTACAAGCAGTTTTAGTCAGACAGAAATTCAAACTATTGCTAATGTGTTATAAAGTAGTATGAAATGTTTTCATCAAAAATATCGTTTTTGATTTTTAAAACTTTTAAATGACTATATAGTAAAATAACATAAAATTAATCGGAAATTTATATTTTAAGTAGTGCAAACAATTTTAGTCAGGCAGTACAATTAAACTATTAGTAATCAGGTATGAAGTGGTAAAAGCGTTTTTGGTGGGACAAATCTCTTTTTTTTATGGAAATTTTTGAAATCAGCAATAAGATAATTTATGATCAAAGTACACTTTTCATTTTAAGTAATTAGCATAGGTTTAGTTAGACAGAACAAATATCTAGTAGTGCAACAGTATAAAATATAGTTTTACTTTCTAAGTAGCAAAAGTTGTTTTTAGTCAGACTCGACACTTTTTAATTCGAAAACTTTCGATTAATTAGTAGAATAATTTAAAAATTGGTAAAATTTTTTATTTTAAGTAGTACAAGCACTTTTAGTCAGACATAAATTTAAACTATTGCTAATGTGATATAAAGTAGTAAAAATCGTCTTTAATCCGACAAATGCCGTTTAATTTGGAAAACTTAAAAAATTATTTTAGTAAAATAACATAAAATTAGACCAAAATTTTTTATTTGAAGTAGTGCAAACAATTTTAGTCAGGCAGTACAATAAAACTAATATTAATGCAGTATGCTATGGTAAAAAACGATTTTGTCCTGACAAATTCTTTTAATATTGGAAACTATGTTACAGTTCTCAAATTTTCTACTTCTAGTAGTAACAACAAGTTTAGTCAGACAGAACAATGCTACTTTTCTTACTGTAATACAGATTAGTAAAAAACAATTTTTGTCAGAATGAACGCTTTTTATTTTAGAAATTTTGAAATAAAAATAGGTTTTAAGTCAGAAAGAACAAATATTTAGTAATATCTAGTATAAAATATCGTTTTACTTTCTAAGTAGTAACAGTCGTTTCTAGTCAGACTCAATGATTTTTAGTTCAAGAACTGTCGATTAGTAATAAAATAATTTTAAATCAGGTAAAAATTTACATTTTAAGTAGTACACACTAAATTAGTAGAGTAAAATAACTTATAATTAGGCTAAAATTAATTTTTAAGTAGTGCAAACAATTTTAGTCAGACAGTACAATTACACTATTATTAATGCGGAATGAAGGGGTAAAAAGTGTCTTTGGTCAGACAAAACGCTTTTAATATTCGAAACTTTCGAATTAGTAGTACACAGAAAAAAGTGAGTGTTATTTTAACACTGAATTCGGTGTTAAAAGTGTCTGCATCAAACTTTAGCTCGGAAGTGTTATTTTAACACTGAAAATAAGGTAAATTTTCTATTATAGAAAATTTATCCTCACTAAAATTACCCTACCAAAATTTACCCGCATCAAAAACAACACTCGCTTTTCTCTGTGTAAAATTACTTAAAATAAGTTCAAAATTTATTTTTTAAGTAGTACAAACAATTTTAATCAGACAAAAAAATGAAACTTTTATTAATGTAATACAGACAAGTAGAAAACATTTTTTGTCAGAATAAACGCTTTTTATTTTGGAAATTTTGAAATAAAAATAGATTTAGTCAGAAAGAATAAATATCTAAGTAATATACTACAAGCATAGAATATAGTTTTACTTTCTAAGTAGTAACAGTAGAATTTAGTCAGACTCAATGCTTTTTAATTCAAAAACTCTCGATTAGTAGTAAATTAATTTTAAATCAGGTAAAAATTTACATTTTAAGTAGTATAAACAGTTTTAGTCAGACAGAAATTTAAACTATTGTTAATGTGATATAAAGTAAAAGTAACGTTTTTAATTAGACAAATTGTATTTAATTTTCTAAAAATTTATAAAAAATTTATATTTTAAGTAGTGCAAACAATTTTAGTCAGACAGTACAATTAAACTATTATAATTGCGGAATGAAGTTGTAAATATTGTTTTTGGTCAGACAAAACGCTTTTAACATTTGGAACTTTTGAATTAGTATTAAAATATCTTTAAATTAGTCCAAAATTAATTTTTTAAGTAGTACAAACAATTTTATTGAGGCAGAACAATAAAACTATTATACTAATGTTGTATAAAGTAGTAAAAAACGTTTTTGATCAGACAAGACTATTTTAATTTTGAAAACTTTCGATTTAATATTAAAATAACTCAAAGCCAGTCTGATTTTTATTTTTTAAGTAGTGCAGACAATTTTAGTCAGACAGAACAATTAAACTATTATTAATGCAAAATTAAGTAGTAAAAATTGTTTTTGGTCAGTCAAATGTGTTTTAAAATTGGATACTGTCGAATTAGTAGTAAAACAACTTAAAATCAGTCCCAATTTTTTTTTTAAGTAATAGGGTAGAGTGGGGTAAAAAAGCCACATTTTTACTTTTGATGCTGTAAAATCTGTATTTAAAATTTGTTTCTCAAATTTTCAATTGTTATTGAAAGTTTAGTTATTGAGCTTGAAAATTCTTGACGGAAATATTTTTTATCTCATGAAAGGTCTAAGTTATAAGAGTTTTACAAAAGCACTGTAAGTGGCTTTTTTGCACCACCTGGTGGGGTGAAAAAGCCACCCTACGATTTTAGCAAAACATGTTATCAATTTAGGTATTTTTATAGTTTTCCTTTATTTATTCGACAAATAGTCTTATTTGAAAAATATTTTATTAATTATGAAAGAGTTTTTAGCAAGCAAAATTGAAAATTATATTAAGTTTACCTTTTTTCGAATTGCACTGCCAATTTTTCGTACCTTTTTTAGAAGTTCTCTTTAAGTTTCAACACAGATAACATATTTCGTTGCAACCGTTTATTCATTGTTTATTTTTTTAATGCACTTTGAACTACTTTTTCGTCGTGTTTAATTAATTTTATTAAATAAACACGAGAAATTTTGTATAATAAGAAGGTTAGTTTAAATAGAAAACAAGTGAATTTCACAAAATATACAATGGATTTTTTGCCCTGGCTTTTTTACACCCAAGACCAGTTATTAAAAAAGCAAAAATAAATTTTTAATTCAGTTCAATTTCCAAAAATTAACATTGTATACGTTTTCGGTATACTTTTCTCCTTATGTACAAACATTTACTTTTATTATTCGTTCACTTAATCAGATTGTAATATGTTTGAAAAGTTCACCAAAATGTTTTCAAAAAAGCAACAAAAAATTAAAATTACAATAAAAACAATATTAATCTAGATACAACATTCAAACTAGATTCAAAAGTTGCGTATTACCTAATAGTATTTATATTCTAAACAGCTGATAAATCGGCTTAATAGTTTTTAAATAAAACTCAAATGGCTTTTTTACACCATGACTTTTTCACCCCACTCTACCCTACAAACAATTTTAATCAGGCAGAATACGGCAACTATTATTAATGTTGTATAAATTAGTAAAAAATGTTCTTGATCAGACAAAATGCTTTTAATTTCGAAAACTTTCGAATTTATATTAAAATAATCTAAAATAAGTCTGAATTTTCTGTTTAAGTAGTACAAACAATTTTAGTCAGTCAGAACAAGGCAACTATTATTAATATGTGGTATGAAGTAGTAAAAGACCTTTTTTGATCAGACAAATCGATTTTAATTTCGAAAACTTTCTAATTTGTATTAAAATAACCTAAAATAAGTCTGAATTTAATTTTTTAAGTAGTACAAACAATTTTAGTCAGGCAGAACAAGGCAATTATTATTAATATGTGGTATGAAGTAGTAAAAGACGTTTTCGATCAGACAAATCGCTTTTAATTTCGAAAACTTTCTAATTTGTATTAAAATAACCTAAAATAAGTCTGAATTTTATTTTTTAAGTAGTACAAACAATTTTAGTCAGGCAGAACAAGGCAACTATTATTAATGTGTTATGAAGTAGTAAAAGACGTTTTTGATCAGACAAAACGCTTTTAATTTCGAAAACTTTCGAATTTTAAGTAGTACAAACAAAATTTTAGTCAGGCACAGAATAATTATTCTATCATTTTCCAATTGCCAATAAAAAAATGAACTAAGTGGAAAATTAAATGACATTAAATTGTATATTTGAGAAAATGTCAAGAAAAAATAGTTTTAAATTGAAAAAGCATTTCTTTTTGTACAGAAGTATTCTTCAGCATCAATTTTCGATAAATTGTTTTTGAGAGTCAAAAAAAGGAGGGAAAAAAAAAATCCTGAAAATGGATGAATATCGATGAAAAGAAAAGTCAATGAGTGGCTTTATCGATCTGCATCTTTACGTTGAAGGTAAAGAAAGAATGGATATAAACTCTTGAATCATCTTGGTCCATTGTATGTATTTCATGACGGCGAATAATCGTGAATAGAGGAGGGAGAAAGAGAAGGCAAGAGAGAGAGAGAGAGAGAGAAAGAGAAAGAGGGAAAGACTTGGGTTTTGTGAAAGGATCCACCATTGGGGTAAGCTTGGAGAGGTTTTAATGGTTCGAAATTCAAGCGATTCCGAGATATAGGTGAAATTTTATACGCTCCAGCGGTTCCGTAATTCGTGCCATTTTCTTCCTTCGTTCCACCCTCTCTTTTAACCCTCTCTCACACTCTTTGGAGAGAGAGAGAGAGTTTTCTTCTCTTTCTCTCGGAATTTCTTTTTTCTCATTGCGGAATCGACCACCCTTCTCTTCGCTATTACGATTCGAAAAACCCCTTCCTCGAGCGTCGCCTAATTTGTCGCTTCTAATCCGACTGCAAATGGTTTGGAACCAATGCTATGGAAATTTTTACTTACCAAAGTATAGTAGTGAAGGGTTGCGATCATTTCACTTTCCGTGTCTAGTGAAGCGGAATAATAAATTCTACTCCTTGAACGCCTCCCCTTAAAGAAACTTACCCTCTCATCTCGCTTACACGTTTCTCAATTTCCCCTTTTTCTTCTCACTTCTTTCTTTCTTTCTTTCACTCTTTCTCCTTTTTTTCTTTTTTTCTCTCTCTCTATTATTTCTCTCCTCTTTTTTTTGTATATCCTTCGGGATGTGTTTTTCAGAGAGTCTTTCCCGAGAGGCTGTGCTCCAGACAGATTATCTCAATTCGAGTTTATAGAAAACTGAATTAAAAAACAGTTTGTTGGCTAATGATCGATTCATAGTAAAGATAATGTTTGAATAAATTGAAAAAAATTATTTTTCATCAAGGTTTTTTAATTTTTAATTACTGCGTTAATGAATTTTATTAAATGTCATAAAATATAATCAAAATTTTCCAAAACATTAGATTACAATTTTTAAAAATAATTTTCTTTTTCTGAAAATTGTAGATTTATTAAAATAATTGGATTATTTTTAGAAATTTGATTAAAGTTATCTTGAAGATAATTGAATCGTTTAGAAGAATTTTATTAAAAATTGTTCGATTGATTTTCTATTTATTGACTTCGATTGAAATTGTATTGAAAATAATTGAATTATTACAAAGAATTTCGTTAATTTTATTATTAAATTTAATTATTTTTGAAAAATTATATTCTTGACAAGAATTTAATTAAAATTTTTGAAATAATAATTTAATTGTTTGAAAGAATTTTATTAAATTTTTTTTTAAATAATTCAATTCTATCGATGAATTTTATAAAAATTTTTAGATATTATTAACATTTTAAAAGACAATTGAACTATTTTTACAAACTTTATTATAATTGTCATAAAAATAATTGAATTTTCTCGAAGAATTTTACTAAAAATTGTTAAAATAATTTATTGATTACTTTTAAGGACTTTTATTAATATTTTTAAAACTAATTGAATTTTTTTCAAGAATTTGATTGAAATTAAATTGAAAATAATTGAATTCTCTCCTGAAATTTTACTACAATTTTCTTGAAAATAATAATATAATTGTTCTGAAGAATTTTATTAAAATTAATAAAAATAATTCAACACTTTCGAGGAATTCGATTGAAAATGTATTGACAATAATTGAATTCTTACAAATAATTTTATAAACTTTAAGATTAAATTTAATTATTAATGAAAATAATGAATTTCTTGTCAAGAATATTATTAAAATTTTTTTAAATAATTGAATTATTTGGAGGATTAAAATTTTTAAAAATAATTACAAAAATTTTAATAAAATCCTCCCCAAGAATTCAATTATTTTTACAAGTAATACAAATTTTTACATTAATTCAATTATTTTTATAAAGAATAAAATGTTTCATAGGATTTCAATTATTTTTAATAGAATTTTAAATAAATTCCTCCAAAAAATTTAATTATTTTCAAAAATATTTTGCAAGAATTCAATTACATTTCACAAATAATGAAATTCTTCTTTGAAATTCAAATATTTTCAGAATCTACAATTTTAATAAAATTTCTTAAATTAATTTAATTATTAAAAAAAAAAATTTAATAAATATTCATTGAAAGAATTAAACTATTTTCATAAAGAATAAAATTCTTTACAGGACTTCAATTATTTAAAAAATATTATTAAATTTTTCGAAAATAATTGAATTATTTAGAGAAATACAATTTTTTAAAATAATTGAATCTTTTATAGAAAAAAGTAATTGAATTATTTTGAAAAATATTATTGAAATTCTTGAAAATAATTAAATTTCTTTCGCAAATTTAATTAATTTTAAAAATAATTGAATTCTTTGCTTAGAATTCTATCAATTTTTTTTTTCAATAATAAAATAAAAATATTTAAAAAAAATGGAAATAACAAAAATAGTATTAGTAAAAATAATAATGATAATAATAAAAAAAATAAAAATACCAAAAAATAATGGTGAAAGATAATAATTAAAATGTGATAATAAAATAACAATATTAATATAACCTTAATGTTAATAGCAATGATAATAATAATAATAATAATATTAACAGTAATAATACTAAAATTCAAAGTAATATACATATTATTTTCTCAAAATGAAACGAGGAAAATACATGGCAGGAAGTTTTGTTATATCCTACTTTACAGAATACTATTTTCCGTGAGACATTTATGCGCAAACTGCTTATAACTTCTGAGAAAAGAAATTCGTTACAAAAAAAAAACTTTTATTTCATTAGAAAAACTATACAATAAAAGTTTTACGCTTCTAATCTCTAGTCTTGTTAAGTTTTTTTTTCGTTATAAAGTTACAATATTTCAGCATAATTTTGTAATATGATTTTTGGATGTTACTTTTGTTTTTTCTTTTTTGGTGATTTTACAATAATAATTTGCAAAAAAGTTTTTCGACGGGATTTTTTTTTCTTTCCCTTTTACTAAAACTTATTATTTTCTTTTATAAGAAACGTGATTTCAGGTAAAATAAAGTTTTGAAAGCTTTTTTTTAGTAAAAACTTTGTGCATGAAAATGAAATAACGAAAATCTTCAATTTAGGCCATCAATTTGTAATGAGAAATTGTGGAAGGATTTTTAAAAAATGATATACATAAAATAACGATATTTTATTATTATTATCATTATTATTATTTTTTTATTATTGTTATTATTGTTATTATTATTATTATTATTAATATCAGTATTATTATTACTATTATTGTTGCTATTATTTCTTTTATTTTTTTAATACTCGTTTTCATTTACTTATTTTTTCGATAATTATTTTTTACAAATTTATTTAATTTAATAGGTAATTAATTTCAACTGAAATTTATATTAACTATTTGAAATAATTTAAATACTTTTAAAATCAAATGCTTTGAGAAATAAAATTTTTCATAAACAAGCTGCATAATGTTTCTTATCTCGATAAAAAAAATGATATAATTTAGAAATTAAAATGAATTCCTTTTGATTACATAAATAAATATATTTGAATGAAATATTTGTTGTAGTTTTATTTGTGAAACAATAAATGAGAGAAGATAAATATTACGACGAGCAATTCAGATTCCTCTTTTTATGTACGACGTAAAAGCTCTTGATTTTTATAACTCAGAGCGAGCGCTTTTCTTTTCTATAAAGCAAGCAGTGGTAATGCAATTTGTCATCGTGATGTATTTTCTATGAACACCTAATTGCTTTATACACCTCACTCTGTGTATACATTCGTTCGCGTGATTTTTCTTTTACTTATGGAATGGGGTTTAAGTGATTATTCAATAGATCGGAAAAAATTTTTGCGAAAAGATAAATTGACTGACTAAAACTATTATTTACTACTGACGTAACTCTGTCTGACTGAAACTTATCTTTTACTACTTTTAATTTTTAATTTACGATTTTGTCTGACTGGAACTGTACGTTACTAGTTTTATTTTTTATCGATGGCTTTTGTCTGACTAAAACTATTTTTCACTACTTTTGAAAATAATACTAAAATTCCGTCTGACTAATTGTGTCTTTTTCTACTTCTGGATTTTATTAGAAAGTTTAAGCTGACTAAAACTTTATTTAGATTATGTCTGACATTAAATTGACTTTTACTACTAAACTGTCCCTTGATCAAATCGAGAAAAAAAATTACTTCAGTATCTTATAAAAAAAATGAAGCCTACTTTTACACAGTAAAACGCGAGGTGTTAAAATAACACCAGAATGGATTAAAATAATCTGCAACAGTTTAATCCCTCTAGAATTGAATTAACACCAGAAAGGATAAAAATAATCTATTTGGGTGTTATTTTTAACTATGAATGAAATTTTACTTTAAATAAAACACCAAAGTCAACGATTTGTAAAAAATCAACGAATTTAGCTTCTCCAGGGAAAATAGTAAGTTAGTAAGTTAGTTACTAACTTACTAACTAACTTAATAACATAGTTACTAAATTCAATTGTGTTCAAAATTTTTTTAAAATTCTCGTCAAAATTTCAATTTTCTTTATAAATAATAAAATTCTTCTCTGATATTCAATTATTTAACCAAATTTTAATTAAATTCTTGTCTAAATTTCAATTATTATCAAAAGTTTTCTAAAATTCAATGATTTTCAATATTTACTATTTCAATAAAATTTTCCAAAAGAATTCCATTATTAAAAAAAATTTGAATAAAATTCTACGCAAACATTCAATTATTTTCATAAATAATAAAAATTTTTACAGGAATTCAATTATTTACCAATTTTTTTATGAATTTCTTTGCAATAATTCAATTATTTTCCTAAATAGTAACTTTTTTACAGGGATTCAATTATTTTTATAAATAATAAAATTCTTTTAGGAACTCAATTATTTTCATAAATAATAAAACTCATTGCATAATTTCAATTATTTTTAATGCAATTTCAATTATTTTTAATGCAATTTTAATCGAATTCCTCGAAAAATGTAATTATTTTTAAAAATTTTATTAAAATTCGTCCAAAGAATTTAATGATTTAAAAAATTTGTTGATAACGTTTTTAATGAGATTTTAATTTCAAGAAACATGAAATGAATAAATTATTTATTTTTGTATTTAAATAATTGAATTCTCGTAGAATTTACTAATAAAAATGGTTTTAAAAATGAATTTCAGTTAAAATTTTAGATTACAATTAAATTTTAAAAGCATTATATGATGAATTTTCAAAAATAATTGAATTTTGAAAAAGTTTTAAACTAAAATCATTGAAATTCTTAATTTTTTATATTTTTGCCAAAAAATTCTGCAGAAATTCAATTATGTTTAAAAATTTTTAAAAATGCCACGTCAAAATTTCATTTATCTTTAAAAATAATAAAATTCTTGGTAAAATTTCAATTACTTTCAAAAATTTTTCTCCATTCGATCATTTTCAATATCTACTATTTTATAATATAATTTTTCAAAAGATTTCAATTAGTTAAAAAGAAGTGTTGATAAAATTTAAAGAAAACATTAAATTATTTTCAAAAATAAAATTTTTTACCAAGATTCAATTACTTTTATGAATAATAAAACTCATCATAGAATTTCAATTATTTTTAATACAATTTTAATCGAATTCCTCGAAAAATGTAATTATTTTTAAAAATTTTATTAAAATTCGTATAAAGAATTTTGTTGATAACATTTTTTATGACAATTTATTTTCATGAAACATAAAATTAATAAATTATTTATTTTTGTATTTAAATAATTGAATACTCGTAGAATTTACTAATAAAAATAGTTTTAAAAAATGAATTTCAGTTAAAATTTTAGATTATAATTAAATATTGAATGCATTATAACGTGAATTTTTAGAAATAATTAAATTTTGAAAAAGTTTCAAACTAAAATCATTGAAATTCTTAATTCTTCATATTTTTGACAAACAATTCTGCAGAATTAATTCTTTTTAAAAGTTTAATAGGATTTTTTATTGTAATTATTGTAAGTTTTTATTTTTCAATAAATATTTAATTCCAGAATTTGCGAATAATTGAAATTTTGTAAAATAGAATTGCAAACAAATGAATTTAAAAGTTCTCAAAGAATTTTTTTTAAAACTATTAAAAATAATGGATTTATTGAAGAATTTTAGTTAAAAACACTAGAAAAAAATTTAATTTTACACAAGTTAGAAATTATTGCAGAAATTCAATTATTTTCAAGAGTAATAAAATTCTTCTTAAGAATTCAATTATTTTTACTAATAATAAAACTCAGCGCTACGTTTCAATTATTTTTTATACAATTATAATTATATTCTTTAAAAAAAAGTAATTATGTTCATAAAAGTTTTAATAAAATTCGACAAAAGAATTCAATTAATTAAAAATTTGTTAATAAAATTCTTTATGAGAATTGAATTTTGAGAAACATTCAATTATTCAATAAATTATTTACTTTTGCATTTAAATAATTAAATTCTTGTAGAATTTTCTAATAAAAATTGATTTTCATTTTATAAAAATGAATTTCAGTTAAAATTTTAGATTATAATTGAATATTAAAAGCAATATAGCGTGAATTTTTAGAAATAATTGAATTTTGAAATTAATTTTTTTGAAAAAGTTTAATTGAATTTTCTTTTATACTATTTGAAGGTTTTATTTTCTACTATGCATTTAATTAAAGAATGCATTTAATTTAGGAATAATTAAAACTTCGTGAAATTGAATATTGTAAACAATTGGATTTGAAAATTGCAAAAGATCTTTTTCGAAAATTATTAAAAATAATATTGATATAAAATAAAATTGTAGTTAAAAATTTTTGAAAATAATTCAATTGAAATAATGAAAATAATTTTGAAGAAGTATAATATTCTTATAATATAAAATAATGATTTTATTACTTGGTCATATTTAATTATTATAAAATATGAAGCAATTGATCACTTCGAGTCGAAGACTCTAAGTTATCGATATCTTTATGTTTTATAGTTATAAAAAAATTTAATGAATTAAAATTTCATTCATTGATTATTTTAATCTTTTTTGGTGTTAATTTAATCTGCAACACTTTTTAATACCTCACGATTTACTGTTTACTTATTTATTATGTTAATTCTTCTCAACTTTAGTTGAAAATAAACAATAGTTAATTAATTATTTTAATTTTTTATATTTTATTAAATAAAAAATTTTTTTTCCCTAAAACTATCTCCGCAACTCGGTAAAAAAAACAAATGACCCCACTCTGTATACACATATAGAGAAACTCTGTTTCTGGTTGGTTAATTATAAATTTCTAACCGGATAAAGTGACATCTCCAATTTCTAAGAGAAAATCTACATTTCCTAAAGTGAATTTCCAGCATTGTTTAACTTGAAATTACACAGTAATAATATATAAATTGTTGTCTTTGTCGAAAATTATGTTAAACACTGCGTCTATATCTATATACCTATACACCACGCTTAGTTGACTTTCTCTCTTTGGTACAAGATGCTGCCTAATAGAGTCCATTTTAATGCCTGCTTGCCATGTCTTTGTCATTACAACATGAAGCATTACCTTCATTAGAGAAGACTGTGGATTGACGTAACGTGTACAACACTGTGCGGCATTATTAACGTAATTTCGAGAAATTCGACGCCTCGCGTTGGCGCCACATCAAGCGAGAGCTCAATTCAGTGCCTTTAACATTTCGCTCGCCTCGAGATTAATGGAGGGATGCTGAGAAATTCACTAGAGAATATATATACATTGAGTGTTGTGTGTGAGTGTTTATGCAACTCGTCCAACGGACTAAAGGTAAAATCTTACCGTTAAATGTGTGTATATACTATATATATATATATATATATATAGAGCGACGAATCGAATTCGCTTTGAGAGGAGAGACCGTGTACTTGTGGAAGTGAAGGCATTTAGATACATGTATAGAACGAAGTGGATATTTACAACGATATAGATGTAGAATACTGTATAGATTTAGAATATTGTATGGATATAGAATATTATATAAAAATAGAAAATTATATAGATACAGAATACTGTATTAAAAATAGAATGTTATATAGATATAGAAAACAATATAAATACAAAATACTATTCCACGTTGAAAAATTCCATGGAAGTACCCTCTGGAAATTCCATGGAATTTCCGTGGAGATTCCGTGAAAATTCTGCAAGTTTTATATTTTAATATCATTTGAACATTTCTATTATGATTAAATTTTAATTTTAATTATCATAGCAACAGTTATTGTAACAAAAATTAACATAGCAATCATGATAGAATAAAATCATAAACTAAAATTAATGAAGAAAATTTTACAATACTTATTTTGTTTTTATTTAGTTTTTATTTAGTTTTTATTCTAATATAATATTTTTTCTGTTTCAGGTAAGTCGAGAAATCCTTTTGGCAAAATTTTCATTTGGTGATATTCGTAAGTAACTAAATTAACATAAATAATAATTTTCAAAGCATAAACGTGGAAAAAGTTTCATGAAATTACCCCCTGGAAATCCCATGGAATTTTCTTGGAGATTCCGTGAAAATTCTGCAAGTTTTATATTTTAACATTATTTTAATATTTCTATTATGATTAGAGTCTAATAATAAGCTTTGTTGCAATTTTTTTGCAAAACTTGAATGAAATACGCATTTTGGAAAAAATTTGCAACAAAGATTATTATTAGATTCTAATCATAATACAAATGTTGAAATATTATTAAAATAAAAAACTTACAGAATTTCCTTGACTTTTCTCTGATTTTCGGACAAAATTTTGAATTTTTCCCTGACCCTAAAGAATATTCTGATTCACTCTAAAAATTATTAGATACTCAAAAAACTATTCTATTACATTTAATTCCGAATTTTTTTAATTGTAAAATTATTCCAAAATACCAATAAATTTTTTTAAAAATAAATATTTAATCATTACTACTATTTTTCCATAGGATTTATGAAATTCAACAAATTATAAGAATATTATTATAAAATATGAAGATATCGATCTCTCCGAGTCGAAGACTCGGAGTTATTGATATCTTCATTTTTTATAATAATTTAAATTTCCATAAAATTTTTCAAATAAAAATTTAAATTATTTACAAAAATTTTACTAAAATCCTTCCCAAGAATTCAATTATTTTTACAAGTAATAAATTTTTTCACATGAATTCAATTATTTAAAAAAATGTAATACAATTCGTTGTAAGAATTAAATTCTTTTTATAAATAATAAATTTTTTCATATAGGATTTCAATTATTTTTAATAAAATTTTAAATAAATTCTTTAAAAAATTTAAATTATTTTCAAAAATATTTTGCAAGAATTCAATTATATTTCACAAATAATGAAATTCTTTTCTGAAATTCAAATATTTTCAAAATTTATATTTTTAATAAAATTTCTTAAATAAATTCAATTATTTTTTTAAAAAAATGTAATAAACAGCGTTGCAAGAATTCAATTATTTTTATAAATAATACAATTCTTTTCAGGATTTCAATTATGTAAAAAAATACAATAAAAATTCTTTACAAGAATTGAATTCTTTTAATAAAGAATAAAATGTTTCATAGGATTTCAATTATTTTTAATACAATTTTAAATAAATTCCTTAAAACATGTAATAATTTAAAAAATTTTTTTGAAAGAATTCAATTACATTTCACAAACAATGAAATTCTTGTCGGAAATTCAAATATTTTCAAAATGTACTATTTTAATAAAATTTCTTAAATGAATTCAATTATTTAAAAAAAAATGTAATCAAATGCGTTGCAAGAATTCAATTATTTTCATAAATAATACAAATCTTTACATGATTTCAATTATTTTTAAAAAATGTAATAAAAATTCTTTACAAGAATTGAATTCTTTTCATAAATAATACAATTCTTCACAGAACTTCAATTATTTAAAAAAGAATGTAATAAAAATTCTTTACAAGAATTGAATTATTTTCCTAAATAATCAAATTTTTTACAGGATTTCAATTATTTTTAATATAATTTTAAGTAAATTCTTCGAAAAATGTAATTATTTTCAAAAATATTCAAAATTCAATTATTTTTGAAAATTCATCATATAATGCTTTTAATATTTAATTGTAATCTAAAATTTTAACTGACATTTATTTTTAAATCAATTTTTATTAGAAAATTCTACGCAAATTCAATTATATAAATACAACATTAAATAATTTATTGCATAAATACATGTTTTTCAAAATTAAATCATCATAAAGAATTTTATCAAAAATTTTTTAAATAATTCAATTTTTTCGACGAATTTTAATAAAATCTTGAAGAATAATGACATTTTTCGAGGAATTCGATTAAAATTGTTTAAAAAATAATTGAAATTCAGTGATGAGTTTTATTATTCATGAAAATAATTGAATCTCGGTAAAAAATTTTATTTTTGAAAATAATTTAATGTTTTCTTTAAATTTTATCAACATTTTTTTTTCACTAATTGAAATCTTTTGAAAAATTTTATTATAAAATAGTAGATATTGAAAATGATCGAATGGAGGAAAATTTTTGAAAATAATTGAAATTTTGCCAAAAATTTTATTAAAATTTTTGAAAATAATTGAATTTTGGAGAAGAATTTTATTTTTTTAAAAGATAATTGAAATTTTGACGTGGCATTTTAAAAAATTTTTGAACATAATTGAATTTTTGCGAAGAATTTTATTACTTTAAAAAATAATTAAATTTCTGCAATTATTTGTATCTTCTTATAAATTTAATTTTTTTCAGTACTTTAATAAAAATTCCTGACTTTTCCCTGATTATCCTGACCTACTTCCAAGGAATTTTTCCACGTGGGATATAGATACAGAATACTGTATAGTTATAAATAGATACAGAATACTATATATGTATATACAATACTGTATAGAAGTAGAATACTATATAGATATAGAATACTGTATAGATATAGAAAACTATATACATACAACTGCAGAGAAATATAGTCAACGACTGGAAAATTGGCCCCTAAAGGAGAAGACGCGAGCACTATGGTATCTAAAGGATTGTTACCCGTCTGAATTTCAACGCTGTGTTCGAAAATGGACTTTGGCGATTGGTACCCCTTCCCTCCTTCCCCCCCCCTCTCTCTTATTGAAACGATTCTCTCATAATCCGCTTACGATAGCTGTTTTGACAAACGAGTGCAATACGGGAATAATTTTTTTTATCTCTCTTCTTCCTTTTTTTTATCTCTTGTTTCACAACAATGCTTTGTAATTGAAAGGGACTTGAGAACGTTTGGTTATTTTTTTTTCTAAATCAAATTTATATTTTTTCTTTCTAGAGAGAGAGTGAGAGAGACGTTTTCAATCGAAAACGTTTAATACTTTTTTTAATTTCATTTTTAAAAAATTTTTTTTCTCAAATTGATATATAGAGTGAATAAAGCAGAGATAGAAAATTAATTGATTGAGCTATGCACATTTTTTGTCAATGATTTGTTGAAGGAATTATTTTTAAGAAAAAATGGGTTTTTGTAGACACATATAATTTTCTTGTAAATCTAAAAATTGGGTATTTATTGGGTAATTTTTAATTGAATGATTAAATATTATTATTCATATAATATTATTATTTTAAGTAACTTTTACTATATACAAATCTAATTTTTATTATTTTCGAAGAAAAATTTATTATTCCTGAAGTAAATTTTACAAAAAATGAATAATAAAAATTCATTATTTCCCAAGTGAATTTGGTAATTTCTAAAGTAAATACTGAAGTAAATCAATTAGTTTTTAATTTAATGAGTTTTTAATAATTTTTTTTGTATCTACAATTTTTTTTTACTGATTTCATTATTTTATATATTATAATTGTTAAATATTTTACATTTTATTGTCACTCTATTTATCAATAATTTACAGAATTACATTTTTGTTTGCAACACTATGCAAACTTAATTATAAATTTTTATGAAAATATTTTACAATTTACAGATAAAGTGTTAGACTGAGAAAATTTTAATATAAGAAATTTTAATTTGTTCAAGAATTTCAATAAAATTTAATAAATTTTTATTAAAATCTAAAAAGAAATATTTCATGTCTTTATTAAAATGTTGTAAACTCTATTGTGAAGGTTGTGTCCAGTTTAAATGAATATTAAATTAAATAATATTTGCAATTTTTATACTCAAATAGTTAATTTCACACTTTTCGTCTTTTCATAAATTGTAAAATAATTCATTTTAAAATTAAATACCTATTTTTTTATACTGCTTAATTAGATTGATTAATTGAGTATTTTGTTTTCTCTCTAAATTTGAACGAGTAAAAATGTCCACTAATTTGATTTTTTTTTATTGACTTTTTGCTTTTGAATTAGTAAATTATACTAATAAATTAGTAGTTTTTACTATTGTTGGGAATTAATGAATTATTAATTAGTTTTACTATTTATTAGTAAAATTTAATAACTATAGTCAGTCGTCAATTCAAATTAGTCAACAATTTCACTAATTTAAATTTAGAGAGTTAACTATTTAATTTTCAGTATTCAATCTTTTAGTATTTAATTTGAAGTATTTAATTCTAATTAAACATTTCTTAATCATATTCTTATTAATCAGGATATTGATTTAAAATAACTCTCTCTATGAATCTGGTTTAATAAAAAAAAAAAAATAATTGTTAGTAGAAAATAACTTTAATTATTAGTATAAAATAAGTAATTATTAGCATAAAATAATTTATTATTGGTATAAAATAATTAATTACTAGTAGAATAGAAAATAACTTTAATTATTAGTATAAAATGACTAATTATTATCTTAAAATAACCAATTATTAGAAAATAAAAAAATGCGAAAATAGTCAAATTTGACTAATTGAAATAGTCACAAAAAATTTTAGTTATTTTTAAATTTTAGCTTAAAATAATAGTAAATTCAATTAATAATTTTATTCCTTCTTAATTGTTCTATTAGTAAATTTTTTGAATTTGAATACTATATTTATATTGAATACCTACTATATTTAAATTATAGTGACTGTTTATTATCAAATTTTTTTTTATTTTATTTTTAAATTTAAATTTTTTTAAATTTGTAGGAAAAAAAAATTCTCTCACAATATTTAAATATGTAAAATAACAATCTGAAAACTTTTCATCCTCAAAGAAAAATTCAATTACTCTCTCCTACATTTTCAATTTATAATGATGTCCAGTTGTTAAACGTGAAGGAATGTCGCCTTGAGAGAAGTAAACTTGTTTAGACGAAAGTGAGAGATCTTGAATTGCCTCTCGAGAACTAGGATAAGAAAAAAAAGAAGAGAATAAGGATGTTAGCTGGCAATTGAAGTCAAGAATTGAACCGATTGCCGAAGAAACTAACAAGACGAAGATAAAAGAAAAAGGGCGAAAAAAAAGAAAGAAAACCAAAAACGCGAAAAGGATCCTTCTCTCTTACCTTTAGTTATTGAGTTCCACAAGAATCTATTTAACATCGTCGGGGACGTTTTAGTTCTGTTTGGAAGTAAAAAGAGTACGAGTTTCGGTTTTAGGAAAAAAAGAAAAGAATAAGAGGTCGTCGATGGGAATGGTTGAAGGGGATGGTGGGTGAGAGTTTGTCAGCTCGCGGCTCAGCGCCCAGGCGCACGTCCTATCTATCTTCTCTCGAACCTCCATCGGATGCTGGCAAAGCCACGCCACTATTTCGCTTCGAGCTAACGTGATGGATACACTGGCTCTGGGTGGAGCCACCAACAATATACGACTGATGCATACCAACTATATACTTTTAAACCTCACACCCTTTCCCCCCCCCCTTCCAGAGTATGTATATATATATATATATAGGGTACACGTTCTTTCATGACTTCTCTCACGGTCACACACGATTGCAAATATAAATGTGTGTAAAACTTCTATTTTGTGCTTTCCAGGCACACGAGTCACGTGGTCTTAACAGACGTGAAATGTCTGTCTTCGTTTCGCGCTTTTTATTTCTTTTTCTTTTCGGTTGCGAAATATTGTCCTTTTCGCTAATAATCTGTTGTACGTGTTTTGGTTTTTTTTTTTTTTTTTTGGTAAATTTTGCAATTTTTTGAAAAAGAGATTTTTGGTACTAATGATTTTTTGTTTTGGAAAATATAAAAAACATTACAAAATATTAACTTTGGTTAATAAAAAACAAATAGTTTGGTTAATAATTTTGATTATTATAAAAATTCTTGAATATTAAAAAAAGATTTTTGAAGAGTAAATTGAAGTTAATTATATTGAATATAAAAGAAAAGAATATACATAAAATAACACAGTAAATCGTGAGGTATTAAAAAGTGTTGCAGATTAAATTAACACAAAAAAAGATTAAAATAATCAATGAATGAAATTTTAATTCATTAAATTTTTTTATAACTATAAAACATGAAGATATCGATAACTCCGAGTCTTCGACTCGAAGTAATCGATTTCTTCATATTTTATAATAATTTAAGATGACCAAGTAATAAAATCATTATTTTATATTATAAGAATATTATACTTCTTCAAAGTTATTTTCATTATTTCAATTCAATTATTATTTTCAAAAAATTTTAACTACAATTTTACTTTATATAAATTATTTTTAATAATTTCCGAAAAAGTTCTTTGGCAATTTTCAAATCCATTTGTTTACAATATTGAATTTCACGAAATTTTAATTATTACTAAATTCTTTAATTAAATGCATATTAGAAAATAAAAACTTTAAATAATATTAAAAAAAAAATTAATTTCAAAATTCAATTATTTCTAAAAATTAACGATATATTGCTTTTAATATTCAATTATAATCTAAAATTTTAACTGAAAATCATTTTTATGAAATGAAAATTAATTTTTATTAGAAAATTCTACATGAATTTAATTATTTAAATATAAAAGTAAATAATTTATTGAATAATTGAATGTTTCTCAAAATTCAATTCTCATAAAGAATTTTATTAACAAATTTTTAAATAATTGAATTCTTTTGTTGAATTTTATTAAAACTTGCAGGAACATAATTACTTTTTTTAAGGAATTCAATTATAATTGTTTGAAAAATAATTGAAACGCTGCAATGAGTTTTATTATTAGCAAAAATAATTGAATCCTTATAAGATGAATTTTATTACTCTTGAAAATAATTAAATTTCTGCAATAATTTGTAACTTCTCTAAAATTAAATTTTTTTCTAGTGTTTTTAACTGAAATTCTTCAATAAATCCATTATTTTTAATAATTTTTAAAAAAAGTTCTTTGAGAATTTTCAAATTCATTAGTTTACAATTTAATTTTACAAAATTTTAATTATTCGGAAATTGTGCAATTAAATATATATTGAAAAATAAGAACTTGAAATAATTTCAATAAAAATCTTATTAAACTTTTAAAAAGAATTATTTCTACAGAATTGTTTGTCAAAAATATGAAAAATTAAGAATTTCAATGATTTTAATTGAAAACTTTTTTAAAACCTAATTATTTCTAAAAATCCACGTTATAATGCTTTTAATATTTAATTATAATCTAAAATTTTATCTGAAATTCATTTTTAAAACCATTTTTATTAGTAAATTCTACGAGAATTAAATTATTTAAATACAAAAATAAATAATTTATTAATTTCATGTTTCTTGAAATTAAATTCTCATAAAAAATGTTATCAACAAATTTTTTAAATCATTAAATTCTTTGGGCGAATTTTAATAAAATTTTTAAGAATAATTCCATTTTTCGAGGAATTCGATTGAAAAATAATTGAAATTCTGCAATGACTTTTATTATTTATGAAAATAATTGAATTCCGAAAAGAATTTTATTATTTATAAAAATAATTTAATCCCTGTAAAAAAGTTATTATTTGTGAAATTAATAATTGAATTATTGCGAAGAAATTAAAAAAAAAAAATTGTAAATAATTGAATTCCTGTAAAAAATTTTATTATTTATGAAAATAATTGAATGTTTGCGTAGAATTTTATTCAAATTTTTTTAAATAATGGAATTTTTTTGGAAAATTTTATTTAAATAGTAGATATTGAAAAATATTGAAAATAATTGAAATTTTGACAAGAATTTGATTAAAATTTTGTAAAATAATTAAATATCAGAGAAGAATTTTATTATTTATAAAGAGAATTGAAATTTTGACGAGAATTTTAAAAAATTTTTGAACACAATTGAATTTAGTAACTATGTTATTAAATTAAATTAAATTTAATTAAATTATTGCATTAAAAAAATTTAGATTTAATTTAAATATCACAATTCCTTTTTTTTGATTTTTTAGTAATTTTCCAGATTTTTATCATTTTTAACAAATAAGTAGTAACAGTTAGTTTTGGTAAGCCAATTTTGTTCTTCATGTTATCTGTCTTTTTGTCCCAGTAGGAACAGATAGTAGTAATGACCAATTTTAGTCAGACAAATATTTTCTAGATTCTTGTAATTTTTAATATCAGTAGTAAGAGTAAGTTTTAGTCAAACATTTTTCCATACTACGTCAGTTTTTATACTAGTAGTATAGGTCATTTTCATTCAGACTATATTAAAATATTTATTCACTATATTTTCCTATTATTTATTGAAGAATAGGAATTTTTTTTTTTTAAATAGAATTTTATCCTAATAAAGTTAATTTAAGTAGCAATGGTCAATTATAGTCAGACATAATTACTTTCGATATTCTTGTAATTTTTTATGTCGGTAAAGAGTCAGTTGTATTCAGCCAATTTTTATTCATACCGCACATTCATTTTTTTGCCAGTAGTATACGTCATTTATAGTCAGACCAAATCTTTTTAATTTCATTAACTTTAGTTTCAGTTAGAAAAATATTTTCTATATTGCAATTTTTTTTGAAGCTGTGAGTGATAAAAGTGAGTTTAAGTTAGACTATTTTTTTACACTGAATTTTTTTTGTGCCAGTAGTATAAACAATTTTTAGTCAGACTACAGTTTTTTAATATCTTCAACTATAGTTACTGAAATTACAATTTCAGTAGTAATTACCAGTTTCGTCAGACAGTTTTTTTTCATAATTTTTTAAAAAGTAAGAAAATTGAGTAGTAAGATGTAGTAGTAAGTAGTAATAATCAATTTTAATCAGAAAAATTGTTGATCTAGTAGGGTAGTAAATTATCAGTCAGATCGAAGTTTATTAATTTTGGAAATTAATTTTTTTAGTAGTTTTCCAAGTAGTACAAGTAATTTTCTGGTCAGCCAAAGGAAAAATTTCTTTAAATGTAATTTCAGTAGTAATGACTAATTTTATCCAGACAAATATTTTCTAGATTCTTGTAATTTTTAATATCAGTAGTAAAAGTAAGTTTCAGTTAGACGTTTGTTTTTAGATTTAAGAAAAGATTTTGCGATTCTCATCTTTTTTTTAAATCGAAGTAGTAAAAGTCAGGTTTGGTAAGACAATTTTTTCCTAACCATTAAATATTTATTGTTTTAATAGTATCAGTCAGGTACAGTCAGACGTATTATTATTATTATTATATTTCTAGTTCCATATTTTGTAGTAACAAACTTTTTGTAGTCATACGAATACCTTATTTTTTCTCTAAATTCAATATTATTAGTAATGATTAATAGCAATTAGACAATTTTTTTTCACAATTTGTTAAATTTTTCCAATCAGTAGTAAGAATCAATTTTAGGTCAGACTATTTTTTTTAAATGTCAAAAATAGTTATTTTATGCTTGTTTTTAATTTTGTTTTATTGTTTTAATTATTTTTTGCATCTTTTGTTATGTTTTTATCGTTTTGTTCTGTTTTTCGTTTTCTTTTTATTTTTTTTATACAAGAGTTTTAAAAATTTCTCGTAACTTTAATTTCAGTATAGTAATGAACAATTTTGAATCAGACGAAATAATTATTCCAAGAAGCCTTCCTTATTAACACTCTTCTATTAATTAACCTTCTCTAGTCATTTTGCAGTTGTAAAACTTTCATCTAAATGTAATAATGATTCCTTCGTATAAAATAAATGAATCGCGAGAAGAAAAAAATTAATGATTTCTCCAAAAAATTCTTAATCGAATTTTTCTTAGTTGCATTAAATATTAATAGATATATGTATTACTAGTACACAAGTTTTATTAATTGTTTTGTATAAAAAAAAATGTTTTATCCAAAAATACATGAAATTCATCAGTTTCGTCCGAGGCTATTAATCTTTTCTCTCTCTCTCTCTCTCTTTCTCTCCCTCTCTCTTTTCTTTATTTTCTTTCTCTCCTCCCCTTCTTGTCTCTCATTCTTTTTTCCTTTCTCTCTCCAAATATAAAATGGAAATTATTTCTTTAAATTTAAAAAAATTTTTATATTTAAATAGAAAAAATTTCTTCTTTTCTTTCTTTATTTTTTTCTCTCTTTTTCTGCCTTTCTCTTAATCGAAAATAGATAAAGAGAGAAAAAAATTTCCCTCTCTCTTTCTTTCTCTTTCGAAATAGAAAGAAGAAAAAGAGAGAAAAAATCTCTGTCTTTCTCTCTCTCTAAAAAGAAAATAGAGAAAGAGAGAAAACACCTCCCTTTCTAAATAAAAAGAAAAAAAAATCATTTTTCTCTTTCTAAATAAAAAATAGAAAAAAAGAGAAAGAGAAAAAAAATCTCTCTCTCCCTCTCTCTTCTCTTTATTATTTTTTGTTTGAAGGGAAAAAATGCGTCTTCCTGATGTCTAAGGGTACTTCATATGTCGCGAATCACAGCTACTCGAGAGTTTTATATACACTTTTTTTTTCATTCTTCTCCTCCTT
This sequence comes from Leptopilina heterotoma, assembly GCF_015476425.1. NCBI lineage: Eukaryota > Metazoa > Arthropoda > Insecta > Hymenoptera > Figitidae > Leptopilina > Leptopilina heterotoma. The sequence goes on from NW_025111138.1 coordinate 6,052,011, forward strand.
CTTCTTCCGGATATGGAGAGGGTTGTCCTCGGTCTTCCCAACACGTATATCCGATGTCGTCGTCGCGCGTTCTGGGTTCGCCAGGTTCTCTCTTTCGTCGAAGCATTGTCTTCCGTACTTTGATTCATTGCAGCACGGTCCTTCCACATCAAGAGAGAAGGGTGACCTGCCCACTCGACCATTGGACGAGAGTGATTTTTTTTTCAACCCTCTGATAAACCTCTTTCAATTCACCTTGTTGCAACCCTTCAAGGGGCCTTTTTTTCTTCAACAAAAAAAAAAAAAAAAACGCACACACACACACACTTTTGACCTCAGACCTTATTTATACGCACATAGTGTGTGCTTGGAAAAAAAAGTTATTCCTTAAAAAAAAAACGCCCATTCTCTTCGTTTAATAATAGTCGTCACTCTCGAGTCATTAATTATACTGTGTGCTGTAATCTTAATAAATTTGCGAGTTCTTAATTTTTAAACACTTGCGATCGATATGGAGTACTTTTTTTTAAATATCAGAGTGCACGGGTAAAAATATCTTTAATGGAGAGTAATATCGTATCGCTATTAAATACGTTCAGTGGTGGCAAAGCATTTGACCTGATTAATATTATTTTTTTTTCTTGCTTTTGAATTATTTTATCGAAAGTTGGCCGATTCATCTCTTTGTAGTGGGAAAGATAACAAAATCTAGTGCGGACTTTTTGATTTTTAGTGTTAAAATAAGATGAAATTATCTCCTCCAATAAATTATTTTTAAAAATACCCACTTTTGCCGTGTAATTAAAATAATATATTTAAAATAGATTTTATGATTCGTTTTACAAATTTTTTTTTACAAAACATTTTTTTCATTAAGTAATAATTAAATCTTTGGATAAAATTATTCAACATAGAAAAATAAAATATAATAATATAGAATATAAAATATAGAAATATAATAAAATAGAAAATACTATTTATGAAATTTTTTTTTTACATTAAATTAATATTTGGAAAATTTATATAAACTTGGCTTTATTAAATAATTTAAATTATATTTTGAAAAATGTTACTTAATATTTTTTCGATTTAATTATTTTATATATATTTTTTTACTTTTTCTTATTTTCTTATTAGTAATTTATTACTTTTTCTATTTTATTTAAATTTTGAAAGACATTTTAACTTCTTTGCAGAATGTTAACTATTATTTTTATATTATAGTTTCTTATTTTTTCAAATTAATTAATAAATTCACTTCCAAAATTTTTTTCAAAATTAACATTTTGGAAGTGAATTTATTAATTAATTTGAAAAATGTTTCTAAAAGAAAGGAAATTTTATCCAGAGTATTAAAAAAATATCAAATTATTGAAAATCTTAAATAGTCTCTGATTTTTCTTTCGTAAATTAAAAAAAAAATCCATAAGTAGAATTACAGTTGCAATTTTTAGAAATAATCAATTATTTTATCACTTATTTTTGTATTTTCGTTTTCTTTTTAATTTATATTTTCTATTATGAATTCTCGTACAATTTTTTTTAAATAAGAATTGATTTGAAAAAGAATTTTAGTTAAAATTTTAGAAAATATTTCAAGAATTAGAAGAAAAGGAGTTCTAATTTTTTGAAATAATTAAATTTCAAAATAGTTACATTGAAAGTATTTTGAAATTTTTATTCTTGGTGGACAAATGAATGAGAATCAGTATTCAAATATTTATTAAACAAAAATTAATGAAATTTGATAAATTTTACTTGAAAATTTTGAAAAAATGAGGTTTTTAAAAAATTGTATTTAAATTTTGTTAATAATAATTGCATTTCTGAAAATAATTTTTAAAAACATTTTAAAAACAGGAAACTTTCTCAAAATTTTATATTATAAAAAATTTTATTTCCTCACTTTAAAAAATTATTTTTAAATATTGTATTTTTTTAAGAATTGTAACTAAAAATTTGGAAAATAATTAAATTTTACAAAAAAATTTGTGTTTGAATAAGTCAATTATTGTTAATTTCTAATAGCTAAATTCTAAATAGCTAATTGAAGTTTTAAATAATTTTATTCAAAAACGCTAAAAAAAATTGACTTTTGAAAAAAGTGCAGTTGTAATTTTTAGAATGCTTTATAAATTTCAAAAAGTTTTACACTGAAATTATTTGAAATTTCAATTAAAGACAATAAGAATAAGTTTTTAAATATTTGTTTAAAAAAAATTATTGAAGTTTTTGAATAATTTAAGGTACAAAATTTAAAAAAATATTAGGCTTTTTAAAAATTGTAATGTTATTTATATAAACTTAATTAATTTGAAAAATGTTTTTAAAAGAATTTTTAATTTTCTACAAAAAATGTTGTTAGCAGTAATATTAATAATTTTTTTATTAATTTTTCTGACAAAATATTTTCGTGAATAAAGAAATATGTAAATAAAAGTAATAATTTTGGACGTGACGTCTAAGGCACTAAATTAAAAAATTATAAAATAAATAGAAAATAAAAATTAAGTGTTGTAAAATATAACGAAAAAAATGAAGTATTATTTGATTTTTATTTATTTTATTATTAAGTAAAAAAATTAAAAATGCATCATATATAAGTTAGTAATTAATAATTATGGAATAAATTAAAAAAATGTATTACAGTTTATAAATAAACTAAAAAAGTAAATGAAATTAATTAAAAAATAATAATGTTTGCAGTAAAAGAAAAAATACTAGTTTCTCTAAAAAATTTATTTATTTACTTCTTTATTCATTTATTAACTTCCTAATTTATTTATTAACTTCTTTATTTATTTATATTTTATTTATTCATTTAATTCCTTAATATAGATGAGCAAAATTATTTTTAAAAAAAATTCTATTTACTATTTTTTTTTCTCTTGACAAATTCCCAATGGATTTTACATTAAATTTTGTATTAGTTGTCTACTTTTTGAAACACTTTCCGAGATGTTATAAATTTTCCGCGCACATTATGTCAGTTAGGACCCCCATTAGTAAATCGTTGCAAAAGTTAGGGAAGGAAGTGTTTTTTTTCTCTCGTCTCTCTCTCACTCTTTTTTTTTTTTTTTTTTAACTGAAAGTACTTAAGTGGATAGACGCACATGGGAGCAGAGATGGCTAGTCTAAGAAGTTCGTTTCACCTCGGAGAGAGAAAAGCCGACTTGAAAGTTTCTGTTGTGACAAGAAGTTTGATGGCAACTCTTGTGCCAAACGTCGGCACTAAATTTCTCTCTGAACAACAGTCCTGAATTCATCAGCAGCTTAATTATCAAGTGTCCTAAAAAGACTTGATGTTTAGTATTGTAAATTCTCTCGCGATATTAGTTAATTAATTTTTCTTTCCTGCTTTTTGTTTTTTATTTTTTTATTTTTATTCTATTTTTCATGTTTACTTTATTTCTTCTTTTATAATATTTTTTTCTTTATTAACTTTTTTACTTAATTTTTAAATTTATTTTCACTCTTATTTATTTTTACTCTAATTTATTCTCACTCTTATCTATTATTACTGTCGTCTATTATTACTATCGTCTATTGTTACTAACGTCTATTACACTGGTTTACAGTGAAATTGTCAATCGAACAAAACAATTTTTTTTCGAATAGTAGGTGTTTTTTGAGTAAGAAAATCATGGTTTTAATTTTTTTCCCTCGTGCAGTTTTTCTGTAGCTTCAAATTTTGCATTTTCGAGGTGCGACGCCACTTAAACTTACCTGTAGGAAAGTTAGCTTGTCAAAATATAATAAATAAGGTATCATTGGAAAGGTTATTAAATTACCTTTCGATCCATAGGTCACAGAATAAAATTCAACAAAAATTGAGAGAGTTACAGTCGATTAAAGATGAAATTTCATGACAATTTTGATGATTTTTAGACATTTGAGTAACTTCTACTATTTTTTTCTACATCAAACAGGAAAGAATGTTTAGGTTTTAATTTTTTTATTGATAAACTATATCATTACACAAATTTTGAGCCCTTGTGGACCTCGATTGGATTAAAAATGACAATTCTACACTAAATTTAGTAAGCGAAACTACATTCTTCATTTTTAGTATCCCTTAAACATTTGCAGCAAAAATTCAAGTAATAAAATTTAGTTAAGCTCAAAAGTTACTCAATTCACTAATCAAGGATTTCTGAAATCGTAGATTTCGAATCCAATGTTAGTTTTCTAAATTTCAAAATGGCGGATCCAATATGGCGGACAAGTTTTTAAAAATAAATTAAATTCGTCTTAAATTCGTTACTCGGGGGTTTTCGGGGTCGCTGATTACGAATCTGATGTCAGATTTCAAAAATTAAAAATGGCGGATCCAATAGGTGCGAATTCGATGGATTTTAAAAAACTCGTTCACCATTATGAATCCATCCTTTTCAATTTTCGAAATCCGACATCAGATTCGTAATCAGCGACCCCGAAAACCCCCGAGTAACGAATTTAAGACGAATTTAATCGATTTTTAAAAACTTGTCCGCCATATTGGATCCGCCATTTTGAAATTTAGAAAACTAACATTGGATTCGAAATCTACGATTTCAGAAATCCTTTATTAGTGATTTTAGTAACTTTAGAGCTTAACTAAATTTTATTACTTCAATTTTTGCTGCAAATGTTTAAAAGATACTAAAAATGAAGAATGTAGTTTCGTTCACTAAATTTAGTGTAGAATTGTCATTTTTAATCCAATCGAGGTCCACAAGGGCTCAAAATTTGTGTAATGATATAGTCTATCAATAAAAAAATTAAAACCTAAACATTCTTTCCTGTTTGACGTAGAAAAAAATAGTAGAAGTTACTCAAATGTCTAAAAATCATCAAAATTGTCATGATATTTCATCTTTAATCGACTGTAACTCTCTCAATTTTTGTTAAATTTTATTCTGTGACCTATGGATCGAAAGGTAATTTAATAACCTTTCCAATGATACCTTATTTATTATATTTTGACAAGCTAACTTTCCTACAGGTAAGTTTAAGTGGCGTCGCACCTCGAAAATGCAAAATTTGAAGCTACAGAAAAACTGCACGAGGGAAAAAAATTAAAACTATGATTTTCTTACTCAAAAAACACCTACTATTCGAGAAAAAATTGTTTTGTTCGATTGGCAAAAAAAAGTTTTTAATTTGTAAACCTGTGTTATTACTATCGTCTATTTTTACTATCGTCTATTTTTACTCTTATTTATTTTTACTCTTATTTACTTTTACTCTTATTTATTTTTACTCCTATTTACTTTTACTCTTATTTATTTTTACTCCTATTTACTTTTACTCTCATTTATTTTTACTCTTATCTATTTTTATTCTTATTCATTTTTTACTCTTTTATTTATTTTTATTTTTTTCTTTATTTTTATTCATTTTTTATTTTTTTTTGTTTTATTCATTTTTTATTTTTATTCTTATTTTCGTTTTTTATTTCTTTTTTCATTTATATTCTTTTTTGTTTTTATTTCTCATTTTATTCCTTTTTTGTTACTTCTTTAATTTAGTATTTTATTACGTCTTTTATTTTTCTATTCTTCTTTGTTTTTTGTTTCTTTCTTTTTTTCCTGTTTTTATTTATTTTTATTTCTCATTTTTTTGTTAATATTTCCGTTTGTTACTCCTTAATTATTTTTTTTATTCAACAGAATTTTTAACCGTATTTGCTACAATTTTCTTTTTGACTATTTTTTTTTGTTTCTTAAATTTTCATTTTTTTCTTGTTTCTCAATTTTTTATTTTTAATATTTTTTTCGTTTCCTACATTTTTGTTCCTTTTATTTTTTCTTTCCTACTTTTTTTGATTTCTTAATTCTTTTCTTTCCTATTCTTTTGATTAATTAATTTTTTTCTTTCCTTATTTTTCGTTTACAAAAATTATGAAAGAAAAAAATTAAGTAAACAAAAAATGAGGAAAGAAAAAATTAATTTTTTGTTTACTTAATTTTTTTCTTTCCTAATTTTTTGTTTACTTAATTTTCTTCTTTCCTAATTTTCTGTTTAGTTTATTTTTTGTTTTTTTTCTTGCTTTATTTTTTCGTCTTCTTCTTTTTTTTATTCAATTTTTGTCCTTGTTAATATTATTGATTTTTATCAACTATTTTTAATTTTTAATTAATTTCTATTTGTTTAGAAATTATCTCTCCTAATTTTTTTTTCTATTTGCGAGGAGAATGAAGATTAAAATTGCGCGCGCACTTTGAGCTGAGACTTTTGTTTTTTTTTTCGCCTTAGGTTATAGTTTGTTACGGAATTTCATCTTGATAGAGTTCAACGATGTCCTCGTGTGGAGCTTGTTTCAGCTTATTCTGTATATAACCTTTGACGAAATTAAAGCAGAATTATTGATTTTCATCGAAGAAGCATACACTGAGCCAGAATCTCGAGCTCCTTTTTTCTCCCTTTTATGTACTTACGTGCTTCGAACGAAATTTCTCTCTCTCTCTATATATATATATATACAATATTCGTACAAATATATATATGTATATACACCACCTGGGGCAGTTTTGTAAAACTTGGACATTTTTTTCTTTTTTTTTACTGATGGAAAATTAAGGCTTTTCTTGTGGAAAGTCAAGGCACTTGGTATCCTTTGAATTTCAAATCGGATGGCCTTTTTTTAGAAACTTTCTCAAACTCGCATGGAAATGCATACTTTCTTTGATGTCCCTTTTTTACCCGGCAAATAAATTTATATTTTATCGTCTATAGAGAAATTTCTTTATTGTTTCTTAAGGACATTTTTTGTTTCTTTGATTTTTTGTTTCTTTTGATTTTTTACTTTCCTATTTAGTATAATATGCTGAATATTAATTAATTGTATTAAGAAATAATTATTAAATGATATAAATTTTAATACTTAGCATTTTTTTTTGCTTACATTATTTTTTGATTTATAATTTTTTGTTTACTTTATTTTTTATTCCCTAATTTTTCTTTTGCTTAATTTCCTTCTTTTCTAATTCTTTTTTACTTTAATTAGTAAACTTTTTTTGTCAACTCAACAAAATTTGCAAAATGTTTAAAGAAATTTATAAATTACAAAAAAAAAAAAAAAAATTTCTATTTAAAATAAAAAAAAATTGCTACTATTTTTAAAGTTTTCGCTTAAAATAACCAGTGCACTTAATATTTATACTATCGAACGTTCAATAATTACCAAGAATTTAAATAATTAATTATCAAATGTGGAAAATCTTTTTTGACTTCCTGAACAGTGTGAATAATTGAAAATTACTTATAACAAGTACCTAACTTAAAAAAGTACTTTAAAAAAAAAATCAATTAAAGGGTTATTGTCCCTTTAATATTGATTCCATTATTGCAGTTATTTCGAGTGACGGGTTTTTTTTCTTTCTTCTTTTTTATTTTTTTGATTCCCAGAGCGGATTTTTCGGTTGAACCATTACTCGAGGCGTTCTAGTGGCTGACCAATCGTCGAGCTCTTTCACTAATCAAATGACAGTGACGCTTTCGAGGACAGGACTGCTAATGAAATGAAAAGAAAGTAAAACGAAATACGAAAGTCAGTTACGTATCGATATTCGCGTAATGGATATCCGATCATCAATCTTCCCACCGACTAATTAAAACACTTTTTTTTTTTTTTTTTTTTTTTTTTTTTTTTTTTATCGCTTGTCAAAAAGTCATTTTTACATTATTATTTACATTAGGAGATATTTATCGTATTTATTAATTTTTTTTCGATTTTATTGACATATTTAAATATAATCATACAGGAATTTTCTGTATTAAATTTTTTTTTATTTTTGGATTTTTTGATATTATGTAGTACTACTTAATATATAGAAGTTTTCTTTATTATAATTAATTTTTTTTTGTTTAGTTTTTAATTTAATTTTTTGTATTGTATTTTGTTTACTTTTTTACATTTTGGAATTTTTTTTTTTTGCTTTTCTGTTTGTATAATTTACATTTTTGTTTACTTTTCATTTTTTAGTAGTAAAAAAAATGGAAAAACTAATACTGGACAGTTTTGATAAAGCCGGAAGTGAGGAATAGAGAAATATTTATAAAAAATTATTTATTAAGAATCGAATTAAAAAAAAAAAATTGATTCGGTAAACTAAAATTATCATTTATCTCGTAAAAATAGTTTTCTCTCTCCTTCAAATTCCATTCATTCAGGTCATCCTCGCAATGAAGAATTCAATTAATAATCTAAAAAGACAAAAAGAAGGTGAAAATTATATTTCTATTTTTATTCGTATTTGTAGCTTCTTTAAATTAAATTATTGTCTAAATGAATGTCAAGCAGAATTACTTTTACCATACTGTTGAGAATAAGGACGAATTTTAAATAATCTTAGTTCATTTTTATCTTTACATTTTCTTTCTAATAGAGAAAGAATTATTTTTTCAAATTTTTCGGGACGATTACAATCATTTCATAATCAGATAAAAAAAATTTTGATTTATATTTAATATTGTAAGAATAGAACCGAAAATATAAATTAGAATATGAAAAAGAAAATATAACTTGCGTGTTGGTTTTGAATTTCAAAGGGGATTTTCTAATTTAAATATTAAAATTAATAGAACGATTGAAGTAAATTATTTTTTCTTGATTCATTTAAAAAATTAATTAACGTTTTATTATTTTTTGGTTTGTGTAAAATAAAACATTCGGTTAAATTATAATTTACGATAAATGAAAATGTCGTTAAAAATTAAAATAGTAGGTTAACGTTTTAATATTTTCTCTTGTATTTTATATAAAATATATATTATTTACGATAATAAATCAGTAAATCTGTAATTATTATTATATCATTAATTTTTATACAATATTAAGTAATGTAATAATTTTGCCAAACAGTAATTAATTTTCACGTGTACATAAGCAATAGTAAAAATAAAAATAATAACAATATAGAATAATAATATATTTTTCCTCAATGTTACATTTCGTGAATGTAATAAATTTCACGAGAATAATATTCTAATTAAACTCTGAGAGGTAGAAAGTATTGATAAAAAAATATATTTCAATATTGTCCTATATGAGTATATATAACGTGGTTGTTGAATAATGAATACATTTGAGAGACGAAATCGGAAATAACCGCAATAATGGAGCGTCTCTGACAGTCACGTTGATGACACATTCGCCGCATTGACAATAATGTTTTATTATTATACATAGTTAATAAACGAATATTATATTGTATTTTAAGTTCATTCGCAGAAAGTAAATTATTTTTGATTTTTATTTGTTATATAGGTTTTCGTATATTTTTTCATATTATTTTTTATTTATTTTTTTTTAAATTTTATTTAAAGGAAATCGTTATTGGAATTCACAATTCAATCAGTTTATTGAAAACGAATCCAGGTCAATAATTTTTATTTCCGGTAATGTCATTAAATTCTGCTTTGTTTCATTTTATCCGACTTCCCCTCTCTCTCTTTCTTTTTTTATGCTCTCCCTCTCTTTTTTTCTCTCTGTATTTTTCTGTTTCTCTATTTTTCTCATTCTCTTTCTTTTTCTTTTTCCGTTCATCAATCTCTCGCTCTCGCTCTTTTTTTATTTATTTAGTCGAATAGTGTAAAAATTAATTTGTAACTTTTGTATTTCAAGTTCAATGAATATTAACCAGTTTGTGTCTTTTTTAAATTTTCATATTTCTTTTTAATATTTTTAATATTTAAAATAATAATATTAATATTAATATTTGAATATCTGACATAGGAAATTCAGGGAAAAGTCAGGAATTTTTATTAAAATTAGTAAAAAAAATTAAATTTTTAGAATTCATAAAAAAATTCTGGAGGTTTCAATTTAAAATTTTATAAAATTTCAATGTCGAATGAATTTAATTAGAAATTTTAATGAACTTCGATTTTCAAAAAATTTTAATAATTCAAAATCTTCTAAAATTAGTTAAATTTGTCAATCTATATTTAATTAATTATTAAAAATAATGGATTTATAGAAGAATTTTAGTTAAAAACACTAAAAAAAATTGAATTTTAAAGAAGTTACAAATGATTGCAGAAATTTAATTATTTTCAAAAGTAATAAAATTCTTATTACAAAATTCAATTATGTTCAAAATTTACAATAAAATCTCGACAAAATCCCAATTATTATCTTTATAAATAAAAAAATTCTTCAACATTTAATTATTTTCAAAAGTTTTGATAAAATTTTTGTCAAAATTTCAAAAATATTCCTCATTTTAATTATTTTTAATATATACTATTTGAAGAAAATTACCCAAAAGAATTCAGTTATTTAAAAACAATTTTAATAAAATTGTACGCAAACATTTCATTATTTTCATAAATAATAAAAATTTCCCAGGAATTCAAATATTTACAAATTTTTTATAAGTTTCTTCTATATAATTCAATTATTTTCAGAAATAATAAAACTCATCGCAGAATTTCAATTATTTTTCTTACAATTTTAATTGAATTTCTTGAAAAATGTAACTATTCTAAAATTTTTCATTAAAATTCGTCAAAAAATTGAATTATTTTAAAATTTGTTGATAAAATTGTTTACGAGGATTTAATTTTAAGAAACATTTAATTATTTAATAAATAATTTATTTTTGTATTTAAATAATTGAATTCTCGTAGAATTTTCTAATAAAAATTGATTTAAAAATGAATTTTAGTTAAAATTTTACATAATAATTGAATATTAAAAGTATTAAAGCATGAATTTTCAAAAATAATTGAATTTTGAATATTATTGAAAATAATTACATTTTTCGAAGAATTTACTCAAAATTATATTAAAAATAGTTAAAGTCCTGTGAAGAATTTTATTATTTATGAAAATAGTTTAATTATTGCAACGCATTTAATTACATTTTTTTTTAAATAATTGAATTCAAATAAAAAATTTTATTAAAATAGTAGATTTTTGAAAATATTTGAATTTCAGCGAAGAATTTCATTATTTGTGAAATGTGATTGAATTCTTGCATAAAATTTTTGAAAATAATTACATTTTTTGATGAATTTATTTAAAATTATATTAAAAATAATTGAAATCCTAGGTATATATAAAAAATATTATTAGTTTTGAAAATAATTGAATTGATGTGGAAAATTTTATTGCTTATAAAAATAATTGAACTCTTGGGAAGTATATTATTAAAATTTTTGTAAATAGTTTAATTTTATTTTGAATAATTTTACAATTAAAGATATTCGTAAATAAATTTAACAGAACATTTTTTTCAATAAAAGTTTTTCCTTTATTTTCTAAAAATTCAAAAATTTCAGTTTCATTTTCAATTAAATTTTCTAAATAAAAAATAGAATTTATAAACATTTTTTTCCTTTATGTTTAAAAAGATCTTTGAATTTTATTAAAACAATTTTAATTAAGAAATAGAAATAATGCAAATTATTTATTTATGAAAATTGAGTATTTTCTACAAAAATATTAAAAAACGAAAATATTTAATGTTTTTCTTCCCAAAAAGAAAAAAATGATTTTATAATGAATATTGTTATTTAGAACACAAAATTATGCATAAAATGTGTATATTTTCTAATTCTTAATAAAATTTTTTTAACAATTAACAATTTTCTAGTTTTTTTTTATAAATAAAAAAGAGATTAATTTGCATAATAATTAAGATCAGTCAAACGAAATTTGTTATAGAAAAAGCATATATAAAAAACAAAATGGGTATATTTTTCATTTGTTAATCATAATTTTTTAAAAATTTTTTCATTTCTAATATTATTTTATTATAAATCATGAAAAAATACCTGCATATTTTCGATTTGTCAAACAATATTTTTTAAAGAAAAAAAAAAAAAACAAAAACAAAAGCATACACAGAAACTAAGTTCAAACTGCGGATAGAATGAATGAAAGAATACGAAGAATAATATAGTTAATTAATACTTTTATAATACATTATTAAATGGGGAGGGAGAATTTTTTCTTCCTTTATTTCTTCTTCTTTTATTTTTTTAAATGAAAACCAAGTTAGATAATTGGCATTGTTTCATGTCGTGAAGTCATTTTAAAAAGTATGAATTCTCGCGGAAAAGTTCTTTTCTAAAGGCAGTAAATCTGCAATTTTTTTGCAATCTTTCTTTTTACCCCCTCACTCTCCCCTCCCCCCTCATACCACCCCCTTTTTATTCTCCGTCGACAATGCCTTTTTACTTTAGGAAATTTATAGTTTTTCTGCCGAAGTTGAGGGCGCGAGGGAGGGGGGAGGGTGATGGGGTTGGAAGGGAGATACGCTTGAGAATCTGGAAATACTTCTCAATGTTGAAAGTTCTTTTTGAAACTATCGCGTCGTAGATTCACGATGAAGGTTACGTACTTTGCTCAAGGAAAGTAACGTAGTCAATGAGAGAAGGAAAGAGAAAGAGAGAGAGAGAAAGAGAGAGAGAGAAGCTTCAGTCACTGAAAACTCGTTTGTTTCGCCAACTCTCATGAGCTTTTATAGACCAGTGAAAATATATAGAGCAAGAAATTCCACGCTTGGTTTCACACACACAAACCTTAGTTGCCCCCCCTCTCTCTCTCTCTCTCTCTCTCTCTCTTTTTCTCTCTGGTGCTCTCCTTTTCTATTCACCTGAAAATTCATTTTGTGTCTCCTTTTTCTTGAGTTCTCTCGCTCTTGAAACATTTGGCAAGTTAAAATATGTATATTAGGCTATATAGAGAGAGAAGGAGAGAGAGAGAGAGAGAGAGAGCGAGAGAAAGAGGTACACTAAGTCACAATACCTTAAGACTCAGCATAATCAGTCGCTAAACTCTAGAAAACCACTTTCAGTTGTATATGCGTATTTGACTTTGGTTTGCTTTATGTAAAGCATTAAATTTAACCATAATATTTCTCTCGTATGTGACTTGGAAATCTTACTTTATTACTTATTTAACGTAGTTGCGGTTTAATTAACTCCTGCTTATTCTTGCGACTTGAAAAACGATTAAACCGCGAAATTTTAGTTAAAAGTCTATTTAATTAATTTCAAAGCTCTTATAATGTATATATATGCATATAGAGAGGGAGAGAGAGAGTGAGAGAGGAATGCGGGTTGAATTAGTTTTGGGAAATACGTTATTTAGTGCGGAATTGGGGTTTCGTGTATATTTAACTCATATTGTCTCTGGGTGATATTGTTTGTAGAGGAGTGACAAAAAAAAAATTTTTTTTGTTTCTCTCCATGTTTGTTCGAATTAGTGTTGAAAGTATAAATGTAAATATATATGGTAAAAAGTGAATTTGTGAATTTAAATAGCAATATTTTTTATTAATAATACTATTTTTGACACACAGTTGGAAATAATTTTTTTAAACATTTTTTATATTTAATGTAATTTTTTTTTAATTCAACAAATTATAAGAATATTATTATAAAACATGAAGATATCGATTACTCCGAGTCGAAGACTCGGAGTTATTGATATCTTCATGTTTTGTAATAATTTTAATTTCCATAAAATTTTTCAAAATAAAAAAAAAATTAAACTATTTACAAAAATTTTAATAAAATATCCTCCCAAGAATTCAATTCTTTTTACAAGTAATAAAATTTTCCTCATAAATTCAATTATTTTCATAAATAAATAAAATAATTTTAATCGAATTCCTCGAAAAATGTAATTATTCTTGAAGATTTTATTTAAATTCGTCGAAAAAATTGAATTATTTAAAAATTTTATGATAAAATCATCCTTCATGATGATTTAATTTTGAAAAACATGTATTTATGCAATAAATTATTTATTTTTGTATTTATATAATTGAATTTTCGTAGAATTTTCTAATAAAAATTGATTTAAAAATGAATTTCAGTTAAAATTTTAGATTATAATTAAATATTAAAAGCATTATATGATGAATTTTCAAAAATAATTGAATTTTGAATATTTTTGAAAATAATTACATTTTTCAAAGAATTTCCTTAAAATTATATTGAAAATAATTGAAATCCTGTGATGTGAAGAATTTTATTATTTAGAAAAATAATTCAATTCTTGTAAAGAATTTTTATTACATTTTTTTTTACATAATTTAAGTCCTGTCAAAAATTTTACAATTTATGAAAATAGTTCAATTCTTGCAACGAATTTTTATTAAATTTTTTTTAATTATTGAAATCCTGTAAAGAATCGTATTATTTATGAAAATAATTGAATTCTTGCTACGCATTTTATCACATTTTTTTTAAATAATTGAATTCGAATAAAAAATTTTATTAAAATAGTAGATTTTTTAAATATTTAAACTTCAGCGAAGAATTTTATTATTTGTGAAATGTAATTGAATTCTTGCAAGAAATTTTTGAAAATAAACAAAATTTTGGAGGAATTTATTAAAAATTTTATTAAAAATAATTGAAATCCTATGAAAAATTTTATTATTTATGAAAATAATTGAATTTATGTGAAAAATATAATATAATATAGAATTCAATATACAATTTTAAAAAAATTCCTAAAAAAAATTTAATTATTTTCCAAAAATTGTTTGTAAGATTTCAATTACATTTCACAAATAATGAAATTCTTCGCTGAAATTCAATTATTTTCAAAATCTATTATTTTAATAAAATTTCTTAAATGAATTGAATTATTTAAAAAAAATGTAATAAAATGCATTGCAAGAATTCAATTATTTTTATAAATAATACAATTCTTCACAGGACTTCAATTATTTTAAAGAAATGTAATAAAAATTCTTTACAAGAATTGAATTATTTACAAAAATTTTAATAAAATCCTCCCAAGAATTCAATTCTTTTTACAAGTAATAAAATTTTCCTCATAAATTCAATTATTTTCATAAATAATAAAATTCTTCACAGGATTTCAATTACTTTCAATATAATTTTAAGTAAATTCTTAAAAAAATGTAATTATTTTCAAAAATATTCAAAATTCAATTATTTTTGAAAATTCATGTTATAATGCTTTTAATATTCAATTATTATGTAAAATTTTAACTGAAATTCATTTTTAAATCAATTTCTATTAGAAAATTCTACTTGACTTCAATTATTTAAATACAAAAATAAATAATTTATTGAAATGTTGAAAATTAAATTTCTGCGAAGGATTTTATTACACCTTTCAAACAATTGAATTTCTGAAATAATTTGTAACTTTTCCAAAATTAAATTTTTTTTAAGTGTTAAAATTTTTCTATGAATACATTATTTTTAATCATTTTTGAAATAGTTTTTTGAGAATTTTCAAATTCATTTTTTTTTATTAAAATTCATTTTTAAATGAATTTTTATTATAAACTTCTACTAGAATTCAATTATTTGAATACAAAAAATAATTTATTGTATATTTGAATATTTCTTAAAATTGAATTCTCATAAAAAATGTTATTGACAAATTTTTAAATAATTGAATTCGTTTGACGAATTTTAATAGTAATTTTTAATAATAATTATATTTATCGAGGAATTCGATTAAAATTTTTCTTTTAAATAATTGAAATTCTGCGATGAATTTTACTATTTATGAAAATAATTAAATTGCTAAAAAGAATTTTATTATTCAAAACAAATAATTGAATCCCTGTAAAAATGTTATTATTTAGAAAAAATAATTGAATTACATTGCGAACAAAATTTATAAAAAATTGGTAAATAATTGTGTTCAATCAGTTTTGGTTCGACAGAGATTTCTATAATGTTAATTTCAGTAGTAATAGTCAATTATAGTCAGACAGATGTTTTCGATATTCTCCAAATTTTTTATGTCAGTAATAAGAATTTTGTCTTTGTAAATAATATTTTTCTCACTCTTTGTCAGAGTGAGTGTTAGACCATTTTTTCTATATTGAATTAGTTTTTGTACTAGTAGTATAAGTCATTTTTAGTCAGACTAAAGTATTTTAATATCTTTAACTGTAATTTTAGTAGTAATGATCAGTTTTGGTCAGACCTAACGTTTTTAAGTTGATTTCGTTAGTAATAACCAATATAAATCAGACCAATGATTTTTCAAATCACTTTTATTTGTAAAATCAGTAGTAAAAACTAGATTTAGTCAGACAATATTTTTTCTAAGACTTCTGCAATTTTATTCACAGTAGTGTTAGTCCAGTTTAGTCAGACATAAATATTTTTATTGCTCTAAATATTATTACGATAGTTATTATCAATTTAATCAGCTTTAAGTATCTATATTTTATTTTTCATTCCTAGTAGTCGGAATCAGTTTTTAGTCAGACAATTTGCAAAAATTCTATTCTTTAAATGTGATAAATTTTTTTTCAGTAGTAATGACAAATTTTAGTAGGCTCAATCTCTAATTTTAGTTAAAAATAAAATCAAAACTGAAAATTAGGTTAAAATGTAACTATTTTAACCTAATTTACAGTTTTGATTTTATGTTTAATTTTTTAATTTCTTTTTTTGTAAAATCGACTTGTATTATAAATGGAACAAATAGATTTTTAAGTTAAATGGTTCTTGGAACATTTAAATAATAAAAAAGAAACTTTCCTTTTTGATGTTAACATCGTAGTTCTCTTTTTTTCCCAAGTCGTAAAAAAACTTCATAAAAATTTACTTCCACAGTATTATTCTACTTTATAAATTTTATCTACCAAGAATCATCATAAAAATCATATTATTTAAAATAATGGTTTTTTTTTCTATCCAACGGTATTAGCTTTATTTAAAATTTAAACATTCTCTTATATGTCTGTATTTTTACAGTGTTCGGAATAGTTTTTTATACTTATTTTTATATTGGTCTATATTATTCATATTATCTACATTTTAATATATTATTTATAAATTTTTGTAAATTTTTCTCAGTAAAAGTTTGAAACTTTTTTTCGGTGCTTTTGTACCCCAATCAATCTATTGCTATTATTAGCAATTTTTTATATTATTTACACTGAAAAAAATTATTTGACTGAAATAACCGATTATTTGTCTATTATCAAGTGAATATTTACTTGAATTAAATAATTTTTTGTTTGAGTCAATTAAATTGTATTTACTTTAATTAAATTCTATTTTCTTCAAATATTGAAATGACAGGTTCGTGATTATAAAAATTATATTATTTGTCATTATAAATAATAATTCGAATACAATTTATTTGACTTCGATAAAATTTATTTGATTTAAGTAAATATTTATTCGATAATAATAGACAAGTTGGAGTTTATTTGAATCAAATAAATTTTTTTTCATTTTGTGTTATTTATTTTAAGCAAAAAATATTATTCACATTGATATCACATTGAAAAAGGTAAAATACATTCGAACGACTGTGAAGTGAGAAAAACATCTGAATTTCGAAAAAAAGGAAAAAAAAAGATTATACGAGTGGATTAAATCAGATATGGATTAATAATCTGGTCATTTTCTTTTCTTTTTTTTTTGTAAATCGTTCAAGTGCGTGGTAGATACTTTGTGGGTTATAAATAAATATATATTCACAGTATAGTTAAAATCTGGTGGTGGTTATACTGATATTGTTATAAGGAAAAAGGGAGTTGTTTGGTTCTAGTTGATTGATAAGGAGATTGCGTGATAGCTAACGAAAAGGTCATCGGCTCGAACGAGAGCAGTAAAAGTAACACGCTTTTTCGGAAAAAAGGGACGATCGCGACAACGACAACGACGAACAAGAGCGCATAGACTTTTGTAATGCAAATTTGGAAAATTGCTCATTAGCCCACTTTGTAGACGCGCCAGTGTAGCCGGAAGCTTTAAAAGTCCGCCTCTCGCTGGTGATTAGGCTCGAAAAATAATTAATTTCGACTTTATTCACACGCGAGAAGAAATATTTTTTCATCTTTTCATTTTTCATTTCTCCCTTCTTCGTTTTTTTCGTTTCTTCGACGTTTTATCTGTTTACTAAATGTTTCTTTCATTTTTTTCTTTTTTTCTCTCGTCTTCTCTTTTTGTTCCTCATTTCTTCATTTCTTCTTCTTTCATTTATTTCCATTCTTCATTTTTTCTTCTTTGATTAATTTTTCTTCTTCTTTTTGCTCTTCATTTTTTCTTTCTTTCTTCTTCTTTTTTTCTCTTTTCCTTCTTATTTTCTTCTTTTCTTTTTCTACCTTTCTTTCTTCAGTTCTTTTCTGTTTCTTGCTTCTTTATTTTTCCCCCACAATTTTTGTTTGATTTTATTTGATTTTTTTTCTAATTATTATTATTTGTCAAAAGAGTTAATGAACAGTTCATTGACTCTTTTGCCAAATAATAATAATTAGAAAAAAAATCTTAATAATAATAATAAATAATTAAAATGGAGAACTACATATTTTTCAATATTGAGTGAGTATGAAAAAATATTCACTTTTTTCAATTTTAAATGAACATATTGTGTGTTGGGAGAAAAAATTTAATTCAATCAATTAAGGCACTTCACTCCGGGCGATCTGTGCAAAAAAAAAAAAAATATTAATTGAAAGCGGAAAGAATTTAAAAAAAAGTTTTTTTTGCATTTTTTGTGCTGATGATTCGTTACCTCATGGAGAGAAATTATTTTTGTGGTTTGGATCGACTAATAATTGCATTTATTAAATTTGAGAATTAGTACTTATTTTCCAATTACCAGTTTCTTTAGACAATTTTTTAGAATTTTGTAATTTTTTTTATATAAGTAGTAATAATCAATTTTAATCAGACATATTGATATATTTGGAAGACGCAAAAAAAAAAAAAAAGAATTTTAATTTTCAAAAAATAGTTTGCCGAAATTTCCTCGTGGAATATGGATTTTTAATTGACTATGATTATACTTCCTGGAAGGCAACATGCAGCTGCAGTAAGGACATGCCACTTAACCTGTGAAATCTTGTAGGCTAATTTTCTAATTTCCACTACCTCCCTTCCAATTCGTTCGTTAATATCCTATTAAGTCATCCTCTCGACATTCAAGTTCTAAATTTGTCGCTAACAACTAATTACTCATTGGTCCTAATTTCCATCTCCACATTTTATTACAGAATTTCGAAAAAACAACTACCACACGCGCCCTTCTCCTCTTCGATGTAGTTAATAATACAAAAATAAAAATTCATTTTCGAAAATTCAAAATTTATTAATTCACAATTTTTCTGCAGATATCAAATTGAGAAATTAATTTTAAATTATGAAAATAAAAATACCTTTATAAAAACATTGTATTATTAAAAGAAAATTGGCCTAAAATATTATTTCTATTATTAAATGACACAGTTTTCTTAAAAGTATAAAATTGATATCCAATTAGATCAAAATGCTATTGAAAATTTTGATCATATTATGATTTAAGACACTTTTTGGTTTCGTTGCAATTTGATACTTTTTCGTTAACAGTGAAATTTGATCAAATTGATACTAAAAATTTGACTAATTTTTTCATTTGTTCCATATTTTCGGTATCAATTCATGGCAATTTGATACTTTCGAGTTAGCAGTGTATTAATTAACTATATAATTTCTCAAATTTCGTAAGGAAATAATTTGCATCAATTCTATTCCTTAATTTAAATTGTTTTTTAATAAAATTCAAAGTTTTTTAAAAATAAAGAAAAAAAAAATGTTTGTAAATTTTATCTGTCAATTAGAAAATTTCATTGAAAATGAAACTGAAAATTTTTAAAATTTTTAGAAAATAAAGGAAAAAATTTTATTGAAAAAAATGTTCTGTTTTTATTTAGGAATATATTTAATTGTAAAATTATTCAAAATAAAATTGAACTATTTAGAAAAATTTTAATAAAATCTTCCCAAGAATTCAATTATTTTTACAATTATTAAATTTTTTCACATAAATTCAATTATTTTTATAAATAATATTATTTTTTGTACCTAGGATTTCAAATATTTTTAATACAAATTTAAATAAATTCCTTAAAAATATTTAATTATTTTTAACAATTTTTTTTAAGAATTCAATTACATTTACAAAAAAGAAAAAAAGAAATTCTTCGCTGGAATTCAAATCTTTTCAAAATCAACTATTTTAATAAAATTTTTCATTCGAATTCAATTATTTTGAAAAAATGTAATAAAATGCGTTGCAATAATTGAACTATTTTCATAAATAATAAAATTCTTCACAGGACTATTTTTAACTATTTTTTTAAACTATTTTTAATATAATTTTAAGTAAATTCTTCGAAAAATGTAATTATTTTTAATAATATTCAAAATTCAATTATTTTTGAAAATTCATGTTATAATGCTTTTAATATTCAATTATTATGGAAAATTTTAACTAAAATTCATTATAAAATCAATTTTTATTAGAAAATTCTACGAGAATTCAATTATTTTTAAAACAAATATATAATTTATTGAATAAATAAATGTTTTTCAAAATTGAATCCTCATAAACAATTTTATCAACAAATTTTTAAATAATTCAATTTTTTTAAGAATTTTAAATAAAATTTTTTAGAATAGTTCCATTTTTTAAGGAATTCGATATAAATTTTATTAAAAATAATTTAAATTCTTCGATGAGTTTTATTATTTCTGGAAATAATTTAATTATTGAGAAGAAAAATATAAAAAATTTGTAAATATTTGAATTCCTGTGAAGTTTCTATTATTTATGACAATAATTTAATGTTTGCGTAGAATTTTATTAAAAATGTTTTTAAATAATTGAATTGTTTTGGGTAATTTTATTAAAATAGTAAATATTAAAAATCATTGAAATGATTTTTGAAAAGAATTGAATTTTGAAGAAGATTATTTTTAATAATTTATTAATTCTTTATTGGATTTTATCAGTCTATATACTATTTTTTTTAATAATTAATTAAATATGTATTGACAAATTTAACTAATTTTAGAAGATTTTGAATTATTTAAATTTATTTAAAATCTAAGCTTATTAAAATTTCTAATTAGATTTATTCAACATTGAAATTATATAAAATTTCAAATAGGAACCATTTCATGTTAATTTATTTATGAAAATTTTAAACGTAACTATTTTAAAATTGAATTAATTTTGAGATATTTCAGTATAATTATGCATTGAATAATTTATTTATTTTACGATAGTCATTCAATGTTAAAGTTATTTAAAAATAAATTTTTGGCAGAAATTTGAAAATATGATAATTATAATTCCTAATATTGAAACTTTATATTCCAATTTATATTTTATTTTTATAAAAAAAAATTTGAATAAAAAATTTTTACGTTATATTATTTTTAAAATTGCTAATTTTATTGAAAAAAGTAAGTGAATAGTCAGGCACGCGAGTTGTTGCTAGTTTTAAATTAATAATAACTAATTGTTATTAATATGTTTATTATTAAAACAACAGTCTATTAATAAACTAATACTTTAGGCTAAATTATTTCTACCAGGAACACAAATTAATAATATGTAATTTGTATACGAATATATGATTAATTACCGATTTAATTATAATAATTTTGTGATTTGTAATTGTTGACCAAATTTGAATTTATAATATTATTATTATGAAATTTCCAATATTATTAGAAAATGAAAATGTTTAAAATGATTTTCGAGGGGGAAAATTTTGTTGCAGTAATGAAGGATAATTTAGAGGATATTTATGATGATAATGATAGTGGATTAGATAAAGTGTTATAGGGATGCTGGGGGAAGGAAGAGAAAATAATTAAGGCCGTGCAGATTGGTATATATATATATATATAGATAGATACTATAGTCGGGCGAAATAAGGGAGGCAAATATTTGAGCTGAGTTTTGAGAACCATATAATTTACTAAGTTTGACAAATGAACCTGCTATCATCCAAAGTATTTCAACTATGCGAGGTTTTGGTGCCAGGAACTCTCCTGCACACATTTAAAGCGAAATAGTTCTCAACTTTTGTAGAAATCGGCTCCACTTAAAACAAGTGGAACAGTGGGTCGTTTTTTTTCTCTAGACCCCCATCGAAAAAAAAAGATTTTATATATTTTTCTTGTGGTTTGAGTTAGTGTTGGATGAATTTCAATGTAAACGTTCGCTTTCCTCTAGGAAAATCAATATGGAATGTCTAAGAGTGGCTAAAAATATCTCAATATTGAAAAGCGTTTTTGTAAAAAAAGCAGAGATGCGAAAATATTTAGAAAAATTTAATAAGATCATTGTTGAATTTATAGTGTAAAATATTTATTTAAATATTTATTATCTTTTACTTTTCTTTATACGAATTTCATTTTTACTTCTTTCTTATGTTTTTAGTCTAGAGATTAAAAATTCAAAAATACTTTTTAAAGTTGAGATTAAAAATGTATCGGGTAATAAAAAAATAAAATCTATTTTTGAACTATGTCGCTTTGGTATTTTAGAAGTAAATTTATTTTTCACTTTTTTAAATTTTATAAAGAAAGTATTACTTTGAAACAGTTTTGGTACACATGCACTGGAAAAGGTAACTTAATATAAAATATAAAAAAAAAAATCATACAAGGTGGAAGGCACTTTTTTTTATGATAGACGTGGCCATCATAATCAACTTTTTTCTCCCCCGTGATTCGCGTTCCATCATACTTTTATGAGGTACTTCATCTTACTCATCTATTACGGTTCTCGTCCAATCACATCCTTCGTTCAACAAAAACAACTGCTTAAAAGAATCACAAACCTTATCCATCAAGTAAACGCAGATTTATTTTTCAGTTTTTCGGAGAAAGTTTATAATAATAATAATCAAAATATTAACGATAACGCAGATTTATTTTTCAGTTTTTGAAGAAAGTTTATAGTATTAAAATTTTTTTTAAACGTCACCTTTTTTTGTCCCAGGAAGTGGAAAAATTTTTTTACATGAGTAGTAAGAGACAGTTTATTATTTTCACTGAAATATTTATTATATTATAAACAAAATTATGATTTACTTAAAATTTAGTAGTAGAAGTAAATTACAGTCAGGCATTTATTTTTAATTTCATACATTACTAATTTAGTAGTATTATTTAGTAAAATCCTTTCCTCAGTAGCAAATGGTTGTTTTAGTTTTAAATTTTAATTTCTTGATTTCATAATGTGTTAAATTAATGCAGAGGACATTATGAATATATAAAACAGAAAGTATAAGAAATTTTGCATACGTAATAATATGATATTGTCGAGTAATGCACATTTGTATCGAATGATCAATAATCTATTAATTTACAATCAGAGAAGTGCGGTTAAAATTGTGTGAGACTGCAATTGGTCCAGTAAAACAGACGCACTGCGGCAGCAGCTGTTTATTATAATCATCGATAACAATTACGAGCCTATCATACTGTTAGTTATCTGGCAATAATATCTAGAATTTGCAATTTATTATACGGTTAGCATATAACTAATTATTACGAGCAAGTGAGTTTTTAAATATTTGTGGCTTACGGCGACAAAAAAAAAATTTAACTTCAGTAGAAATTTTCTTCTTAATATTTGGAAAAGTTGCTTTTACATTTTAGTTATCATAGCAACAAGTTTTATTGTAACAAAAATTACCATAGCAATCAAGGTTGAATAAAATCATAAACTAAAATTTATGAAAAAAATTTTACAATATTTATTTGAGTTATATTTATTTTTTATTATAATATAATATTTTTTCTGTTTCAGGTAAGTCGAGAAATCCTTTTGGCAAAATTTTCATTCGGTGATGTTCGTAAGTAACTAAATTGACATAAATAATAATTTTCAAAGCACACACGTGGAAAAATTTCATGGAAGTACCCCCTGGAATTTCCATGGAATTTTCTTGGAGATTCCGTGAAAATTCTGCAAGTTTTATATTTTAATATTATTTTAACATTTCTATTATGTTTAGAGTCTAATAATAAGCTTTGTTGCAATATTTTTTTGCAAAACTTGAATGAAATACACATTTTGCAAAAAAAATTGCAACAAAGCTTATTATTAGATTCTAATCCTAATACAAATTTTGAAATATTATTAAAATATAAAACTTACAGAATTTTCTTGACTATTCCCTGATTTCAGGACAAAATTTTGAATTTTTCCCTGACTCTAAAGAATATTCTGATTCACTCTAAAAATTATTAGATACTCAAAAAACTGTTCTATTACATTTAATTACGAATTTTTTTAATTGTAAAATTATTCCAAAACACCAATAAATTCGTTTTTAAATAAATATTCAATCATTATTATTATTCCATAGGAATTAAGACTTTCAAAAAATTTTAAATTTAAACCTTTGTGAAATTAAAAAAATTATAAGAATATTATTATAAAAGATGAAGATATCGATCACTTAGGGTCGAAGACTCGGAGTTATTGACATCTTCATGTTTTGTAATAATTTAAATTTCCATAAAGTTTTTCAAAAGAAAATTAAATTATTTACAAAAATTGGAATAAAATTCTCCCAAGAATTCAATTCTTTTTACAAGTAATACAATTTTTCACATGAATTTAATTATTTTTATAAATAATACAATTTTTCATAGGATTTCAATTATTTTTAATACAATTTTAAATAAAGTCCTCAAAAAATTTAATTATTTTCAAAAATTTTTTACAAGAATTCAATTACATTTTACAAATAATGAAATTCTTCGCTGAAATTCAATTATTTTCAAAATCTACTATTTTAATAAAGTTTCTTAAATGAATTCAATTATTTAAAAAAAAATGAAATAAAATGCGTTGCACGAATTCAATTATTCTCATAAATAATACTATTCTTTACAGGATTTAAATTATTTAAAAAAAATTAATAAAAATTCTTTGCAAAAATTGAACTATTTTCATAAATAATAAAGTTTTTCAAAGGACTTTAATTATTTAAAAAAAATTTTTTTTTAATTTTTCACCGGAATTGAATTATTTTCCTAAATATTAAAATTCTTTACAGCATTTAAATTATTTTTATTAATATAATTTTAAGTAAATTCTTCAAAAATTGTAATTATTTTAAAAAATATTCAAAATTTAATTATTTTTGAAAATTTATGCTATAATGCTTTTAATGTTCAATTATTATGTAAAATTTGAACTGATATTTATTTTTAAATCAATATTTATTAGAAAATTTTAGGAAAATTTAATTATTTTTATAAATAGACAATTCTTTACCGGTTTTCAATTATTTAAAAAAAAAATTTTTTTAATTTGTTGCGAGAATTGAACTATTTTTATAAATAATAAAATTGATCACAGGACTTCAATTATTTTTAAAAAAATGAAATAAAAATTCTGTACAAGAATTGAATTATTTTCCTAAATATTAAAATTCTTTACAGGATTTCAATTATTTTTAATATAATTTTAAGTAAATTCTTTGAAAAATGTAATTATTTTCAAAAATATTCAAATATAATTGTTTTTTAAAATTCTTGATATAATGCTTTTAATATTCAATTAACATGCAAAATTTTAACTTAAATTTCTTTTTAAATCAATTTTTATTAGAAAATTCTACGAGTATTCAATTATTTAAATACAAAAGTAAATAATTTATTGAATAAATAAATGTTTTTCAAAATTGAATCCTCATACAGAATTTTATCATTAAATTCTTAAATAATTTAATGTTTTCGACAAATTTTAATAAAATCTTCAAGAATAATTCCATGTATTAAAAATAATTGAAATTCTATGATGAGTTTTATTATTCATGAAAATAATTAAATCTCCGTAAAAAATGTTGTTATTTTTAAAAATAATGTAATGTTTGGTTTAAATTTCATCAACACTTTTTTAAATAATTGAAATCATTTAAAAAATTTTATTATAAAATAGTAGATATTGAAAATGATTGAATTGAGGAA
The DNA here is from genome assembly GCF_015476425.1 of Leptopilina heterotoma. Lineage (NCBI taxonomy): Eukaryota > Metazoa > Arthropoda > Insecta > Hymenoptera > Figitidae > Leptopilina > Leptopilina heterotoma. The sequence goes on from NW_025111138.1 coordinate 6,077,709, forward strand.
AATTCTTGAAAATAATTGAATTTTAGAGAAGAATTTTATTATTTTTAAAGATATTTGAAATTTTTAAGTGGAATTTTTAAAAATTTTTGAACATAATTGAATTTTTGCGAAAAATTTTATTACTTTTGAAAATAATCGAATTTCTGCAATCATTTGTAACTTCTTATAAATTCAATTTTTTCCAATACTTTAATAAAAATCCCTGACTTTTCCCTGATTTTCTTGACCTATGACAAAACTTGAAATGTTAAAATATTTTTAAAATAAAAAACTTGCAGAATTTCCATGGAAACTCCACGGAAATTCCATGAAGAAGTTGCATGGAATTTTTCGACATGGGCATCTGAAAGTAACTTTCGCTTCTCGAAATTTTTTTTTACTCTTAATTTACAAGTATTGTTAGTTATTAAATTTATAAGTTTGGAAAAAAGTATAAAAAATACAAAGAAATAGAAAAATAAAAAGAAAACATAAAAATACAAATAATGCAAAAAATTTTGAAAACTACAAAAGAATAGGTAAAAATTTGTAAATAATACAAAAAAACACAGGAAAGTACAGAAAACAGAAAAGAATGTGAAAAATAAATACAAATAAGTACAAATATGCAAAAAACAAATAACAGAAAAATTACAAACAGAAACAAAAAATCGATAATTTTATAAAAAACAGTTTTTTGTGTATAAATTTACGATTTGATCTCAAAGCGAAAGGATATGCGGGAGAATCGTGGTATTGGCTTTTGCACAAAATACGCACCTTCGTTACAAATAACGGAGAAACCAATAACACGCTCATTAATCAAACCTCCCACCCCCTCTCTCTTCTCTCTCTTTCCGGTGTGGTTTCGTGCGAATGCGATTTCCGCTTGGAATTTTCCTCCCTTTCTCTCCGATCAACTGAAATTTTAGTAAAGAGTTTGCAAATTTATTACGAACTGCTACTAGGGACCGAGAGAGACACACAGAGAGAGGGAGAGAGAGGCCGTTTATCGTGTCGATATTCGAATATAATAATGACAAAAGTTTTTTCTTTTTTTCTCTCTCTCTCTCTCAAAATTAACCCAAACAAAAGTCTCATTGTCATTATTTTATCTCGAAACTGCAATTTATCGAAATGGAGTCTCTAAATTGGAGAAAATTAGTGATACTATTACAACATTATCAAGTTTACAAAAGTCAATGAATGTACCAGTAGGTGTTCGGATATCGAAACAACATTAAAAGTCTTTTTTATTTAATTTGACGATGAGAATCTTTTGAGTCATTTGAACAGTTGAGAGGAAAAATATTTTCTTTTTCGTCTACTTTTCTTTTTTTTTTTTTTTTGCTCCTTTTTCAGTGGATCATTGGAAATTTTTTTGAAGTTCGATTTAAATATTTTTTATATATTGTTTCCAACAATTTAGACTTCAATTTTTTTATTTAAAAATAAAATTATAATTCAAAAATAATATTTCCCTTCTATTTATTATTATTTAACATACACTTGTCTAGTGAACAAGAAGTTCATACAAGGCGAGTTCGATAAAGCGCGAAAACAAAAAGAAAAAACTAAATATTTAAATAAATATTTAAAAATAATACATAAACTTCTATTGAAAAATGAAATTTAGATTTGAATAAACGAATGAATATTAAAATTTTATTAAAGAGTGGATCTTCTTTCTAAATTTGAATTCGTATAAAGAAAAACTAATTTGATAGTAAAATTTTTATTGAATTTTTTTTCCAGTTATCAGTAAAAATAAATGTAACTTGTAGAATTAAAAATAACTAACTTGGGTCGTCTATAATTGTAAATAAATAAATAATTTAATAATGATATTAGAATAATAATTGTTATTAAATATCTTGAGTGTTTTTTTTGTAAAAAATAACTAATTGTTATTCAAAACATAAATAATTGATTAAAAATATAAATAAATAACTAACAAATAACTAAATTAGTAAAAAAGTAAAACTGATTAATTACAAAAAATACTAAAAATAAAAATATACTAATTCTCAAAATAATAATCGAAAAAATACCTACTAAAAATTAAAAAATCTAAAAATACAAGTACTAAAATTTAGTTATTAAAAGAATTAATGAATAATTAAAAAAGTGACTAAATAAATAAAAAATAACTAAACAAATAAATAATTAAAAAAACTAAAATAATAACTAAATAATTAAAAATTTGTAATCATATTTTATAGTAATAGATACTAATAAATAATTATAGTAATATATTATAATATATAGTAATATAGCAACTATTTCGAAAAGTAATAAATAATCTTTTGTAAATGAGAAAAAATGGAAATATTTTCAAAAAATAAATAATTAGTGTATTTAATCAAATGAATATTATAATAAATTAAGAATTATTTCAGTTAAATATTTAAGTTTATTATTTAATAAATTTTAATTTTCATCTTAAAAATTAATTATTTAAAACGAATTCCATTTTTTCAAAGTTGAATTTTTTTAGTAAATGACAAATCTTTCCTTCCATTCAAATAAAATCTCCTATTATGCGCATTTTATTCCAACAATTCTCTTTTTCTCTAAATAAATTCTCTTATCAGATAAAAATTTGCAAAAATTTTACAAAATTTCCAATTTTCCATTCTTTCTTCTTTTTTTTCATTTTATTTTTGCAAATTTGCATTTAAAATCAATTTTTTTAAAACAAAAATTTCTCACCGTTTTAATACTTAAAAAAAAGGCAAAGGGGAAAAAAATATAGCTATGAAACGAGATCCTATTCCTCTACACACGCGGAGAGTAAATGGAAATAAATGACGAAAGAAAGAAAAGTCAATTTCAACATTTTAACATTGGCTGAATATATATATATATACATATTTAAAAAATGTGTGAGTGAGTGTTTGTGTGGATGAGATTCGTTAGTTAAAAAGAAAAAAAAATAAAATAAAATGATGAATTATACATGAATTTCCAGTAAAGTGGAATTAGGTATAAATCTATGGAAGGATGCAAAGTAGTGAAGGGTAATATGAAGGGATGGTGACTGAGGAAGGAATTTCTCCCCGCCCCCTTTTTTTCTGGGTGGGGGTGAGGGGGGAAAAAGCGAGAAAGTAGGCAAATGGGAAAGGACGAGTTGTCGCGAGGAAAAATGTCGAAAAGTTTAAAAAGAGGTAACTGTGTGGGGAAAAAAACCGCGAGATCCTCTCCGCCGTTTTCCTGAAGGACGTGCCAAAGAGACCGTGAGAGAGAGAGAGAGAGAGAGAGAGACGACAGGGTGAGAAATTTTAGTTTTATAGTAACTTGAAAAATCACCGGCCGTTTCGGAGTGTGAAAAATTGCCGATAACCCACGTACCCTTGCCTTACTTCCCCCCCCCCTCTCTCTCTCTCTCTCTCTTTTGACTCTTTACCTTTAACAATCTCTTCACTTCGATCCTCGAATTGTCTCCTTCAATTTTTTTTTATTTTTCACAATCATCGCTTTCTTAACACACTGAGAGAAAGAAATTTTTTTTCTATTTTTTTTTCTTGAAAGACGCTTGCCTAGGTGAAGTGGATAAACTTCTGAATAATTATCGGATATATCGAATCTATAATATATTGGCTTGCAAGAAAGCAGGCAGCCAGAAAATTGGAATTAGTTCGATTATGTCGTAATATCCTGCTTGGACGGAGAGCAAGTGAGACAAGTAAAGGTGGGTATAAAATTATATATATAGAATGATGAGTTATAAAAAGCTATGCGGACATTTTATACGATTCTGAAAATGTCAGTTCCAGATTAAATCGTTAATACATTCGGTGGTGGGGGAAGGGGGGTAGTTCTTTTTTTTTCTCTTTTTCCTGGAGTATTCAAGTATTTCAGTCACTATTTTTTTTCCCCTTTTTTCTTTCTTTTCCTTGCCTCGAGATTCTCTTCAATATTTTGCTCAAGTTCCAGTACAATTTGATTTAATAACTTTAGCGAGAGGCCTGTTTAAATAACCAGTAGCTATATTCTTGCTTCAAGAGTGGATGAAGTTAAACTGTTAAAAAATTTATGAAAACGATTCTCTATTTGAAATATGCGATGTATATATATTATATCTATATATAAATCAAATGATAGTCTAAAAATTGTGAATATTCTCTAGTTACGATGGGAAAAAAAATTAATTGAATTGATTTTATATTGGAGGAAAAGGGAATATATTAAGGAATTATTACGATATGAGGATATTACAAATTGAAAAATTGATAATTATGGTTGAATAATTTAACAAATTGTCCAAAAGTAGTTTTCTTTATTGTAATTTTTCTATTATTAGGTGTATAATTAAAATTTCTTGCGATAAATTTACGGTCTGAGTGATAACTGACTTCTATGTAATCCTTAGATGGTTTATATTTAGTTATCAACTGAAAATGAGGGAAATTTCGAAAAATGTCTGACTAAAATAGAATATTACTACTTACAATGTAAAGAAAATATACCAATATTATTTAGTACCGCATAATATGGAAATTACTGAAAATTTAGGAAAAGTCTGACTATAACATAATTTTACTACTGACAATAAAATTTTAAAAAGGAAAAATAAATATTAACAAATAAATTTTGTTTTTTATATGATTTTTTTATAACAAATTTCGTTTGACTGATCTAAATTAGGCAAATTTTTCTTCTTTTTCTTTATAAAAAATATTGCTAATTGTTGAAAAATTATAATTAAGATTCATAATATTTTATGGATAATTTTTATTTCTCTATAACAATATTGTTCACAAACTGATTTAATTCTTTCGGGAAAAAAAAGATTACATATATTCCCGTTTCTTAATAATTTTGTAGAAAATTTTCAATTTTTTATAAGGAAATAATTTGCATCATTTCTATTTCTTCATTACAATTGCTTTAATAAAATTCAGTTTTTTAAAAGTAAAGAAATAAAATGTTTATAAATTCTATTTGTCAATTACAAATTTTAATTGAAAATAAAATTGAAACTTTTTAAATTTTTAAAAAATAAAGGAAAAAAATTTTTACCTCAAAAAAATGTTCGGATTAAATTTATTTACGTATTTCTTTAATTGTAAAATTATTTAAAAACATCAATAATTTCTTTTTTAAATGAATATTTACATATCCTTATTTTTCCACAGAAATTGAGAAATTTAAAAATTTCAAATTAAAACCTTTTCGATTTCTTCATGTTTTATAATAATTATAATTGATCGAGTTATAAAATCATTAATTTATATTATAAAAATAGTGTTACTGTAATTTCTTCAAAATTATCTTCTTCATTTCACTTTAATTATTATTTTCAAGAATTTTAAATTATTTTTTATGAAAATAATTAAATTCATTAAAAAAATTTTATTATTTATGAAAATAATTAAATTCCTTAAAAAAATTTCATTATTTATTTAAAAATAATTGAATTCCAGTGAAATTTTAATTATTTATGAAAATAATGAAATGTTTGCGTACAATTTTATTAAAATTTTTGTTTAAATAATTAAATTCTTTTTAGAACATTTTTTTAAAATATTAGATATTGAAAATCATTGAATTAAAAAAAATTTTTGAAAATAATTGAAATTAGGACAAGATTTTCATTGACATTTTTTAAAATAATTGAACTGTGGGGAAGAATTTTGTTATTTTATAAAGATAATTGGGATTTTGACGAGAATTTTTTTTAAATTTTGAGTATAATTGAATTTTATAAGAAGAATTTTATTACTTTTGAAAATAAATGAATTTCTGCAATTATTTGTAATTTCTCCAAAATTGAATTTTTTTACTGTTTTCAATAAAAATTGGAAATAAAAATTTTTCAATTCTATTATTTTTAAATTTGCTACTTTAAAAAAAAAAAAATAAGCAAGAAGTTTTTTGTTGCTACTTATTTATTATTATTTAATTTAAATTTTATTTTTGTTTATTTTTTTATATTAATTTTTTCGTTTATATTTTTAAATATTATTTTTGTTCATTTTTTTATATTTATTTTTTCGTCTATATTTTTATTTTTTTTTTGTCAATTTTTTGTTTATTTTTTTATTCAAATTATTTTTTTTTCAACCAAAATTTTTCAATTTCTATAAGGAAATAATTTGCATCATTTCTATTTCTTAATTAAAATTGTTTTAATACAATCCAGTTTTTTAAAAATAAAGAAAAAAAATTATACCTAAAAAATGTTCTGTTAAATATATTTACGAATTTCTTTAATTGTAAAATTATTCAAAAATATGAATAACTTCTTTTTTAAATAAATATTTAATTAGGGGAATGTAGTCAAGGTTGGTCTACTGTCTAGGTAGGCCACTCGCGTTTTTTTGTCAAGTTCACTAGCGCCACCTACGCGCATATTTGTCGAAGCTTGTCTTAGTGAAACCTAACTTTTTGTTCAATTACATTTTCGGAGGATCGAAAATTGTGTTTTCTGTGACGTCGGTACAAAAAAAGCTCAAAAAAAGTTTTGTGCATAATGTGAAAAACCATTAATAAAAGATAAAAAACAAATTGAATCGTCAAGGCAAGTATGCAGAAAATTTGTGGGACTCATGGTTGAAAGGAAAACAAAGTAAAAAATCGAATCCCGAAACGTATTTTTTTATGGTTACAACAATTCGGCAATGTTACTTACTGTCAAGGTCGGCCACTATGTGTTTAAAATGCGCAAAGATGAGGACGAGCTACTTCATTTGCAAAATCTGCAATTCTGTATAACTCATAATATAATTGATCATCTTACTAATATTTTTATTTAATTTTATTAATATTTTAGTGCAAAATTTTTTTTTATTTATATTTATTTTTTTATATTGTTTATTTTTATTATTTTATTATTTCATTAAGTTACAAGCTGTAAACAATAAAGAATCAATTTTCCGTAACTCCAAACATGTTATTTTATTTTTTAACGATTAATGCCCTTTGAATTTTAAACATGGCCGACCTTGACTGTAATGTCCAACCTGGACTACAAATTTTTTTTTTTTTAAATCTTTATAACTTTTTCATTTTTAAACCTGTCAATTTACCTTGTACAGAAAAAATGTTCCTATTAAACAGGACTTTCCAACCATATACTTCAATTGTCCAAATTCATTTTTTAAAAAAAGTTATAAACAAAAGTCAAAAAGGTGGCCGACCTAGACTATGTTCCCCTATTCTTATTTTTCCACAGGAATTGAGACATTACAAAATTTCAATTTTTTTTTTTTTTAAATTAAACAACTTATAAAAGTATTTGTTATAAAACATGAAGATATGAAGATATATGAAGATTCACCGAGTAATAAAATCATTATTTTATATTATAAAAATATTGTTACTGTAATTTCTTCAAAATTATTTTCTTCATTTCAATTCAATTATTATTTTCTAGAATTTTTAATTATTTTTTATGAAAATAATTGAATACCTTAAAATAATTGAATTTTTTATGAAAATAATTGAATTTTTTAAACAAATTTTGTTATTTATGAAAATAATTGAATTCCCGTGAAATTTTAATTATTTATGAAAATAATTAAATGTTTGCGTACAATTTTATTAAATTTTTTTAAAAGTAATTAAATTCTTTTCAAACAAATTTTTTAATTTTGCAGATATTAAAAATCATTAAAAAGAAAAAATTTTTTGAAAATAATTGAAATTAGTACAATATTTTTATTAACATTTTTGAAAATAATTGAACTTTGGGGAAGACTTTTGTTATTGGGATTTTGACTAGTATTTTTTTTTTAAATTTTGAATATAATTGAATTTTATAAGAAGAATTTTATTACTTTTGAAAATAATTGAATTTCTGCAATTAATTGCTACTTTATTTGTTTACAATAAAACTGTAACTAATGAAAATGTATTTGCATTTGTATTAGTTCACGAGACTTAATTCATTCCAGAATTAGATTTGATCTTGATGTTAATATTTCGATCTTCCCTTTAACACGAGGGCAGACTTACAAGTAGTTGTGTCAAATATTAGTCAGACATTCGTGCTAGATATAATGCTTCCCCTTTTTCTCCCCTAAAAAAGAATTTCGATACTATTCTTTTAAGCCTACAATCAACTTTAGACAAAAAGAAATACAAAACTACCTCATGAGAAAGTTAAAAAAAAAAAAAATTCCTCTGTTTTCAAATAATTAGTTATTAAAAAAAAAACTAAAAATCAATTTGATTGCGGTTGATATTGATGTGGCTTAAAATACGGAGACAATTGCGACTAGACATTATTGTATGAATAATCAATCATTTGACGATTTACTTTATTTGTGCAGTCAGTTATCTAGGATGATTATAAAATCACCATTATACTATGTCATGCACAGCATAACACATAAATAATTCACTCCATTACCGTGTCTTTGTTTGTCTTGGCAAAGGGAAGGTACACACTGTAATGTGTCGCTTCTGTCGACGTCACCCGATTTCTGGACCAAGTTTGCGATAATATTCAAATGATGATCGCCCTCTTCTCTCTCCATCTCAGCCTCGCTCTCTCTTGCTCTATATATATATATATATATAATAAATATATTTATATACATGAAAAGAATTTTACATAACACAATCATATGAATGAGATATTTATTCAAATCGCATATTTATTTGGCAACTTACCCTATATTTTGAACATAAGCATTGATAAATAAATGTGTATATATGTCATATGCATGGAAAATTCTAAATTTGAAAATACCATACATATTGAAGAGCTGAATTTATAAATATTCTTCTCGTGCTTTTTAAAATAATTACAAAAACAATTTTTTATTAGAAGAAATAATTTATTTAATTCAAACATATATTATGGTTGATTTTAAAAGTATACTTACATTATATCAACTTTCAAGTTTAAATAAAAAAAAAATTTTTTAAACATATTTTTTACTCAGAACAGAATTTAATTTTTGAATTAAATATTTAAATTACTATTTAATAATTAAATTAATGTGAATAATTTATGTCTGACTAAAAATTAACTAAAAATTGTTATTTAAAGCATAGTTTGGTTAAATTTTGTCCTCAGGTTTTTTACTCCCCAAATTTTTTTTTTTTATAAAAATAAAATATGAATTCTATTACAAAACATTCAATTTTTTCAATTTCTGACAAAAATTTCTTTTAAAATAACTTAAATTTTGAACAACTATCATAAAATAAATAAATTATTTAATGAATAATTTTACTTAAATATTTCAAAATTGATTGAATTTTAAAAGAGTTACCTTTACAATAATTTTTCATAAATAAATGAACTTCAAAGGGTTTTAATTTGAAATTTTATAAAATTTCAATGTTGTATGAATTTAATTATAAATTTTAATGAACAGATTTTTGAAAAATTTTAATAATTCAACATCTTCTAAAATTAGTTAAATTTGTCAATATGTATTTAAATAATTATAAAAAATAGTGGATTTGTAGAAGAATTTTAGTTAAAAACACTAAAAAATTGAATTTTGAAGAAGTTACAAATGATTTTCAAATTATTTTCAATAGTAAAAAAATGCTTAACCCAAAATTCAATTATGTTCAAAATTTACAATAAAATCTGGACAAAATCTCAATTATTATCTTTATAAATAAAAAAATCATTCTTCAAAATTTAATAATTTTTAAAAATTTTAATAAAAAATTCTTGTCAAAATTTCAATTATTTTCAAAAATTTTTCTCATTTCAATAATTTTCAATATTTTCCATTTTATTAAAATTACCCAAAAGAATTCAATTATTTAAAAACAATTTTAATAAAATTGTACGCAAGCATTCAATTATTTTCATAAATAAAAAATTCAAAGGAATTCAATTATTTACAAAAATTTTTTTATAAATTTCTTCTCAATAATTCAATTATTTTTAGAAATAATAAAACTCATCGCAAAATTACAATTTTTTTTGACACAATTTTATTCAAAATCCTTGAAAAATGAAACTGTTCTAAAAAAATTTATTAAAATTCGTGAAATGAATTTAATTATTTAAAAATTTGTTAATAAAGTTCTTTACAAGAATTAAATTTTAAGAAACATTCAATTATTCAATAAATAATTTACTTTTGTATTTAAATAATTAAATTCTCCTAAAATTGTCTAATAAAAATTGATTTGAAAATGAATTTTAGTCTAAATTTTAGATAATAATAGAATATGAAAATAATTTTTAAGAAGTTACAGTAAAAATATTCTTATAATGTAAAATAATGATTTTACCACTCTGTCCTCTTTAATTATTATAAAACATGAATAAATTGATCACTCCGACTCTTCGACTCGGAGCGATCGATTTCTTCATGTTTTATAACAATATTTTTAAAGTTGATTAATTTCAAAAAGGTTTAAATTAAAAATTTTTTGAAAATCTTAATTCCTATGGAAAAACAATAATAATTAAATTTTTTAAAATATTTAAAAAAGAAATTATTGTTTACGAATAATTTTACAATTAAGGTTATGTAATACATTGGTCACGTGACCCATATACTTTACTATGGAAAAACGTCACACTAAATAACATGACCTTAAAGATATTCGTGAAAATAAATTTAACAGAGAACATTTTTTTGAATAAGATTTTGTTTTTTATTTTCTAAAAATTCACAAATTTTCATTTTCATTTTCAATTAAATTTTCTAATTTACAAATATAATTTCTAAACATTTTTTTCTTTTATTTTTAAAAAACTTTGAATTTTATAAAAACAATTGAAATGAAGAAATAGAATTAATGCAAATTATTTCCTTATGAAAGTTGAAAATATTAACAATTTTCTACTATTTTTTATAAATAAAAAGGAGAATAATTTGCTTAATAATTTAGATCAATCAAACAAAATTTGTTATAGAAAAAAGCATATAACGAACAAAATAAGTATATTTTTTTATTTGTTAATCATAATTTTTTTTTAATTTTCTAATTTTTAATATTATTTTATTATAAATCATGAAAAAATTAAACTACGGTTAGAATAAATTAAAGAATACGGAGATTAATATAGTTAATATTTATTTAAGCATTAAATGCTTAACTTTGCTAAATGTTAACAAAATGTTAACTTTACCTCTAAATTTTTTGTACTAGTAGTAAAAGTCATTTTTGTCGAGACAGTAAATTTTAAATTGTGCAATTTTATCCGCAGTGGTACAGATTTAATATAAAATTTCTAATATTAATTTTAATATTTATTTTAGTATTGAATGTTTAAATATTAATTTTACTATTAAATTTTAGGTTTTAGTAGCAAAAGTCAATATTGGTGAGACAATACATTTCAAAATTGTGTAATTTTAATTACAGTGGAACAGGTCAATATTAATCAGACGTTAATTTTAACTTTTAGTAGTAAAGGTCGTGTTATTAATCAGACTTAATGAGTTGAAAGTTTTCGACTTTATAACAATAAATAATAGTAAAACTAATAACAATAAGTAACAGTCACTTGCAGTCCAACAGTGATTAATAACTTTTTTTGAAATAATATCTAAAATAAAAAAAATTAAACTTTTTTTTTTCTTTTTCTTCCTTTTAAATTTGCCAAATGAACAAATTTTTGTCTCTGTTGTGCGCGCGAGAATTTATCTAATTGAAGTTATGCCTTCTAATCTACATTTGTGTAGATTTTGAGAAAATGTTGTCTGGCAATGAGCCTTGGCATATGTATAATATGTGCGGTGAATATAGAGATCACAATGTTTGCAAGCTCGTAAAAGTTGCTTCTGCAGATATGATCTCGTAAAATACAAAGCCGGGAGGCTGCGCGTTTTTTTTTTTTTTTATTTCTGCATTTGTGTGTGAGTGTGGAACTTTTACGAGAATTATGCATATATACATATATACAGTATATTCAGAAATCCTGATTCGTTAAACCATATGTCTGTATTTAGCTTTCAATTGGTGTCTAGTGTGTAGAGCTTTTAAGGCCACTCCCGTCACACAGGACCCTTAATTAGACCTGTGATCCAGGTCACAAGTCCTTGCGATCGTGTTTTTCCCTCTCATTTTCCCTCGACTCTCCTTTACTCTCTCGTTCTCTCTTTCTGCTTTTTTTTTCTCTTTCTCTATGTGTCTTTCTCTTTTTTTCGTATTCTCCGCACTTAGCTTCAAAGCTTCGTGAGATTAAAGGCGAACCATCCTCATAACGAGCAGATGCGTACGTTATATTGACAGTGTAAAACCGGAAAATTTTTCCTCCAAACACCTCTTAAAATATTAGTAGAGATTTTTGTTCTTTTTTTTGTAAATTAATTATTTTAGAGTAATTATTATTTTTTTTTTATTCTTTCTATTTTTTTATGTTTTTGCCAAAAGAAAACTTGCCTCGAAAATTGTTTGCAAGAATTATTTTTAAAAAAGTTGATTGAATTTCTTTTTCAAGGAGAATTGTTAAGAATTTTTATTCAAAAACAGTTTTGGAAGAATACTTTTTAAAATATGCTTATTCAACAATTTAGTTAAATAATTAAGGAACAATTTTTTTAAATGCGTTAGTTTTATAAATTTTTATAAACATTTGTTTGAAAAAATAAATGAAAAATATTTCAGAATTATTTTAAGATTAGTTATTCAAATCATTTACTTATTTATTCAATAATGTTTTTCGAGAAAATACTTTCTAAAACTGTTAATTAAAAAATTTATTGGAATATTGAAAGAAAGAGCTTTTTGAAAGCTATGTTTACATAAACATTTGTGTGAAATTAAAAGAATTATTTATTTTGTTTCTAATAACTAAAAAAATATGTATTTAAATAATATTTTTTGGAAATGTTTATTAGAAAATTTATATGAGAGAGATTTTTTAAAATTATTGTTTTTAAAAATTTGTATTAATAAGTTAATCAAAAAAAAATATTTTAGAAGTATTTTTTGTTGAATTATTATTATTTAGTTCATAATTAATTTTTGTAAAGATGCTTTTACCAAATTCTTATTTCAAAATTTATTAAAATATTAAAAAACAACAGCTTTCTTGAATGGAATGTTAAAAACAGTGTAAATTTGATATAAAAAAATAAAAAAAAATTGTTTTGAATAATTTCAAAAATATTTGTTTAAACATTTTATGTTTAAACAAGCATTTTTTTTATAATTTTAACAAATTTTTAATTTTTAAAACATTTTTAAAAATTATTTTTTTAAACTTGAAACATTTGTAAAAATTAAAAATTTCTTTATATGTTTCCAATAATTTCAAGAAAATTTACTTAAAAATTTGATTGAAAATCCCTTTTGAAAAGTTACGTTTAAAAATATTTGTGTAGGAGAAAAAAATAGTATATTTTCGTTTGTTTGCAAGTTGAGGAGGAAAATTTACGTCTCATTAATTATGTTTCTAATTACATGGATACTTTTAATCAAAGGAACGTATTTTTTTAGTTGAAAAAACTTTCTTTGGTTAAGGAAAATTTTTCTAAGAGGAGATTTTCTTGAAATTTACACATTTTTTTTGAAACTAGAAACTTTATGAAAAAAAAAAGAATAATAATTCTTTCCCTTGAGAAAAAAGTAATTTTTTCTCAAAAGGCAAAAGATATTTTTAAATGAAAGTAATTTATTCTTTTAATGAAGACAAATTTTCGCTTTTAAAATTGAAGAACATTTTTTCAAGTAGGTACAAATGCTTTTAAAAATAAGTATTTATTTTGAAAATAATAACAATCATCATTATGAGATAAGAATAATAAGAAATTATTAAATTAAATTAATAAATTAATTCATTATTAAATTATTTATTTATTATTAGCTAAAAAATGGTTTGTACAGTGAAACAATTGTTTAAAAAAATTACTTCTCAATAAAAAAAGAAAAAAATATGTAAAATAGGTATTTAAAAAAAAGTGAAATGAATTTTTTAAATATAATTTCTTTATGAAAATAAATCTGAAAAGTGAAAAAAAAAACTGAGATTGACAATATTGGCAGTATTTTACTCTCTACTCCAGAGTGGAGAAGTTTACAGGCATAAAAGTGAAGGAAAAGTTAGTAAAGTTTGGCAATGTCGTTGTAGAATTGAATGACACAAGAACCCCAGGCGAATTCTCTTTTTCTATTCGCTCAGAGAGACGAATCAAAGATCCGTTTCTCAATGGGATGATGTTTTTACTTGGGACTTGAGTTTGAGTGGACTCGACTTTCTTCATCGCGTATGAATCCATAAGATTGCATACCTGCCTCCCTCTCTCTCTTTTTTCTCTTCTTTTCCCTATTTTTGTCTTTTTTCTCTTTTTTCATTTTCTCTCTCTCTCTCTCTCTCTCTCTCTTTTTTTTCTATATGCGTATCTGTGTATATATATATATATATATATATATATATATATATATATATATATATATATATAACACGGCGTATATGCCATAAATGAAGAAACCGAGAAACAAAATAGAATAAAATAAAAAAGAGATGTACTTTTCGTACCGCGTGCGCTTCTTTTTGATTGCAAAAGCCAATGAGGTGGAGTTTCCGAAAGGGGGAGAGGGAAGGATTGCTAGTAGTGTCGATGGAAAATATCATCGTACAGAAGTGAAACTGAATTTCACGATATTAAGAAAAAAAGATGGTAAAAAAAACAAGAAGAGCGAAAAAATACAAATTGAAGTTAAAGAAAGTAGTAAAATATAGAAAGAAAACTCATTTTTTATTTGAAATTTTATTCGAAAGCGAAATTTTCTAGATTGTATAGAAGTGTTGGTTGTTATTTTGGTATTAAATTGTTGATTTTAAGGTCTTATTATTTTTGCATATGTAAATAAAATAAAATTTTAATCTTTAATTTAGTGTGAAATGTTTTAATACTAATTGTACTATTAAATTTTTGTACTAGTAGCAAAAGTCAGTTTTGGTCAGACAGAAAATTTAAAATTTGGTAATTTTAACCACTGGGTACAGAATAATATTAAATTTTTTAATATTAATAATATTCTAATATTTTATTTTAATTTTTTAATTTTTAATGTTAATTTTATTATTAAATTTCATTATTAGTAGCAAAAGTCAGTTTTGGACAGACAAAAAATTTTAAATTGTGTAATTTTAACTAACAGTAGTACGAGTTAATATAAAATTTTTAATATTAATTTTAATATTTAATTTTAGTATTAAAATTCTTAATATTAATTTTAATATTTAATTTTAGTATTAAAATTCTTAATATTAATTTTACTATTAAATTTTATTACCAGAGACAAAATTTTGGTCAACCAGTAAATTTTAAATTTTGCAATTTTATCCTCAGCGATACAGGTTAATATTAAATTTCTAACAATAATTTTAATATTTTTTTTAGTATTGAATGTTTAAATATTAATTTTACTTAGTAAATGGTAGAATTAGTAGCAAAAGTCGGTTTTGGTCAGACGTAAATTTTCAAATTGTGTAATTTTAAACACAGTGGTACAGGTCAATATTAATCAGACATTGCTTTTAGTCTGTCGATTTTCCGTCAGTAGCGAAGATCGTTTATTAATCAGACATTATAAATGAAAGTGCCTTCACTTTAACGATAAGTAGTAATAGTCAGTTGCAGCCAGACAAGAAATTAGTTTTTTATTTTACTACAAATAGCAAAAAATCGTTTTCGTTAGGCAATAATTAAATTCTCTATAATATTTCAAGTAGAAAAAGCAATTTTTAACAGACAAGTCTATTTCAGTCGGTTAATACTCTCTAAATTTGAATTAGTAAAAATATTTACTAATTGGAATTAGTGACAGACTTTTTGCTTTTGAATTAGTTTATTTTACTAATAAATAAGTAGAAATCACTATTTTTTAGACAAATTTACTAATTTAAAAGCAAAAAGTCAGTCACTAATTCAAATTAGTAAACATTTTTACTAATTCAAATTTAGAGAGTAGATCAATTTTTTTTCGACAATAGTAGTAAAAGATGGGTTTGGTCAGACAATTTTAATAGATTATTCAAACTTTACATCAGTCACAGTAGTAAGAGTCAGTAATAGTCAGCCCGAAGGTCTTTAAAACGTCAATTTCTTGATATCATTAGTGAACGTTAGTAGTGAACCTAAAAATTTAGTCAGACACTAAATTTAAGATTTTTTTCATTCAGTATCAGTAGTTAGAGTCATTTTTAGTTAGACGGAAAATATTAAAAATATCAATTATATCAATTATTATTATAATAATAAATAATGATTGCGATTATAGTAAATAGTAGTAAAACCCAATTTTAGTCAGACTTTGCTGATTGTTTGTTATAATAATTATTTTCAATGTAAAAATTACGATAATATAGCAGACAAATTATGGTTCTTATGATTTCGTTCAAAGTAGAACATAATAAAATTAGTCAGACAAGAAATTTTTAATTCGTTAATTTTTAGTATCAGTAGCAAATGTCAAGCTTTAGTCAGACATTGCAAATTTTAGTTACAGTAGTAAAGAAAAATATTAGTCAGACAATTTTTTTTTATTGCCTTTGAAATAGTGTGGATCAAATTAGTTTTGCAATAGAATCTTAATCTGTTATTTACTTATTTTTTACTTACAATAGTAAATTTTTAGTATCAGTAGCAAATGTCTAATATTAGTCAGACATGGAAATTTTTATTCACAGTAGTAGAGAAAAATGTTAGTTAAATAAATTTTAGTTTTTATGATTTCGTTTAAAGTGGAGCAGAGTAAAATTAGTCAGACAAAAGAGTTTTAATCCAAAAATTTTTAAAATCAGTAGAAAATGTCAAGCTTTAGTCAGACATTGCAAATTTTAATTACAGTAGTAAAGAAAAATATTAGTCAGACAATTTTTTTTTATTACATTTGAAATAATGTGGATCAAATTAGTTTTGCAATAGAATCTTAATCTGTTATTTACTTATTTTTTACTTACAATAGTAAATTTTTAGTATCAGTAGCAAATGTCTAATATTAGTCAGACATGGAAATTTTTATTCAATTTTTATTTTTTTATTTTTTTTTTTCGTTTAAAGTAGAGCAGAGTAAAATTAGTCAGACAAAAGAGTTTTTAATCCAAAAATTTTTAAAATCAGTAGAAAATGTCAAGCTTTAGGCAGACATTGCAAATTTTAATTATTGTAGTAAAAAATATTAATCAGACAAATTTTAATTTTTATGATTTCGTTTAAAGTAGAACAGAGTAAAATTAAGCAGACCAGTATATATATAATTAATATTTAAGCAAATTATTTAAAAAAATGTGATAATTTTTAATTAACTTTTTTTTCAAAATTCATAATTTATCTTCAAAAGTCTCAAAGGCCAATTTTTTTCTCCCATGGTTTCTTAAACGTTTCTGAACTTTAGTTTTGAATTACATGAAGAGAAGAAATGGCGCGAGAAAGAAATGCTAAACGTGGCGAATAAGTATGACAAAGACGAATCGAGTGTTTCTCAACGAGTTGAATACATATATATATATGTATATAGGAATAGAAGAGGAAAAATCGAGAAATTGAGAGAAAGCATAGTCGAGACTTCGAGATGAACCAAAATCTAAGGAAAAATTTTATCATATATTCAAGACGTGTTTCAACTTATAAATTTTGCTACCGCACGAAAAAAGAGCTGGAATTTTCATCACACGGAAACTAAAGCTCTGCTTGGATATAGGAAAAGGATGAGAGAATGATGCGCGAAAGGAATGAACCACATATACATATATGTATAAATATATATGTATACGTAGTTTAATATCGTTGAATTTTTATTATCGGTTTAAGTTACATGTTTTAAAAAGAAGAGAGAGAGAGAGAGATGAAAAAATGAGAAAAAAATTTGTTACTGGTTTATTTTCTTTTTTTTTCTCTTTTTCTTTTTTTTTGACGATTGTAGATCCGATGTTGGGAAATGATACTTTGCTGATTTTCTGATACATATCTATATGTCTATTAGGAAGGAACAATTTCGTATAACATTTCGAACTTTTATTCCGCACTGCTTTATGTGGAATATGTTGTAAAAGATTGAGCAGAATCCCTAAAAGTGTTATGAGTTGTAACTGAATGCCTCCCGACAGTTTCCTTTATGTTTTTGACCTTTCTGATTTTCCCTTTTTGTCGGGAGATAGTTTTTTGATAAAAGAAATATAATCTTGATTATCGAGAATTATTCTTATATGGACTTTAATATTATTCTTTTTTTTTTTTTTTTTTGCTGGAAAAGCAAATTTTTAGTTGAAAAAAAAATAATTTGAATAAAAAAATAAGCAATAAAAAAATGAAAAAAAAAATAAAATATAAAAATATATAAATAAAAAATAAAAAAATAAACAAAAATAATTTACTTTATTAATTAGATTTTTTCTTCTCGTTATGGTACAATTTTTTTAAGAGAAGATTTTTTTTTTGATATATTTTATCAAAACTGAAAATTTTTTGGTAAAATAAAATTTTTGCCTCTTGAAGAAAAAAGAGGATTTTCTTTTTAAATGGCAAAGAGTATTTTTAATTAAAGTAATTTATTCTTTTAATGAACATAAATTTTCTCTTCACTTTTTAAATTAAAGACATTTTTTTAATATATTCTTCAGTAAATAAATATTAAATGCAAATAGAACTTATATAAAAATGAAATAAAATGTAAGTAAATGAGGAAAATTATACAGAAAATTAAAATTCTTTGAGATTTTTAAATAAAATGTTTACATTACGATAAGATTAATAAAGAGGAGAATTTATTAGGCAAGTTGAATACAAAAAAAAATGTTTATTTAATGCAAAAAGAATTATTTTAATCAAAATAATAATTCTCAACTTAACCAACGTCAAATAAGTATTTACTTGTTGAAACAACTTTTTTTTATTTTTGTCTATTATTTATATTCGAGTTTTAAAATTAATTTTTCATTTAAAAAATTTTTTATTTTTGTATTAATGATAATGTAAAACGTATGTAAATAAATATTTATTTCATAACAGTCAATTAATCCGATATTTGAATTATTAAAATAAAAATGCAAAGAAAAATACAAATAATATAAAAATTAAATTTAATTGAAAATAGAATAAAAATAAAATGTAAATAAAATGAAAATAAAATATAAATTCACAAAGAAATATGAAAATTCTTTTCCAATTAAATTTCGATGTATGAATAATGGAAAAAAATTAATTACAATGTTAATTGTACTTTATGAGAATTTTATTATTGGGAGAAATTAATTACAATGTTAATTGTACTTTATGAAAGTTTTATTGATTGGTAATTAATTTCAATTTCACTTTTCTTTACTGAATCGACATAAATATTTTTTGATTAAAATATTTTTCTAATTTTGCACTTGGCAATTGAAATTTTCCAAATATTAATTTCTTATTAAGTAAATTAAAGGGTTGCCACGCAACCTGGAAAACCTGGAAATGTCAGGGAATTTTCATAAACCTTGAAAAAACCTGGAAAAGTCAGGGAATTTTGGTTGGAATCCTGGAAAATTATTGTTTTCTAAAGTTATTGTGCTTATTCTTGAAATTTAATTTTTCTTTAATTCAATTTTCTTAATTCAATTTTAAAAGAGTTGCCTTTACAATTTTTCTTCGCAATAATTCAATTATTTTCATAAATAATCAAAAAATTTATAAATTTACAATTATTATTTTCATAAATAATAAAACTCATCGCAAAATTTCAATTATTTTTAATACAATTTTAATCGAATTCCTCGAAAAATGTAATTATTCTTAAAATTTTATTAAAATTCGTCAAAAGAATTTAATTATTTAAAAATTTGTTTATAAAATTCTTTATGAGAATTCAATTTTGAGAAACATTCAATTATTCAATAAATTATTTATTTTTGTATTAAAAATAATGAGGTATTTAAAAAGAAATATTATTAAAAAATTTTGTCTCAAGAATTCAATTATTTTCAAAAGTAATAAAATTCTTAGCAGAAATTCAATTATGGTTAAAAGTTTAATAAAATTTATAGTCAAAATTTCAATTATTTTTATAAAAATTAAAATTTTTCTCTAAAATTCAATTATTTTCAAAAATTTTAATAAAATTCTTGGCAATATTACAATTATTTAAAAAAATTTTAATAAAATTCTTGACAAAATTTCAATTATTTTCAAAAACTTTTCTCAATTCAATGAATTTTTTTTTACAGAGATTCAATTATTTTTAATACATTTTTTATCTAATTTCTCGAAAAATTAAATTGTTCTTAAAAAATTTTATTGAAATTCGTCAAAAGAATTTTAATTACCTATTTAAAAATTTGTTGATAAAATTCTTTAAATGAGAGTTGAATTTTAAAAAACATTCAATTCTTCAATAATTTTTTTTTTTATTTAAATAATTCAATTGTCGTAGAATTTTCTAATAATATTTGATTCAAATATGAATTTCAGTTAAAACTTTAGATAATAATTGAGTTTTGAAAAGCAGGTCTCAAATTATAATCTTTGAATGTTTGAATTTTTCATACTTTTAACTTAAAATTGTGTAGATTTAATTTTTTTGTAAAAGTTGAATTGGAATTTTTTTGAAGTTATTTAAAGTTTTTATTTTCTAATATATATTTGATTGAAGAATTTCCGAATACCTGAATAATCGATGATATTTCGTAAAATTGAATTTTAAACAAAAGGATTTGAAAATGTTGAAAGAAATTAGAAATTATTAATAATAATTAATTTACACTTTATAAAGAAGAATTTTAGTTAAAAATTGTGGAAAACAATAATTGAATTTAAATAATGAAAGTAATTTTGAATAAGTTACAGTAACAATATTCTTATAATAGGTATAAAATGATGATTTTATCAGTCGGTAATTTTTAATTATTATAAAACATGAAGATATCGATTGCTCCGAGTCGAAGACTCGGAGTGACCGATATTTTCATGTTTTATAACATGTTTAATTTCAAAAAGGTTAGAATTAAAAATTTTGTAAAATATAAATGTAGTTTTAAAAACCTGGAAAAATTCCGTTTTTTAACCTGGAAAACCTGGAAAAGTCAGGGAATTTGAAATGAGTAAAAGCGTGGCAACCCTGAAATTATCATAAACTACAATTAACATTGTAATTAATTTTTCCAAATTTGTCTCCCATCGAAATTTCATTAAAAAAATTATTTTTCTTTGCGAATTTTTTCTTTTTATAGAAAATGTAGAATTTGATTCTGAAGAGAAGATATATAAGTGATTTATTAAAGGTATTTTGAAACTTGAAAAGAGGGCGAGTGAGTGAGAGAAGAGAGAGGGAAAGAGAGAGAGAGAGAGAGAGAGAGAGAGAGAGAGCCATTTAGAGTTGTTGCACGAAGAATGGTACATGAAGAAGGAGTACAAATCGACAGCGGAAGCGGTTGTTCCATTATTGGACAAGAAGTCTATTCAACGAATGTGAAATGTCTTCAGTACTTGAGAAATATTTTTCACTTGGTGAACCCGGGAAAAAGGGAGCTTTTGAAGTCGTAGTCCTTTTTCAAATCCGATTTGAAAATATCATATTTCCTGTGAGCGTCAATTTATTCGAGGCAATTTCTATTTTACAAGCACAAGGAAAATAATTCATTGCTTAATTCACTTTCTGAGCTTTTACTTGATTATATTTCTTATTACGAAAACGTTGAGAGAAAAATGAAGGTTAATTAGTTTAAAGGAAATTATAATTTTTCCTCGTATCATGACTTATTCATTTTTCATATCGTTTTGAACATCTCCTTTATTCTCTCTTTCTCTCTTTCTCTATTTTTTAATTTCTCTCTCTCTGTATTTTTCTCTTTATTATTTTCTCTATTTCTCTCTCTTCCTATTTTACTCTATTTTTTTCATTTTTTTCTCTCTCTTTCTATTTTACTCTATTTTTTCATTTTTTTCTCTTTCTTTCTATTTTTTTTCTATTTCTTTCCTTTCTCATTCTAAATTATCAACTTCTTTCTGTTCTTTTTTTATTTGCAAGAAAATATCGAATATTTTCAGTAGAAAAAGATTTTCTCTTGTTTTTCGAAAAATATATGATTTATATATTTTTTTTGTAAAATATTTCTTTTACTCTCCTTTGACATTTGTTGTTTTTCTTTATTTGGAATTTGTAATACTCTGAAACGTTTATTTTTTATTTTGAAAAATTGCTTTCTCCTTTAAAATATTTCTTTTCCTTGAAATATTTCTATTTTCTCTCTAAGAAAATCGAGTGTTTTTCAATTGTACAAAAAAGAAGTGTTTTCAATTCTTTTTTCATCGAGAGAAACATTGCTTGCTTTATACGGTATTTATTTTCCCATTAAAAATCTGTTTAGAATTTTATTCAGTGGAAAAAAAGTTATTCTATCAAATTCGAATTTTTTTTATTTTGAAATGTTTACGAATTGCAAGAGTTTGTCGATTTTTAGTAACAAATAGTTTTAGGCAGATAAAAAATTGTGATGTCCTAGAATTTCGAAAATAGTAAAGTAAAAGTTTGTTTTAGTCAGACAAGTGAGAAAAAGTTGACAATATTTATTTAAACAAAAAATTTTAAGTTCTTAGCAATTGTCTAGATTTTGTCAGACATTTACGAATTTTAGTCACAGTAGTAAAGAAAGTAGTAAAGAAAAATATTAGTCACACTATTCTTCTTCGAAATTTAATTATTTAAAAAAAATTTAAGAAAATTCTTTTGCAAAATTTCAATCATTTTCCAAAGCTTTTTTTCATTTTAATTCAATTATTTTCAATTTTTTAATGAAGTTTCTCAAAAGAATTCAAATATATTCAGAGAATTGGAAAAAATAGTTCTGACGAATTCAATTATTTTGAGATATTCATATAAAATTCTTTTAAAAATCCTATTATTTACAACAATTTTGACAAAATTCTTTACAAAATTTATTTAATAAAATTGCAATTTTATAATAAAATTTTCCTATACAATTCAATTATTTTCAGTAGAATTCTTCCTAAGAATTCAATTATTTTTACAAATAATCATTTTTTTATAGGAATTCAATTATTTGAAAAAATTTTAATAAAATTCTTCGCAAGAAAACAATTATTTTCATAAATAATAAAATTTTTCTCAAGAATTCAATTATTTTACAAAAATTTTGATAAAATTATTTATAAATTTAAAAAATTATAATAAAATTGATTATAGAATACAATTATTTTCGTAAAACATAACATTCTTCCTAGGAATACTATTATTTTCAAAAATGTTTATAAAAATTTTTGAAACAATTAAATTATTTAAGAAATTTTAATAAAATTCTTCCCAAGATTTTAATATTCTTTATAAAATAAAATTTTTTAACGGAATTCAATTATTTAAAAAGAAATTTAATAAAATTCTTTCTGAGATTTTGATTATTTTCCATTTTTCATTAAAATTTCTCAATAGAATTTAATTATTTTCAAGAAGTTTAAAACATTCTGAGAAATTCAATTATTTAAAAAAATTTGAATAAAATTCTTCACAAGGAATTAATTATTTTCATAAATTACAATATTTTTCTCCGGAATTCAATTATTTTTACAAATAAAATTCCTCACAGGAATTCAAATATTTAAACAAATTTTTAATAAAATTCGTTTCAAGAATTCAATTATTTTCATAAATAACAAAACTTATTGCAGAATTTGAATTATTTTTTTTTTATAAAATTCTTTATAAAAATCCAATTTTAAGAAATATTCAATTATTTAATAAATCATTTATTTTTGTATTTTTAAATTCAAATAATTAAATTCTCGAAAAATTTTCTAATAAAATTTGATTGAAAAATGAATTTTACCCAAAATTTTAAATTATAATTGTTTATAAACATTATTTTAAAAATAGAAAATTTAGTTATTTTTCTCCCATAGAAAAAATCTATTTTTATTTTAGGCTCGCTCTTTTTCTATTATATTATTCGAAAATGTTTAATTAAAAAAATTAAAATCCCTAGAAGTAATTTTGTAAATTTTTTATTTTATTATTCATTTATTTCACTTGTCTGCAGGGGAAGAAAATTTATTTTATTATTTTTTTTTCTGGTAAAAAAGAATTTGTCAAATTCGTAACAAAAAACATTTAAACATTTGAACTAACAAATATTTTTAAAGATTAAGAATTATAAAAATTAAGTTAATGTTTGTTATACATTGTAATATTTCCAAAAAAAAATTTTTGCTTGAAAAACTTTCATAATAATAAGAATAATTTAAAATTAATTGATTCTATTTAATTAATTGTAATTAAAAATAAAGTATTTAAAATATAGGTTAAATTAAGTGTAATTAAACAAGGACATTGACGCTAGTAAATAGAAAGTTTCGAAAGAAAATAAAGGAGAAAAATAATTTTCCCCAGAAAAAGGGTAAATATTCTCAAAATCTATTAATAAAATTTAATCAACAAAATCTGACTTTTTTCCTCTCGCACAAAAAAAGGACAGAAAAAGGGACAAAAATACGGAAACGAAGTAACAAAAAAAATGTGCTAGAAATTTTTTTTTGTTTAGTCAATCTCAGAGGCAAAAAAATTTCCCCTTTCTTCTCCGAATCCCTTCTAATCAGATTTAATCTCAACTCTCGATTTTTTCCGTCCCCCTCCCGAAAGAGAATATAAAAAAAAAATGATCATCCTCAGAGTCAAAAATGTCACCTAATGATGGATCGAAGGATAATTCGTTGGGCAAAATCTTGGTAATCTTTCATCGCGACAGGTGATCTACTAGAAAACCCCTGGATGCAGTTAAGTCACTGGAATGAAAAAGCGAAGACAAGTAAAGATTTCTAGCCTCCCAATCAAAAGTGAGAGACGTAGATACGTCTATAAGACAAGTGCGAAAGTAACCCTCCGACTAATCAATCTTAAAGGTCCAGATATATATCAACCCCTCGTTTCATCTCTTTCCCTCTTTCTCTCTTCTCTCTCGCTCTCACTCACTCTCTCGATATACATATATATAGTACCAAACATTGTTCACTTCCCTTAAATGATCTGTTCTATCCTCTCGTAATGATTACAGCTTGTTGACTACTTTTTTTCCTAGAAAAAAAAAATTTCCGTACGACAAAAATTACTTGCTGTTAAAAAGAACCCCTCTTAGTACAAAACGTTCCTTCATTCACGATTGGTGATCAATTTCATTAAATCGCCATATGTATGACGTAAACTTTTCGATTCAAATTCATTCCACATATCAGACTTTAGAAAAAAAATATTATCCGGCTTAAAATTGTATATATGCCCTCGATTACAGAAAAATCCCTCAAGATATTTATTTTGAAGAACGAAAGAGAGGGGTGAGAGAAAGTTTCTTTCCTACGTTCATCATATATAGGGAGGGGATCAAGTATATCGATCATTTTGTAAATCGTTTTCGTGATATAAATGTTGAAACAAGAATGTCCATTTGTTACGAATTCATATCAAAAACGATAGACTATCTCTATTTGTAAATGAATAGAATTTTTTTTTTTAAAGTAAAAGGGAAAAATATGCGGTCATTTTTTTTTTAAACAGGGAGGGAGAGAGAAAATGTAAATTTAAAAATTATTTTATTGGTGGGAATGGATTATTTTCTTTTGAAGGGAGAGATTTTTTTCAGGGGGAGAAAGATTTTTAAAAGGGGAGAGATTTTTTTTAGAGTTTAGGGATGATTTGTCACGTCTGAATAAAAGTGACTATTACTACTTATTCTCAATTTGTAAAAGAACATTATTTTGTTTGACCAAACAAAGTATTTTTTTTATTCTTAACTAGAATGTAAATATATTCTAGTGAAAGTATAAAAATTCTTTTATATGTCTGACTAAAATGGAATTTTACTACTGTAAAAACTATAGTTCCAGTTGACTGTAACTAATTGTACTAGTAATAGTACTAGTACTAGTACAAGTAACAGAAAAACTAAAAGTTCACAAATTTTTTAAATCATATTAATTATATGGTTTTTTGTTTTTTATTTGATTATTATTTACAGAAAAACTAAAAGTTCACAAATTTTTTAAATCATATTAATTATATGGTTTTTTGTTTTTTATTTGATTATTATTTACTTGATTATTAATATTACACTAGCAATAATTTGAATGCTTGAGCGTGGATGACTTCTCACTCACTTTTTTAAATAAAATTAGCAATTTTAAAAATAATTAAACGTAAAAATTTTTAATTCGAATTTTTTTTTTATAAAAATAAAATATGAATTAGAATGTGTAGTTTTAATATTATTATACTTATAATAATTATATATTCTGACATTGGGAATTCAGGAAAAACTGAAAAAGTCAGGAATGTTTATTAAAAGTACTGAAAAAATTAAATTTTTAGAATTAATAAGAAAATTCGGAACTTTTGTATCTTTTTTTTAACTTATAAACTAAAAAATTACCACGAATTCTAATACAAAAGCAAAACCTTCAATTTTTTTCAATTTCTGACAAAAATTTCTTTTTAAATAACTTGAATCTTGAACAAATATCATAAAATAAATAAATTATTTAATGAATAATTTTATTTAAATATTTCAAAATTAATTCAATTTTAAAAGAGTTGCGTTTACAATTTTTATAAATAAATTAACTTGAAACGGTTTCAATTTGAAATTTTATAAAATTTCAATGTTGAATGAATTTAATTAGAAATATTAACGAACAGATTTTTGAGAAATTTAAAAAAATCAAAATCTTCTAAAATTAGTTAAATTTGTCAATTTATATTTAATTAATTATAAAAAATAATGGATTTATAGAAGAATTTTAGTTAAAAACATTTAAAAAAATTGAATTTTGAAAAAGTTACAAAAAATTGCAGAAATTCAATTATTTTTAAAAGTAATAAAATTCTTATCGGAAAATTCATTTATGTTCGAAATTTACAAATAAAATCTCGATAAAATCCCAATTATAATTATAATTATAATTATCTTTATAAATAAGAAAATTCTTCAATATTCAATTTTTTTTTAAATTTAAAAAAAATTCTTATCAAAATTTCAATTATTCTAAACATATATATATTTTGTCAAATTTAAATTATTCAGATTTTTGTTTTTTACTTCTAAACAAAATTAGAAAATTGTTAAACAACTGTGATTAAGAAATAGAAAATTTATTTATTTTGCATTATTTTTGTTCATGAAATACAATTTTTTAAAGAAAATAATTATTTTGCTTTAGAAAAAGAAGAAAAATATTTGCACAATTTCTATTTTTAATCTTATTTTTGGAACAGAATTTTCCACAGGAATTAATACATTTAAAAATTTCAAATTCAAACCTTTTTTAAATTAAACAACTTATAAAAGTATTTGTTATAAAATATGAAGATATCGATTGCTTCGAGTCGAAGACTCGGAGTGATTGATTTCTTCATGTTTTATAATAGTTATTAAAGATGATCGAGTAATAAAATTATTATTTTAAAATATAAAAATATTGTTAGGGGAACATAGTCTAGGTCGGCCACCTTTTTGACTTTTGTTTATAACTTTTTTTTAAAAATGAATTTGGACAATTGAAGTATATGGTTGGAAAGTCCTGTTTAATAGGAACATTTTTTCTGTACAAAGTAAATTGACAGGTTTAAAAATGAAAAAGTTATAAAGATTTAAAAAAAAAAAAATTTGTAGTCCAGGTTGGCCATTACAGTCAAGGTCGGCCATGTTTAAAATTCAAAGGGCATTAATCGTTAAAAAATAAAATAACATGTTTGGAGTTACGGAAAATTGATTCTTTATTGTTTACAGTTTGTAACTTAATGAAATAACAAAATAATAACAATAAACAATATAAAAAAATAAATATAAATAAAAAAAAATTTTGCACTAAAATATTAATAAAATTAAATAAAAATATTAATAAGATGATCAATTATATTATGAGTTATACAGAATTGCAGTTTTTGCAAATGAAGTAGCTCGTCCTCAACTTTGCGCATTTTAAACACATAGTGGCCGACCTTGACAGTAAGTAACATTACCGAATTGTTGTAACCATAAAGAAATACGTTTCGGGATTTGATTTTTTACTTTGTTTTTCTTTCAACCATGAGTCCCACAAATTTTCTGCATACTTGCCTTGACGATTCAATTTGTTTTTTATCTTTTATTAATGGTTTTTCACATTATGCACAAAACTTTTTTTGAGCTTTTTTGAAATTTTTCCTATTTTTCAGTTAGATTCAAAGTTAAATGAAATTAATTCAAATTTACCAATTAGTAAATTTAAATAATATTCTTTTAGGTTTTAGAAACAGAAATACGAGTCAATTTTTAGTCAGACAATTTTTCTATTGTAATTATATTATTAAGTGGTAAACTAATTTTTATACATTAAATAATATTTATATATTATTAAATAACATTCGTAACCTAGTTTTTTATATTGCCAGTAGTAATATTCTGTTACAGTCAGACATTTTTCCAATTTTCTATTAATTACACCTCGAGTATAATATAATTATAATTTTATACAACATTTTTATTAAATATCATAGAAATTAAAAAAAAAAGAATGAAAATTGACTTTAACAATGTGACACATTAAAGTCTGATGTTTTTCAGATCGAGTAACTTAGAAAAGTGTCTTTTCGACACCCATCCCCGTGTCCCCTCTCTCACACCTCTTTTCAGCCATTCCCTGACAAGACTTCCCGATAGCGATATGGGAATCCGGCTGGAAACCCCATCCACCCATTTGTACGTTGGATGCATTATCCAACGGAGCGTCTACGACACCCTCCTTTCTAAGGATTGCAGGGATCGGCAAAGAAACGAGGAGCGAAAACGGCCATTGCCATATTTTTCTCATTCCTTCTTTTTTTTCACCTGAATTACCTTCAAGGAGCTATTAGCCGGATAGATAGCAGTAGGGAAATCGCAAAAATACTTATTTAAACTTCTCCATTATTTTTCTCATCACTTTTCTTCTTTTCTTTCTTTTCCTTTTAAATTGTAACACTTCATTATTTTTACGCAGTGATATTTGGGTATAATGTTACATTTGAATTCATTGTTATTTGAATTTTTGCTATGTTTGAATTCTTATTGGTTACTTTTGGTTTTTGGAGAAAAGAAGAAAAGTATTTGTCTATTTAATAGTTGAATTACAGTAAACAATTGATGTCTGACTAAAAACTTACTTACATCACTTATATTAAAATTTAAGATAGATTCCATTTTTAGTCAAAATTTCGCTCAACGATTTGTAAAAATTCAATGAATTTAGCTTCTCAAGGGAAAATAGTAAGTTAACACAGTAAGTAACATAGTTACTAAATTCAATTGTGTTCAAAAATTTTTTTAAATTCTCGTCAAAATTTCAATTCTTTTTATTTAATAAAATTCTTCTCTGATATTCAATTATTTACAAAATTTTAATCAAATTCTTGTCAAAATTTCAATTATTTTCAAAAGTTTTCTAAAATTCAATGATTTTCAATATCTACTATTTGAATAAAATTTTCCAAAAGAATTCCATTATTAAAAAAAATTTCAATAAAATTCTACGCAAACATTCAATTATTTTCATAAATAATAAAAATTTTTACAGAAATTCAATTATTTACAATTTTTTTTTATAAATTTCATCGCAATAATTAAATTATTTTCATAAATAATAACTTTTTTACAGGGATTCAATTATTTTTAAAAATAATAAAATTCTTTTAGCAATTCAATTATTTTCATAAATAATCAAACTCATTGCAGAATTTCACCTATTTATAATGCAATTTCAATCGAATTCCTCGAAAAATGTAATTATTCTTAAAAATTTTATTAAAATTCGTCCAAAGAATTTAATGTTTTAAAAAATTTGTTGATAACATTTTTTATGAGAATTTAATTTCAAGAAACATGAAATTAATAAATTATTTATTGTTGTATTTAAATAATTGAATTCTCGTAGAATTTACTAATAAAAATGGTTTTAAAAATGAATTTCAGTTATAATTTTAGATTATAATTAAATATTAAAAGCATTATAACGTGGATTTTTAGAAATAATTAAATTTTGAAAAAAAGTTTCAAATTAAAATCATTGAAATTCTTAATTTTTCATATTTTTGATAAATAATTCTGTGGAATTAATTCTTTTTAAAAGTTTAATAGAATTTTAATTGAAATTATTTCAAGTTCTAATTTTTCAATATATATTTAATTGCAGAATTTCCGAATAATTAAAATTTTGTAAAATTGAATTGTAAACTAATGAATTTAAAAATTCTCAAAGAACTTTTTTTAAAAATTATTAAAAATAATGGATTCATTAAAGAATTTTAGTTAAAAACACTAGGAAAAAATTTAATTTTAGTGAAGTTACAAATTATTGCAGAAATTCAATTATTTTCAAGAGTAATAAAATTCTTCTTAAGAATTCAATTATTTTTACTAATAATAAAACTGATCGCAGCGTTTCAATTACTTTTCATACAATTATAATTGAATTCCTTGAAAAAAGTAATTATGTTCATGCAAGTTTTAATAAAATTCGACAAAAGAATTCAATTATTTAAAAATTTGTTAATAAAATTCTTTATGAGAATTGAATTTTAAGAAATATTCAATTATTCAATAAATTATTTACTTTTGCATTTAAATAATTAAATTCTTGTAGAATTTTCTAATAAAAATTGATTTTCATTTCATAAAAATGAATTTCAGTAATAATTTTAGATTATAATTAAATATTAAAATCATTATAGCGTGGATTTTTAGAAATAATTAAATTTTGAAAAAGTTTCAAATTAAAATCATTGAAATTCTTAATTTTTCATATTTTTGATAAAAAATTCTGTGGAATTAATTTTTTTTAAAAGTTTAATAGAATTTTTATTAAAATTATTTCAGGTTTATATTTTTCAATACATATATTTAATTGCAGAATTTCCGAATAATTGAAATTTTGTAAAATTGAATTGTAAACTAATGAATTTGAAAATTCTCAAAGAACTTTTTTTAAAAATTATTAAAAATAATGGATTTATTGAAGAATTTTAGTTAAAAACACTGGAAAAAAATTTAATTTTAGAGAAGTTACAAATTATTGCAGAAATTCAATTATTTTCAAGAGTAATAAAATTCTTCTTGAGGATTCAATTATTTTTACTAATAATAAAACTGATCGCAGCGTTTCAATTATTTTTAATACAATTTTAAACATATTTCTTGTAAACTGTAATTATTTAAAAAAAATTTATTAAAATTCGTCAAGAGAATTCACTTATTTAAAAATTTATTTGTTAAAATTATTTATGAAATTTGAATTTTAAGAAACATTCAATTTATAAATTATTTATTTTTATATTTAAATAATTGAATTCAAGTAGAATTTTCAAGTAAAAATTGATTTAAAAATAAATTTTTGCTAAAATTGTACATAATAATTGAATATTAAGAGCATTTATGTATAAATTTTTAGAAATAATTGAATTTAGAATAGGTTTAATTTTAAAAATTGTCAAAATTTTAACTATTTTAAAAAATTTTCTGTAATTTAATGATTTTTAAAATTTCTTGAAAAAAGTAATTATGTTCATGCAAGTTTTAATAAAATTCGACAAAAGAATTTTCAATTATTTAAAAATTTGTTAATAAAATTCTTTATGAGAATTGAATTTTAAGAAATATTCAATTATTCAATAAATTATTTACTTTTGCATTTAAATAATTAAATTCTTGTAGAATTTTTAATAAAAATTAATTTTCATTTGATAAAAATGAATTTCAGTTAAAATTTTAGATTATAATTGAATATTAAAAGCAATATAGCGTGAATTTTTAGAAATAATTGAATTTTGGAATTAATTTTTTTGAAAAAGTTTAATTAAATTTTCTTTTATATTATTTGAAGTATTTATTTTGTAATATGCATTTTATTAAAGAATTTAGGAATAATTGAAATTTCGTGAAATTGAATATTATAAACAAATGGATTTGAAAATTGACAAAGAACTTTTTCGAAAATTATTAAAGATATAAAGTAAAATTGTAGTTAAAAATTTTTGAAAATAATTGAATTAAAATGATGAAAATAATTTTGAAAATGTTACAGTAACAATATTCTTATAATAAAAAATAATGATTTTATTACTTGGTCATCTTTAATTATTATAAAATATGAAGAAATTGATCACTTCGAGTCGAAGACTCAGAGTTATCGATATCTTCATGTTTTATAGTTATAAAAAAATTTAATGAATTAAAATTTCATTCATTGATTATTTTAATCTTTTTTGGTGTTAATTTAATCTGCAACACTTTTTAATACCTTACGATTTATTGTGAGAAAATGTCAGATTTAGTCAGAATTAGAATTGTTTTACTACTGTAAGTAGTAATTGTCAATTTCAGTCAGACACAAAATTGTTATACTACTGTAAGTAGTAATTGTCAATTTTAGTCAGACACAAAATTGTTTTACTACTGTAAGTAGTAATTGTCAATTTTAGTCAGACATAAAATTGTTAGACTACTGTAAGTATAGTAATTGTCAATTTTAGTCAGGCGGAGCAAATTTCCAACTCATCTATTATTAGTAAGTAGTAAAAACAGTTTTTAGTCAGACAGAGAGTATTTCTTTCTCTATCCAAGTGTTCATGTTTAGAGTGATAAGTGACACTTATTGACACCTTCGCCTCAAATGTCCAAAGCTTATAATAAATTCGTGTCAGGGTAGAATTTCTGCACATGCATCTATTTTATTGTTTAAGAAAGCAAAAAAAAGAAAGAAAGAAAGAAAGAAAGAAGGAAAGAAGAGAACGCGAGGGAAGGAGGAAGTGGAAATAAAAATTCATTCGGCATTGAATGAAAAGAAGAGGCACTTTAGGAGGTCGAACGATCACTATTTCTACCCTTGAACACGTTCGTATTCAGTGTACTTGTTTGAAACTCGTTCCAAAGGGGGATATCTGCCTTTTTGGTGGTGGCTAAGGGACGAAGTGGGGAAGTCGATTCAGAGGGGAGGGAAAGCCCGTTTACTCACGATTTGGATTAGTTGGGACCATCGAGAGAGCGAGTGAAATAGCAGAGAAGTTGGGTAGTCTCTCTCTAACGAAACTTTAAACTTAGAACTCGGCAAGTTTAAGCGACAGTATATATATATGTAGGCAAGCAGCCAGTAGCTGTATAAAGGAAAGGGAACGTTCGAGTTACGTTAGGTTCCGGTACAGTAAATCCATCGTAAATAGCTGACTGGGTGTCCCTGGACCAGCTAAGGCAAGGCTTAGAATTTCCTCGTTTCATCTAACGAGATTCTCCAAGTGTATGTATATATATTCTCACTCTCCTGAGGAATGTCACGATGGACGAATCTCTCTACTCTATACCGCATCTTCAACATTTTCTCTTATATCTTTCTCAGAAACAAATGTTTGTCTTCGCAAAATCCAAGGATAAACAGATCTTGTCACTTGTCAAGAAATTGTAACTCGAATTATCAAAATTGACGTCTGCTTTCTTATTAGTTTTTTTTTTTTTGATAAACAATCAGAATCTGATTGAAACTTTTATCTTATTAATTATATTAATTTGCTAAACGATTAGAAACGATTTGTCTGACTAAAATTGTATTATACTACTAGTAGTACAAAAAATCCGTTTACTAGGTTTCTCTGAAGTTGTCTTCTATTACTGATTTAACCCCTTCACAGTCGAGTGAAAATAAAGTTTTTGTGCCATAAGTGTTCAAAAAAAAATTTTTTTTTTTAAATCATGATATTGTCATATTATATGTTTTTGAGGTCACTGATTCAAAATCCGTGGTCGAAAAGCCAAAATTCAAAATGGCGGCTTCAAAATATCCACCAAAAAAAATTAAAAAGTTAACGAATTCGTTAACTTAAAAATTTTTTTTAGCTTTTTTAAAGCAGCCATTTTAAATTTTGAATTTTTGACCACGGATTTGGAATCAGCGACCTAGAAAACCCCCGAGTAGGCATTTTAAGGTATTTTTAGACAGATTCGTTAATTTAAAAATTTTTTTTGGGCGCCATTTTGAAGCCGCCATTTTGAATTTTGAATTTTCGACAACGGATTTGGATTCAGCGACCCCGAAAACCCCCGAGTAAGGATTTTTAGCCATATTCGTTAACTTTTAAATGTCTTTTTTTTCGATGGCCCTATAGAGCCCATGGACATACAGGGCACGACATTTTTATGGCTCTATAGAGCCCACTGACAGTGAAGGGGTTAAATTACTTTAAGATTTACTTCTAATATCTTATTAGTTTCATTAGTTTGACATAAAGAAAAATTAAAAAAGCTCTATCTGCAAGGCTCGAACTAGGTCCGTAAATTTGCTTCAAGTCCGTAAAAGTCCGTTTTTTTGAAAAAAAGGTCCGTAAAGTTGGTAATTTGATATTAAGAAAAGGACAAAAAGTTCGTAAATTGTACGATTTAATTTGGAGAATTTCAGAGAAATTACAAATGATTGCAGAAATTCAATAATTTTCAAAAGTAATAAAATTCTTCACAGAAATTCAATTTTTTTCAAAAATATTTTTAAAAATTCTTGTAATTTCAATTATTTTTAAAAATAATAAAGTTCTTCTCCTAAATTCAATTATTTTCAAAAAAAATAAAATTCTTATTACAAAATTGAAATATGTTCAAAATTTTCAAAAAAAAAAATCTTGACAAAAACCCAAATATTATCTTTATAAATGAAAAAATTCTTTAAAATTCAATTATTTTCAAAAATTTTTAATAAAAAATTCTTGTAAAAATATCAATTATTTACAAACATTTTCTTCATTTTAATGATTTTTAGTATCTATTATTTTAATAAAATTCCAAAAAAAAATTCAATTATTTAAAAAAAATTTTAATAAAATGTACGCAAACATTTAATTATTTTTATAAATAATAAAAATTTCACAGGAATTTTCACATTTTCAAATGAATTCAATTATTTTTAAAAAATTTAATAAAATTCTTTAGTAAACCTTTCAATTATTTTCATAAAATAATAAAAATTTCACTGGAATTCAATTATTTACACATTTTTAAAATAAATTTTGTTCGCAATCATTTAATTATTTTCATAAATAATACAATTTTTACAGGGATTCAATTATTTTTATAAAAAATAAAATACTTCTCAGGAATTAAATTATCTTATCTTAAAGAGATTTCTTGCAGGACTTTAATTATTTTTAATTCAATTTTAATCGAATTTCTCGAAAAATCTAATTATTCTTAAAAATTTTATTAAAATTCGTCGAAAGAATTCAATTATTTAAAAATTTGTTCATAAAATTATTTATGAGATTTGAATTTTAAGAAACATTCAATTAATAAATTATTTATTTTTATATTTAAATAATTGAATTCTAGTAGAATTTTCAAATAAAAATTGATTTAAAAATAAATTTTTGCTAAATTTGTACATAATAATTGAATATTAAGAGCATTTTAGGATAAATTTTTATAAATAATTGAATTTAGAAAAGGTTTAATTTCAAAAATTGGCAAAATTTTAACTATTTTAAAAAATTTTCTAGAATTGAATGATTTTCAAGATCTACTAATTTAATAAAATATTCAAAAAGAATTCAATTCTTTAAAATAAATTTAATTATTTTTATAAATAGGGGAACATAGTCTAGGTCGGCCACCTTTTTGACTTTTGTTTATAACTTTTTTTTAAAAATGAATTTGGACAATTGAAGTATATGGTTGGAAAGTCCTGTTTAATAGGAACATTTTTTCTGTACAAAGTAAATTGACAGGTTTAAAAATGAAAAAGTTATAAAGATTTAAAAAAAAAAAAATTTGTAGTCCAGGTTGGCCATTACAGTCAAGGTCGGCCATGTTTAAAATTCAAAGGGCATTAATCGTTAAAAAAAAAAATAACATGTTTGGAGTTACGGAAAATTGATTCTTTATTGTTTACAGCTTGTAACTTAATGAAATAATAAAATAATAAAAATAAACAATATAAAAAAGTAAATATAAATAAAAAAAAATTTTGCACTAAAATATTAATAAAATTAAATAAAAATATTAATAAGATGATCAATTATATTATGAGTTATACAGAATTGCAGTTTTTGCAAATGAAGTAGCTCGTCCTCAACTTTGCGCATTTTAAACACATAGTGGCCGACCTTGACAGTAAGTAACATTACCGAATTGTTGTAACCATAAAGAAATACGTTTCGGGATTCGATTTTTTACTTTGTTTTCCTTTCAACCATGAGTCCCACAAATTTTCTGCATACTTGCCTTGACGATTCAATTTGTTTTTTATCTTTTATTAATGGTTTTTCACATTATGCACAAAACTTTTTTTGAGCTTTTTTTGTACCGACGTCACAGAAAACACAATTTTCGATTTTCCGAAAATGTAATTGAACAAAAAGTTAGGTTTCACTAAGACAAGCTTCGACAAAAATGCGCGTAGGTGGCGCTAGTGAACTTGACAAAAAAACGCGAGTGGCCTACCTAGACAGTAGGCCAACCTTGACTACATTCCCCTAATAAAGAATTTA
Source organism: Leptopilina heterotoma (assembly GCF_015476425.1). Taxonomy (NCBI): domain Eukaryota; kingdom Metazoa; phylum Arthropoda; class Insecta; order Hymenoptera; family Figitidae; genus Leptopilina; species Leptopilina heterotoma. The sequence continues at coordinate 6,114,069 of NW_025111138.1, forward strand.
CAGGAATTCATTATTTTGCAGAATTTTAATTATTTTTAATACAATTTTAATCAAATTTCTCGAAAAATCTAATTATTCTTAAAAATATTATTAAAATTCGCCGAAATAATTTAATTAGTTAAAAATTTGTTGATAAAATCCTTTATGTGAATTCAATTTTAAGAAACATTTAATTATTCAATAAATTATTTATTTTTGTATTTAAATAATTTAATTCTAATAAAAAATGATTTAAAAATGAATTTTTAGTAAAAATTTTAGATAATTATTGAATATTAAATTGCAAATAGCGTGAATTTTTAGAAATAATTGAATTTTTAATTTTTTAAACTAATTTTTTTTTAAAAGTTTAATTGAATGTTTGAAAATTGTCAAAGAACTTTTTCCAAAATTAATTGCTTTAAAGAAGAATTTTAGTTAAAAATTCTTTAAAATAATAATTGAATTGAAATTATGAAAATTATTTTAAAGAAGTACAATATTCTTAAAATACAAAATAATAATTTTATCAATTTGCCAACATCTTTAATTATATTATAAAACATGAAGAAATCGATTACTCTGAGTCTTCGACTCGGAGTGTTCGATATCTTCATGTTTTATAGTTATGATAAAATTTTATTTATAGTTTTAACTTTAACTAAAATGTTTTTCTATTTGAATCGGACTGGTTAAATTTTTGTTCGAAATTGGTCCATAAATAGTACGTAATTTTTCATTTTTGGTCCGTAAAGTCCGTAGTTTTGAATATGTTCACTGGTTCGAGATATTTAATGTTGTAAAATTGAGTACTAAATTAAATTAAAATTTAGAATTTTTCGCCTGCTTGATTATTCCTTCTATTTATTTGCCAATAAACAAAAAATAACTTTGTATGACTAAAATTGTGTTTTACTACTTGTAACAAAAATAACTGTTTATAGAGTCTGATTAGAACTGACTTTAACTACTGATATAAAATTTGTTCAAAAGTTACTTCTCGCATCTTATTAGTTATTTTCGGTCAAGAAACAATTAGAAAATTATCGTCTGACTGGTATTGGGTTTTACTACTTATTTACAAAAAATAACTGTTTCTAGTGTTTAATTAAAGTTAACTTCAACTACTAACTTTTTCTTTTAATAATGAGACTATTCTTTTTTAATTTTATTCTCACATCTTATTAAAGTTTGCAAAAAGAATAGAAATTCTCTGTCTGACTAAAATTGTGTTATACCACTTATAGAAGAAAAATAACTCCTGTTTAAAACAAAGGCACTAATTTAATTGTAATTTTGGTACTAAATCGTAATTTCAATCTATTTTAAATTTTTTAATACCGAAATCAGCTCGAGTTTAGAAACTTTTTTTACAGTGTAACTTCTGCAATAAATTTTTTTTGAAATTAACCCCTGAAAAGTAATCAAATCTAGTAGGGAAATTTTTTGAATTTAAAGGTTTATAATAGCAGATATAGTAACAGTTATAATAGTAATAGTATATAATAGTTGAAAATCTTATTTTGATTTGTTATTTTTGTCACATTTACTTTCGCCTTAGTGTATAGAAAATTGAATTTCTGACAAAACTGAAAGAAAATGAATATTGGAGTAACCTAAAAATGTATGTCATTTATTATAAAACTTTTCGCGAAAGAGAGGGAGAAAGAAGCGAAATAAGAAATATGTTTCCCAATTCGAGAAACAACGAAGTGAAAAATTAGCCTAATGTGAAAAATTACTTTTACTTCTTATAGGAAGTAAAAAGCATTGCAGAGTGTTTCGAAACTTGAACCACGTTATATAGTTTTTCTTTAAGTCAGAAAAGAGAAAAATTTGCAAGAATTTACCTTTATCTCACGCTTCAAGAGCAACAAAATTAACTTACCGTTTGTTATTTGCCATCATTCGAAAAGAGAGCAAGAGAGAATGTATGAAAAATTTAAAATCTGACAAGACTGTCACACACACACATACACACACACATACAAGTCGCAGGTAATCCGAAGAGATGAGGACTGTCTCATCTCGCGTCTAAGTGGGTTAGGCTTCAACTTTTGAATGTTTGTGTCTAGCGCGCGCCATAACATGAAAGGGTGTTATTATTATTATTTCCTTCTTCTTCTTCTTCGTCTTCTTTTTTCTTTTTTTTTCTCTACAAACAAGAGAAAGAAGAATAGCTTTTTTTTCCCTTCACTTTTTTCCTCAAAGTGAGCGAAGGGAATGCTTTTGACGAAATTTCACATGCGTGCAGAAGTGTTTTTCTTGAATCTCGTGTGACGACAAATCGATCCATGGCTGCGGCAATTAAAGTTACCCTGGGCTCTCGCGTACGTGCGACGTGATTCTTATCTTAGCCGTGATTGCGGCCGCAGGGAGCACGAGACGGGCGTTTTTTTTTTTCCCTCCTCTCCTTTTTTTTCCCAAAGAACGCGTGACTGCTCTTGCATTTTGTGATCATGGTATAAGCAACCCTTTACTTGAATTTAGTTCACTTTAAAGAAAAAAAAAAAAGAAAGAAAAAAAACACAGGTGTTGTGATATTCTCCTCCTGGAGAAGGTAATTACGTTTATGCACTCCTTTAACCGACAATTTATACATTTATAAAAATACAATATACTAAGTGATTTTTTATTTTATTTTTATTTCTTTATTTTATTTATTTCTGTTATAAACAGAATTAGAGAGAAAATAGGTAAAATTAATTGTTGTTTTTAATAATAAGATTTACAATTAAGAGAAATTTTTCAATATTTTATCTTGACGTAAAGTTACTAGACCGACGTTGAGATTTCAAATGATTTATTGCAAGAAAATAAAAATATATTTATTTTCTAGAATTCTCAGTAGTATAATTCTTTTTCAGTCAGACGTTTCGCATATTTTCGAATTTACATTTTTTATTCTAATAATAATTTATTTTATTGATTATAACAGTGGTACAAATCAATTTTTAGTCAGACGGAATTTTTCATTGGAATTCGATAAATAGCAATAATATAATATTCATATATTTATTTTTAGAATTTTCAGTAGTAATATTATTTTAAATTCTGACTTTTCGTAATTATTACTTATTTTCATTTAGAGACAAAATTAAAATCTTTTTGAATTTTAATAAACAGTGGTGCGAGTGAATTTTCAGTCAATCGAAAATTTTTATTGGAATCCAATAAGAAGCAATAATCAAATTAAAATGATTGATTAATTAATTAAAATAAATTTAGTTTTGATTAATAAGACAGTGATAGGAGTCATTTTTAAATCAGACGGCAACTTTTTTGTTATAATTCAATAAGAATAAATAAAATAATATTTGTATATTATATATTATTATCTTATTAATAAATAAAACACATTTTTTTCATATTTTTAGTAGTAAAATCAAGTTATAGTGAGATATTTTTCCAAGTTTTGATCATTTTCAGATGGGCTGTAAAATTTAACTTGTCTTGAATTTTATTAAAAGTGGAACTAGTCAATTTTTAGTCAGACATGGATTTTTAATTGTAATTATTATAAATAAAGTAGTAAAATAATTGGATTTTGAATACAGTGATAATAGTCAATTTTTAGTCAGACATCGACTTTTTATTGTAATTCTATTATAAAGTACAAAAATAATATTTTTATATTTATTTCCACAAAATGTCAGTATAGTAAAATTCGGTCACAGTCAGACTTTTTGGCGAATTTCCCCTCATTTCCAGTTGTGGACAAACGTAAATGAATTTAACTTAATTAATTAATTATTAATTAACTTAATTGATGTAAATAAAATTTTCTTGTCTGTTTAAAAAAAAACAGTGATACGGATAAATTTTATTTCCAGTCTGACTAATACTGATTTTTACTACTGATCAGTAGACTTTGAAATAAAAATATATTGGCTTGTGTATGTTTATGAAAATAAAAAAGGAGGATGAGGGGGGGGGATAATATAGGAAAAAATCTTGATGCCAAAAAAAAAGAAATTCATTTTACATTGCAGTCAATTGCTGTAATAAGGAAATTGTTGCTACGTTGTCTGAATACTTAGACTTTTTTTATTCGTATCCTATAACATTCGCTTCGACATATTTGGGTCTTACGTGACGTGCATACTCAAGAACGTATATATCTATACATATATATACTACCGCATTTTAATTCAACAGACGTTCCCACTGACTAAAAGAAGAGTGTAGTTCGGAAAAATCACCCCCTTACCCCTGTCTCTTTCCCTCTCCTCTTTTTTTTTGGAAATCGATTGGAAACGTAAAAAGCATTTCTCCAAGTGCTAAACATTCATTTCAATGTTTCGAATTCAAAAGGAAAGTCGATTAGATAAAACAAATCCTATCTCATTTATTTTAAACCTTGTTATTTGAGTTAAAAGACTATTTATTTTCGCAATTTTTTTTTTATTTTTGGTAAAAATTTATTTGTATCCACGTCGAAAAATTCTATAGAACTTCTCCATGGAATTTCCATGGAAATTCTGCTAGTTTTTTATTTTAAAAATATTTTAACATTTCCAGTTTTGTCATAGGTCAGGAAAATCAGGGAAAAGTCAGGGATTTTTAATAAAATACTGGAAAAATTAAATTTATAAGAAGTTACAAATAATTGCAGAAATTCAATTATTTTCAAAAGTAATAAAATTCTTAGCAGAAATTCAATTATGTTGAAAAATTTTCAAAAATGCCACTTCAAAATTTCAATTATTTTTAAAAATATTAAAATTCTTCTCCAAAATTCAATTATTTTCAAAAATTTTAATAAAATTCTTAGCAAAATTTCAATTATTTTCAAAAATTTTCCTCAATTTAATCATTTCCAATATCTACTATTTTATAATAAAATTTTTTAAAAGATTTAAATTATTTAAAAAAAGTGTTGATAAAATTTAAAGCAAACATTACATTAGTTTCAAAAATATTAAATTTTTTTATCGATATTCAATTATTTTCATGAATAATAAAACTCATGATAAAATTTCAATTATTTTTAATACAATTTTGAATCGAATTCCTCAAAAAATGTAATTATTCTTGAAGATTTTATTAACATTCGTCAAAAAAATTGAATTATTTAAAAATTTGTTAATAAAATTCTTTATGAGGATTCAATTTTGAAAAACATTTATTTATTTTTGTATTTAAATAATGGAATTCTCGTAGAGTTTTCAAATAAATATTGATTTAAAAATGAATTTCAGTTGATATTTTACATAATAATTGAATATTAAAAGCATTATAGCATAAATTTTGAAAAATAATTGAATTTTGAATATTTTTGAAAATAATTACATTTTTTGAAGAATTTAGTTAAAATTATATCAAAAATAATTGAAATCCTGTGAAGAATTTTATTATTTAGGAAAATAATTCAATTCCTGTAAAGAATTTTTATTATATTTTTTTTAAAATAATTAAAGTCCTGTGAAGAATTTTATTATTTATGAAAATAGTTCAATTCTTGGAACAAATTTTTATTAAATTTTTTTTTTAAATAATTGAAATCATGTAAAGACTTTTATTATTTATAAAAATAATTGAATTCTTGCAACGCATTTTATTACATTTTTTTAAAATAATTTAATTCATTTAAAAAATTTTATTAAAATAGTAGATTTTGAAAATATTTGAATTTCATCGAAGAATTTCATTATATTTATGAAATTTAATTGAATTCTTGCAAAAAATTTTTGAAAATAATTAAATTTTTTGAGGAATTTATTTAAAATTGTATTAAAAATGATTGAAATCCTATTAAAAAATTTTATTATTTATGAAAATAATTGAATTCTTGCGATGCATTTTATTACATTTTTTTAAAAATAATTGAATTCATTTAAAAAATTTTATGAAAATAGTAAATTTTGAAAATATTTGAATTTCGTCGAAGAATTTCATTATTTATGAAATGTAATTAAATTCTTGCAAAAAATTTTTGAAAATAATAAATTTTTTGAGGAATTTATTTAAAATTGTATTAAAAATGATTGAAATCCTATAAAAAATTTTATTATTTATGAAAATAATTGAATTCATCTGAAAAATGTTATTACTTCTAAAAAGAATTGAATTCTTGGGAGGATTTTTATTAAAATTTTTGTAAATAGTTTAATTTTTTTTTTGAATAATTTTTATTTACTTCCAATTATTCGTAATTTATTTTTTTATTTACCTTTTTTATATTCGTAATTTACAGTTATACTCGAATTTTATGCATTTCTGGGTATAAGTAGTAAAAGTGAATTTTAGTGAGACGAAATGTTGGAAAATTTTTAATAATTCTCTAGGGCGAGTAGTAAAAGTAAACTTTAGTCAGACCGAAAGTTTAGAAATTGTCTCAATTTTATGTGCTGGTGACAAAAGTTATTTACACTCAGACTACTCGAATTCGTTGTAATTTTTAAGATCAGTTAAATAAATAAATTTTGTTCAGAAAAACCTATTTTTTTCTCTTGTTATCAGTTTGTGAAGCTCAACTTTTAGACACACACAATTTATTTTTACAATCCACATATTTATTATTTATAATTATTTTCTATTTTTTATTCCTTTTCATTAGTTTTATTCTTTAATTTTATTTACAGTCAACTCTCGATAATCGACTTTCGACTTTCAACAAATTGAATTTCTCTGTAAATTGAATTTGTTTTCTGCTATCTTGAAGAAAGATACTTAAAACATTCACTAAATAAAACCCTTGATAATTAGAATGTTTTTTGTACCACTTGAGATTTAATCTATCTAGAGTTGACTGTATTATTATTTTTTATTTACATATAGAAAATAATATAAAAGAAACAAAAAAATTAAAATAAATTAAGATAAATATGAAATTTTAATTTTTTAATTATTTTTCTTAATAAAATTTAAAAAAAAGCTCATTAAAAAAATTGCGATGTTTAAAGTAATTGATTCGCTTTACACGCGATAAAATTTTATAATAAAATGATAAAATTTTCTAATTAACGTTTTATAAAGAATTAATTTAAAATTCAATCAAGATAATTAACTGCAAAATTAGGTAAGAATGTGTATTCACAAATGTTACTGAATAATTTATACACTCAAAAAGCACTTTACAACCTTAACTCTGTTATGAAACGACAGCGTTTTGCAACTTTACGATGTTATAAAGTAAAATGAACATTTCTAATGTTGAAAATTTACATTTGAAATATTTGTTGACGCATTCTACGATATGCGTAATATTTTTAATAGTTACTTTTTCTTTTATAATATAAAATAATTTCAAAAAAAAAAAACAGAAAAAAAATATTTTACACAATTTTATGTAAAGGAAAAAAAGGAAAATCAGAAATATAGAAAAAAAGAAATCAGAAAAAAAGGATTTAAAAAAAACACCTGATAAAACATAAAAACGATAAAGTGTAAAACTCTTTTTTGAAAGTATATATACATTGAACCATTATTTCTTGTAACATGGGAAAATAAAGCCGACAAATATAACTTCATAACGATGAAATAACAATACAATTGAGGGTGAATTTTTTTTCGAATGGAAAAAGAATGTTTTTTTTTATTTATATAAATTCAAATGAATTTGATTGGTTGGTTCGATTTCATTAGATGGGTCAATTAAGATTATCGATACTGTTGTTAACAGTATAGGTACATATGTTAACAGTATAGGTAAAACAGAATGAAAAAAGTTTTAGTAAAAATAATTTATAATTTGTTTAGAAATATAGAATAAAAATATGAGTATTTTAATTATAAAAATAAATTTCTCCTTTAAATGAAAAAAAAAATTGTTTTTTCGGTACAAAACTATTTGTATAAACTATTTATTAATTATTTAAATTATTAATATTGAGTTAGGATCTAATCATTTATTCTATAATAAATTCTTTGTTGTATATAATATTATTTAATATACAGTTTGTATTATTTGTTAATATTTAAAAATAATAATTTGTACAACTAAAAAGGAATATAACAATCTTGACGATAATATTTTTTTCCCCTTTCTTTTTTATTTTTGGGGTGTAAAAATGATATTGACCCTCTAATTGATACTCCACACGTTAAATACTGCTGACAGTGCAAAACGTTTTTCTACTCACTGTTGTCCCTCATCGATGTGACACTGACGTGTGCGCGGGCTTCCCTAACTCGAAAATACATTGGGAAAATATTGACTCTACTTTAACGAATGTCAATTCAATAACGCCATGTTTTCTACTTCATAACGTTTTCACTTTAAGGTATATGACATTTATTTTACCGAATTAGAAAATAATACTGCGGAATTTGTAAAAGTCATATATTTGTGTATATATAGAAATACATATAAAACATTCAATATACGTTTAAAAGCTTTCAACCAATGGACAAAATTTATGAGAGAAATTTATTAAAGTCATTTTTCATAGCCAAATTTTGAAAAGAAAAAAAAGACAGAAAAATTTGTTGTTTTTCTTTATGTTTTTATTTTTTTAATAAAAATTTAATAAAAATAATTAAAAATAATTTAATAAAAATTTGTTGTTTTTCTTTATGTTTTTATTTTTTAATAAAACCTAAGTCGAAAAATTTCATGGAAGTTCCCCTGTAAATTCCATGGAATTTTCTTGGAGATTCCGTTAAAATTCTGCAAGTTTTATATTTTAATATTATTTTAACATTTCTATTATGATTAGAGTCTAATAATAAGCTTTGTTGCAATTTTTTTGCAAAACTTAAATGAAATACGCATTTTGCAAAAAAATTGCAAAAAGGCTTATTATTAGATTCTAATCATAATACAAATGTTGAAATATTACTAAAATAAAAAACTTACAGAATTTCCTTGACTTTTCTCTGAATTTCGCACAAAATTTTAAACCTTTCCCTGACCTTAAAGAATATTCTGATTCACTATAAAAATGATGAAATACTCAAAAAACTGTTCTTCTACATTAAATTAAGAATTTTTTAAATTGTAAAATTATTCCAAAACACCAATAAATTCTTTTTTAAATAAATATTTAATTATTATTTTTATTCCATAGGAATTAAGATTTTCAAAAGATTTTAAATTCAAAGCTTTATGAAATCCAACAACTTATAAGAATATTATTATGAAACATGAAGATATCGATCACTCTGAGTCGAAGACTCGGAATTATTGATATCTTCATGTTTTGTAATAATTTAAATTTCCATAAAATTTTTTAAAAACAAAAACTAAATTATTTACAAAAATTTTAATAAAATCCTTCCCAAGAATTCAATTCTTTTTACAAGTAATAACATTCGTTCTAAGAATTCAATTATTTTCATAAATAATCAAATTTTTCATAGGATTTTAATTATTTTTAATACAATTTTAAATAAATTCCTCAAAAAATGTAATTATTTTCAAAAATTTTTTGCAAGAATTCAATTACATTTCACAAATAATGAAATTCTTCGCTGAAATTCAAATATTTTCAAAATCTTCTATTTTAATAAAATTTCTTAAATAAAGTCAATTAATTAAAAAAAAATGTAATAAAATGCGTTGAAAGAATTCAATTATTTTAATTGAAGAATTTTTTCAAAATTGAATCCTCGTAAAGAATTTTATAAACAAATTTTTAAATAAAAAAAAAATTTCAATTTTTTCGACGAATTTTACGAGTATTTCGAGGAATTCTATTAAAATTGTATTAAAAATAATTGAAATTCTATGATGAGTTTTATTATTCATGAAAATAATTTAATCTTGGTAAAAAATTTTATTATTTTTAAAAATAATGTAAGCTTTAAATTTTATCAACACTTTTTTTAAATAATTGAAATCTTTTGAAAAATTTTATTATAAAATATAGTAGATATTGAAAATAATTGAATTGAGGAAAATTTTTGAAAATAATTGAAATTTTGACAAGATTTTTATTAAAATTTTTGAAAATAATTGAATTTTGGAGAAGAATTTTATTACAATTTTAAAGATAATTGAAATTTTGACGTGGTATTTTTAAAAATTTTTGAACATGATTGAATTTCTGCGAAGAATTTTATTACTTTTGAAAATAATTAAATTTTTGCAATCATTTGTAACTTCTTATAAATTCAATTTTTTAAAAGTAAAAATCCCTGACTGTTTCTGATTTTTCTGATCAATGACAAAACAAGAAATGTTAAAATATTTTTATAATAAAAAACGCGGGAAGGGAAATTTAAAACTTCGAGTTGTCCTTCTTATTCCAGTATTTCATGAAATTAGATTAAAAAAAATAGTTAAAATTGCTATATGTATATTGGTTGCTAAATTTATAAGGATAAAATATTATATCAATAAAAATATACCATTAAAACCTATTTTTATAGTTGAAAATACAATTAGACGAAAATTGATTATTATCAGTAGTAATATCTATTTATAGTCAGTCAAGAACTCTTTTTTTATTAATAAAAGTAGAAAAGTGTCTTTTTACTCTATCAATGCTCTTTAGTTTGAAAAAAATATTTTCAGTAGTAAAAGAGCCGTTTTAGTCAGACGAGGAAAAAATTATTGATTTTTTTCATTATTAGTAGTAAAAGATTGTTATAGTCAGACAAAAGTATTCCTTTTTTTGTTAATAAAAGTACAAAAAGTAATTCTAGTCAAACAATGTTGTTTATTGTGGGAAAAAAAGTTTCAGTAGTAAAAATCGGTTTTAATCAGACGAAGAAAAAAATTAGTGAAGTAAAAAAATATGTCTCATTAAATTAAAAATATATTTTTATTATTTTATTAAACTCCGTAAACATAGATATCAAGGTTTAAAAAAATCAGAAAAATTTGTCTCACTTGATATTGATTATTGATTATAAAATTTCTAATGTCTGACTGTATTCTACTTTTACTACTTAAATTGGACTCCTTTTTATATTATTATACATTTTATGTGTACAAAATAGTACATAAATTTCAAAACAGAAAATAAAAACATGTTTTTACAATTTGAGGTCCAATTGGAAAAAAATTGCTTAAAATCAGTAGTAATAGACATTCACAGTCAGACTTTAAAATTTTTTATCGTCGATAAGATTAAAAATAAAAGTTCTAGTTTGTCAATTCTCTTAAGTTTGGAAAAAATTGTTTCAGTAGTAAAGGTCCGTTTTAGTCAGACGAGGCAAAATTATAAACGCCTCTTATTATTTAGCAGTAAAATATTTTTACAATCCAGCATTGAAATTTTTTTTTATTAATAAAAATATAATTACAAAATTTTTATGAAAAAGATGTCTGACTAAATATGAGTTTTACTATTCACAATCTAAAAAATATATATTCAAATAAATAATATTATAAATAATAAATTATAAATATTATAAACAATATTTTGCAGAAATTTTAAAAATAGATGTCTGACTCAAAATGAATTTTACTACTGATATGCAAACAAATATATACAGAACTCTTTGCCGTTTAATATTTATTTATTTTAATTGTAAATCATTATTCAATTGTTGTTTCTTGAAAAAGTATTTTTATTTTTCAAATGTATACGAATGAACAATTTGATAGAAAATGAAAACTCTATTAAAGGTATTGATCTAAATATGAAAAAATTTTTTTCAAAAAGACTCGAATTGATAGTGATTTGTTTTAATTACAGGAAACAAATACTGATAAAGTAAGTGAGATATCCAATTAAAAAATTTTGAATTTTAGTATCAAATTGCAATTGTAAAAATTTGGGGTGTAATTTTGAACAAATGGTTCAATTTACAATTTTTTTTTTTTTGTAAAAAGATATTTTTCGTCATCTGTTTTGTTAGTGAACGAACTATTGTTTTATTTTTGTACACTTTAGAGAGCCTAACATAAAATTTATATATATATAGACAGATACAAGTATACAAGAGGGAAAATGATAGCATCTCGGATTCTAGTTGCCGGATACTAGTATGATACTATCTACGCATTCCTCGTTGAACCGATAATTGAAAATCAGTGTCCCATACATAACAGTTTACGCAATGTCCACCGAGAGACCCCACTGCCTAAAATTTGACCCCATCTCCACCTCCCCCACCCCACCCCTTCTATCCAACTCACATACTCGCACTACAACTCATCCTCCTTTCCCCACTATTCGAGCCTTTAATTCAACGACCGTTACAAGCTACACGAAATTTCCCGGTAACGCATCACAAATCCGTGTACCGTCACGGATCGTCGATTTCAAACTACTGGGTCTTTTCGGAAATACGTCGACATACCGCGTGAATGATTAAAGTTGATGACGCGCTTTACGTCATGTGAGTGATTCGAATATATACTTCAACTGAATTTTTTTTCTCTATTTTATTTTAATTTAGAAGTTTTTTTTTATTTTGTCAATTTTTTTTATTTAGTTGAATTATTTTATTGATAGTGATTTTTTTTAGCATAACGCTTATTTTTAGGCTTAATTTTTATTTAGTTGAACATTTAATTAGAAGATGTTTTATTTAGATGAATTATTGGACTATTTTCAAAAAATGCAAATTTTTCAACTCATTTTTAAAAATTACGACTTTTTCTACTTTTTTTTTTAAATATTGCAACAAAATACCACATTTTTAGTATAAAATGCTACTTCTTTCAATTTTTATAGTGTTAAAAAGAACTATAGACAAATCTTTAAAATTGCATTTTTAAATAATTTTTTTTACGATAATTAAATTTTAAAAAATTGTAGAATAATTGAAATTTTGTAAAATAAAATTGAAAATAAATTTAAAAAAAAATTTTATTACTAGTTTTGAAAATCAACTCTATTGAACAATTTTAATTGGAAATTTTGAATCATTTTCAACATTTTGGAAAAAATAATGATGTTTAAAATTTTTAATTACAGTTTTTCAAAAAATCCATTATTTTCTTTTACATTTTTCAAATTTTCAAAAATTCAATCATTTATAAAAGATTTTACGAAATTTTAATTGATTGGATATTTTTTAATTGTAATATAAATAAAAAACTATTATCTTTCAAAAATTATTAGCAACAATTCGCGCACTACATCGCGCGGCTTACTTCCCACTACCTTTTTTAAATAAAATTATCAATTTTAAAAATAATAGAATTTAAAAATTTTCTAATTTAAATTTTTGTTCAAAACACTAAAAAAATTCAATTTTTGAAAAATTACAAATGATTGCAGAAATTCAATTATTTTTATAAATGTCAAACAAATTCTTGTCCTAATTTCAATTATTTTCAAAAATAAAATGCATTTTTCTAATTCCAATGATTTTCAATATCTACAATTTTAATAAAATTTCCCAAAAAGAATTCAATTATTTCAAAAAATTTTAATAAAATTGTATGCAAACATTTAATTATTTTCATAAATAATAAAAATTTCACAGGAATTCAATTATTTTCATAAATAATAAATTTTTTTTAAGGAATTGAATTATTATTTTCATAAAAAAGTATTTAAAATTTTAGAAAATAATAATTGAATTAAAATGATGAAAATAATTTTGATGAAGTTACAGTAACAAAATTCTTATAATATAAAATAATGATTTTATCTCTCGTTCATGTTTAATTATAACAAAACATGAAGATATCGATCACTCCGAGTCTTCGACTCGGAGCAATCGATATCTTTATGTTTTATAACAATACTTTTATAAGCTATTTAATTTAAAAAAGGTTTGAATTAAAAATTTTTGAATGTTTTAATTTCTGCGGATAATCCTGTTCCAAAAATAAGATTAAAAATAGGAATTGTCCAAATATTTTTTTTTTTTTTCTAAAACAAAATAATAATTTTGTTTAAAAAATTGTGATTCATAAGCAAAAATAATGCAAAATAAATAAATTTTCTATTTCTTAATCACAATTGATTAACAATTTTCTAATTTTTTTTAAAAGTAAAGAACAAAAATAATTTGAATTTGACAAAACATAATATTTAACAAAATTTTGGTCTTTTAATAAAAATAATTGAAAAAAATTGTTAATGATTTCTATTTGTCACTACAATTTTGTCTTAACTATAAAATAAAAATAATTATGACATAATAAAATAATATAATATACAATTTATCTAAAGATAACAAAAAACAAAAGTATAAACAAAAGACAACTTCAGAGTGCGAGGAACAAAAAAAGTGAAAGAATGAAAGAACATTCAAATTATTATGATTAATTTTAAAATAAAAACAAATTAATTTTAAGAGTTTATTTTTATTATAATTATAATTATAATAACTTTTAAAAAAGGAGAGTTACAGTTGCAATTATTATAAAAAAAATGGAATTTTTGTATTCGTTTTCGAAGAACTTTCGGAGAATTATTTAAAAAAACAGATTAAGAGATGAAGTTTAATTAAAAATTGTAGAAAATAATTGAATTTTAGAAGGCTTATGTTTTGTAATTTTTAAAAATTATTAAATTTTTCAGAACTTTTCAAATTGAAATTCTTTTAATGGAAAAACAAATAAAAATTATTTAAATTATTTAACAAAATTATTCAAGTTCTAAATAATTGAATTAAGAAATTATTGAGAGATCAGGGAAATACAAAATAAAATTTTTGTAACAACACTGAATTAAATAAACGACATTTTCGACTCTTTATTTTTATTCGACTAAAGATACTTTTTTTTGTGCTTTAAAGTCGATTCGAGGCCTGTAGTATAAAACTAAGATGTTTTGAAATATCGTAAACATCTTTTTTTCTATTGAATATCAATTTACTTACCATTATAAATTAAAAAAAAAACTTCCCTATAGTTATAAGTTCCTAAAGGAATTTTTATTTCTTGAAAAGATTATTTTAAGGGGATTTAAGGGAATAAATAAAACAATAATACAGCTATTAATAATTTTTAAAAAAATTCTCTAAATCTAATGAAATAAAATTTTGGCTAAAAAGAAATTCGTTTAGGAAAAAAAGCTCGATTTAAAAAATACTACAAAAAAAAGGAGAAAATTAAACGCTTTAAAAAGAATCGAAAAGTCGTTCATATAAAAATTCTCCTCCAAGAAAATTTTATTAAACAGAAATTTCTCTCCATATTAAAAACACCAATTAATAAAAATTGAAAGCAGAGAAAAATTAATATTTGCAAATAGATTGATTGTCATTGATTAAATAAAAAATTCTTTTGTAATATTGAAAGTTCGTTCCTTTCCTTCTCTTCTTTTTTTTTTGTTTAACCGAAATAAATTTTTGATTTAAAGAAAAATCCGTTACTTTTTTTTTTTATTTCTCGCGGCATTCATTCACTCTCGGTAATTGAAATTAAAAGAGAGAAATCTTTGTAAAATTGCAACTTTCAACAATATAATATATAGATATAGATCTAATTTAAAATTGTGAAAAATCTCATCATCGGGATATAGAGAGAAAGGAGATATATATGAAATGTGCTTTTGTTCGATATTTATTAACAACTTGAACTGTAGCAATAACCGGGTTTCCTGTTTCAGTATCCACGAGTCCTATACTATAATCCATCTACCTAGCCCAGTGTGGCTGCGAGAATAGAGAAAAGTAAAGAGGTAGAATGATCCAATAAAAACAATGGAAAAACTTTCTTTCTTTCTTTCTTTTCTGATTCTTCTTCTTTTTTTTTAGTTTCCTTCGTTTTCGTCCTTCTATTCGAGACGATAACTTCGTCGAGGAAAAGAAAATTCCTTATCGTGTATACATAGCTTTCTCTCTCTTCCTCTTTTGGTTTCTCTCTTAGTTTCTCTCTTTTTATCTTGTTTTCTCTCTCTCTCTCTCTCTCCCAATCACTTTCTATACACAATATAAGAAAAATCCATTTGAGCATTTTCGTGGCCAGATATATTTAATTATCTCTATAAAGCCTTCTTTGCCCAAGAGTCCAGCAAGTGGGAAGAGAGAGATAGAGAAAGAGAAAGGGGGGGGGAGAATGGAAGGGGGTTAACAATTGGCGTGGCTTTTTCCTTGAGATCTGGATAATTTTGAACGAGGGAACTTTAGCACTCGAACTGCGTACGACTGCTGCGAGAAGTATAACTCTCCTGTCTTATTAAATATAGATTTCACTCGCTATTGGAACTTCCACTTTAGCGAGCGCGCTCGTTACTTGTGTCGAGTTACTGCGAACAGGACTCAATACTTATACTTGCAGCAGAGCTGGTACTAGCTACTTTATTTTTTCATAGAAAAATTCATTAAACGACAATGCACTCGGGCGTGAAAGCTTTCCTGACTTTCTCCTTTTATTATCTTATATATTCCGATGCTGAAAAGCGAAGGTCGTACATTTATAATTTTCCTTTACTATATATATATATATATATATATATATATATATATATATATATATACATTTTTTTTTCTTTCCCCTACAATGTGGAAAATAAAAATACTTTTTTCAAAGTATTTTATTTTATTCATTTATTTACCCTAGTTTATGTAAATAGAAAATACTATATTTTTTTCTAAAGTATTTTATTTTATTTTTTGAAAAAAACTATGTAATTAATTAATTAATTAATTAATTAATTAACTATAATAATTTGAACGTTCTTTCATTCTTTTATTCTTTCATTCATTCACTTTTTCTGTCCCTCACACTCTAAACTTGTCTTTTGTTTATACTTTTGTTCTTTGTTATCTTCATATAGATTGAATATTATATTATTATGTTATAATTATTTTTATTTTATAATTAAGACAAAATTGCAGTGACAAATAAAAATCATCAGATTTTTTTCACTTCTTTTGATTAGAAGACTAAAATTTTGTTAAACATTATGTTTTGTCAAATTGAAATTATTTTTGTTCTTTACTTCTAAAGAAAATTAGAAAATTGTTAAACAACTGTGATTAAGAAATGGAAAATTTATTTATTTTGCATTATTTTTGTTTATGAATCACAATTTTGTTTAACAAAATTATTATTTTGTTTTAGAAAAAAAAAGAAAAATATTTGGACAATTCCTATTTTTAATCTTATTTTTGGAACAGGATTATCCACAGAAATTAAAACATTCAAAAATTTTAAATTCAAATCTTTTTTTAAATTAAACAACTTATAAAAGTATTGTTATAAAACATGAAGATATCGATTGCTCCGAGTCAAAGACTCGGAGTGATCGATATCTTCATGTTTTCTAATAATTATAAGATGAACGAGAGATAAAATCATTATTTTATATTATAAGAATTTTGTTACTGTAACTTCATCAAAATTATTTTCATCATTTTAATTCAATTATTATTTTCTGGAATTTTAAATTATATTATGAAAATAATTAAATGTTTGCATAGAATTTTATTAAAAATTTTTTTTAAATAATTGAATTCTTTTTGGGACATTTTATTAAAATAGTAGATATTGAAAATTATTGAAATTAGAAAAATGCATTTTATTTTCGAAAATAATTGAAATTAGGACAGGAATTATTTGGTACATTAATGAAAATTATTAAATTTTGGAGAAGAATTTTGTTATTTATAAAGATAATTGGTATTTTTACGAGAATTTTTTTTCAAATTTTGAACATAGTTGAATTTTTTTTTTTTGAAAATAATTTAATTCATGCAATTATTTGTAATTTCTCCAAAATTTAATTTTTCTAGTGTTTTCAAAAAAAATTTAAATTAGAAAATTGTTAAATTCTATTATTTTTAAAATTGCTAATTTTATTTTAAAGAAGGTAAGTAAAAAGTTAGCCGCGCATTTTAGCGCGCGAATTGTTGCTAGTAACAATTAAAATAAATAAATAATGATTATATAATTCATAATTATATAAATAAATAATGATATATAAAGAGTCAAAGGCAAATAGTTTTGTATATATTTTTTTGTTTATCAGTAGTAACAGTTATATTTAGTCAGACATCTGTTTATAACATTTTTTCAATGTTAATTTAAATATATTTCTATCAGTACTTATGATACAAACAAGTAGAAAAAGTAATTTTAATCAGACATTTATTTCTAAAATTTTGCAATATATTCATTTAAATATACTTTTAGCATGTCAGTAGTAAAAGTCATTTTTAGTCAGAAGTATGTTTCTAAAAATTTTGCAATTTTATTTTTATTAAAAACAAATGTCATTGTCGAATTGTAAAAATATTTTACTGCTAATAATAAGAGACGTTTATAATTTTTTATTCGTCTGACTAAAACGATCTTTAACTATTGAAATAATTTTTTCCAAACGTTTGTATGATTAAATAACCAAAAAACATAATTTTCCTCTCTTTCAAATGAACCATATTAAAGTTTGAAATGAATTTTATGAAATTTGGAAACAAAAAGTCTTAAAAATAAATTAATGAAAAATTTTAAAGTCTGACTGTGAATATCTATTACTACTGATAATACACATTTTTTGTGTATTTGGTTGTTAAATTGTAAAAACATGTTTTCATATCATGTTTTGAAATTTATGTACTATTTGATACACATAAAATGTATAGGTAATAATATAAAAAGGAGTCAAATTTAAGTAGTAAAAGTAGAATACAGTCAGACATTAGAAATTTTACAATCGATAATTAATATTAATTAATATTAATTAATTAATTTATTAATTATTTATTATTATTAATTAATTAATTAATATTAATATTAATAAAAAAAATATTTTTGCCAAACTGAAGAACCTTGAGTGTCCAACATTTCTGTTTGTAAGATTATCAAAAATAAAAAATTTTAATGTATGACCGTGCGTAAATATTTATTACTACTGATAATAAGCAATTGGTTTTATTCTGTAAATTTAAAATTACAAATATTTGTTTTTTTGAAATATTTTTATTATTTAAAATACTTGTTATACAGAACAAAATTATATTTTATTGAGACAAGTTAAAATTGTGACTTAAGATGGAATTAAAATAATGAGCTTTATTAAAGAGTGGAAATTGTTTGGTAATTTCTTTTTGCATTTAATGAAACAAATTTATCGCTTTTCCTCTTATTTGCTAATGGCTATTTAATCGATTATTAACGAGCGCAAAATTTTTTATTTGAGAAAGGAAATTCGAATAATATTAAATTTATTAAATTCTATTAATAGATAGTTAATTGAGAAAGTTTAATTAAGTGAATTTGGTCTAGGTGTTAATAATATTTAAAAGAAGAATTTTTTCGAACTGAACAAAAAAAAACAGACGGAGATTTACAAGATAATTAAGAAAAGAAATGACAAGAAAAAAATGGAAATAAGTTAGAATCAGTAGTAAAAATCAGTTTCAGTCAGACATAACTAAATATATTGTTTTATATTATCCTAGTAGTAAAAGTCCATTATAGTCAGAGAAGAAAAAAATTAACAAAGTGTTTCATTATCAGTAGTAAAAATCATTTTCAGTCGGACGTAAATAAATAAATATAGTTTTATAGTATCCTAGTAGTAAATGTCCGTTATAGTCAGCCGAGAAAAAATACTAACAAAATATTCCATTATCAGTAGTAAAAATCAGTTTCAGTCAGACATAAATAAATAAATAGTTTTATATTATCCCAGTAGTAAAAGTCAGTTATAGTCAGCCGAATGTTAAACTTTAAAAATTTAATTTTAAAATTAACCAAGTGTTTAATAATCAGTAGTAAAAATTGCTTTCAGTCAGACTTGACTAAATTTAAACTTTTATAGTATCCTAGTAGTAAATGTCAGTTATAGTCAGCCGAAAAAAAATGCTAACAAAATGTTCCATTATCAGTAGTAAAAATCAGTTTTAGTCAGACATAACTAAATATATTGTTTTATAGTATCCCAGTAGTAAAAGTCCATTATAGTCAGACAAGAAAAAAATTAACAAAGTGTTTCATTGTCAGTAGTAAAAATCATTTTCAGTCGGACGTAAATAAATAAATATAGTTTTATAGTATCCCAGTAGTAAAAGTCCGTTATAATCAGCCGAATGTTAAACTTTAAAAATTTAATTTTAAAATTAACCAAGAGTTTAATAATCAGTAGTAAAAATCAGTTTCAGTCAGACTTGACTAAATTTAAACTTTTATAGTATCCTAGTAGTAAATGTCCGTTATAGTCAGCCAAGAAAAAATACTAACAAAATATTCTATTATCAGTAGTAAAAATCAGTTTCAGTCAGACATAAATAAATAAATAGTTTTATATTATCCCAGTAGTAAAAGTCAGTTATAGTCAGCCGAATGTTAAACTTTAAAAATTTAATTTTAAAATTAACCAAGTATTTAATAATCAGTAGTAAAAATCAGTTTCAGTCAGACTTGACTAAATTTAAACTTTTATAGTATCCTAGTAGTAAATGTCCGTTATAGTCAGCCAAAAAAAAATACTAACAAAATATTCCATTATCAGTAGTAAAAATCAGTTTTAGTCAGACATAAATAAATAAATAGTTTTATATTATCCCAGTAGTAAAAGTCAGTTATAGTCAGCCGAATGTTAAACTTTAAAAATTTAATTTTAAAATTAACCAAGTGTTTAATAATCAGTAGTAAAAATTGCTTTCAGTCAGACTTGACTAAATTTAAACTTTTATAGTTTCCTAGTAGTAAATGTCAGTTATAGTCAGCCGAAAAAAAATGCTAACAAAATGTTCCATTATCAGTAGTAAAAATCAGTTTTAGTCAGACATAAATAAATAAACAGGTCTAAAGTAGTTAAATAGTAGTAAAGGTCCGTTATAATCAGCCGAATGCTAAACTTCAAAAATTTCTCACTTACAGTAGTATAACTCAGTTTCAGTCAGACCAAACGCTATGAATACATGCTAATTATGACATTATAAAGAACTCAATAAAAATTACACAAGTCTTCATGTGCTATCGAGTGAACTAATTCGAGAAATAAGTTTTTGGCAAAGTCACACGTTTTGAGTGTATATATATATATAGTTATATTTCTCTCCCTCCCTCTCTTTCTATATATCTATACGTTCCAGTGCAATTCGAGGAGATTCTTCATCTCGTTTTCTCACTGCTCCTTCTTGAAAGTACAATAAGTCCTTAATAAGAAGAGAAAAGAAATCTCGAAGACTTATCCTCCTGTCTTGCAGACTTCGGGTTATCCGTGGTAATATCATTTGAAGAGAGAAAGAGAGTAGAGGGATAGAGGGTATCTCGATTATTTAGTTCCCTTTTCCTCTTATCGCGCCTGTTCTTGTACTTTTTTTTTCTTCTTATTGTTTACGAGACTGAGTTAAAATAAAAAAAAAAAAAAAAAAAAAGATGAAGAAGAAGAAGAAAAAATCTTAAACGTTATTGGATTTCCATCGCTTGGTTGCTTCTTTGTGCTGATGGAGTACTACCTCCTTACTGAACACACATTCTTTATTATTTCAATCCACGCGATCGAGAATTTTCTACTGAAGTCGGTATACATCTCTCTCTATATATATGTTTATACTGCAGAAGTGAAAAGGGAGTGGGGGAGTGATAGAAGAACAGAGAATCGGAATATGAAGCAGCTTGTTGAAAATTTGCATTTAATATAGTTTGACGAACTTGGAATTTTATCGGAATTCCACTTTCTTGTGTTATTATTTATTAACAATGAGAAATTATTTTTGAATACTACCAAATTATTTTTGAACCTAGTTTATTTTTAATTATCTATAAATAATTATTTGTCATTATTTAATTTATTTCTATTATCACTAACAAACGAATATTTATGAATGTAATTTAATTATGTTTAATTAATTTAATTTTTAATTTAATTAAATTTTTATTATTATTATTATTATTATTATTATTATTATTATTATTATTATTATTATTATTATTATTATTATTATTATTATTATTATTATTATTATTATTTATTGATTATAAAATATTCATTGAATACAAAGAAAAATTGCTACCTATAATTATTTCAATTCTAGAGTTATAAAAAAAATATTTTATTATTTTTTATATACAATATTGTTAGTTTTTAATGTATGGAAAATATTGTCAAATAAAAAAATATTTACCGTCTACTAAAATATTGAATAAAAAAAACCGAATATTTGCATTTTCTCTTGAAAATATTATGAAAAAATTCAATGCAAAAAGTAAAATAATGAAATTGAATTGAAATTATTTTTACATTAGAAAAAACAAATGTAAAAATAATTTTATTTACTTTATTATTGTCGAAAAATTGAATTTACTTTCGTAACTTTTCCTTTCAGTATATATGTATATAGTTGAAAAAAAATTCTATATTCTTGAAAGCTTACATATACACGTGAAATCGTCAAATAAAAATTTAAACTATATAAAAAATGAAAAATGTCAATTTACAAGAAAAATGGTTTAGACAAAAAAAAATATAAACATCGAAATTGCATTTTTAAAGCCGACTGTAAGGGCTCAAACGTAGTGAGTTGAAGTAAATGCAGAATTCATACAGAAAAATAGCGATAAAAGCAAGTAAATTTTATTTTTTAAAATAAAAATAAATCGCACATTTTTCGTTGCATTTTTCAAATAACGAATCGTTTTTCTTTTTGTTCTTTTTTTTGTTGAAAATATAAAAGCGTTAAAAATTTTTTTGGTTTTGTCTAACTAAATCGGTACTTTTCTATTGAAAAGAGAAACTTTTTTGTTTGTCTGATTATAACGGTCATTTACTACTGGGATATTATTATACTTTTATATATTTGTCTGACTAAATCTGACTATTACTACTGTTATTTTCAGACAGACAAATCTCACAGAATTTAGTTACAATTACAGTTTTAGAATTCTTTTTAAAGTTTTAGTATCAGTAGTAAATAATATTTTGAGTCCGAATGATTTTTTGTAAATTTTAATTACCAGTACATTAGTAGAAAAAGTCATTTTTAGTCAGACAAATTATATATTATTTAGTTAAACTGTTAAAGTTACGATCGGAGAATAATTTTTAAAATTACGGTGTCAGTAGCAAAGAATCAATTTTCATCATCAGTACATTAGTAGAAAAAGGATTTTTCAATCAGACAATTATTTTTGGATTTAGTCACAATTGCAATAGGAAAATTTTGTTTAAAATTTTTGCATCAGTAGAGAGGGACACTTTTAGTAAGGCGGACTACTTCGTTAATTTTCTTAATCAGAAGATTAGAAGAAAAGATAATTTTCAGTTAGACAAATATCGTAGAATACAATAAAAATTGCGATTGGAGAATTATTCTTTTCAAAATTTCTGTGTTAGTAGAAAGAATATTTTTAGTCAAGAAAATTTTTTTTAATTGTATCAAGCAATACATCAGTAGAAAAACGGTTTTTTAGTCATTTTAAAAATGCCACGTCAAAATTTTAATTATTTTTAAAAATAATAAAATTCTTCTCCAAAATACAATTTTTTTCAAAAAGTTTAATAAAATTCTTCGACAAAATTTCAATTATTTTCGAAAATTCTCCTTTATTCAATCATTTTCAATATATCTACCTACTATTTTATAATAAAATTTTTCAAAAGATTTCAATTATTTATAAATAGTGTTGATAAAATTTAAAGTAAACATTTAAATTATTTTCATAAATAATAAAATTTTTTACCGAGATTCAATTATTTTCATGAATAATAAAACTCATCATTGAATTTTAATTATTTTTAATACAATTTTTATCGAATTCCTCGAAAAATGTAATTATTCTTGAAAATTTTATTAAAATTCGTCAAAAAAATTCAAGTATTTAAAAATTTGTTTATAAAATTCTTTATAAGGATTCAATTTTGAAAAATATTTATTTATTCAAAAATTATTTATTTTTGTATTTAAATATTTGAATTCTGGTAGAATTTTCTAATAAAAATTGATTTAAAAATAAATTTCAGTTAAAATTTTACATAATAATTAAAAATATTAAAAACATTATAGGATGAATTTTCAAAAATAATTGAATTTTAAATATTTTTGAAAATAATTACATTTTTCCAAGAATTTACTTAAAATTGTATTAAAAATAATTAAAATCATGTAAAGAATTTTATTAATTAGGAAAATAATTGAATTCTTGTAAAGAATTTTTATTTCTTTTTTTTAAATAATTGAAGTCCTGTGAAGAATTTTATTATTTATGAAAATAATTGAAGTAATGTGAAAAACTTTATTATTTATGAAACTAGTTTAATTCTTGGAACGAATTTTTATTAAATTTTTTTTAAATAATTGAAATTCTGTAAAGAAATTTTCTAAAAATACTAGATTTTGAAAATATTTGAATTTCAGCGAAGAATTTCATTATTTGTGAAATGTAATGGAATTCTTGCAGTAAAGGATTTTGAAAATAATTAAAATCCTATGTAAAATTGTATTATTAATGAAAATAATTGAATTCTTAGAACGAATTTTTATTAAATTTTTTTTAAATAATTGAAATTCTGTAAAGAAATTTTATTAAAAATAGTAGATTTTGAAAATATTTGAATTTCAGCGAAGAATTTCATTATTTGTGAAATGTAATGGAATTCTTGCAGTAAAGGATTTTGAAAATAATTAAAATCCTATTAAAAATTGTATTATTAATGAAAATAATAGAATTCTTAGAACGAATTTCATTACATGTTTTTAAATAATTGAATTCTTGGAAAGGATTTTGTTAAAATTTTTATAAATAATTTAATTTTTTTTTTTGATAAATTTTATGGAAATTTAAATTATTACAAAACATGAAGATATCAATAACTCCGAGTCTTCGACTCGGAGTGATCGATATCTTCATGTTTTGTAATAATATTCTTATAATTTGTTGAATTTCATAAAAGTTTAAATTTGAAATTTTTCGAAATTCTCAATTCCTGTGGAATAATAATAATTATTAAATATTTATTTAAAAAAGAATTTATTGGTGTTTTGGTATAATTTTAAAATTACAAAAATTCGTAATTAAATTTAATGGAACAGTGTTTTGCGTATCTAATCATTTTTAGTGTAAATCAGAATTTTCTTTAGGGTCAGGGAAAAATTCAAAAATTTTTTCGGAAATCAGGGAAAAGTCAAGGAAATTCTGTAAGTTTTTTATTTTAGTAATATTTCAACATTTGTATTATGATTAGAATCTAATAATAAGCCTTTTTGCAATTTTTTTTTTAAATGCATATTTCACTCATGTTTTGCAAATAAATTGCAACAAAGCTTATTATTAGACTCGAATCATAATAGAAATGTTAAAATAATAATAAACTTGTAGAATTTCCTCGAAATCTTCACGGAAATTCCGTGGAATTTCCAGGGGGTACTTTTATGGAATTTTTCGACGTGGTACTAAGTTTCTTTATGCTCCTAAATTTTATAACTTAGTCTGACTATACTGGTATTCATCCACTGTAAGTAAGACATCAACCTTCTTTACATCTGTCTGACTTAAACACTCTTATACTACTGATATACAATTTTTTTTTATTTTGCCTGACTAAATCGGTACTTTTTTACTGAAAATAGAAACTTTTAATTTTTTGCCCCACTCTCTTTCTCTTGGCTAGTTAAGAGAAAGATTTTATTTTTAAGAAAAATTTTTGTTTTCAAATTTCTTCATCTCTTTTTTTTAACTAAGTCGATAATTAGCTTTGTGTGTATTAAATTAGGTACCACTGTATAGTTGAATACTTGGTGAACTTTAGTTAATTGCAAAGTCTCGATTTATGGTAGCTATTAGTATGCGTGTGTGTTGAGATAAATTATAGGATTTAGAGAATAATTATTCCAATGCTTGATTGTTGTATGTATATATATATATATATATATTCGATTGACTCGTGTCATCGATGGAGCGAGGTCATGAGTGGCCCTGCAGCCACAAATCGATAGCCAGCGTGATGTATGAAATGCACTCGGTTTTCAAAAGATCACAACTAAACACGTAAGGGTTATAAATAAAATTAAAATCCAATAGTCACATGGTAGCGTATATTTAACACTATATACAATAGATGCCTACTATCTAAGTGTATCTCGTTTTCAGTTTGAATAAAAAAAAATTGAATTGCTCTTCAATTAATCGACACTATTTCCGTCGATTGTCATTCTAGTTTCAGGATATTGACGAAAATAAATTATTATATTCTTATCCAAACATGTTTGTCAATTATATTTTCATCCAAAAATGTTCAAAAAGTTTATCCAAAAATATTTGTCAATTATATATTTATCCAAACCTATTCTATCAAAACTTATTTGCCATGTATATGTATTTTTGTTAAAAAAATTTCAGGAAAATTCGTACAAACGGTCAATTAGGGAATTATCCAATTTCCAATATTTGTATTTTCACTTTTTATTTTTATTTTCATTCAAATATTTTTATTTTTAATATTTTTTCATTTTAAAGGTTTGTTTTATAATTGAAAAATATTGGGGAATTTATTTGAAATATTTAAAATCTCCAAACGATTTCAAGAACAATTTCATTATTTTATTGTTTTTCTTAATTTTTTTCTGTATGTTTTAAAATAAAATAGTAAAAGTCGATTGAAGAGAAAATAATGAAAACATTTAATTTGCGGCCTATAAGATTTATTTTTCGATTTTTTTTTTATTTTGATAGAGAAAAATTAGTAGAGGAAATTAAATAGAAACTGCTCTGAAAATTAGAATTAATAAGAAAAAGAATTATTAAAAACGATATTTATTATTGAACAGAAAATAATTTTTCTCGTATTAAAATTTAATTTTGTAAATTAATTTATTTTTAATAAAAATGAAAATACTATTTTCAACTTATTAATTTCCGATATGAAAATTATTGGTTGTAAATAAATTGAAAATATAAAATTATTAAAATAGAAATTATATTCTTGAAATTAAATTAAATTTTTTTATTAATCGAAAAGAGATAGTTTTCTTGAATAAAAAAATAATATTTATTTATCGGAAAAGTGGTTAATGCATTTATTTCTTGAAATTAAGTTAATTATTTATTTCTATTTTAAATAAGAAAATTAATAAATAAATAAGGGTATAAATAAGAAAGAAAAAAAAATTTCTGTTAGAATATATGTTATTTTTTATGCAAAAGCAATAAAAAAAGGTGGTAGTAATGGCACTTGAGTGAAAATAAATAATTTCTTTCGCCTCATTTATTTAGCGATTTTCTAATAATATTAAACTAATCGGTAAATTGTGTTTAGATATTTAATTACGGATAACAAGGATATGATGGCTCAATTTTGTAAGGACACTTGCTGTATCTAATCGTGAGTGCAAATAGGGGGAGAGATATTTCGACCCAGTGCCGCATCAACATTATATGAACATGCGTATATTCATAGAGATGTGCCGCTCATATAGTAAATATATCTATACATACGGTCATGTGTATAACGATAATTAATTCGTGTCTCTACTAATTGGGGACTGCAATTTATTTTTGTTCTTGTCAAATACCTAACGTTATTGTAAGTTTGGTGTGGGGAAAAATTTTCTATACTTCATTTTTTTCTCTTGCATTGAAAATAACTTTTGACACGTTTTATTTTTAAATTATCGATCGTTCAACAATTTTAGAATTTTCAATTAATTATTAATAAACTTTAAACACGAATCACTCAAATAGTGTGTTCTGTTCTTTCAGGAAGAAAAATTTATTCTATTTTTAATTTTTATACGAACATTCTTTAATTTTTTTTCAATTATTCAATTAAGACTGATGACGAGAAATGTTGAATAATAATTATTTATTTATTATTCAATATTTGTGCTTTTTGGCTTTGAATGTTGGTAATTTTTTTTCGAAAAGTATTATTTGAATTTTTTTTATTTATAATATCGTTTTTATTCAATTGCACTTTAATAAAATGAATTTTTTTTACCGACTTTAATTGAATTTAATTTCACTGAATTGAATTGAATTGAATTATATTAAATTTAAATGAATTGAATTAAACTGAATAAAATTAAATTTACTTGAAATTTTTTTCAAGAACCAAAACGTTAATTCAAAATAACTCTTTTGTTTCTTAAATTATTAGGTATTTAATTGAATTTTGTAAAATATCGTTAAAAATTGAATTTAAATGAATTGAATACAAAAAGTTATTTCAAAAGACTCGAGATAAGAATAAAAAGATATTTTCTAAAAAGAATTTTTTTTCCATTTTATTTTTCTCTTGAAGAAATTATTCATAGTCGTAAATTTTTTTTTTTACTGAATAAATAAAATAGGAAAGAAAAATACTTGTGTCGCAACTTTAATAACGCATTCTTCAATATATATATATATACATACAGTTTAATAATTAGTTTTCAGTAAAGTTTACAACTCGGAGTTTCTTCAGTAAAATTATGCAAAATACGTTTAAGGCAGAGGGTCTGCCTTTTTGTGACAATTTTTAATACTTTAAAAACTTAGAAACGCTCTCAACTTTCTTATAAACGCAAAATGAATAAGTAATATTACAAATTAGAATATATATAAAAAAAAAATTTCAGAGAAAATAAATGAATATAAATAAAATGTATAAAATAAATAAATTAAAGAAAAGAAAAAAAATTCTTTTTTACCAAACTACTTTTTCTTCTTTTTTTGTTTCAAAATAAATTCGAAAAATAACACAAAATTGAAAATAAATAAATTTCTACAAATGAAGAAGTAGAAAATTTAGTATTTTCGAAATTAATAATAAACTAAAAATAAAAGTAAACTGTCGATAAATAAAATTCAATAAAATATAGTTTTAAAATTAATAATAATTAATAAGCTACAAAAATAAAAATTAATTAGAAATAATCTGTAGATAAATAAAATTTTAATAAAATTACAATAATTTCGAAATTAATAATAAACTAAAAATGAAAATAAATTAAAAGGGAACAGTCGATAAATATAATTTGAATAAAAATTCAATAGTTTCGAATTAATAATAAATTAAAAATGAACAGTCTCACGATAAATAGAAATAAAAATGAAATTTCAATAAAATGGCAATAATTTCGAAATTAATAATAAACTAAAAATAAATTTTGAAAAATTGATGGCGAAAAATAAAAGTAAATAAATTAAATATAAAATTAACGATAAATCAAGAAGATGAAAATTAAAATTAAAAAAAAAATCTCTTTTTTTGAAAAAAAAATAGTAAAAAAAGAAACGAATTGTTAATTACATATTGGTCAGATTGTGAACGATGTTTTCGGATAAAATCGAATGTTCTAACATTCCCAAGGGAGCATTCGTGTGAATTGCAATGGGCACAATACACTTTATGGTAGATTTGTTTTTTTTGGAAAGGGAATGAGAAGATAAGAGAGGGGAACAGAGGGGACGTTTTGTAATTAATTACAGGTTAAGGTGCTTCTTTTATTGACTTCCGTTATACGCGAGAGGATCGTAAAAATTCTCTAAAGTGTGCGTAAATTTTTTTTTTTTTTTTTTTTTTTGCAGTCAATTTCGATTGCTATGCCGATTATTTTCAATTTCAAGTAAATATAAAACTTTGAAAGAACCACTTTTCGTGAGCGATTTTACTTCAGATTTTTACATGTAAATATAATAATATAATAAATAAATATAATAATATAAATATATTTTTTTTATAAATGTATTTATTAGTGTACAGATTTCCTAAAATAAAATTTATATTTTTTTCTAATTTCCATGTTTTCATTTATATCATATTTTTTTATATTTTGTATTTATTTGTTTTTTTTCATTATTTGTTTAAAAAATATACGGGATTATTCTTTATTATTTTATTTACATTATTTTTTCTATCTCATTTTTTTAATACAAAGCCTTTAGAAAAATATGTTTACAATATTTAAATAATTTTTTTTTTATTCTCACTCGGTGTATTTATATAAAGATGTTTGAATAAAGCTTTCGGGGAAAAAAATAATGGTTTTCAATTTACCTTTAAAAGTATTTCCTATTCACGTTTGTGAATAAAAAAAAAATTGTCTCTTTTGTTTAAAACTAAAAATTGTATATAATTTTTTTTTTCTTTTTTTTATAAATTGATTAAACTCGAGGTTTTTGTTCATGATTGAACTGTCTATTAAAACGAGTGTTATAATTGAAAGAGAGAAACAAAAAATTTTTAGATGAAAATATTTTTATCTATATTTTTAAAAATGCTATTTGTTTTTCATATTTGTTTGAATTTTTAAACACACAGAAAAAAAACATACAAAAACTATTTTATTCGAAATCTTTATTACTGATAAAATAATAATTTTTTAAGACCAAATAAATAAGGAATTCGACTGTAATAATTGAAATAAATTTTGTAAAATTTGCCTCACTCAAAATAATTGCAATTGTGACTAAATTCGAAAAGACTTGTCTGACTGAAAAATAATTTTTCTACTAATGTACTGATGATAAAAGTTAATAAAAAAATCGACTGACTAAAAATATGTTTTTACTACTAACAGCGAAATTTAAAAATTTGAATTAACAGTTTTGTTTAGTGTTTAACAATTCAAAGAAAAATAAAAAATAAATTGGATTTTTATTAAGAAAACGTAAATAAAATAAGAGAGAGAGAGAGTGAGAGAGAGAAAGTATTTAGTGAGTTAGAAAAATAAACCGTGAGAATGAGTTGTTTCTATTCAACTATGTCGTTTCATTCGTTTCCTCACCTCGGTATTCTGGATGTTCATTTGAGTAATAAAGAATAATTTTTCGCGCGGCGACGCTGAATAATTATACGCCAGGCGAGTTTCCGTCGTAAATAAAAAGAAACGTTATCGCGAGCGCTTTAAATCACGACGCTCCACGTTTCTCACTATTCTATTCTTTTTTTTTTCTCTCCATTCTTTTCTTTTCTTTGTTCTGATTTTTCATCTCCTAATATTGTACATTTAACATTTTTGCAGATATTCCCTTTTATTCGATATCCTTTGAATTTTAATTT
Source organism: Leptopilina heterotoma (assembly GCF_015476425.1). Classification (NCBI taxonomy): domain Eukaryota; kingdom Metazoa; phylum Arthropoda; class Insecta; order Hymenoptera; family Figitidae; genus Leptopilina; species Leptopilina heterotoma. Next base: position 6,144,776 of record NW_025111138.1, read on the forward strand.
TTAAAAATGTATTTTTTTTTAAATGTTTAAAATTGATATGAAATTACAGTTTAAAAAATTTTAATTTCTAATAAGAAAAATATTGTCTTGATTAAATAATAATAGATAATAATTATTATAATAATAAATAATAATTATTATAATAATAAATAAATAATAACATTCACTTATAATACACAATAAATCTTTTTCCCTTTTTCCTGTAAATATAAAATTTATTTTAAAACTTATTTTACCTTTTTTTCAAAATGGATGATTGATTAATTTTTAAACAGTTTTGACAGGATTCATTAATAAAACAAAAATTTTATCGTCCAAGTGAATTTAAGTGCATAAAAATTTAAATATCCATCTCTTTTAATATAAATATCATCGACAAAAATTTCATTTTGATACAGCCACACTATTTTCATTAACGATAAAACGTATTTTTTAAAAACGTGCGCGCAATAAATTAACCGAGAGACAAATTATAAAGCGAGCAAATGTAGTAATTTTATTTTCAGAAAACAAATTATACTGTTTTATATGAGATTCGAAATTTTAGAAAATAAACAATTTTTGTTTTTACTCCGCTACTTGTTTAATTTTCTTTTTATCCCTTTGCTTTTAAAATATATAAATATAAATTCTGGTTGAAAATATATATAATGTATTCTCATCCCAATTTTTTTTTTCTATATCAGTCCTTGACGAATGGAAACCTGTGAAAATGAAGTTAATTACATTTAAAAATTTGATACGTAGAATAAAATTTTACACGTCTCCTGATGAGAAGAAGAAAGAGAGGGAAAAAAAGGGAAATTTAAATATTCATTAAAATGAATAGAAGAAAAAATTTGTCAAATTCACAATTTTTTTTTAAATAGTTTTATTCGAGAAAATTAAAAAGTCTCGCAAATTACTATTGGAGAAAATAATAGAATTTTTCTTTTGGAAAAAAAAAAAATTTTTTATATGAAGGAAAAGTAAATTAAATATGTAAATTTTTTTTTATTGTTACAGGATCCGATATAAAAGCACCGATAGCAATTTTAAATTGTCTATTCGCTCGACAATTGTGCTTTGACGATTCATCTTGCAGTGCCATTTTGGAAATAATACCACGTGTCTGCGGTCCAGAATTAGGTGAGTCATTCAATTCAATTGAAATTAAAATTCACTCTTTAAATAATAAATGATAAAATACATGAAATAAATTAATAGAGAAAACAAATAAAATACTATTCTTTTATTTATTTATAAACAAAATAAATTGTATAAAATAAAAAACAATAAATAAATAGTAAATAAAGGCCATAAATTAACGTGAAAAAAAGTAAAATAAAGACGTAAATAAAGAAAGAAACTGAAATAATAATTAATGCAGAAGATACAAAAATAAAAAAATAGAAAGATAATAAAGAAAATAAAATAAACAAAACAGAAAAAAATAAAGAAAAGCAAAAAAATTTAAATATTTGAAAGAAAATTCTCAAAAAAAAATAATCGCGGAAAAAATTTCTCAATAATGCAGTTATTAAATATTCTTAAACTTATTTTCATCTGGAATATAAAAATTTATCATTTCGTTTTAGCGAGAAAGAAATGTTGCATTTTCTACCCTTTTTTCAAAAAAAAGAAAGAAACTAGGAAGGGGGAGTAAAAATATATAAAACTTCTCAGATTCGTGTTACATTTTGTGCTTGGGTAATAATTTAACGAAAGAAGTGGTAGCAATTTTTTTATATGAACTGAGTTTGTATGAGTTTATACGAGTCCCATGAGAGTCTCAAAAGAATTCTATGTGATTTTCAACGTGAGCACGTACCATGTAAGATTTTCGGGGTAACGAGAAATTCGACAATCCAGGTGGTTTCGGTCGAATTTCCCGCAGGAGTTCGAAGAAAGTCAAACATTTTCAAACTAAACCAGCCCCCCCCCCCTCTACCCTCACTCTTTCTCTCTTTTCCCACTCCAGCCACTGAATGTAACGAGTGCAAAATGCACAAGTTTCATTGCAATATGTAACACCAATTTTTTTTTCTCTTTTTTAATTTAAAATAACAATAAACAATACAAATAGGAGAAACATTTTTTTTCATTTCATCAAATCAATCATAATTTACGGTGAGAATTATTTCCAGTGAGAATATTAAATGTAAATTATAATTATGTGTTTTAAAAAAAATTGAATAGTAATGAAAAAAATTAAAATTAGTCTGACTAAACATAACCTTTACTACTAATAAAATAATTTCAGAGAGAATTCTCCGATTGCAATTGTGACTAAATTCGAAAATACTTGTCTGACTAGAAATGTATTTTTCTACTAATGTACTGATGATAAAAATTGACAAAAAAAAATCGTCTGACTAAAAATATTTTTTACTACTCACATCGAAATTTTGAAGAAAATTCTCCGATCGCAATTTTAAATAAATTCTATGAGATTTGTCTGACTGGAAATTACATTTTCTACTAATTTTCTGATTCAGTAAATTGACAAATTAATCCGCCTGACTAAAAATGTCCCTTACTACTGGTGCAAAAATTATGAACATAATTTTTTAATGGTAATTGTAACTAAATCCAAAAATATGTGTCTGACTAAAAAAAAATTTTCTACTAATGTACTGATGATTGATATAATAAACAAAAAATTGTCTGACTAAAAAGTAAAAATATCATTTACTACTGATTCCAAAATTTTAAAAAATATCTCTGATCTCAATTTTAACTAAATTTTGTGTGATTGGTCTGACTAAAAATAACCTCTTCTAATAAATTTAATAAAATTTGTCTAACTGGAAATTTTCTTTTCTACTGAAATATTGATTAATAAAATTGTCAAGAATTCGCCTTGCTAAAAATATCCTTTACTACTTATTACAAGAATTTTAAAAGAATCGCCCAACTGAAAAAGTTGTATAGAATTTCACTAAAAATAATAATAATAATTCTATCTATATGAATATATTATATTATAAGAATATTGTACTTCTTCAAAATTATTTTCATCATTTCAATTAAATTATTATTTTTAAGAATTTTTTCACTAAAATTTTTCTATCAATTAATTTTCAAAAAATTTCTTCTACAATTTTCAAAATCCATTTATTTACAATATTTAATTTTACAAATTTTAATTATTTGTAAATTCTTTAATTAAATATATATTTAGAAAATAAAAACTTCAAGTACCTAATATAAAAAAAATTCAATAACACTTTTTCAAAAAAATTTTAAAATTAAATTATTTCTAAAAATTCACTCCACATTACTTTTAATATTCAATTAGTAACTTAAATTTGAACTAAAATTAATTTTTAAAATCAATTTCTATTAAAAAATTCTATTAGAAATTCAATTATTTAAAGACAAGAATAAATAATTTATAGAAAAATTGAATGTTTCTTAAAATTCAATTTTCATAAAGAATTTTATTATCATTTTAAATAAAATTTTTAAGAATAATTACATTTTCCGAAAAATTTGATTAAAATTTGATTAAAAATAATTGAAATTCTGCTATGAGTTTTACTATTTATTTATATATTTGAAATTCATTTTTGAATCAATTTTTATTATAAAATTCTACTAGAATTCAATTATTTCAATACAAAAAATAATTTATTGTATATTTGAATGTTTCTTAAAATTGAATTTTCATAAAGAATTTTATCAACAAATTTTTAAATAATTGAATTCGTTTGACGAATTTTAATTTTAATTTTTAAGAATAATTACATTTATCAAGAAATTCGAATAAAATTTTATTAAAAATAATTAAAATTCTGCGATGAATTTTAGTATTTATCAAAATAATTAAATTCCTAAAAAGAATTTTATTATTTAGAAAAATAATTGATTTCCTGTAAAAATTTTATTATTTAAAAATATAATTGAATTATATTGCGTAGAAATTTGTAAATAATTGAATTTCTGTGAAATATTTATTATTTTATGAAAATAATTAAATGTTTGTGTAGAATTTAATATTTAATTATTATCTTAAATTTTAACAGAAATTAATTTTTAATTCAATTTCTATTAGAAAATTCTACGAGTAATCAATTATTAAAATACAAAAATAAATAATTTATTCAACAGTTAATAATAATAATAATAATTACTCTTGAAAACAATTGAATTTCTGCAATAATGTGTAACTTTTCCAAAATTAAATTTTTTTTATTGTTAACTAAATTTTATCTATAAATCCATTATTTTAAATAATTTTTGAAATAGTTTTTTGAGAATTTTCCAATTCATTTGTTTTTAACTGAAATTTATTTTTAAATCAATTTTTATTATAAAATTCTACTAGAATTTAATTATTTAAATACAAAAAATAATTGAATTTTATTGCGAAGAAATTTATAAAAAAAAATTTGTAAATAATTGAATTTCTGTGAAATTTTTATTATTTTATGAAAATAATAGATATTAAAAATCATTATAAATTGTGGAAAATTTTTGAAAGAAATGGAAATTTTGATAAGAATTTTATTAAAATTTGAGAAAATAATTGAATTTTAAAGAAGAATTTTATTATTTACAAGGATAATTGAATTTTTGACGGGACTTTAAAAACATTTTTCAACATAATTGAATTTTCGCTGAGAATTGTATTACTTTTGAAAATAATTAAATTTCTGCAATAATTTGTAATTTTTCTAAAATTTCTAATTTTAATTAATTTTATATCGTACAATTTACGAATTTTTTGTCCTTTTTTAATCAAATTACGGACTTTACGGACCTTCTTTAAAAAAAAAACTGACTTTTACGGACTAAAAACAAATTTACGAACCTTTACGGGATTTACGGACCTAGTTCGAGCCCTTATATGGTTACTAAGTAACCATATAATAATATAATGTTAAAAATATTATTTCACGAAATTTATATTTTTTCCGATTAAAAATCACTAGAATTCAGTAGAATTCATGTAGAAATACTAATAGAATCGTTCTAGTGTAATTTTTTTAGAATATTCACTAGAATTCATATAGAATGATTCTAGTGAAATTCTATAGAACTTTTTCAGCTGGGCGGTCAAGTGTATTAAAATTTAATTCAATATGTCCCCTTTTACGATGTAATAATTACAAAAAAGCCTTACTAAACGTGTCTTTTACTACTGAAAAAAAAAAAAATTTTCTGATATAATTGTCTTTAAATTCTCAATTACAGTTTCTTTTTTTATTTTATCGAAATAAGTTCTTTCCAGTGTCACTTCTTGAAAATTCACCAATATACAAATTTACACAAAAGAAAAAAATCAGGAACGTAAAACGAAATTATTTTAATTTACAAACGTCCACCATTCGTTTCTTATTTTTCTGATAATATGTAAATATCTCGAGGCGAAATAAATGTCGAGTTCAGCAATATCAGTGAGGACTGTAGATTAGGTGTAATATACTCTTGTAATAATTTGCCAGTTCTTAAATATATATATGTATATATAAATGTACCTGAGCGAGAAAGAGGGAAGATAGAGAGAGAGAGAGAGAGTAAGATTGATGTAAATTCATATTCACAGATATGATAGTGTAACTCATAACTGTTCGTCTGTGAATATGCGGGAGAGCCAAAACGAATGGTGATATCGATCGGGACATGCAGTTTCCGGTTCACCTGAAAACACACATACACACACACACTAACAAACACATTGAATGTGCATATAAGGCTTTTTCAGTCAAAAATTTTCATATAAAGATAGGTCAACCGAAAGTTGTCGATGGATGAGTAGCATTATAGAAGCAGGTGGTCAAAACCTCTTTATGATAGTCATGAATATTCTTTTTGGAAAATGAAGGTAAAGTAGGGGGTCTCTCTCTTCTCTCTTGGTGCATTTGACCTTTTGTCACGACCTTATTGCCGCATATACTTTTCTCGGACGTCACACGACGTCAAACGCATTTTTCATGCTTAATTTCTTTATAGGTCTCCTAACATTTGCAATTTTCAACACGTGCCTTCACTTTTAGTAGAGTCCTTTCCCCCCCCCCCCCCCTCTCTCTCTCTCTTTCGATATTGTCGATTTTCATTATTCATACACGAGCGGCCATTATTTTTCCCTTGGCTTGCTATAAAATAAACTAATAGTAGAAAATTCTAGTATCGCATGCATTATATACCGATTAACTATTAAAAACTTGAGCAAAATTGAGTATTAAATGGTCGCCCCATCCTTTTCTGGAGGTGTGAGGAATCAAAAATTTAAATCTAATTGGAAATTGAACATTGTTTTTTTTTATTTCTAGTAGTAGAAGACAGTTATGATCAGACAGAAAATTAAAAAGTTGTAATTGTATTAATTATTTAATATTTAAATAGTTTATTCGACAGTTTTTTTCAAAATATACACTGACAAAAAATTTTATTTGATTCAAATAAACCTTTACTTATGAATTAAAAAATTATTTATTTGCTTCAAATAATTTTTAGTATTTTTATTATTTAAAAGAAAAATATTGAAAATTATTGAAAAACTATCAACAATTCGCAAGCTTACGCGCGCGGTTGACTTCTCACTCACTTTTTTTTAAATAAAATTAGCAATTTTAAAAATAATAGAACGTAAAAATTTTTAATTCAAATTTTATTTTATAAAAATAAAATATAAATTCAAATATATAGTTTTAATACTTTTAATGTTATTTTAATTATAATAATCATATATTTTGACATAATGAATTCAGGGAAAAGTCGGGAACTTTTATTAAAAGTACTTAAAAAAAACTAAATTTTTAGATAAGAAATATAATTCCCTGACAAATTTTTTAAAGAGAATTCTGAATTTTTGTGTATTTTTTGTTTGATTTATAAACTAGAAAATTACCACGAATTCTAATTCAATTTTTTCAATTTCTGACAAAAATTTCTTTTTAAATAACATAAATCTTGAACAACTATCATAAAATAAATAAATTATTTAATGAATAATTTTACTTAAATTTTTCAAAATTAATTCAATTTCAAAAGAGTTGGGTTTACAATTTTTATAAATAAATGAACTTTATTTATTTCAATTTGAAATTTTATGAAATTTCAATGTTGAATGAATTTAATTTAATCTAAATTTTTAAAAAATTTTAATAATTCAAAATCTTCTAAAATTAGTTAAATTTGTAAATATATATTTAATTATTTATTAAACATAATGGATTTATAGAAGAATTTTAGATAAAAACACTAAAAAAATTAAATTTTAAAAAAGTTACAAATGATTGCAGAAATTCAATTATTTTCAAAAGTTAAAATTCTTATCAGACAATTCAATTATGTTCAAAATTTAGAAAAAAATCTCGATAAAATCCCAATTATTATCTTTATAAATAAAAAAATTCTTATTCAAAATTCAATTATTTTCAAAATTTTTAATAAAATTACTCAAAAGAATTCAATTAGGATTTAAAAACAATTTTAATAAAATTATACGCAAACATTTAATTATTTTTATAAATTATAACAATTTCACTGGAATTTAAATTATTTACAATATTTTTTATAACTTTCTTCTGAATAATTTAATTATTTCCAGAAATAATAAAACTCATCGCAGAATTTCAATTATTTTTAATACAATTTCAATTGAATTCCTTGAAAAACGTAACTATTTTAAATTTTTTTATTAAAATTCGTCAAAAGAATTCAATTATTCAAAAATTTATTAATCAAATTTTTTATAAGTATTAAATTTTAAGAAACATTCAATTATTCAATAAATAATTTGCTTTTGTATTTAAATAATTGAATTCTTGTAGAATTTTCTAATAAAAATTTATTTGAAAATTAATTTTAATTTATTATTTATTCAATTTTAATTTATATTTTAAATAATAATAGAATATGAAAATAATTTTTAAGAAGTTAGTTACAATATTCTTATTACATAAAATAATGATTTTAACACTTGATCGTCTTTATTTATTATAAAACATGAAGAAATCGATCACTCCAAGTCAAAGACTCGGAGTGATCGTTATCTTCATGTTTTATAACAATATTTTGAAAGTTGATTAATTTCAAAAAGGTTTGAATTTGAAATTTTTGAAAACCTTTATTCCTATGTAAAAATAATAATAATTGAATATTTTAAATATTTAAAAAAGTAATTATTGTTTTCGAATAATTTTACAAATAAAGATAATCGTAAATAAAGTTTACAAAACATTTTTATCAATAAAATTTTTTCCTTTATTTTCTAAAAATTTAAAAATTTCCAGTTTCACGTTCAATTAAATTTTCTAATTGACAAATATAATTTATAAACATTTCTTTCCTTTATTTTTAAAAAACTGAATTTTATTAAAACAGTTGAAATTAAAAAATAGAATTGATGCAAATTATTTCCTTATGAAAATTGAGAATTTTCTACAAAAATATTAAGAAACGGGAATATCTAATGTTTTTCTTCTCAAACAGAAAAAAAGGAGTTTGTAAACAATATTGTTATTTAGAATTAAAAATTATGCATAAAATGAGTATATTTCCTACTTCTTAATAAAAATTTTCTAACAATTAACAATTTTCTAGTATTTTTTATAAATAAAAGGAAGAATAATTTTCATAATAATTTAGATCGCAGTCAAACGAAATGTATTATAAAAAAAAGCATATAACGAACAAAATGGGTATATTTTTTATTTGTTAATCATATTTTTTTTTAAATTTTCCAACTTGTAATATTATTTTATTATAAATCATGAAAAAATACCTGCATATTTTCTATTTGTCAAACAATATTTTTTTAAAGAAAAAAAATCAAAAGCATACACAGAAACTAACTTCAAACTGCGGTCAGAATGAATAAAAGAATACGGAGATTAATATAGTTAATGTTAAAAAAAAAATACTGAAATTATTTGTTCAAAATTCAAATACTAAAAATATTGGTTTAAATTCTAAAATTATTAGTTTAAAGACATTTAATTAGAATTAAGTAAATATTATTTTATATACAAGTAAATATTTTTTAATATACACGTAATCGGTATTATTTGAATCAAATAAATTTTTTCCCCTTTGTATTATTAATTATTCAGCTATCACTTATTATTCATTACCTATTTTAGCTATTATTTATCATTTATTTATTCACATACCAATTCTCGTGATAATGATCATATTATACACAAGTTCTCCCTTATTGTTTTGCCATTTGGACACGATTCGAAAACATGGCCTCTCGACACCTACTATTTATAGAATAATAATAATTATAATAATAATAATAATAATAATTATAATAATAATAATACTAATGTATAGAAAATTGCCATGCGTGGAAGCAACAGAGCGTATACATAACCCCTGGACTATTCCGAAAACTTAAGACTATAATCCTGTCCGATCCAACTTTCCATCAAAATACGACAACTTTCGAGCTTACGCTGACATGCGGGAGGTGGATGGAACTCAAACAGACAACGTTTCGTTTATATATATATATATATACACACTGACACACAAGGTTTACGTACTTTTTATTTTTCAACGAGGGCGTGTTTCTGAGAGTTTGGAAGCTCTCCTTCAGAGTTTCCGTGGTCGACGATGCATTTGACAACCGGGCAAGTTCGTGGCTTCCCCGGAAATAGGGTTTTCACTTCTGAGGTTCCTCCGATATACCAAAGTTGCAAGGGTTACGAGTGTTCGTTTCTTTTTTTGGTCAAAAAAAAGTGTGTGCGCTAAAGAAAAAAAATTATATTCGAAAATATGTGAACGATATAGTAAAAAAAAAAATGTTGGGGAGAGTGGGAGATGGCCAGGCAACCTAGGGGAACCTGCTACTACTAAATTTTAAAACTTAGTCTGACTAAACTGGTAATCGTCCACTGAAATTTAGGCATCAATCTTTTTTCCGTCTGTCTGACTTAAACAGTTTTATACTACTGATTTACAATTTTTTTTATTTTGCCTGACGAAATCAGTACTTTTGTATATTGAAAAGAAAAAGTTTTTTTGTTTGTCTGACTATAACGGTCTTTCACTACTGGGACAGTTTTAGTTTTACAGATTTGTCTGACTGAAACTGATTTTTACTACTGTTATTTTCATTCACACGGAGAAAAAGGAATTGTTAAATCAACTAGCGGATTGTTAATATAGAACTAGCAAATCTGATTTGTTGTTGCAACAATTTTTTTTGTTCTACAAACAAAAAAATTGTTATCACAACAATTTTGATTTGTTAAGAGAACAAAAAAACTGTTTCAACAACAAATCAGATTTGCTAGTTCTATATTAACAATCTGCTAGTAGATTTAACAATTTCTTTTTCTCCATGCAGACAAGTCTCACAAAATTTAGTTGCAATTAGTCTGAGAATTCTTTTTAAATTTTCAGTATCAGGAGTAGAGAATATTTTTAGTCAGACGAATTTTTTTAATTCTGTTTAAAATTTCTGCATTAGTCGTAAAGCTTATTTTTACTCAGGCGATTTTTTTGTCAATTGTTATCATTAGTAGAAAAATACTTTTTCAATCAGACAATTCTTCTTGGATTTAGTCACAATTGTAATAAAAAAAAACAATTTAAAATGTTTGCGTCAGTTGTACGAGTCATTTTTAGACGGATTATTTTGTTAATTAAGTAAATCAAAAAATTAGTAGAAAAGGACATTTTTAGTCAGACAAATGTTGTTACTTCTGAAATTTTCTCATTAGTTGTAAAGATTATTTTTAATCTTCAGGCTCATTTTAGAAAATTTGTTTTTATTACTACAGTCGAATCAATTGTTTTTTGATGTTTTATTCAAAATTTTCCTCACTAACAAAATCGGATAATTAGTAAAGAAGGTAATTTTTAGTTAGACAATTTTTTGTAGAAATTATCCACAATTGCAATCGGAGAATGCTTTTTAAAATTTCTGTCTCAGTAATAATGGATATTTTTAGTAAGACGAATTTTTCTCCCAATTATATCATTCAGTACATTAGTAGAAAAAGACTTTTTCAATCAGACAAATCTTACAGAATTTACTTAAAATTGCGATTAGAGAATTCTTTTTTAAATTTCAGTGTTAGTAGTAAACAGTATTTTTAATTATATAATTTTTTGTCAATTTTTATTATCTGTACATTTGTAGAAAAAAACTTTTATAATTAAATAATTTTTTTACCTAGTCACAATTGCAATGTAAATTTAAAAAAATCCGTTTAACATTTTTGCATCAGTAGTAAAGGACATTTTTTGTCAGGCGGATTATTTTGTTGATTTAATGATTAAGAAAATTATTATAAAAAGTAATTTTCAGTCAGACAATTCTTATTGCATTTACTTAGTCACAATTGCAATCGGCGAATTCTTTCTGAAATTTTTTTATTAGTAGTAAGGGACATTTTTAGTCAGGCAAATTATTTTGTAATTTGACCGAATCAAAAAACAAATTAGTAGAAAAGGTCATTTTCAGCCAGACAAATATCATAGAATTTAGTTAAAAATAAAGAACAAAAAATTATTTTTTGAATTTTGATGTCAGTAGTGAAGAATATTTTTAGTCATTGACGTCATTGACGATTTTTTTGTCAATTTTTATCATTAGTACATTAGTAGAAAAATTATTTTTTAGTCAGACAAGTCTTTTCGAATTTAGTCACAATTTGCAATCGGAGAATTCTTTCTGAAATTTTAGTCTGACTAAACTGGTATTCCTCCACTGAAACTAAGACCTCAACCTACTTTCTGTTTGTCTGACTGTAACAGTCTTATACTACTGATGTACAATTTTTTTTGTTTTGCCTGACTAAATCGTCACTTTTCTACTGAAAATAGAACTATTTTTTGGTTGCACTTTCAGAAATAATAATATTTTTTCTGTAACATAAATGGAGTTTAAAAAAATGAAAATATCTTTAATGGAAAACAGGGGCGTACCCGATTTTGATCAACTCTCTCGTAATTATGAATAAAAATATAAAAATCTGTATAAACTGTGTAAAAAAATATGTAACCACTTGTAAAAGAAGAGTTTAAGGCTTGAAAATCACTTTAAAGGGTGATATAGGGGGCGTGATGGCGAAGGGCTGGGGGGGGAGAGATGGAATGGTGGGGAAAAGGAAACTTTCAAAGTATGTTGGTATCCGCGAAGTAATAACGTGTCGTCTGCGTGTTATAGTGAGAACGTAGCATCCGCGCTTATTAAAAGGGCTCAGGTGCGGCACTTTGGGGTTGACTGCGCCAAGGAGGCACGCCGATAAATAACCTTCACCTCCTCCCTTCTCTCCCTCTCTCTCTCTCTTTCTCTCCATCTCTTTTACTCTTACCAGCATTATATTGTGTCTAGGTAAACGTAAACTGCTCTTGAAAATGTCGTCGCCAGTGCTTCGAAGCGCTCGTGCCAGTACAATAGCTGTCCCGCCAGGTTCCTATAATACTTCTCAAACTATTTGTCGAAGAGCAGAGAAATGCCGCAGCTAATAAGAACCCTTTCTATCGTGTCCATTTTAGTTGAGATACAGTTGGACACACCTTTTCAATTTAGAATTTTCTTTTTTTGACTTCATTTCGTGACGATAATTGAGAAAGAGAGGGGAAATAAAAATTACCTACCTAAGGAATTTTTATTTATTTAATTATTATTTTTTACTATTTGTCTGGCTAAAGAAGATTGTTACTACTAAATAAGAGAATTTTGAAAATCTCTTCTTTGGCGAATTGAATTATTTTCATAAATAATCAAATTTTTCATAGGATTTTAGTTATTTTTAATACAATTTTAAATAAAATCCTTAAAAAATGTAATTATTTTCAAAAATTTTTTGCAAGAATTCAATTACATTTCACAAATAATAAAATTCTTCGCTGAAATTCAAATATTTTCAAAATCTTCTATTTTAATAAAATTTCTTAAATAAAGTCGTAAAGTCGTAAAGTCTCGTAAAGAATTTTATAAACAAATTTTTAAATAAAAAAAAAATTTCAATTTTTTCGACGAATTTTACGAGTATTTCAAGGAATTCTATTAAAATTGTATTAAAAATAATTGAAATTCTATGATGAGCTTTATTATTCATGAAAATAATTTAATCTTGGTAAAAAATTTTATTATTTTTAAAAATAATGTAAGCTTTAAATTTTATCAACACTTTTTTTAAATAATTGAAATCTTTTGAAAAATTTTATTATAAAATATAGTAGATATTGAAAATGATTGAATTGAGGAAAATTTTTGAAAATAATTGAAATTTTGCCAAGATTTTTATTAAAATTTTTAAAAATAATTGAATTTTGGAGAAGAATTTTATTACATTTTTAAAGATAATTGAAATTTTGACGTGGTATTTTTAAAAATTTTTGAACATGATTGAACTTCTGCGAAGAATGTTATTACTTTTGAAAATAATTAAATTTTTTCAATCATTTGTAACTTCTTATAAATTCAATTTTTTAAAAATAAAAATCCCTGACTGTTTCTGATTTTCCTGATCAATGACAAAACTGGAAATGTTAAAATATTTTTATAATAAAAACGCGGGAAGGGAAATTTAAAACTTCGAGTTGTCCTTTTTATTCTAGTATTTCATGAAATTAGTTAATAAAATTGCTATGTGTATATTGGTTGCTAAATTTATAAGGAAAAAATATTATATCAATAAAAATATACCATTAACAGCATGTGATTGTTACAGAATTCAATGTTTATTTTTTCGACCACTTTTCTCTTAAAATATTAAAAAAATTAAGCTAGTTTTTTGTGAATAACTCTAAAATATCATAAAGAAGAGCAGTGATGTGAAAAAGTTTTAATATTTTTAAAATTATTTATTAAAAAATAACTTTAAAATTATCAGTTCTCCAAATCACTTTTAATCAATTTCTCGTCTTTTCCGATTTCAAAGTATTTTTTTATTATTTATTTTAGAATTATTAAAACTTTTGCACATCACTGCTCTTCTTTATTATATTTTAGAGTTATTCACAAAAAACTAGCTTAATTTATTTAATATTTTAAGAGAAAAGTGGTCAAAAAATTAACATTGATTTCTGTAACAGTCACATGCTGTTAAAGTATAAAAAGTCAATTTTAGTCAGACGGTTTTTTAAGTCTACTTAATTTTTGTATTTACAAGTATAGACTAATTCAGGATTGTCACGCAACCTGGAAATGTCAGGAAATTTTATAAACCATGAAAAAACCTAGAAAAGTAAAAAAATTTTTATTACAATTTTGGAAAATTATTGTTTTCTAAAGTTATTGTGCTTATTCTTGAAATCTAATTTTACCTAAATACTTCAAAATTAATTCAATTTTAAAAGAGTTGCGTTTACAATTTTTGTAAATGGATAAACTTCAAAATGTTTTAATTTGCAATTTTTGTAACATTTCCATTTTGAATTAATTAATTAAATAATAAAAATTTCACAGGAATTCTATTATTTACAAATTTTTTGTAATCTTCTTTGCAATAGTTTTCAATTATTTTCAAAAATAATCAAATTTTTCACAGAGATGCAATACAATATTATTGTCAATACATTTTTAATTAAATTTCTTGAAAGAATTTAATAATTTTCAAAAATTTTAATAAAATTCCTTTCTAGCAATTCAATTTTTTTTCATAATAATTTTAATAAATTTCTTCGTTGAAATTTAATTAATTTCAATGATTTATAAAAATTCAATTATTTTCAATATCTACTATTTCAATAAAATTTCGCACAAAAGAATTCAATTAGGTATTTAAAAAGAAATATTATTAAAAAATTCGTCTCAAGAATTCAATTATTTTTAAAAGTAATGAAATTCTTGGCAGATATTCAATTATGCTCAAAAGTTAAAAAAATTTATCTTCAAAATTTCAATTATCTTTATAAATAATAAAATTTTTTTCCAAAATTCAATTATTTTCAAAAATTTCAATTATGTATTTTAAAAAACTTTTTTCAATTCAATAAAATTTTTTTACAGAGATTCAATCATTTTTAATTTAAAAATATTTTTTAATCAAATTTTTCGAAAAATGTAATTATTATAAAAATTTTTATTAAAATTCACTGAAAGAATTCAATTATTTAAAAATTTGTTGGTAAAATTCTTCATGAGAGTTTATTTAAAAAAAAACATTTAATTCTTAATAATTCAATTATTAACTAATTTTTTGTAAATTTCTTTTCAATAATTGAAATAATTTCATAAATAATAAATTTTTTTTAATAATTCAATTATTTTTATGAATTATAAATTTGTTTTAGAAATTCAATTATTTTCATAAATATTAAAACTCATCACAGAATGTTAATGTAATTATTCTTAAAAATTTGATTAAAATTCGATGAAAGAATTCAATTATTTAAAAATTTGTTAATAACATTGTTCATGAGAGTTCAATTTAATAAAAACGATTCAATTTTTCAATAAATTATTTATTTTTTTATTTAAATAATTAAATTCTCGTAAATTTTTTTATTAAAAATTGATTTAAATATGAATTTTAGTTAAAATTTTAAATAATAATTGAATATTAAACTCTCTAAATTTGAATTATTAAAAATGTTTTCTAATTTGAATTAGCGTGAATTTTTAGAAATAATTGAATTTAAAAAAATTTTAAAAATTTCATAATTGAAAATTGTGTAGATTTAATTTTTTTGAAAAACTTTAAACGGATTTTTTTGAGTTATTTGATACTTTTCTTGTCTAATATATATTTGATTAAAGAATTTTCCGAATAATCGATGAAATTTCGTAATATTGAATTGTAAACAAGAATTTGAAAGTTTTCAAAGAAATTTTTCAAAAATTATTAAAAATAATTAATTTAAAGAATAATTTTAATTAAAAATTCTGGAAAATAATAATTGAATTAAAGTGATGAATGTAATTTGTTTTATAACAAATATTTTTAAAGTTGTTTACTTTCAAAAAGGTTCGAATTTTAAATTTTTGTAAATCTTAATTCTTATGGAAAAATTATAATGTCTGTCTAAAAAGCTATATTAAAACTTACGTATTAATAAAATTGCAAATTATTAGATTTATTGTAAATAAATAAATATTATTTACTTATTATTATTATTATTATTATTATCTAAAATAAATAAATAATTTAATATTATAATAAACATTTTTAAATAAATAAATTATATTTATAATAAATATTCATTAATAAATCAAGTATTCTTAGTAGGAATAAAGTATTCTCATAAATATTAAACACATAATTTTTAAAAATAATTTATATTAATTTCAATTAATTTTCTTTTTAATAGCGAGATTTATTTATTTTTTTTTATTAATTTTAATGAAAAAATTAATTTCACAAGCGTGTATATAAAGATCGATCCAACAACGGGATACTTGAAAATTACGGTTAAACGTTTCGTTAATGAATGTTTAATGAGTGCATCTTAATGAATAAAGTTTATGTTGGTACTTCAAAGGTATTCATGGAAAGTTAAAGTAGAAAAAGAAATTGTATGTAATTAAAAGATATTTTCTCTGCTGTGACATTCATTCAAAAGTTTCTTTTTTTTTGCAAAGATATATAAACTATATTATAAATTTCTTATTTCGTTGAAATCTTTAAATACACAAAAGTTTATTTTTCTTATTAGATTTATTTAATTATTAATTGAAAATATACATTATATATATTTTCATAAAGTTTTAAAAATCAAATATTGTTTCAAAAAATCATATATGCGGACTTTAAAAGTTTTGCAACTTAAAGCTTTTAAGCTTGATCACTCGTGAAATCAGATGATTCAAATTCAAACAAATTTCATCCAAGAAAAATTGGAAAAGTTAATTTTAGTTTTTGAAATTAATTTATACAGATAATTTAACTTTAAAGTAATTTTTTTTTTTTTTTTTTTTTGAGAAATTTTTTTCCATCTTGAAACTTCTTTAAATTTAGTTATGAAGAAATGAAATAGTTCAAGTTTTTAAAGTGTATATTTTATTTATTTATTATTTACGTATATTAAATAAATAATTCTGCGTAAGATTACCTTTAAATTTTATGTAATTTTTCATTGTTTTTTTAACAAAAAACAACAATTTTTTATTTGAATTTCCTAATTTATAATAATTAAATAATACATATATTTTTTATGATAATTAAAATTTATTTGCACTTCAGTTTTTAGGAACTTTATTGAATTTTAATTATAAAAATAAAAAATTTAATGGAATGGACGGGAATGAAAAAAATTATCTATTTTTTAGTGAATAATATAATATGGTGAATAATAAATACAGGATATTTTGCTTAATTAATTAGAATTGATTGAAAAAAAATTCTTTGCGAAGAGAAAAAAGAGAAGAAATTATGGTTATTGTCGGGACAGTAAACTTAAGAATGTGTTCAGTTAATTAACAGAGTAAAGGCAATCTATTATAAGAAGATTTAGTTTAAGGGTCAGAAAGTTAGGTGACTGAGTTTGAATAGCGACAGGCACAAACAGTTTTGGTTTTCGTGTGGTTGATTGTTCCTTGCTGTAATTTTCCAAGCGTCACGACCAACTATTCCTAAATCTTTCAGCATTGTCGTCTTGACCACAGATCGAATGTAAATCTGCCAAAGATAGCAAGTAAACAATACAAGATACTGTCTTTTATTTAAAACATTTTATAGATTTTTTTTAACATTTTCATTTTAACAAGAGAAATTTTTTAAGTGTTTTTGAAAATTTGATGAGGAACTTCTTTTTATTCTCTTGAGAAATATTTTTTTATTTTTAATCTATTTTTGTTTATTTTGTTTTTATTTTATTATTTTCTTACTGTTTTATTTTATTTATTTAGGTATTTATTCAAAATAAAATAAAATAAAATAACTTTTTTTGTTTTAAAATCCATGTTTTAGTAGTGAAGAACATTTTTAGTCAGACGACTTTTTTGTAAATTGTATTAATTTGAAAATTAGTAGAATAGCATAAATATTATAAAAATAAATAAAAAAGATTTTAAATTTTATAAAATTAGTCTGACTGTAAATACAGTCAGACTAATTTTAAAAAATTTAGTTACAATTGTAGTCGAAGAATTCTTTTTACAGTTTCACTGTTAGTAGTAAAGAATATTTGTAGTCAGCCGAATTTTTTGTCAATTTTAATCATTAGTGCATTAGTAGAAAAAGATTTTTTCAGTCAGACAATTCGTTTTAGATTTAGTTAAAATTGCAATCGGAAAATTCGGTTTAAAATTTTTGAATAAGTAGTAAGGGACAAAGAATATTTTTAGTCAGACGAATTAAAAAAAATATATATATCAATCAGTACATTAGTAGAAAATGACTTTTTTAGTCAGACAATCTGTCTCCAAAATTTAATTATTTTCAAAAATTTTAATAAAATTCTCGGCAAAATTTCAATTATTTTCAAAAATCTTCCTCAATTCAATCATTTTCAACATCTACTATTTTATAATAAAATTTTTCAAACGATTTCAATTATTTAAAAAAAAGTGTTGATAAAATATAAAGCAAACATTACATTATTTTCAAAAATAATAAATTTTTTTACCAAGATTCAATTATTTTCATGAATAATTCAATTCTTTAATTACAAATTTTTAATAGGATTGTTTTCTCGAAAATGTTAAAAATAATTCTAAAAAATTCCAATGTTATTATTTTTTGTATGTATTTAAATTTTCGGAAATATGTACACAATTGAAAAAATTGAAAATAATTGAATTTTAAAGAATTAGAATAAAAAATTTCGAAGAATTGCTTTTTTCAAAAATATTTTAATATATTTTTTATGTTTAAAAATTGAAATTAAAATTCTTAAAACTTGATTTTCAAAAATTGTAATAAAATACTTGATGAAAAAATCAATTATTTTTAATTTAATTTTACAAAATAATTGAATTTTAAAATATTAGAATAAAAAAAAAATTCTAAAAATTATTTTTAAATTATTTTTAGAAGCTAATTTTTATTTTTAAATTTACTCCTGAAGATTTTTCATTAAAATTTTTGAGAATTGAATTATTTTCAAAATTTACAATTAAAATTCTTCAAAAGTTGATTTTCAAAAATTCTAATAGAAAAAATCAATTATTTTCAATTAAATTTTACAAAATAAATTAAATTTTAAAAGATTAGAATAAAACAATTCTAAAAACTACTTTTTTCAAAAATATTTTAAAATTATTCTTAGAAGCTAATTTACATTCTTATATTTACTCTTGAAGATTTTTCACTAAAATTTTTAAGCATTCAATTATTTTCGAAATTTAAAAATTAAAATTTTTCGAAAATTGATTTTTAAAAATTTTAATAAAATACTTGATGAAAAAATCAATTATTATTTTCAATTAAATTTTACAAAATTTCAATTATTAAAAATCTTTTTAATTGTAAATTTCGAAAATTTCAATTAATTTTAATACAATTTTATAAATATTCGTCGAAAAAATTGAATTATTTAAAAATCTGGTAAATGTTATTACTTGTAAAAATAATTGAATTTTTGGGAGGATTTTATTAAAATTTTTGTAAAAAGTTTAATTTTTTTTTTTAATTTTATGGAAATTTAAATTATTACAAAACATGAAGATATCAATAACTCCGAGTCTTCGACTCGGAGTGATCGATATCTTCATGTTTTATAATAATATTCTTATAATTTGTTGAATTTCATAAAAGTTTAAATTTGAAATTTTTTGAAAATCATAATTCCTATGGAATAGTAATAATGATTAAATATTTATTTAAAAAATAATTTATTTGTGTTTTTGAATAATTTTAAAATTAAAAAAAATCGTAATTAAATGTAATAGAACAGTTTTTTTTTAGTATCTAATCATTTTAAGAGTGAATCAAAATATTCTTTAGGGTCAGGGAAAAATTCAAAATTTTTTTCAGAAATCAGGAAGAAGTCAAGAAAATTCTGTAAATTCTGTAAGTTTTTTATTTTAATAATATTTCAACATTTGTATTGTGATTATAATCTAATAATAAGCTTTGTTGCAATTTTTTTGCAAAATGCGTATTTCTTTCAAGTTTTGCAAAAAAATTTCAACAAAGATTATTATTAGACTTTAATCATAATAGAAATGTTAAATACTTTTAAAATATTAAACTTGCAGAATTCCCACGGAAATTCCATGGAATTTACAAAGGGGTACTTCCATGGAATTTTTCGACGTGGGATTACATATTGCAAAATTATACAAAATTATAAAAGAAATTCTAAAAATCATACAATATACGAAACTGTAATATGAATAATCCTTCAAGTTTAAATGGAATGAAAAATCCCTTTGCAAAAAAAAGAAAAAAAAGAGAAAAACAGAGAGTAAATAGAGTAGAATTATGCAAATGATTCCTTAGTAATAAAGCTCAATAAATGAAGAAGAAACAACAACAAAAAAAGAAAGAAAGGAAGTTCTTATAAGGCTTTTAGATCAACAGATAAACTGCCATAAATCAGAATTAATTTAAACGTAACAAAAAATTTGCTTTTTCCAAAGCGAGTTTTACTTATTCTTTTTTTTTTCCTCCTTTCTTCTTTTTTTCCCGAACAAAAGAGAAGACGCAGCAGAAAAAAATACGCAGACACAGGAAACGAGAGAGAGAGAGAGAGAGAGAGAGAGAGAGAGAGAGAGAGAGAGAGAGAGGGAAAAGGAGATTCATAAATCCAAATAAGCGAAAAACCTCTCTCTGCCAAGTCTCTCTCTATATTGAGTCCCGGATCAGGTATCCCTCTCATTGGCTTTTTCATCTCGTTATTCATTAATGTGATATACGACTGTGCACTCTCACCGTCGATACCTCTCCACTTACCAAAGTCACTGTCGATTACAGTTCTACGAATCGTTGAGAAATTGTAGATTAAAAAATGAAATTAGAAGAAAATTATATCTCAATTCCCATACTATCACAATTAATTACCCTAATTATCATCAGTCATTTTCAGTCTTCTTATCACATTTTTCATTTTTTTTTTCACTTTTTTTTCCAAAGAATGAAAGTATCATAATTTTTGTTCTGACATTTCTAATGGTATGAAATATGACTGGTAACGAATTTCAGTTTAAGAATTATTTCCATTTTTAATTTTTTCAATATTTATTTTATGTTATAATTATTTATTATTTTTGTAAAATAATTCAAATTTTAAATGAAATTTAATGATCGAAATAGAAATAAATAAATAAATTCCTGAATTACTTAATAAGAATAATTCATTTTTTCATTTTTAATGAAAGAGAAAAAATACTTTCATTTTGAATTAAATAGACAAATTCTTTGGAATTTATATAATTTGCCTTGAAAGAAAAAAGAAGTTTGTAGAAGAATTTATTGTTTTTTTCCAAAATTACCATTTACACTTGTGGGTACACTTTCCAGTGTTAGACAAAAATTCGCGAGTAAAACAAGGGAGAAAATAAAAGCTCTTGTTGAAAACAGCGGCTTCGCTCTATTTCGCTACAGAAAACTCTCTTCTTTTTCTTTTTCTGTTCTTTTTTTTTGTTACACTTGTTTGACGAAAAACAAGAGAATTTCCAAATAGGACAACAGAAATAATAGTCAAGATGCGAAAAAGAAAGTTTTGCACTCCTTATGTGTGTAACTGTAGAAATAAAATACAACAAAAATCTAAACCACAAAGGAAACATGTTTCTTTTTTTTTTAGTTATTCTTTTGAAAAAAAAATTATTTACTTATTTATAAAAATTATTTTAAAAAATAAGTAATCGATAACAACTTTTTTTATTACTAGTATATTAATTACTACACTGTAAAAAATTTAGGGAGTTAACGGACTCGGGAGTTCTAACTCCCTTCATTCAACACCCGCGCGAGTTAAAATTTAACTCCCTTTTTTTACAGTGTAGTAGTGTTTTTGAAAATTTAATTTTTTTAAAATTTGTCTGTAATTCAATTTCATCTGTATTTTAAGTAGTAAAAATAGATTTAGTCAGACAGATCAAATATTAAATTCAGGGAGAAATTTACATCTTAAGTAGAAAAAGTAATTTTAGTCAGACAGAACATATAATTTTTAAATAAGTAGTAAAGGTAAGTTGAGGTTAGACGAAAATTGATTTATTTTAATATTATTTTAACATTTCTATTATGATTTAAGTCTAATAATAAGCTTTGATGCCATTTTTTTTTTGCAAAACTTGAATGAAATAGACATTTTGAAAAAATATTGCAACAAAGATTATTATTAGATTCTAATCATAATACAAATGTTGAAATATTTATAAAATAAAAAACTTACAGAATTTTCTCGACTTTTCCCTGATTTCCGAAAAAAATTTTGAATTTTTCTCTGACCCTAAAGAATATTTTGATTCACTCTAAAAATTATAAGATACTAAAAAAAACTGTTCTATTACATTTAATTACGAATTTTTTTAATTTTAAAATTATTCCAAAACACCGATAAATTCTTTTTTAAATAAATATTTAATCATTATTATTATTCCACAGGAATTAAGAATTTCAAAAAATTTCAAATTTAAACTTTTATGAAATTCAACAACTTATAAGAATATTATTATAAAACATGAAGATATCGATCACTCCGAGTCGATGACTCGGAGTTATTGATGTCTTCATGTTTTGTAATAATTTAAATTTCTATAAAATTAAAAAAAAAAATTTTACTTTTTACAAAAATTTTAATAAAATCCTCCCAAGAATTCAATTATTTTTACAAGTAATAACATTTTTTACATGAATTCAATTATTTTTCTCAATCATAAAATTCTTCATAGGATTTCAAT
Organism: Leptopilina heterotoma; assembly: GCF_015476425.1. Taxonomy (NCBI): domain Eukaryota; kingdom Metazoa; phylum Arthropoda; class Insecta; order Hymenoptera; family Figitidae; genus Leptopilina; species Leptopilina heterotoma. The sequence goes on from NW_025111138.1 coordinate 6,167,463, forward strand.
TATTTTTAATACAATTTTAAATAAAATCTTTAAAAAATTTAATTATTTTCAAAAAATTTTTGCAAAATTTCAATTACATTTCGCAAATAATTTAATTCTTCGCCGACATTTAAATACTTTCAAAATCTACTATTTTAATAAAATTTCTCAAATGAATTTAATTATTTAAAAAAAATGTAATAAAATTCTCCCAAGAATTCAATTATTTTTACAAGTAAAAACATTTTTCACTTGAATTTAATTATTTTCAAAAATAATAAAATTTTTCACAGGACCTCAATTATTTTTAAAAAAATGTAATAAAAATTTGAATTATTTTCCTAAATAATAAAATTCTTTACAAGATTCCAATTATTTTTAATATAATTTTAAGTAAATCTTTCGAAAAATGTAATTATTTTCAACACATAAAATTTTAACTGAAATTCAATTTTAAATCAATTTTTATTAAAAAAATTCTACGAGAATTCAATTATATGCAAAAATAATTATTTTATTGAATAAATAAATGTTTTTGAAAATTGTATCCTCATAAAGAATTTTATCAACAAATTTTTAAATAATTCAATTTTTTCGACGAATTTTAATAAAATCTTCAAGAATACATTACATTTTTACATTTTTCGAGGAATTCGATGAAAATTGTATTTAAGAAATTGAAATTCTATGGAATTTTTCGACGTAGGTGGTTAGACTAAATCATATCAAATTTGAAAATTTCAAAGTCAATAGTAAAATAATTTAAAATTTAGGGAATGTTTTATTTCAAGTGGTAAAAATAGATTTAGTCAGACTCAGTCCTAATTGATTCGAAAACTTTCTAATTAATAGTAAAGGAACTTAAAATCAAGCAGAACTTTTATCTTAAGTAGTAAAAGCTATTTAAGTCAGACAAAACATAAAATTTTAAAACAATTAGCAAAGAACAGATAAATCATTATACGTATTTAGTATTAAGTAGTAAAAATCGATTTGGTCAAACTGGATCCTTTTAATATTGGAAATTTTAATATCAACAGTAAAATAAGTTCTAACTGTATTTTCAAGATCAAGTAGTAAAAATACATTTAGTCAGACGGAACAAATTTTCATTAGTTACTCTTCTAAATCATAAGTTTTAAATTTTATCTTTATTTATAAAATTCCCCTCCATAAAAAGAAATAATTTTAAGTAAAAATATTTTTCGTTCGAAAGTTCCTTTAAAAAATAAATAAATTTTTGAAAACAATATTAAACTTTCAAGTTTCATAATTTTTAAAAAGAAATCAATTCTTTTCATAAGTGAATTTTTCTTTGCTTTAAATCCAACCAAAAGTTGTAAGATAATGTAATATATGTATTTTTATAAAAAAAAAACTATAATACCTTTACTGAATAAATAAGTAGAGACCTCAATTTAGAAAAAGAAAAAAAAAAGTAATCCAATATGTGTTTTAGATTTGAGAAATATTATCCTATATGGCAATATCGTTGTGAAATTTTATAGTGTATACATATATGTATATAGAAAAAGAGGTCTTAGATGTCTTTTAAAGAAAGATTGTATATGTAGATGATATAAAAATGTGAAAGAAAAGTTTTGCAATGATCATGGCGGAGGATTTTCCTAGGAAGGAAAATGATATGGGATCTCTCTTGGAATGGTTGACAGCTGGTCATGTTGGATTAGCATCACCGATTCCGAATACCCAAGCAGACATTTTGCATATACGAGTTTCCCTCGTTGCTGCGGTGCTCGCCATATTTTACGTATATTTTATGCCCTTAAATAAAATATCACGAGCTTGGTCATGCTTTCGGTTTTCATGAGTTCTATATAAATTATAGGAGAGAGAGAGAGAGAGAGAGAGAGAGAAAGTTTGGGGGGGGTTAATTTGGCGTCAGGGGTTTGCTTGATGCACTTGAGTTTTTTTTAATTCTAAAACTAAGAGTCTAATTAATTAGGAAACTCTATGTAAATATTGAAATGACGTCAGACTAAATTCCTACATTTGTTTTGATAAATTATAGAAATTTTAGAAATTTCGAGTCTCAACTAACATTGAAACTCGAGATTATTCTCCAAGTAGTAGAAAGAGGTTTTGGTCAGACGGATGAATAAAAGTATTAATAAATACAATAAGTGTAAGAAAAGTTAAAATCTAACAATAGTTTTATTTTAAGTAGTAAAAATATGTTTAGTCAGACAGAATAAGTATTTTAATTAAAAAAAAAAATTTCAAATACAAAATAATCAATTAAAATCATACAGAAATTTATATTTTAAGCAGTAGAATCAATTTTAGTCAAACACGACATTTGGAAAATTTTTTAATTCAGTAGATAAAATAGTTTTAGTCAGACAAAAAAACTATAATCCTACTAATTTTCTGTTAAGTAGTAGAAATCGATTTGATCAGACGAAACACTTTGAATTATGGATTTTTTTAAAATAAGTAGTAAGATAAGTTAAAATCGAACAGTATTTTTTATTTTTAGTAGTAAAAATTGGTTTAGTCAGTCTGGAAAATATTTAGTAGTAAAATGGTGTTAAATATGGACTAACTAACATCTTCTAAGTAATAAAAGAAGTTTTTTTTGCCAATCTGAACACTTTTAAATTCAAAAAGTTTCTAATTAGTAGTAAAAAAAACTTTAAATTAGGTAGAAATTAACACTTTAAGTTGTAAATTTTTTTTAGTCAGACAGTACGTTTAAATTTTAATTTTTACGTAATTTTAACGTTTAAAGAAATTTACACTTTAAGTAGTAAATTTTTTTTAGTCAGACAGTACGTTTAAATTTTAATTTTAACGTAATTTTAACGTTTAAAGAAATTTACACTTTAAGTAGTAAATTTTTTTTAGTCAGACAGTACGTTTAAATTTTAATTTTAACGTAATTTTAACGTTTAAAGAAATTTACACTTTAAGTAGTAAATTTTTTTTTAGTCAGACAGTACGTTTAAATTTTAATTTTTACGTAATTTTAACGTTTAAAGAAATTTACACTTTAAGTAGTAAATTTTTTTTAGTCAGACAGTACGTTTAAATTTTAATTTTAACGTAATTTTAACGTTTAAAGAAATTTACACTTTAAGTAGTAAATTTTTTTTTAGTCAGACAGTACGTTTAAAATTTAATTTTTACGTTTTAATTTAAAGTAGTGAAGGGTGTTTCTAATCATACTATAAATGTCTTTAAATTACAAACCTTTTAAATTTGAAATGGGAAAATAATTTTAAATTAGTCATAAATTTTTATTTTAAGTGGTAGGAATATTTTTAGTCAGACAGGGGAGTGAAGCTTATGTTATATGGAGTACACTAAATATAGTAGAAATCAGTTTTTCCTTTCAATTTCTTATTCTTTTTTTAGAAATATTTATAGAAAACTTGTTTCCGTTTGCAATTATTGCTGTCCATCATAAAAATATTCTTTGAATGCAATTTAGAATACTGAATTGGAATTACGTCATATGCAGAGAGAATATTATATTACTTATAAATATGCGAATATGTGTTTATCAACTATAACACGATTTTGATATATATTGAAGTTAACTTTCCAGACAAGGATTGGTTGTCGGTGTAATTAATCTGTGGGTTTAGACGTTTATTCAGGAAAATTAACCAGAATATATATATATAAGCCCTGTTGCTTTTCAACATCACGAATCATCGACAAACCATTCATTCTAATAGTTATTAAAATATACTTCTGGTCATTCAATCGATTGACAAATTGAATTCAATTTAATGCTTTTAATATATACGTTCATAAAGCTATAGTAATATTAATTGGAAAATAATAATTAATCAAAATAATTCTCTCTTTTTTCAATAATTTAATAAACATATATTAGAGAATCAAAATTCTTTACTATTATATGGTTATTTTATTTTAATATTATGAAATAAAAATCAATTTTAAGTAGTATACTAGTGCTTAAAATAGTTTTAGTCAGACTAAAGAACTAAATTACTATTAATTAGCTGTCAAGTAGTACAAATCGATTTGGTCAGACAAATCCTTTCTAATTTTGAAAATTTTAAAATTAAGTAGTAAGGTAACTTAAAAATTTGGCGGTAGTACTTATTTTAAGTAGTAAAAATAGGTTTCGTCAGACAGAAAAATATTAAGTTTTTAATATTAAAAATATTAAAAACGGTATTGAATAATTTTACGTCCTGAGTAGTAAAAAAAGTTTTTCGTCTTTCTTGTTAGTTTTTAAACTTTCTTATTTAGTAGTAAAAATAATTTAAAATTAAAATCAGGCAGAAATTTACATTTTAAGTAGTATTATCAATTTAAGTCAGACAGAACGTTTAAACTTGAAAGTAGTGTAGAGGGTTTCTAGTAAACTATAGTACCAGTCAATTTTCAGTCAGACATCAGTTTTTATTTTTGATTTCTAGTAGTAAAATTCGATAATAATCGAGCCTCTTTCAAAGTTTCAGTTATTTCCAAATGGAGATAGAAATTTATCTTGTCTTGCATTATATTATTAGTAGTAAAAGTCTAGTTTTAGTCAGGCAGCAATTTTTGTTTCGGTTCATTAGTAGTAATATTCGATTATCGTCAGACTTTTTTCAAAATTTCGCACATTTCAAAGTGGGAACAATGTTTAATGTGTCTCGCATTTTATTAAAAGTAGCAATTGTCAATGTTTAGTCAGACAAATTTCATTTCAAATTATCAATAGTAAAATTCGATTATGGTCAGATTTTTTTTACGAATTTCCAATTAGTTCGATTTGGGTAACAAAATTTGAACTATCTTAAATAAGTAGTACCAGTCAATTTTTAGTCAGACAGCAATTTTTTATTATAAATCTATTATTACATAGTAAACAAATATTTATTTTGTATGTTATTGTTAAAAAAATTCCTAACTTTTTGATTTGTTTAAAATTTCCTACAAGGCAGTAAATTGCATTTTCAGCCAAACAATCTCTAATCAAAAATACAAAAATTTTGTTAATTTTTTTTTTTTTGCACAGTAATAAAAATAGAAAAATTGCAACAAAACAAAAATAAAATTCGTACAATTCTCGTTTAAATACTAAAATACCGTTTTATAAAGACAATAGAAATGTTGTTTTCTATTCTCTCGTTTTTTTTTCATAAAAGAGAAAAATTTCCCACAATTGAGTGTGACACAATTTATTTACAGTTTCTGGTAAATATTTTCGAATTTCTTCATTTTTAAAGCACATTATTTTCATTCCTCTTTTCTCTTTCTTCTATTATTTATTCTCTCTCTCTCTCTCTCTCTCTCTTTGACATACAAAGCGTAAATTTCACTGTTGTTGATAAAAACGAAAGATTCTTCTCTATTTCATGTGATTCTTTCTTGAGTAAAAAAGAAAAGTAAAATAAAGAAGAAGATGAAAAAAAAAGAGAGTGAGGTGGTTTCGAGTAGGCACTAGGTCCTTGAGGTTCACCTTCTTTCCCATTAATAAGCGTGAAAACCGTGAGGGCGAAAATACAACCGATAAGGGGGACACCTCCATTGTTGGAAAATACAATGTACGTTTTGTTGGGGCCAAAGCGTCGCTCGGCTATCGAGTACAATGGGGTACGTGTAGTGGGGGTGAGTGGGGGGAGGGGAAAGGTTTGGAGTACTTTTCCACGAGGTTGGTGCACCGCGAGAGGTTACCGTGTTTTTGTTTTTATTTTCTCTCTATATATATGTGTGTGTGTTTTTTTCATCCATTTCTTTCTTTCTTGTTTTTTTTTTTTTTATTTCTTCTTTTTTTAATCAATGAATTACGACTTCGGACCGGATGCAACTACGTTCAACGCATGAGTAACGAACGGTTATGGTTTTAATCGACGCTATATCAACGAAACTGGTTACGGTTTATCGTACTGTAAAAGTGCCAGAAGGTAAAGGCGAATAATTGAATATATATACTCGCGAAAAAATTGTAGTTCAAAATAATAAAAAAAAAAATAGAAAAAAAGAAAGAAAAAAAAAACCATTTTATTTCTGATTGACCTCTGTAAAAAAAATTTATATTTATATTTCTCTTTTATTACGAAGTAATTTGTTTATTCTTTTTTTTTTGTTACACTTCAGGCGTTTAAAAGATATTATTCTTCTCTATATTAATATCTTTGTTATTATTATTGTTTTTCACTATTTTTATTTACCATTTTTATTTATCCGTTTTATATTTATTCTCTTACTGTTATTTCTTCAATATGCTTGTTATTGTTTGTCAATTTTTTTATGTAATTTTTCATTTACTTATTTTTGTTCTTCCTTTGTATTTAATTTTTTTTTTGTATTTATTTTTTATTAAAATTTCCTGTAATGTAAGTAGTAAAAACTATTTTAGTCAGCCAAAATGCATCATAATACGAAAACTTTTGAAATAATAGTTTGAGAACTTAAAATCAATCCTAAATTCATATTCTAAGTAGTAACAACAATTTTAGTCGGGCAGAACATAAATTTTTAAAATAAGGAGTAAATGTTACTTGTGGTTAGACTAAAATACATGATTTCAGTAGTAAAAGTAGTTTTAGTCAGACAGAACAGGTAAATTGTTATTAATTTATTATTAAGTAGTAAAAATCAATTTAGTCAGACTAAACACTTTTAATTTTATAAATTACAAAATCAGTCATAATTTAAGTTAAAATCTAACTGAATTTTTTATTTCTAGTAGTAAAAATAGGTTTAGTCAGACATAATAAATATTAAGCTGTAAACAGTTTTAAGTAGATATACATTTCAAGATACTTTACATTTCGATGGGTGTTACGAAGAAAAACACTTTTAAAATTTCTTTGCAAGAAAACTAACACTCCAGATTTTTAAATTAAAAAATGAAGTTTTATTTTTGAAAAAATAATTTGATTATATTAAATTTTTTAATAAATATTACAACACGAAAGAGAAAATTTGAAAAAGCTCTTTTATTTCAGCAGAAAACTTAAAATGAAAACTGTATTTTTGGTTATATTTTTTTTGAGAGTGTTTTTTTTTCGTCATGAATCTTGATTGTGTTTATTTTCGTAGCACCCATTAATTTGAAGTAGTAAAAAAATACTTTAGTTAGTTCAAACGCATCATAATTCAAAAATTATTGAAACTAAACTATTATAAATTATTTTCAGTAGCAAAAATCTTTATGGTCAGACGAAACCCTTTCAATTTTGAAAATTTGAAAATTAATACTAAAATAAGTTAAAATATACCTGAATTATTTATTTTAAGTGGTAAAAATAGATTTAATCAGACTATTGAATTCGAAAACTTTCTAATTAGTGGTAAAATAACTTAAATTCAAAATAATATTTCAAGTAGTAAAAAGAATTTCTGACAGACAACATTATTAAAACCTTAAAGTAGTCAAAGGAGTTTTTAGTCAGACCTAAACCTTTCATGTTCGGAAATTTGAAAATCAGCAATAAGTAGTAAATTTAAATTAATCAGCAATTAAGTAGTAAAAACAGGTTTAGTCAGACATAACTAACTTTTTCATTTTTTCCAATTTTTTTAAATTATTTTTACTAGTTTTGATTATTTTTTATTTGTTTCTTATTGTTTACCTAATTATTATTATTTTCTTCTTATTTTTTACTCTTTTCAGTAACATCTATTAACTTTTGCAAACTTATATTTATTCATACCGCCTCCCCTTTGTTTATTTATAATTTAAAATCTGTAAATATTTACTGTTCATTTATTTAATTCAATTTCATCATCCTCTTAGGGAATGCATAATGTTGTAGAATATTTAAAAAAAATTCAGAAAGAGAAATTATATTTTTCTTTAATTTAAATTTTTTTCCCTCTCTAAAAAGGAATTATAAAAATGAATTTAAAATAATGTATTTTTATGATTCACTTTCAACTTTTGAAGCTGTTGAACATATTCCATTTGGAATATTGAGATACATATCGTGATGAATGCAGATGTGTATCACGTGATTGTAGGGATGCTGAGCTTGTAATATACATATATAGACTTATTAGTCTTGTCTGCCTCACGATTTCAGTGAAAATTTTCGCCAACGCGGTTTCCTGTGCCAGTCACCCTCTAAATATAATCCTCCCTCTCTCTCTCTCACTCTCTCTCTCTTTCTCTCTCTTACTCTATCTCTCTCTATATTTCTCTCTCTCTCTCTCTCTCCCTTTCATTTTACCCGATTTCGACACAGTATCATCGTCAAGCTGTTGACACAAGAAGCTTATACTCTAATAGAAAACCATAATACTGGATTATTTTCACATCCTTTTATATATCCCAATTTTATTCTTTCTACTCGGTGAATCTCTCATCATTGAAAATTGCTATTTTTCGATTATGTAATCTCACTTACGCTACAAGAAGATAACCATTAAGAATAAATGGAAACTTAATATTTTCCTATTTTTCATCAAACAAATTTGTCATTAAAATTATTTATCTAAAATTTAAACTAAAATTCATTTTCAAATCAATTTTTATTAGAAAATTCTACGAGAATTCAATTATTTAAATACAAAAGTAAATTATTTATTGAATAATTAAATGTTACTTAAAATTTAATTCTTATGAAGAATTTTATTAACAAATTTTTAAATAATTGAATTCTTTCGACGAATTTTAATAAAATTTTATAGAATAGTTACATATTTTTCAAGTAATTCGATTAAAATTGTATAAAAAATAATTAAAATTCTGCGATGAGTTTTATTATTTGAATTCTTGTGAGATTTTTATTATTTATGAAAATAATTAAATGTTTGCGTAGGTACAATTTTATTAAAATTATTTTTAAATAATTGAATTCTTTTGAATAATTTCATTAAAATTTTAGATATTGAAAATCAGTGAATTCAATTAATTTAATACAAAAGTAAATTATTTATTGACTAATTAAATGTTTCTTAAAATTTAATTCTTATAAGGAATTTTTTTAAAAAAATTTTTAAATTATTGAATTCTTTTGACGAATTTTAATAAAATTTTTTTGAATAGTTACATTTTTTAAGAAATTCAATTAAAGCTGTATTAAAAATAATTTATTAAAATTTTTTTCAATTAATTGAATTCTTTTGGAAAATTTTATTAAATTAAAATAGTAGATATTGAAAATCATTGAAATGAGGAAAATTTTTGAAAATAATTGAATTTTGTAGAAAAATGTATTTATTTATAAAGATAATAATTCATTTATGAAAATTGTAAACGCAACTTTTTTAAAATTGCATTAATTTTGAATTATTGAAGTAAAATTATTCAATAAATAATTTATTTTATGATAGTTGTACAATATTTAAGTTATTTAAATAGAAATTTTTGTCAGAAATTGAAGGTTTTGTATTAGAATTCGTGGTAATTTTATAGTTTATGAATTTAACAAAAAAGACAAAAAAATTAAGAATTTTCTTATAAATTCTAAAAATTTAATTTTTTTCAATACTTTCAATAAAAATTCCTGACTTTTCTTTGAATTCCCTATGTCAGAATTATAATTATATTTATAATAAAATTAAAACTATATACTCCAATTCATATTTTATTTTTATAAAAAAGAATTGAATTAAAAATTTTTACCTTCTATTATTTTTAAAATTGCTAATTTTATTTAAAAAAGTGAGTGAAAAGTTAGCCGCGCGAAAAAATATATATAAACATGTAAATTAATTTTTTTTAATTTAAAAAAATAAAAAAAAATAATAGTAATATATTAAATTAATAAAGTATTATTTGTTTAAAATAATATATTTGCAGAGAGAAAAAAAGTGAGAAAGAGGGCTTTTTTTAAAAGCCTAGGAAAAATAAAAAAAATATATATTTCACTGAAAAATGATGAATGATTTTTTCGTATGAATGACCAGTATAGTATGGCTTTTTCTGTATTCTAAATTTGAAATCTATCAATTTGTTTGATCAATCAATCTTGTTTCGGGGGCAAAATAACCGCAATGGATTTAAAACAGATTCCATTATCAATCACGAGGACCTGATTTCAATTAACAAACAAAAGTTATTTTCAAGAATTAATAATTGATAGTAATTTTAATTACTTATGGAAAATAATTTCAATTATAAAATTAGTATAATAATTTTTAATATTTCTTTTTACTATATTTTCATATCTCGTTAGCAAGTACAATTTTTATTTTTTATCAAAATTATTTATTTCATTATATTTTTTTTATTTATTGATAATTTTTATTATAATTACAATAATAGTTTTAATTTATAATATTTCGATTAATTTTGTATATTACCTTGCAATTTATTTATTTTTATTATTTACGTTTTTTTAAAGTGGAAACATATCGATGATAATATTAAATGTCAGTTGTAATGAAGATACATTTAAATTAACATTACTTTTAATTAAAATAATAGTCTATAGTCAATCATTGAGTATATAATTAGAGCAAACAATGATACTTTTTTGCTTTTTTGAAATTTTAATTAATATCATCGATTTCAGTTAATTAACATATAAACGATATATAATATAAACATATAATGTAATATGTATAATATTAATATGAAAGGAAATTAATTGATAATTAATTAAATAATTAATTAATAATTAAATTAAATAAAAATTAAAAAGTAAAATAAATTTTCACAATAATTAATTTTTCATTTTTATTATTTTTATTTTTAATTTTTAAAAATTTTAATTATTATGCAAATTTAATTTGATGGAAAATTGTCTTTTTCTGTCTGTGTGGGTGTGTTTCTTTTTTTTTAAACAAAACTTCTCGTTTCAAATATGCGGCAATAACAAGTGTCGTTATGTACTTTTTATTTCGCAATGAAAACGGATCATTTATGGTAACAGAGAAAAGCACTGTTGTGTGCTTCTGGCACTCGTGTTAGAAAATAATAGTAAGAAACTTGTCGGTTGTTGCGTTTTTACAATTCCTTTACAAACGATTCTCCCAATAAAAGAATTTCTCGATATAGAGAAAATTTTCCATTATACTCACTTGATTCTGAAATAAGAATACGTATGGGTTATTATTTTTTATTTCACTTAATTCCAAATTATTGTGAAATGCCACTGTATAAGCATATTTTTATTTTTCTCTTATTATCCTATTTTCGAAACGGAATATTTTTCTCTAATACGAAAGATTTTCTTTCTCCTTTCTTGTTTTTCTATTCATTTTCTGTACATTTTCTATCTTCTTATTTATAATATATATTATAATAAATATTATAATAAATATTATAATAATAATAAATAGTATAATAATTCCAATAATTATAATTATTATAAAAAATTTTAAATCATGAAAATTTTATAAAAATCTAATAAATATTTCTTATAGTTTTATATAATTACTACTATATTACACATTGTTATCAATTTATATTATAATATTATGTTTCATTAAATATTCCTTTGAAACATCAAATTACATCTTCTGCTGCAAGAATTAAAATATTATAATAATTTCGTATATTTATATTACATTTTTGTATTTTCTTTATTTAAAAATTAAAAATATAGATTTTTTATTTTACGCTACACTTTTCTATTTTGAAATATAATTTAATTATTCATTTTATACAATACGATACTTTCATATAATGCAATATAGAATAAAAAAAACAATTAAAATTTAACATGCCTTTTAGTGAAAGTGTTAAAAATTTACTCTTTTATATTTTTTATAAATAATTAAAAATTGCATTTAAGAAAGAATTTCAATTTTCAGTCAAATAAAAAAATAACAGTATTTTTTAAAGTTGGAAAAATATTAAATAATTATTTAATAAATTTATTACATATTGAGAGAAAATTATAATTACCTTCCTTCAATGCAACGTAAAATTATTGAAAATTTTAATAATTTAATTACCTTTGAAAATAAATTTAAATTTCAGATTTGTTTTTTTTTATTTAAATATAAAAAAAATAAGGAAGTAGAACAACTTCTCTCTTAACTGTCTGTCAAAAGTATAATTTATTTCAAGAATCATTGTTATTAATTAATTATTTTAATGACTGAATATTAACTATTATTTTATTATTAATTTACGGTATCTACTAATAATTATTATTATTCATAACAATAATGGTTGCAATTATCAGTTACTTTTTCCTAATAATTACAAACTATTGATTGCTAACCATTATTATCATTATAAATTACTGTAATTAATTATTTATTACTATTTGGGTAATGATTTTAACCATCTATTATTTATTATTACTAGCAATAATTTTATAAAAATAAAATATGAATTAGAATATATAGTTTTAATATTATTATAATTATAAGAATAATCGTATATATTCCAACATTGGTATTTCAAGGAAAAGTCAGGAATTTTTATTAAAAGTATACTGAAAAAAATTAAATTTTTAGTATTCATAAGAAAATTCTGAATTTTTGTGACTTTTTTGTTTGACTCATTAACTATAATAGAAGAATAATATAATTTTTACATATAATTTTTACAAAAATATTAAGAAACGGGAATATCTAATTTTTTTCTTCCCAAAAGAAAAAAATTAGATATTCCCGTTTCTTAATATTTTCTTAATATTAATATTGTTATTTAGAAATAAAAATTATGCATAAAATGGGTATATTTCTTACTTCTTAATCAAAAATTTTTTAATATTTTTATAAATAAAATGGAGAATAATTTGCATAATAATTTAGATCAGTCAAACGAAATTGAAAAAAATTTATAAAAAATAAAATTTCCTTTTCAATGATTATAAGGAGCGTGGAAATTTTTCTTTTTATTTGCAATTGCGCATAAGATTTACTACAGGGGATTATATTTCTATATATGAATCCATAAGCATCTAATATATATATATGTATATATGAGACTATAAACTTGTTGAGTAACAGAGTTGAATTTGTACCGCAATGCTTTCTGGGTAGTTTAAACTTAAACCGCCCTCCTTTACCAGTGGTTAAGCTTTGATCCTTAATTGATAATATAACATGCGAAAATCGCAGCGGGGATTTTATATGTATATATGTATATAGAGAGCAAAAGAGCAAGAGAGAGAGAGAGCAAAAGAGAAATATTTGACTTCTGCGTAAGAAAACGGTTGGAAATTTTCCCCCAAGAGGGATAGTAAATGCCGAAAGATCATTAGCTTTCTCGCACAGTTAGACGTTGGAGCTTACTAGGAGAGGCTTTTGAGCTCGATAGGTGAATGCGCTTCGCGGCTGTAGAGCCAACGATGAAGGAATTGGTGAGGCCGAGAGTGCAGGATGTTCCGACGCTTGCAAATTAATACGAAAACTTTGCTTCCGATCTCCTCTGGTGGAAACCGACACCACTACCTGCCTCAATTCCCAAAAGAATTCCTCTCTCTTACTCTCTCTCTCTCGATTCCACTTTCTACGTGTGGGAATTTATCGGACTGGAGAAATTATCCCGTATTTAAATCATTACGCCCTCCCCCAACGATAACGTGTGTCTCCCATTTCCTTCTAATCTTTGACGAGAAATTTGAGAATCAGTAGTAGAGGTAACTTTCGTTTAGACTAAAATTCATAATATTAGTAGTAAAAGTAGTTTTGGTCAGACCAAACAACTAAAGTTTTATTACTTCTCTTAAGTAGTAAGATTCGATTTGGTCAGAAGTATAAGATCACAGTAAATTGTGAGGTATTAACAGCATGTGACTGTTACAGAAATCAATGTTAATTTTTTCGACCACTTTTCTCTTAAAATATTAAATAAATTAAGCTAGTTTTTTGTGAATAACTCTAAAATATAATAAAGAAGAGCAGTGATGTGCAAAAGTTTTAATAATTCTAAAATAAATTATAAAAAAATACTTTGAAATCGGAAAAGACGAGAAATTGATTAAAAGTGATTTTGAGAACTGATAATTTTAAAGTTATTTTTTAATAAATAATTTTAAAAATATTAAAACTTTTTCACATCACTGCCCTTCTTTATGATATTTTAGAGTTATTCACAAAAAACTAGCTTAATTTATTTAATATTTTAAGAGAAAAGTGGTCGAAAAAATTAACATTAAATTCTGTAACAATCACATGCTGTTAAAAAGTGTTGCAGATTAAATTAACACCAAAAAAGATTAAAATAATCAATTTTGGTGTCATTTTTTACAATGAATGAAATTTTAGTTCATTAAATTTTTTTATAACTATAAAATATGAAGATATCGATAACTCCGAGTCTTTCTTCATATTTTATAATAATTAAAGATGACTAAGTAATGAAATCATTATTTTATATTATAAGAATATTGTACATCTTCAACATTATTTTCATCATTTCAATTCAATTATTATTTTCAAAAATTTTTAACTACAATTTTACTTTATAGCAATATTATTTTTAATAATTTTCGAGAAAGTTCTTTGGCAATTTTCCAATCCATTTGTTTACAATATTAAATTTAACGAAATTTCAATTATTCCTAAATTCTTTAATTTAATGCATATTAGAAAATAAAAACTTCAAATAATATAAAAGAAAATTCAATTAAACTTTTTTAAAAAAATTTATTTCAAAATTCAATTATTTCTAAAAATTCACGCTATATTGCTTTTAATATTCAATTATAATCTAAAATTTTAACTGAAATTCATTTTTATAAAATGAAAATCAATTTTTATTAGAAAATTCTACCAAAATTTAATTATTTAAATGCAAAAGTAAATAATTTATTGGATAATTGAATGTTTCTCAAAATTCAATTCTCATAAAGAATTTTATTAACAAATTTTTAAATAATTGAATTCTTTTTGTCGAATTTTATTAAAACTTGCATGAACATAATTACTTTTTTCAAGGAATTCAATTATAATTGTATGAAAAATAATTGAAACTCTGCGATCAGTTTTACTATTAGTAAAAATAATTGAATTCTTAAGAAGAATTTTATTATTCTTGAAAATAATTGAATTTCTGCAATAATTTCTAACTCCTCTAAAATTAAATTTTTTTCTAGTGTTTTTAACTAAAATTCTTCAATAAATCCATTATTTTTAATAATTTAAAAAAATATTCTTTGAGAATTTTTAAATTCATTCGTTTGCAATTCTATTTTACAAAATTTCAATTATTCGCAAATTCTGCAATTAAATATTTATTGAAAAATAAAAACTTACAATAGTTACAATAAAAAATCCTATTAAACTTTTAAAAAGAATTAATTCTACAGAATTGTTTGGCAAAAATATGAAAAATTAAGAATTTCAATGATTTTAATTTGAAACTTTTTCAAAATTTAATTATTTATAAAAATCCACGTTATAATGATTTTAATATATTTAATTATAATCTAAAATTTTAACTGAAATTCATTTTTAAAACCATTTTTATTAGTAAATTCTACGAGAATTTAATTATTTAAATACAAAAATAAATAATTTATTAATTTCATGTTTCTTGAAATTAAATTCTCATAAAAAATTTTATCAACAAATTTTTTAAAACATTAAATTCTTTGGACGAATTTTAATAAAATTTTTAAGAATAATTACATTTTTCAAGGAATTCGATTGAAATTGCATTAAAAATAATTAAAATTCTGCAATGAGTTTGATTATTTATGAAAATAATTGAATTCCTAAAAGAATTTTATTATTTTTAAAAATAATTGAATCCCTGTAAAAAACATATTATTTATGAAAATAATTTAATTATTGCGAAGAAATTTATAAAAAATTTTGTAAATAATTGAATTTATGTAAAAAATGTTATTATTTATGAAAATAATTGAATGTTTGCGTAGAATTTTATTCAAATTTTTTTTAATAATGGAATTGTTTTGTAAAATTTTATTGAAATAGTAGATATTGAAAATCATTGAATTTTAGAAAACTTTTGAAAATAATTGAAATTTTGACAAGAATTTGATTAAAATTTTGTAAAATAATTGAATATCAGAGAAGAATTTTATAATTTATAAAGAGAATTGAAATTTTGACGAGAATTTTTTTAAATTTAAGTAGTAGAAATACTTTTAGACAGACAATATTTAAACTTTTAAGTTTATAATTTTAATTATATTAAAATAAAAAAGAGGTAGGAGATAATCAATAAAAAATATTAATAAAACTAATAAAATATTAATAAAACTAATAATTTACAGTTTAAAATTACGAGACTCTGAATCTAATAATAATTAAAAGAAAAACAATAAAACTCCAAATAATTCGAATAATACTAAATTATTATTCGTGCACCAAAAACATATATTTAATGAAAGGTTTAAAAAAAAACATTAAAAAGAACGTAAAAAGGCAAATTTTTCCAATAAACTTCCACATAACAAATGTAAATTTAATACAGAAATAAAACTCTCATTTCAATACATATTTAAATGTATTTTAATTTCTGTTCTTTTTTCTTTTCTTTAAAATGAGGGTGTTTTGTGTGTTTAAAAAGTGTGTCATGATTTTTATCGTTCCCGAATGATTTTTTTTTTTCTATATCGTTTAGTGGAAAAGAAGAGGAAGAAAAAGAAAAAAAACAAACTTGAATGAAAAGAGAGAAAGGGGAAACATAAGGATATCTTAGCAACTAAAGTAAATGGCATTTCAAGAAATCGTGCTCCCACTTTATCAGGACCAAATGTCTTGTAATTCTTATCTCACATCCGTGCGTACATCCTTATCTTGAGTTGTGAAATAGTCACAAGGCAAATGGTAAACAGAATGGATTCAAATCATTCTTTATTTGAAATTAAACGACTCCCTTATAACTGCTTCTATATATTCACCATTTTTTTTCGCGTGCTTACGAAACATAATTAATAAAAAAAAATCTCACTTTTATTTATTTATTTTTTATTATTATAATATTACATTTATTTATTTGCATTATCTACAAATGCGTAAATTAAAAGTAACTTTAAAATTAATCAGGTATGTAATATTTCATTAGAACTAAAATTTAATTTATTTAATTAATTAAAGTTTTAGAAAATTAATATTTAAATTTAAATTCAAAAAATTAAGTAAAATTTAAATTAATAAAAAAAAATTGTTTTGGCAATTCTTTGATTTAAAATAATTCTATCAAGGCTAAAATCGAAAATAGGTAAAATGGATAAATATAAAAAAATGTTTAAAAACTTTCAGAATTCCTTTTTCTTAACGAAAGATTGTCCTTTATCATAAGAAAATTAAAAGAACAAAAGTAGAAAAAGAGAGAGAGAGAGGAAAAAAATGGAATATTCTCCATCTTCAGTGACAAATGGACATTGTGAACAGACCTAATTTTGATGCCGAGTCATTCAAACGTAAAAATAAAAGTTAGAAAGACCCACGATGAGAAAGTCAGGGAGAGAAAATCGCAGTGATAGCACAAAGTGAAAAGTAAAAATTTTCCCAGCAGGGAGAACTTAATGTTTAATTTAAGATAGAGCAGTGCTACTCTTAACGGGGAAAAGTTATATCTCGTGGAAGGGGAGAGAGAGAGAGAGAGAGAACTGAATTCCAACATCAGTAAAGAGTAACGAGCACAGCCTGTTCACCAAAGTGCCATGAAAAATATCTTTTTTTTTTCTTTTTACTTAAACTTCTATATATAACACGCCACAATTTTTTCAATTTATTATTGAAATTACATTAAAATTAAATTATATAATTAAAAATTAATTGGTTCAAAAAATACTCTCACTGAATCTTATATATAATTTTTTAAATATATAACATGACCCAATTTTTTCAAATTATCATTAAAATTATTTTTAAATAAAATTGTAAACTAAAAATAAATTCGTTCAAAATACATTTTTACTTGAAGTTATATTTTTTTCATATACAACCTAATTTTTTCAATTTAATACTGAAATTTATAACTTAGTAATATGCGGAACTTGAAAATGATTTTAAAATAAAAATAAATCTAAAAAAAATTAATTCGTTCACAAACAGAGAATTTACATTTCTTTTTGTATTTTGACTATTTTGTTGAAACAGAAAATTTAGAAGCAAAAAAATATTTATAAATATAAATTTATAAATATAAATAATAAATAAATAAATAAATAAAGAATTTTTTTTTAAAAAATTTTTCTCCGTATAATTTAATTACTATTTATGTCTTTATAAACGTTGGTAATAAATTTCAACAAATGAATTTAAAAAAATATGAATGAACGGAAATATGTGCTTTAGTGAGTTTCAATATTTAATTGCTCAGTTGAAGTTAAAAAGCAGGGATAAAAAAAAATGTTAAATGCGATTTCCTTTCGTAATCGAAGTTTAATTGCATTATAAATTTAAATTTCTGAAAACTATTTTCGTTAATTAATTTCCTCTTAGGTGCGAATGATTGGATTTAAAACCACGCCGTAAATGAACAGAGATTCATTTTTATTTGTTAAAGAGTGTGCCATTGTTAATGAAGAGAATAATTAAGAAGTGAATTTAGAAAACAATTATTTTTATTATTATTAATTAATTTTTTAATTTATAATTTTATTTTTTATAAGTTTATAAGGACAGGAAAATTTTTTCTTAATTTTAATCGAATATTTTTTTTTATAATAATTTTATTCGAGAATAAGAAGAAAAATATTTGTAATATTTGATTTTAGTAATAATATTGATGATATAAATATTAATAGCAAAAAATTTTAAAAATCACTTTTATTTTATTCCTTTAAAATAAATGGAAAATAATATTTTAATATGTTTTGATAATAAATTTTAATTATAACTTTTGTTAATGAATTTTATTAATAAAATTTTTATAGTATAAATATTAATAGAATTAAATTTTAATAATAACAATACTTATGGGATAAATTATTATATTCCATTATTTTACTAATGGTGATAAATTTTGATAACAAAAATATTAATAAATATAAATATTAATGATAATATATTCGAATGGTAAAAAAATGATAATCTTAAATTGAAATAATATTGGAAATTTAATAATAAATTTCCAAAATAATATTATTAATTAATTACAATTAACAATAACTGTTAATAATATAAATAATAATGATAGTTAATTTGAATAATAATAAAAAATAAGAATAATAAAAAATAACAATGAAAATAGTGACAATAAAAATTAAAAATATAATAATAATTTTTAAAAAATTTCTCGTAATTAATATTTTTTTGTGATTATTTGTTGCAGTTGCGTGTTCAACGGTGACTGTGTCAAAATGTCAAGCAGCTTTAAAAACACTGCAAGCTTTCTCGTTCTTCCGGCCAACGTGCCTTTGCAGGGAACCTCATGTCGATCCCGAATGCAACAACTTTCGTGACTTCCTCTTTGACCATCCATGTATCTACGTATTAAAAAAAGGTACGTTTGAAAATATTATTTTTCTTCAAATATTTTCAGAATATTCTCCAGAAACATTTGGAATTTTTATTAAATCACATTTATTTCAAAAAAAAAAAAAAAAAAAAATTTAAAATTTTCTATTACGGAAACAATTTTTTTATATGGGACAAAAAAATTTTGTTTGTAGCACAAAAAAGGAAAGTATAAAAAATATGTACTCTTTGATTTTGCATATTAAAATTGAAAATATTTCTAAAGTTAAAAATTAAAATACAAAATTTATAATCGAGGGAAAAAATAAATTTTAAATTAAAAATAGGAATAGGAAAATATTTCTGAATTTAAAATTAAAGATACAATTATAAATACAAAAGTAAAATTACAAATAAAAAGAGGAAAATATATTCTTTATTTTAAAATTAAAGATATAATTAAAAATACAAAAATAAAATTGAAAATACAATCAGGGAAAAATATATTTTAAATTAATAACAGAAATACGAAAATATTCCCAAAATTAAAAATAAAATATTATATTTGGAAAAAAATATCTTTTGAATTAAACATGAAAATAGGAAAATATTCCTAAATGTAAAATTAAAAAGAAACTATTAAAAATACAGAAATAAAATTAAAAATACAATCGGGAAAGAAAATATAATTATTTTAAATTAAAAATATAGTAATTGAAAAATATTTCCAAAGTTAAAAATTAAAACGAAAATTTTATAATTGGAGAAAAAAAATATTCTAAACGAAAAATATTTCATTTTCCTTAATAAAATACTAATTTGAGTTTGGGTCAGACTTTATTTTTTTATTCTTCTTATTACTTTTTGAAGTAGAGTGAGATAAATTGACTAACTTTCAACGGAATCAAATAACTTTGAACAATTCTCATTAATTTCTCGAAATTTTTCGGTAATGAGTTTTTAAAAATTTTTCTTTTTTTCAAACCCCCACCCCACCCCTCCCTCTCTCCTTAGTAATAGTTGTAAGAGAGTGGAATGATTTTAAATGAGTTTCAGAGTAAAAGGATTGGTTTCTCTCTCACACACATACACACAGCTTCAGAAAAAGTTTTATAGTATTTCTATACGAAGATCTTTTTTTATAACTGATTCCAATGTATAAGAGACGTATTTTAAAAGAAAGTTTTTTATTCCTTTTTTTTTGAAACTGTAACGCAATCTCCTAATTTTCTTCTATGAGAAAAGGAAACCATTGTATTTTTTTCTTCTAATTTTTATTCAATATTTACAGGGAGGGATATTATTGAAATTATCGTAATTAACAAAATTACTGAAAAATATTATAACTTACAATTTTATAAGAAATAAGAAGTAAATAAATATTTTTAATTAATTTATTTTTAATTTTTAAAAAATTTTACTTTAAAGAAAATTTCAAAAAGAAAAATAAGGTTTATAGCTTTTTTAATTGCATTAGTTTCTTTCATTCAATATTTACATAGGGAAAATTAATAAAAGTCGATGTATTAAATATTGAAACAAATCAGTGCCATTAAAAAAGTTAAAAAAAATTTGTTTAAAATTGAAATAAAATTTATTTAAAATGTAAATTGTTGTTGGTTTTGAGTTAGTAAACTTCAGTAATAAATTAGTAAAAATTACTATTTATTAACAAAATTTACTAATTCCAAAGTAAAAAGATTCACTTACTTATTTAAATTATTAAAAAAAATTTACTGATTCAAATTTAGAGAGTAGTTATTTATTTTTTTTATAAAATTTTTTTATTTATTTTATTTTATTTACATAGGTATCTTATAAGTTTTTACATTTAAATTCTACATGTTTAAATAAATTGATAAATTTAAATAGATTTTAATTAAAAAAATGAAATTTTTTAATTTAATTAATTTGTTAATAATATTTGCAACATCAGGAATAATATCAATAATAATAATAATTATTATAATTTCTTAATTATTCTTTTTCTTAACAAGAACGTTAAAAGGGAAAAAAATATTTTTCCCTAATTTTTAATTTATTTATGTCTTTTACTGATATTACAATTTTTCTAGGAGTAGTGGGGGGGAGTAATTTTAATTTATATATATGTATGTACAATAAAAAAGCGAGAGAAAAAAGGTTGAAGGGATAACATCTGCTCAATTAAAGAGTGTTTAATTACATTTTAATTACGCTTACTTAATCTATAGTGAAGGGTTGATCACGAACTGGGATAGAATAATGAACTTAATCCACCGCTAATGCTACTGCTGAAATTGCAAAATTTCTCTCGAGACTGGAGATCGAATTATTATTAATATTTTCACAAGAATTGAGGAAATTAAAATCATATTTCATTTTTATTTTTTTTTCCATCAAATGTTAAAAGATTCCTTTTTTTGTTCCTCTTCGCATTTATTTCTTCAAGAGAGAGTATTTTGAAGTTTTTCGTTTTCAATCAGATTTTATTCCCAATGGCAATTAATTTTTTTTACATGTTAGTTTGAAATTTAATTAATTTATTTGTGGATTATTTTTAATGTTAAAAAACTATTTTATTGTGTTTCATTAGGTTTTGATTTTTAATTGGTTTTATTTTTAATTTAGTTTTTGTTTTTTTCTTGGTTTTGTCTTTTTTTTTTTTTTTTTTTTTTTTTTGCTTAGGGAATTTTGGGAAATCTGCCTACAGATACCTTGGACTCCGCACTCCAAGGTTATGTGGGGTTGGTGTGATAAAACAAAAGGAAATGTCTTTTAAATTAGTTTTTATTTGTTTATTTTTTAAATTTAGTTTTATATTGTTTGAATCGGTTTTTGATTTTTATTTAGTTTTTATTTTATATTTGGTTTTTGTTTTTTAATTGGTTTTGTTTTTTAATTTAGTTTTTCATAATTTTGCATATTAAATTAATTTGTATTTTTAATTCATTCATTCAGTTACTTCTTTAATTTATTTATTTTTATTTATTTATTTATGACTTTTTTGTATTTATTATTTTATTTACAATTATTTTGCATTCAATATTTTAAATATGAAAAAAAAATTATTTTTAATATTCAAAAAGAAAAATTTAACATCGAGTTTCACTTCGACAGGTTCTACTGTAATTTAAATATAAAGAGATATTTTTGAAGAAGAAAAAAAGAAAAATTACAAAAGAACAATAATTTTTATATTAATAAGTGAGATCTGGTAATATGTTTGACAACATAAAGTGACCCCTTAGATCTACTCTTATACGAGTGGAACTTAATCAAACCGTTATTGGAAATGTCACATGTATGTGTTTGTAACTTGTTATAAGTTTTCTTCTTTTCGATATCGGAAAAAGAAGTAAGGAGTTTCTTATACTACAATGTCATCCTCGTTATGTCCATCGCGTACTCTTACGCCTCCTTGAACTCAAAAGCCCTTCGTGGCGAACTTCATCTTCCCTTCCGGAGAAATTTTCGTTCATTCCCCCCCCCTACCAAAAAAAAGAAAAAATAGAGAAAGAAAAGAGAAAACTCCAGAGAAACGAAAAAGAGAAGAATACAACACGCCTATCATGTTTTCGCGACTTGAAAACCTGATGAGTTTCGATCAAAAAAAAAAGAAAAGAAAAAAAAAGAAAGTAAAAGGCAGCTTTTTCCCCTTCCTTTTTTTCTTTATATTCGAAAATGAAGTAAATAGAATTTCGATTTTTAGCATCGTTTCTGAACAATGTAGTATATAAACGTCTCTTGATTCTTTCTATACAGAGACTATTGGGAGAATTTTTAGAAATAAAATTTTTATACCAAACGTAGGAAGTAAATGAAAATTGGATGTATTTTTATTTTTTCTGTATTAAAAGTTTTTTAATTTAAAATAACAGATATAAATGTGGAAGAAGTCAAATTCTATTTTTCGAAGAAATTGACCTTCTTTTTAAAAGGAATTAAATATTTATTTTGAAAAAATGTCAATTATTGTTGAAGCAGAAAATCTGTAATCAAAAATATTATTTTCGTCTCATATTCTCTTAAATATTCTCAATCATACTGTTTTATTTTTCAATTAAAAATTTTTCATCCATTTCTGTAAAATAATTTTAATTTATCACCAATTTTGAAATAAAAAGCTATTAAGACAATCGATTATGAATTTAATACCTTTTGGTCTAAAAAAAACTCCTTTCTCTACTTTAAAGTTTAAAAGGTGTCGGACTAAAATTGTTTTTACTACTTAAAATATTCGGTAGGATTTTAAAATTCAAAATTTTTCTACTTAGTAGTAAAATATTTTTAAATCAGACCGAAATAAATATTTTAAGTAGTAAAAACGACTTTAGTCAGACAACATTAAAACTTTGATGTAGTAAAAGGGGTTTTTAGTCAGACATTATGCTGTTAAATTTGACAAGTTTCGAATAAGTAGTAGTCCAAGAAGCAGAACTAAAATTCTGTCTGAAATTTATATTTTAAGTAGTAAAAACAATTTTAGTCAGACAGTAAAATTTAACTTTGACGCAGTGAAAAGGTTTTCTACTTAGACTAATAGCTTGAAAATCAAAAATTTTTCAACTTGGTAGTAAGTAATTTAAAATCCGACCGAAATTATTATTTTAAGTAGTAAAAATTACTTTAGTCAGACATTAAAATTTTGAAGTAGTGAAATGAGTTTTTAGTCAGACTTTATATTGTTAATTTCGACAATTTTGCGAATTAGTAGTACTAGTAGTCTTTGTTGTAGTAGCTTAACTAAAAAATTTTTTGAGACTTATATTTTAAGTAGTAAAAACAGTTTTAGTCAGACAGAATAATTTAACTTTGAAACAGTGAAAGGACTTTTTAGTCTTTAAAATTAAAATTTTAAAATTCAAAATTTTTCTACTTAGTAGTAACATAATTTACTGACATTAGTCAGTCAACATTTAAATTTTGAATCAGTAAAAGAAGTTTCATTTCTTAGTAGTAAAATAATTAAAAATCCGACCGAAATTAATATTTTAAGTAGTAAAAACGACTTTAGTCAGACAGAACAATTTAACTTTGATGCAGTAACAGGAGTTTCTTGTTAAACTAAAAGCTTTAAAATTTAAATTTTTTCTACTTAATAGTAAAGTAATTTAAAATCCGATCGAAATTAATGTTTTAAGTAGTAAAAATGATTGTAGTCAGACAACATTTAAATTTTGAAGTAGTGAAAGAAGTTTATAGCCAGACCTCAGTTTCTTGTTAATTGCAAGTTCTTCAAAATTTTTGTAAATTTTCACGATAGACTTTAATTTAAAAAAAAGGAGAAACAGATTTAAAGAGAAAATTTTAGACACCTTTTTTTAAACTGACTTTTCTATAAAGTGTAACTGAGAAAAAAGTAGGAGCAATAAAGAGAGAGAGAGAGAAAGTATAAGAAGAAGAGAAGCATTGTGGTGGGTCCAAGAACAGAAGAAGATGCAATAAAAAAAAGAAGAAAAAGAAAAAAAAAGAAAAGAAAACCCGACAGAAGGATGCAGTATTCTTTTGCGCTGAGGAAAGAAACGAGGAAATGCCAGACGGGAACCAACCTTTTTCGGGGTGAAAAGAGCGCATCGGGAATTATCTGTGAATCGTTGAAGCGTTCAAAAGGCTCGACGGCCCGGACGAACGAGCCCTCGGGAAAATGAACAATGGAGGCCTTAAGAGAAGAGTAAGAGAGCCCGAGGGGGTGTATAAAGGGGGTGCAGTCAAAGATATCGTAGGCCTTTTGTTTCCCCACTCTTCAAAAATCCCAAGCTACCTTTAGTCATATCCGTCTCGGGGGCCAATGACGTTGACTTTAAATAATAAGGTAAAAAAAGGAAATTTTCTCCTTCTTCTCTCTCTCTCTCTTTCTCTTTTTATCCCCTTCATCCTTCTCCTGATGAAGGTCACCAATTTATCCTCAACGTTAAACTCTAAAACGACATTTCACTTTTTCATCTCGATTCTATTTGCAGATTTTTGCTGAATAATATCTTGTAATTCACTGCTATAACCGCATTTTGTACACGTCAAAAATTTAAATTTGAGAGAAAAGACAAGAGGAAAGATTTAAAATTACATTAAAATTCAAATGAAACTATTTCCATCTTGAATTTTTTTAGCTATTCTATTTTCAGCTTCTTCTATTTCTTATTAAAATAAATTTTTAGAGTTGTGACAAAAATAAAGACTTAAATATAAAATAAAATATTCATAGATAATTTTAGAAAAATATTGCAAAATATTGTAGGATAAGTTGTTAGTCAGACTTTTATATATTCAAAATTAGTAGTAGAAAAGTAATTTAAAACCACAAAGAAATTTATAATTTAAGTAGTAAAATCAAATCAAAATCTTTCGACTTAGTAGTAAAATAATTAAAAACCGTATTGAAATTTGTATCTTAAGTAGTAGAAACAGTTTTAGCCCGACAATATTTAAACTTTTAAGTAGTGAGAAATGTTTTTAGTCAGACCAAAACCTTTTTAATTCAAAATCGTTCGAGTTAGAAGTAAAATTATTTTGAAATCCTACCGAAATTTTTATTTTAAGTAGTAGAAATAATTTAAGTCAGACAGAGAAATTTCACTTTGATGTAGTGAAAAGCTTTTCTAGTCTTTAAAATTAAAATTAAAATTTTTAAATTCAAAATTTTTCTACTTAGTAGTAGAATAATTTAAAATCCAATGGAAATTAATATTTCAAGTAGTACAAACGACTTTAGTCAGACAACATTTAAATTTTGAAGTAGTAAAAGGAGTTTTTAATCAGACCTTATGCAGTGTTAAATAAGTTGACAAATTTTTAAAATAGTAGTAACATAACTAAAAATCTGTCGGTATATATTTTAAGTAGTTAAAAAAATTTTAGTCAGACAGAACAATTTAATTTTTATGCAATAAGAGGAGTTTCTAGTTAGAATAAAAACTTAAAATTTAAAATTTTTTCTACTTAGTAGTAAAATAATTTAAATTCCGACTGAAACTAATATTTTAAGTAGTACAAACGACTTTAGTCAGACAACATTTAAATTTTGAAGTAATAAAAGGAGTTTGTAGTAGTTCATTTTAAGTAGTGATGAAAGATTTTAGTTAGACTAAACGCTTTTAAATTTCAAAACTTTTACTTTGAATACTTTTGATTAATACTAAAATAATTTAAATTTTAGATGATAATTACATTTTAAGTAGTAAAAATTTTTTTAGTCAGACAAAACAATTTAAAATGAAAGATTTTAGTCAGACTAAACGCTTTTAAATTTCAAAACTTTTGCTTGAAATACTTTTGATTAATACTAAAATAAATTAAATTTTCGATGATAATTACATTTTAAGTAGTAAAAACCATTTTAGTCAGACATAACAATTTAACTTTGAAGTAGTGAGAAGAGTTTCTAGTCAGATTAAAAGCATTTAAATTCTCGATCTTTCGACTTAATAGTAAAATAATTGTTTATACTACTTACTACAATTGTTATTACTACTTAAAATATAAATTTCTGCTTATTTTTTCTGTCACACTAAATCTGTTTTTATTACTTAAAATTAAAAATTCAGTCAAGTTTTAAGATATTTCAATAATGATTTTAAAAGTTCGAAAAATTACAAGAATTTTGTCTGACAAAATCGAATTTTACTACTTAACAGCAAAATAAAAATAGTTCAGAAATTCTTTTTTTACTACTTACTTTATGATTTTTAAATTCAAAGCTTTCAGTCTGACTAAAAATTTCTTTTACTACTAATTCACGAATTTTTTTGAAAAAAATCGTTTAATATAATAAATTTTTGTCCTTTTGAATATTGAATTAAAAATTTGACTTTTAGTCTGTCTGACTTAAGTGGTTTGTACTACTTAAAATACAAATTTCTGTCTGATTTTAAGTCAAGTTAGTATTATATTCGAAAGTTTTAAAATTTAACAGCGATACGTCTGACTAAAAACCTGTTTTCACTACTTAAAATGTAAAACTAATACTCCTCTACTGCTTAGAATTTTTTGTCTGACTAAAGCTATGTTTAGTGAAATTAAAAATAAAAGTTTATAATTATAATTATAAAAGTGAAGACGAAAGTGAAAATAAAAATCTATCAATGTGAAAGTGAAAGTGGAAATAAAAGTCAAAATAGAAATACAATTTCATAATCGACTCTCTAGTTGGAGAAAAATCAATTGTTAGTAAACAATTGTTTTAAAATTCATTTACCTTTTATTTATCTTTAATTTAACTTTTATTTATTTAATTGTATCTTTATTTATTTGTTATCTTTGGGCCTATTTACAAATTGCGTCACAAATCTAGAAAAAGGGGAAAATAATTATTTCTTTTTACTCTTACAGACAATTGAAAGTGTATTCAATTTTTTTTTTTTTTGCATTTCTCCAGGAAAAAAATTTTATTATTAAAATTGATCTTTATTTAAAGTGTTTATCTTCAATGCAACAACAAAAAAATATTTACACGAAAAATAAACATCGCATCATAATTTATATAATTCCTGTAATCGTCGTAATGTTGCATAATCCGTTTTCTATTTTTGTTAGGTGCGCGGAGAAAAATGAGTTGTCAGCCGAACGAAAATTTGTGTAAGTATAATGCGTCGTTGAAAAAGAAAAAAAAAATCTTTTTTTTTTTCTCTTTTTTTTTACTTTCAAATATAAAATAGTGATTGCAGATTAATGCACACAATAAATTGTTGTCACGAATGCAACAATTGTTGTAAGCTTGACACACCTTGACAACAATTGCTTGTTTAAACAACAATTCATTTTTCTCCGAGTAGATGCTAGAAATTTTTAGATTTTATTAATCACTATTCTTCATTAGATTAACTCACCAATTTTTTTTTTTTTTTGTTATTTATTCGATTTTATGTTAGGAAACATTCTGAAGTTTCGCACGTTATTTCTCTTGTTTTAATATAGGTCGAGAATTATGTAATTAACAATAATTACATTTACATTACGATCCAGTATAATTTTAATAACAAAATTTTTTTTTTTCTCTAAGTAATAAATTTTTTCTTCTGATATAAAAAATTACATTCCTAATTTATTAGGAATTTTTTGTTTGTAATTTACAATTGTTCATTTGAGCTCAAGTTTGCAAGATGGACAGAAAAATAACAAAATTTCTATAATTTTTTCCATTTTTATTTTTTTTTTTTTAAATATTTGGTTTAAATATAAAAGAAAACTGAAAATATTTACTGGGTGAATAATTTTCTTGGGAACTGAAAATTAATTATTTAGAGAATACATTCATAAATTTTAATTTTTCTCCTTCCTGAGTAAAACTTGCAAAATTGAGCTTCATTATATTATTCGAGAATTTTCGAGATACATTATAATAGTATCCGATAACTCGTTTCCTTGAAACAATTCTGTTCAAACGAAAAAAAAAGTAATCAATGTTTAATGAGATACAATTAGTGAAAAGTTTTAATCACATTTGGCAAACTCTAAAAGAGAATTATTTATATATAAATACATTCGTCTTCAATAAGTATACCAGGTATATATCTATAGAACTGATTTGTATTACTAAACACCAGAAACAAAACAAAAATAACTAAAAAAAAGGTAATGAATAAATAATTCTAAAATGTAAATTTATTGCCGTGAATAATAATTAATTCTTATTAAAGAAGGAATTAGTGATAAAAGAAGTAAAAGAAGAATTTTTAACAGTATTATTCTTCTTTTTATAGACAATTTTTTATTCTTTTATTTATAGAAGAGAATATTAATTTTTTAGATCACATTCATCATTGTTGTTTGATTAATTTTAGAATTCATTGATTTAATTCGTTAATTTGGTTTGTTAATTTAATTTGTTAATTTAATTTGCTAATTTCATTATTTTTTTTTTTGCAAAGGAGATTTTTAATGAAATTTCGTTTTTGTTTTTTCGTTACAGACAAAGAGGCTGGTCCTATTGATACTCTACCGAATTGTAATCATGCGTTAAGTGTGTGTCAACGTGAGAAACCCTGCACCAAGTTGTTTGAAGATTTCAAGAGCAGCTGTAAGGCGAGAGATGGCAAATGTAGGATAGAAAATCGGTGAGTTTTTAATTTTTTTTTCTTTGACAACAAATTTTTCTCTATAAATTTTCTATAAATTGCATTTAAATTGATTTTTAAATTATTAATTAAATTGAAAAATAGTAACAAAATAATTTGTATCTTATTGGGAAAACTATAATTAATTTGCTAAACAGTTTAATTAGTTGGTATAAAATAAATTATAATCAATTGGCGTAAAAAATTAAAAATTTCTTTTCTATTATTTCGACTTAATGAACGAACAAATAATTCGGGATTTTTTTGCAGAAAAATTTAATTCATTAATTATTTGATACGTATAAAGAAATTGAGAAAGTTCATTTAAAATTTTCCTTGATAAAAAATTTTACCCTCTCTTAATAAAAAATATTGTATTAATTTTTTTTAATTAAAAAAAAATATTAATTTAAGGAAAAAATTATTATTTTAATTTAAAGAACGAATAAAAAATTCATTTTTTTTGAGAAATCAAATTATTTTTGCTAACTATTTAATAGTTATAGAAATTTAGAAAATCGTTTTCTGCCCCATGATAGAAAAAATTGATTAAATTAAAAATGTTCAATTTATTATTTTAATTTAATGAACGATATCAAAAAATTAGAATTTTTTTTCGAAAAATATAATTAAGTTAACTACTTTAATTAGTTTTAATTATAATCAATTGTCAAGATTTTCTTTGTGAATTTTTTGTCGATAACAAATTTTTTCCTCCCTAAAAAAAATTTAACGATTTGTTTTTATTATTTCGATTTAATGAACAAACAAAATTAGATGGAGAGAAATTGAGAGAATTGGTATTTTTTATTCACATTTCTCCTTAATTACAAATTTCCCCCTCTCTTGATAAAAAAAACATTGAATTAATTTTTCTCTAATTCAAAATTTTCATTTAATTTTTCCCTTGAAAACAAATGTTTTCCTTTGAAAGAAAAGATTTAGGTAAATTGAAAAAAATTTCAATTTATTATTTCAATTTGTTGAACGAACAAAAAATAGCAAGTTTTTTTGGGAAAATAATATTATTAATTTCCTAATTATTTAATAAGTATTGAATTTCCTTGAATTTGAATTTTTCCTTGTTAAAAATTTTCGCCAATTGATAAAAAAATTTGATTAAATTTGAAAACTTAATTTATTATTTAAGTTCTATTAAAATTTTTTTTCTGCTAAAATATATATATACCTAATTCCCTAACAATTAAGAAAAGGTATAAAAATTGAGAAAATCGTGGAGTTTTTTATTTGATTTTTTCCTTGAACAAATTTTCTACCCGAAAATAGAAAAAATTGATTGAATTAATAAAATTTTGTAATTGAAATATTTCTTGATAATATAATTATTTTCATCTTCTGCGAAGAAATTTAATTAAATCAATAAATTATTTTATTATTGAGAGAATCGAAATTTTTCTTTTGTAGTTTTCTTTTATAGCATCCCCCACTCTTGTTAGAACAAATTTAGTTATTTTTTTTTAATTTAAAAATATTATTACTTTAATATAATGAGGAAACAAAAATATCAGATAACTATTACGAAAGTTGCGCTTAATTTTCTGACAAATTAATAGATATAAAGAAATTGAGAAAAGCGTCGAGCTTTTCATTCGAATTTTCCTTTGCTAACAAATTTTTACCTCTGGATAAAAAAAGATTCGACTATTTTTTTTTTAATTTCATGAAAAAATAAAAAATTCGTATCTTTTTTTTCTGTTAAAACTATAATTAATTAATTTGCTTTCGAAATAAGCATTGAAATCAGAAAAAATCGGCTAGTTTTTCATTGCAAACAAATTTTCCCTTGAGAAGAAATTTTTCCTCTTTCGTTAAAAAAAATTGATTAGTTTTTTTTTTTTAATGACGAAAGGAAAAAATCAAATTTTTTTTACCCTGAAATTATTTGTAATTAGCTGACAAAACTGTTTAATATATAAAAATGAATTGCGCTGTAAATTTTTTCTCTTCTTTCGGACAATATTTACTATTTCAAAGCATTAAGAATAATAATAAAAAAAAAAATAAAATAAAAAACTCGTCACACATCTCATGAAACTCGAGAGATTGAGCTCAAAAACTTTATCATAATACTTTTTGTTTGTTTTTTCTATTTTTGTTTTTGTTTCTATTTTTTTTTTCGTTTTGTTTTATTTTGTTTTCACGCGGCATGAATAAGAGGATAACCAGAGCGCGATATCGTTTCACTCTGTGCTTGGGCAACTCTCTCTCGTTGAACTTGTTTGGCATTTCATACGAATTGGTGTGGACAGAAGCGCTAAAATGCGTTCGGATTCTATTTCCCTGGTACACCCTCCCTCTCTCCCTCCCCCCCCCCTCTCTCTCTCTCTCTCTCACACTATTTCGATGTCGTCAAGCACCAATGTTTCAACCCGCGTACTAATTTCTGGTGTGAATTCAGCTTAACTGTCATCCCCGTTGTCGAGGAAATGCCCGTCGCTAAAACAATCGGGCAAACGCGAAAACTGCATCAGCGCTGCACAAATTCACGCTAATTGTTTCCTCCTGCTCGACGAACTCACACGTACAATACGGGTGTGATTAGTGAATCTCCATTGCCAGTTGGAAAATCCACTGGACTCAAAGTTATACGTGATGACCCGTAACCTTTATCCACACACACCCCACTCCCCCCCTCTCCTCCCCACCACTATCGCCCATTATTGAATTGTTGAAGAGTAAAACCGCGACTGATTTTGGATTAGTGAGAAAAAAAGGAAAAATTCTTAGAAGTAAGAAATTTTTCTGGAAAAGTTTATGGTTATAAGAAATTCTTTTGGAAAAGTTTATAGAAAGTAAATTTAAAGAAAGTTAAGTTAAGTTTAAAGAGAGTTAATTGAAAATAATATAAAAATAAATAATAATAATAATAATAATAATAATAATAATAATAATATAAAATAAAATTTAATAATAAATAATAATCAAATAAAAATAAATAAAAATAATTGAAAATTAAAGAAAGTAAATTTTTGTTGGAAGTAAATTTTTATAGGAAAAAAATCATTGTTTTGCAATACTTTTGATACGTTTTCTTGGCTGAATTTGATATCCTTAGAAAAACTGTGAAGTAAAATTTTAAAAAAGTAAATTTTTTAAAATAAAATCTTTAAAGAAAGTTAATTTAAGAAGAAAGTAAATTATTAAAGAGTAAATTTTCATAGGAAATAACTATTTAAAAAATATTTTTATAATAAATAAATGTTTAACGAAAGTAAAAATTTGCAAAGAAATAAATATTTCATACATGGAAAATTAATTATTATAGAAAAAAGAAAATTGTATTGAAAATAATTGAATTGTTGCGAAAAATTTTACTATTCATAGTATTTATAAAAATAATTGAATTGTTCTGAAGAATTTATTAAAATTTTAGAAAATAAATAAATTTTATAGAAATATTTGAAAATAATGAAATTTTTTCGACAAAATTCAATTAAAGTTGTTTCGAAAATAATTGAATTTCTTTAAAGAATTTTATTATTTTTTTGAAAATAATTGAATTCTTTCAATTTTTTTTTTGACGAATTTATTTAAAAATTGCATTGAAAGTAATTTAATTTTTCTATATATAATATTTTAAAAATATTTTGAGAATAATTGAAGGCTCGGATCGAAGAACCGACGCTTCGCAATGTTCTGTGCCTTTACAAGCGTCGGTTCTTCGATCCGAGCCCTCAATTGAATTAATTTTAGAGAATTTTAAATTCTTTTTGAAAGTGAATTTTATGGAAATTTTTGAAAATAATTAAATTCTTTCGTATAATTTTATTTAAATTGGATTAAAAATAATTGAATTTCCGCAAAGAATTTTAGTATTTATAAAAATAGTTGAATTGTTTCAAAGAATTTATTAAAATTTTAGGAAATAATTGAAATTTATGGAAATATTTAAAAATATTTGAATTCATCTAAAGAATACAATTAAAATTGTTTTAAAAATAATTAAATTTCTAAAAAAAATTGTACTATTTATAAAATTAATTGAATTCTTGCGAAAAATTTTACTATTTATAAAAATAATTGAATTTCCTCGAAGGATTTATTAAAATTTTAGAAAAAAATTAAATTTTTTCGAAATGTGTTAAAATTTTTTTTAAAAATTGAATTCTTCCGAGGAATTTAATTAAAATTGTTTTGAAATTAATTAAATTTTTGTAAAGATTTTACTATTTAAAAAATTAATTAAATTGTTCAGAAGGATTTATTACAGTTTTAGAAAATATGAACAGTAATAATTAATTTTGTACTTAATAAGTGAATTTTTTAAATTTTGATTATGACATTATTTAAACAACTTTGGAATTTGCATAACAATAATAAATTTCTTTTTTTATTCTTTTAAAAATTTTACTTTTAATTTAATAGTAAAACCTGGAATAAATAATAAAATAGATTATTATTTATTAGAGGTTTACGACTAAATTAAAAATACAATTTTTAAAAAATGTAAAAATTAGTAAATTTAATTTTTCTTATTTTTGACAAAGAGCGCTATAACATCTTGTGGCGCCAAACATTTTACAAAATAAAATTAAGAGAAAAAATTTTAAAAGCAGATTTTTACAAAGAAAAAATTTACTAAATTGAAGTACATGTGTAAATACTAACAAAATAAAATTATTTGAAAACATAATAAAAATGCTTTGAAAAAATAGTATTTGCTGAACTTTAAAAAAACGAAATTTGTTGCTTTTTAAAATCTGTGACTCTTGCGTATTATTAAAAAAAAATAATATTCAGGTTTATTGTTTATGCAACAAACATTATTTTCCTCATGATATTTTCGAATGTAATGAACATATGTTAATGAATGGACATAATTTAAAATGAAAATTTTATGTATTTATACGTTTTATGAAAATTGGTCTCCCTCTCTCACTCTCACTCTCTCACTCTGCAAAACCACTATACTTTAGAGTTAAATTAAAACCATTAATCTTTACATTCTCTCTTATTAAAAACGTTTTAAAAACAAAATATGGCACATAAATGCTATTTACAATTGTTAACTCTACACAATAAATTGCTTTAAAAAAGAAAAAAATTACATTTCTAACTATTAAATCAATTTTTTTCTACTTCTAACACTTCTTCTACACTTATTTTTTATTTTTTGTTGTTAATTTTAAAATAATGTTATGATTAATAATAGGTATAACTTTATTATTTTAAATATAAATAGAATCAATAAAATATAAATATAATAATAATAATAATTTTTGGCAAATAATAATATTATTTTTTGGAACAATTGTAAAATTAAACATTTCAAATACATGCATATTATATTATGTGAATTTAACATATTGTATAATGTGATGTATTATATGAATTACTAAACACATGTAGAATTCAAATTTCTGATAGGGATTAGAAGCTTGTCAAGTTTAGGTTGAAATTATACTTGAAAATGGTCAATTTGAATTTTACATGAGAGGCACAATTCGAAATTCAATTTCACTTCAATTGCGCTCTTTATTGAGGAAACTACGAAGTATAATTATTATTCTTTGGATTAGAAAAATTGATTATATTTTATATGAAAAACAAAGAATTTTTTAAATTTCTCTATACAAATGAAAATTGTTAGCTACGAGAATTTAGAATATTTTTGATTTCGTTCAAAATATAATTCGTTTAATTTAAAAGAAATGTTGTGTCTGACTAAAAATTATGTTTACTACTAACATTAAAATATTAAAAAAAATATTTTAGCCTGACTTGTATTGTGTTTTACTACTGACACGTCATTCAGAATTATTCATGAAAATTTAGACTGACTAAAAATGACTTTAACTACTGATAACAAAATTACTTGAGTTATGTATGAGCGCAAAACTGACTTTTACTACTTATTCTCAAAGTATAAAGTGTTAAATTTTGTGATGTCTGACTAAAACTTGATCTTTGCTACTGACCTTAAAAATTCATGGTTCGAATCGATATGTGTGTCTGAAATTGACTTTTACTACTTTGCGGTGAAATTGAATAATTTAAATAAAGTCGAATAATTTACAATAAAGGAAATTAATTTTTTTGAAAAAATAAATAATTCAAAGAAGTAAAGTGAAATAAATAATAAAATTACTAAAAACTGGAAATTAAAATCTTTCCGTTTGATTGTTTCTGAAATTTACTATTTATACTCGCTGTATATGACTTCAAATTTAAAACATCTGACTGAAACATGAGCTTTACTTAACTGGTAATAAAAAATTTACAGAGTAAAATTGGTACGTCTGAATAAAAGTGTCTTTTTTTACTACATTCACCTTAAAATATCTTAAATATATTCTGACCGAGCAAAACATATCCTCTTTATTCACACTATTAATAAGATTGTGAATAAAAATATAAAATGTATGTCACAAAATTAACAGTCTGTCTAAAAAAAAATAATTATTTTCTGCAAAAAATAAGTTTTATTATTTGTAAAAACAAAAAAATTTCCAGAGTTACGTCTGACTATAATTGAACTTTTACTACTTTTTTCTAAAGTGTGTGTAATATCTTTAAATTCGTTATAATGTCTGACTAAAACTTGACCTTTACTACTGATCTTTAAAATTAATCGTCAACATTGATATTGTGTGTATAGTGATTTTTAAAAATGAAAAGAATTTTTAGAGTTACTTCTGAACGCAATTGACCTTTACTACTTGTACTAAAAGTGTACGACCTTGAATTTATCACGTCTGACTTAATATTGACTATTACTACTTATTCTTACGTAATACTTATTTACTATATTAGTTTACTATTTATTTTCTATTTATTTACTTTGATTGACCCACTATAATACATGTCTGACTAAAATTGCCTTTTACTACTTAAGATGACAATTAAAAACCCCAATTATATATTAACAACTAAAAAATTTATATTCGTAACAAAAAAATTGACATTTCATCGAAAAATTTAGAAAAAAATGATTAAATTTTAAATATTAAGTTTAAAGTAAGAATGTAAGGGAATAAAATAATACACAAGAAACGAAAAATTAAAATTTTATAATTCTTTTGAAATACTTTTACCACTTGTGCAATTAAAAAAAAATACTTAACAAAATTTTTTATGTAATTTACTCAAAAAAAAAAAAAATTAGGACAAGGACATTTAAATAAATTAGGACAAAATTAGGACATTTTTTGAAACGTCTTTTGTTTGAAAAATCTCGCACCCTTTCCCTTCCACCCTAGAAGCGTGTAAGGGGTAGTTGACTTAGAAACCATGTGAAAAGTCAACTGCAATTTCATACAAACGTTTTTCGTACGTGTGAAGTTATAAATATAGTATAAAGTGTGCCGCCGCGAGTAGAAGTACTTCGTCATTTCCGGTTAACTTTCGACCTCGTTACCACTTTTACTGGACCGGCGAGAGCATTCTCTTCCAATTTGCGCTATCCTTCCGTTGTTTTAACTCCCGTAGTCGGTAACGCTCGCCTCTTTTTTTCCTCCTCTTCCTACTCTTACTTCTCTCCTCCTCCTCCTCCTCTTCTTCTTTTTTTCCATTTGACTTCCTCGATTCCGCGGGAATAAAGGTGCTCACTGACACGGAAGAATCAGCCCTCACCCTTTCGCCCTCGCCCCTCACCACTGTTTCAAATAAGATGGATTTATTGGTTAGTTTCCAAATTGCGAGGAATTTATGGTTATTTGAAAAGGTTCATTCATTCGGACTTTTCTAATATAATAAATGTTACTAATGAAGGAGACTTGATAGAATAATTTAAAAAAAAGAACTACTTCTTTGAATTGTTCTTCTTTCTTTCTTTTCTTGCTCTCTTTCCTGCTTTTCTGTCTTTCCTTCTTTCATTCTCTCATTTTTTTCCTCTTTCATACTTTTCTTTTTATTTCTTCTTTCATCCTTCCTTTTTCATTTTTTTTTGTTTCCCTTGTTTTTTTTCTATTCTTATTTTTTTTTATTTTTTTGCTGACTAAAGTAAATAGTAAATAAGTAAAACATAATTGATCCATAATAGTAAGTAGATATATTTATAGAGTTCTTTAATTTTCAATATCTATTTTACTGGGGTTTATAATTTTTGTATGTAAGTAGTAAAAGGCGATTTTAGTCAGACGTGTATTATCGTGCGTCAATAGTAAGTAAATAAATAGAAAATAAATAGTAAATTAATATTAAATGAATATTACGTAAGAATAAGTAGTACTAGTCAAGTTTAAATCAGTCTTAACAAGTTTAATGTCATTTACTTCTAGTACAAGTAGTAAAGGTCAATTACGATCAGACATAACACTAAAAATTTTGTTTATTACAGTAATAATTATTTTTAACCACACTCTAAATTTTTATTGCTTCATTTTTTTTTATTTATAATTACAATTTTTTAAAATAATTAATTATTCCATGAATTATTCATTTTCGTATTTAATTAAATGAATTTTAATAAGAATTGATTTAAAAAATAATTTTATTTAAAACAATAATAATATTACTTAAAAATTCTAAAAAATAATTGACTTTTGGAAGACTTACAGTTCAATTTTTCATAAAAAAAATTTTCCAATGGTTTTATATTGAAAGTATTTTGAACTTTTAATCAAATAAAGAACAATAAGTATTTAAATATATATTTTACAAAAATGATTGAAATTTGAAAGATTTAGTTTGGAAATTCTGAAAAAATTAGATTTTTGAAAAATATTAATTAAACTTTTTTGAAAATATACTTGAATTATCGAAAGTAATTTTAAAAAATTGAAACAATTGGAAATTTTGTAAAATTTTATATTTTAAAGAATTTTATTTTTTCATCTTTAAAAACTAATCTATAAATATAAATATATTTTTGAAAATACATTATTTTATGAATTTACAAAAATTATTCCATTTAAGGGCATTTGAACCTTGATGACGTTACACTTTGTGCAAAGCATGTGTGACGTCATCAAGGTTCAAATGCCCTTAAGTAAAAAATTAATTAAAATTTAAATTTAAATTTAATTTATTAAAATTTTTTTTTATTAATTAAAATTAATTCAATTCTCGTAGATGAATTCTGATAGAAATTGATTTTAAAAAATCCCAGTTAAAAGTTTTGAATAATTTAATTCAAAAATTGTAAAAAAAAAATAATTGAATTTTGGAAAAATTAAAATTGCAATTTTTTAGAAATAATTCAATTTCAAAAGGTTTTTCATTGAAATTATATGAAATTTTAATTCCTGTCAAAAAATAAATAAGAATTATTTTTTAATTTTGTAGTTGTGAATAATTAAATTAAAAAATTCCGAGAAATTGTTTCTTGACTTTTTTGAGGAGGTTCTTAAAATTTTTTAAAAATAATTGTATTTCCGAAAATAATTTTAAAAAATTGAAACAATTGACAATTTTGCCAAATTTCATTGAAATAAATTTTATATTTCAATGAATTTTATTTGTTTACTTTTAAAAATTATTTTGAAATATAATCGTATTTTTAAAGAATTCCAATTGCAAATTTGGAAAATAATTGAATTTAAAAAAAATGTAGAATAAACTTATTACCAGGAGTGTTATAGTGGTACTAAAAAGTTCATTTATTTAATCAAAAATATCTTACATTCAAGTTGCTGTTAGAAATATCTTTGCGATTTCTGTACGAGTTGTTCAAACAATTAAATTTAAAGAAAAACTGTTAGAAAAATGATGTTTTTTAAAAAATGAAGAATTTTCATTAACTTCCAAAAAGAAAATTTTTTAAAGTAACAATGGCAACGAAAATTTTATGCGCGAGTAGTTCTGCTAGTTACTAATAATAAAATTA
Source organism: Leptopilina heterotoma (assembly GCF_015476425.1). Taxonomy (NCBI): domain Eukaryota; kingdom Metazoa; phylum Arthropoda; class Insecta; order Hymenoptera; family Figitidae; genus Leptopilina; species Leptopilina heterotoma. The sequence goes on from NW_025111138.1 coordinate 6,206,478, forward strand.
TTTTTTACAAAAAATAATTATTTTTTAAAAAGACTGTTAATTTTTGCAATAGATTTTTGTAAATATAATTTATAAATAAAATTTATTAAATAGAAAAATAAAGAGTGAATTTAAAAAAATAGTAGAAAAATAAAAAAAACGAATTATAAATAAAAAAGTAGGTAGTAATTAAAGTAAAGAAATAATTGTTATATGTAAATAAATGAGAATACATAGGTAACAAGGAAGTGTACAAATAAATATAAAGAAATAATTAAGTTACATTACAGTAAAAATAAATAAAATACTACGAAAAGAAGTGAATTTTTTTTTCATAAGCAGTATTTAGTTTTCTCGTTTAATTTTAATTTTAATTTTTATATTTTTGTTTTATTCATCAATATTTTGATAATTGAAAAATTTATTTATTAAAAAAGATTGAGAAGTGTCTTCTTGTTGAATCCTTTAATGAATTCTCCATTGAACCGATTGAATTTTGGGTTGTGAATACGAATGCTAATAGCAACTACCACGTAACCGCAGATCAGCAAACAAGCCAACCATAAATCAGGATGGTTAACTGTCCCCCATTTTGCTATTGAAAGCCACTGAAAAAGCAATCAGTTGAAAAGCCTCTTGGAAATTTTCCCTTCAATTCATTTTCATTACTCTCGCCTTTTCCATTGAATAATCCACGATTTTTATTTCACAAAACAAATAATTAACAAATATTTCAAGAATCACAGATTTTTTCCCTTGATTGTTTATCTTGTAATCAGAACTTTTTATTCATTCATTTATTGACTATTTATTATTCACTATTATATTATTATTTTATTATTTTATTATTTATTATTTATTATTTTTTATATTTATTTACTTTGCTATATATTTTTTTATTTGTTTATTTATAAGTTTATTTATTGACTTTAATTTACCTACATATTCTTTTATTTCTCCATTTAACTATTTGTCTATTTACTTATATTTGAATATTTATAATTATTTATCTATCGTTTATTCTATTTATTATTTTATTTATATAATTTTATTTACAATTTACACACTATTATTTATTTATTATTTTATGTTAATATTTTTATTTATCTATTTTATTATTATTTTTACCTATTTCATTTACGTAATTTCATTAATTTTTTTATTTTATCTATTTACATTTTTTAACTCCGTATTTTTAAAATTTTTCTCGTAATTATCATGAAAAATATATTAATAAATTTCTCCTCGTGACCATATTATTTATTTATTTTTTTTTGGAAGGGATTGGGGGAAAATAATTATTATACGCAATTAAGTGAATGGTTATTTTTCCACATATAAAAATTCGTACGAATAATAATAAAAAGAAGGAAGAAAAAAAAATGCTCAATATATTCATAAATAGCGATCGTAAACAGGAAGTAAAAGAGCCAAAGTAATGTGATACACCATAAAAAGATAAATAAAGGGGGTAAATACTCGGTAAACAATTTTACAGTTAGTTTTATTAACGCGAACAGCTATATAATTTCCTGGGGAAAAATTTTAAAATATCGAGTTTGTACATTTATTCGCCATTAAAAACCTTTTGGTGCAGGTGTAATGGGGTGAGCGTGGGGGAGGCGAAGGGGGAAGTTATAATTTCTGTTAGGCGCGAGGAGAAAAACATTTATTTATTTCACTTCAATTGAACATTAATTTACCAAAACTATATTGAATTAATTTTTATTTTTAATCTGTCATCAAAATACACGTTGATTAATGCTTTTTTTCTCTGATAAATTATTTTCGATTTCCAACTGCAGAAAAAAAAGGAGAAAAAAAATATATAAATTTTAACAAAATAAACTAAATAATTTTAACAAAATATTATAATAATAATATTATAATAAATAATGATACAATTTATATTAATATAAAAAAATAATTCAATCTGGTTAAATAGATTTTTGACTAAAAAAACGAGAAAAAATATAAAAGTACAATATAAAATATAAGATTATATCACAATTATATTTATATATTATAATAATATAATTATTATTTTTCATTTATTTGAAATGTGAATTATTTCCTAGAGTTGTAAAAATTTTTTTGCAAACATGTTTGGAAAACTTTTTTTTTTTTTTTGCATTCATTAAAAGTGTAAGGAGAGAAAAAATAGATTTTCCTTTTTTCTGGGGGGGGTGAGGGGGGAGGCAATATGACTTTAAATTAGCTTCATTTATTTCCTTTTACAAATGCATAATGCAAACATTTCAGTTCTAATGGCTCCTGCGTCTGGGCCATCAGATGGGGAGGGGGAGGTAAAAATCCTGTCCGTCCATGGACTTCAATAAACTCCCCCCCCTCTCTGTCTTTCTCTCTCAGTTTCTCCAAGCTCAACTACGTTTTCAACTTATCGCGTCAATCCGCTCTTCACTTCCCCCTTTGCCTTTAAAATTCTCATTCGAATTGCGCTTCCCAACTTCGTTAGCTTGGATGAACATTAATGACCCACGAGAATACATACAACTCTTCCACCTGCTTTTCATCTCTCCGCTATTCGTGATCTCCATTTGTATAGATCATTCCCTTGCCCTCTCTCCTCCCCTCCACTGCGTCTCTCACACATTTTTACCTCTCATCAATTTATTGCCTACTCTATATTTGTTCTATCATTTTATTTATCGTTTCACTATTTTCTTTTTTTTTTTTCTTTTTTTTTTGTGCTCTCTTTTTTTCATTTCAATTTTCTCTTATTTCCCTTTTGACCACCAGATTTATTAAACTTTCAATTTTAATGCTTTTAGGATTTTTTATTTTTGATGTAATTAAAATGATTACAGGACAAAAAATCAAGACCAAAAAATCCAAGAAAATAAGTTCAAAGTACAAAAAATCCAACAATAAAAATGTCCAAAATCCAAAATAAATCAAAATGTCAAAAAAAAAAAAAAAAAAGAAACATGTGAAAAAGCCACGTTTTTAATGTTAAAATCGAAATTGTAATCAAGTTCTTGTAAACGATTCAATTATTTTTGAAAATTTTAATAAATATCTTCCAAAGAATTCAATTGTTTTAGAAAATTTTAATAAAATTCTTTGTAGAAATCCAATTACTTTTAAACAGAATTTTAATGAAATTCTTTACAAAACTTCAATTATTTTCAAAAAATCAAAAAAAAAAAATTCTAGTCAACTTTTATAAATAAATAAATAATAATAAATAGCAAAATTTTTCGACAAAATTCAATTATTTTTAGGCATTTTAATAAAATTCATTACAAAATTTGCGATTTCAATTTTCAACAATTTTAATAAAATTCTTTACAAAAATTCAATTATTTTTTTTTTTAATATAATTTCAATTAAATTACTCGATTAATTTAATTATTTTCAGAAATTAAAAATGTTAAGTTTACCTATACTTCCGATTTACAGTCATCAAAATGAGCAACTCTAAAAAAGGATAATTTTATTCAAGGCAACCATTTAAATTTTATTGGATTTTTAATTTCGATGGATTTTTGGACCAGGAAAAAAAATCGAAAAATAAGTCCAAAGTAAAATTTTTTTTTTTACTTTTTTGGATTTCATTTACTTTGGAATTTTTTGGTTAGGACTTTTTGTTTTGGACTTTTTGTCTGGATGTCAATTAAAATACTATTAGAAAATTATTTTTTTTTTCTGAATTTTAATATTTGAATTTGAGTTTTAATTTCAATTTCAATTTTTTCAATTTTAATTTCATTTCTGACTCAGTGTTGCCACGCTTTTGCTCATTTGAAATTCCCTGACTTTTACAGGTTTTCCAGGTTAAAAATGGAAATTTTTCCAGGTTTTTAAAATTACACTTATTATTTACCAAATTAAATCTATTACATTTATTTAAGAATTTCTATAATTGTAAAATTAATCGAAAACATCAATTATTATTTTTCCATAGGAATTAAAATTTTCAAAAATTTCACATTCAAACCTTTTGAAATTCAATAAAATAAAATAATATTAATATAAAACATAAAAAGATGGTTTATAATAATTAAATATGACCGAGTGATAAAATCATTATTTTATATTATAAGAATTAGTCGGAAATTCTTCAATTAAATATAAATTAGAAAATAAAAACATCCAATAATTTCAAAAGTAAACCATCAAACTTTTTTAAAAAATTAATTCTACACAATTGTTAGTTAAAAGTAAGAAAAATTCAGATTTTCAAAAATTTTAATTTGATAATTCTACTAGAATTCAATTATTTACATAAAAAAATAAATAATTTATTGAATATTGGAATGTTTCTTAAAATTGAATTCTCATAAAGAATTTTATCAACAAATTTTTAAACATTTAAATTCTTATGACAAAATCAAATAAAATTTCTATGAATAATTACATTTTTCAAAGAAATTGGATTAGAATTGTATTAAAAAGTAATTGAAATTCTGCGATGATTTTTATTTTTGTGAAAATAATTGATTTCCTAAAAAAAATTTAATTATTTATGAAAATAATAAAATTTCTAAAAAGAATTTAATTATTTATGAAGATAATTGAATTGTTGACTGGAATTTTATTAAAATATTCGAAAATAATTTAATTCTTTAGAAAAATTTTAAAAAGAAAGCAGTTTATAAAGAATTGCATTTTTTGAGAAATTTGTATCAATTATTATTAAAATTTTTGACTAAAAGTCATTTTTAAATTAATTTTTATTCGAAAATTCAACGAGAATTGAATTATTTAAATATAAAAATAAATAATTTCTTGAATTGCTTCCTCATAAAGGAAGCCTTATAGTGATGTCGATTTCCGAATTTTTTAGAACCAATTATTTTTACAAATTTTCAAGTGTAGTATACATAATTCGTCGAGAGGAACAAATGTCCGGATGTATGTGTGTATGTATGTGTGTGTGTGTGTATGTCACCGATTCTTGTGGACAAATTTTCTCTTACACGTCTTGACGGATTTTGATAAAATTTTGTAGGTATATTACGGTCACGAATACCAAAAATCAGACAAAAGGATTTTCAAAAATATCTAAAAAAAAATTTTTTTTCAACAATTTTTTAATTTTTGAAAAAATTAATTTTTGGATTTTTTGAAATAACTTTTTTCTATATTAAAATTTTTATTAATTCTTGTCAAAATTGCATTCCTGACATAAAAACGAATCGATTCATGTATATAAAGTATATATTTTATCAAAATTTATAGAATTAATAAATATTTTAAATTTTCACAAAAAATTGAAATTTTGTATTTTTTGACATTTTATCATAACACTTTAAAATAATTATTCTAAAATAAAAAATTAAACAATTGGTATATATTATATTGAGGAAGCTTAATGATCATGAAATGAACAACTTGTTTAAGTAGTAGCACCCTCACCCGAACGCCATCAGACAATAAAAATTTGGTAAAAACGAAAATAAAAATTTATTTCTTCCAAATTTAATAATTCTAATCATCTGAAAGTTACCAGAGTTTTAGTAAGGACTGAGTCCTATACACAATCTTGAAGAATAGAGAATTTTATTTCAATTTTTAAGTAGTAGCACCCTCACCCGAACGCCATCAGACAATCAAAATTTGGTAAAAGCGAAAATAAAAATTTATTTATTCCAAATTTACTAATTCCAATCATCTGAAAATCACCAGAGTTCTAGTAGGGACTGAGCCCTACTTAATCCTGAAGATTAGAGAATTTTATTTCAATTTTTAAGTAGTAGCACCCTCACCCGAACGCCATCAGACAATCAAAATTTGGTAAAAACGAAAATAAAAATTTATTTCTTCCAAATTTAATAATTCCAATCATCTGAAAATCACCAGAGTTCTAGTAGGGACTGAGCCCTACTTAATCCTGAAGATTAGAAAATTTTATTTTAATTTTTAAGTAGTAGCACCCTCACCCGAACGCCATCAGACAATAAAAATTTGGTAAAAACGAAAATAAAAATTTATTTCTTCCAAATTTAATAATTCTAATCATCTGAAAGTTACCAGAGTTTTAGTAAGGACTGAGTCCTATACACAATCTTGAAGAATAGAGAATTTTATTTCAATTTTTAAGTAGTAGCACCCTCACCCGAACGCCATCAGACAATCAAAATTTGGTAAAAGCGAAAATAAAAATTTATTTATTCCAAATTTACTAATTCCAATCATCTGAAAATCACCAGAGTTCTAGTAGGGACTGAGCCCTACTTAATCCTGAAGATTAGAGAATTTTATTTCAATTTTTAAGTAGTAGCACCCTCACCCGAACGCCATCAGACAATCAAAATTTGGTAAAAACGAAAATAAAAATTTATTTCTTCCAAATTTAATAATTCCAATCATCTGAAAATCACCAGAGTTCTAGTAGGGACTGAGCCCTACTTAATCCTGAAGATTAGAAAATTTTATTTTAATTTTTAAGTAGTAGCAGGTCCACCCGTACGTCATCAGACAATAAAAATTTGGTAAAAACGAAAATAAAAATTTATTTCTTCCAAATTTAATAATTCCAATCATCTGAAAATCACCAGAGTTCTAGTAGGGACTGAGCCTTACTTAATCCTGAAGATTAGAGATGTTTATTTTAATTTTTAAGTAGTAGCAGGTCCACCCGTACGCCATCAGACAATAAAAATTTGGTAAAAACGAAAATAAAAATTTATTTCTTCCAAATTTAATAATTCCAATCATCTGAAAATTACCAGAGTTCTAGTAGGGACTGAGCCTTACTTAATCCTGAAGATTAGAGAATTTTATTTTAATTTTTAAGTAGTAGCAGGTCCACCCGTACGCCATCAGACAATAAAAATTTGGTAAAAACGAAAATAAAAATTTATTTCTTCCAAATTTAATAATTCTAATCATCTGAAAGTTACCAGAGTTCTAGTAGGGACTGAGCCCTACCCAATCCTGAAGATTAGAGATGTTTATTTTAATTTTTAAGTATTAGCAGGTCCACCCGTACGCCATCAGACAATAAAAATTTGGTAAGAACGAAAATAAAAATTTATTTCTTCCAAATTTAATAATTCTAATCATCTGAAAGTTACCAGAGTTCTAATAGGGACTGAGCCCTACTTAATCCTGAAGATTAGAGAATTTTATTTCAATTTTTAAGTAGTAGCACCCTCACCCGAACGCCATCAGACAATCAAAATTTGGTAAAAGCGAAAATAAAAATTTATTTCTTCCAAATTTAATAATTCCAATCATCTGAAAATCACCAGAGTTCTAGTAGGGACTGAGCCCTACTTAATCCTGAAGATTAGAAAATTTTATTTCAATTTTTAAGTAGTAGCACCCTCACCCGAACGCCATCAGACAATAAAAATTTGGTAAAAACGAAAATAAAAATTTATTTCTTCCAAATTTAATAATTCTAATCATCTGAAAGTTACCAGAGTTCTAGTAGGGACTGAGCCCTACCCAATCCTGAAGATTAGAGATGTTTATTTTAATTTTTAAGTATTAGCAGGTCCACCCGTACGCCATCAGACAATAAAAATTTGGTAAAAACGAAAATAAAAATTTATTTCTTCCAAATTTAATAATTCCAATCATCTGAAAATCACCAGAGTTCTAGTAGGGACTGAGCCCTACTTAATCCTGAAGATTAGAGAATTTTATTTTAATTTTTAAGTAGTAGCACCCTCACCCAAACGCTATCAGACAATCAAAATTTGGTAAAAACGAAAATAAAAATTTATTTCTTCCAAAGTTAATAATTCCAATCATCTGAAAATCACCAGAGTTCTAGTAGGGACTGAGCCCTACTTAATCCTGAAGATTAGAAAATTTTATTTTAATTTTTAAGTAGTAGCACCCTCACCCGAACGCCATCAGACAATCAAAATTTGGTAAAATCGAAAATAAAAATTTATTTCTTCCAAATTTAATAATTCTAATCATCTGAAAGTTACCATAGTTCTAGTAGGGACTGAGCTCTACCCAATCCTGAAGATTAGAGATGTTTATTTTAATTTTTAAGTATTGGCAGGTCCACCCGTACGCCATCAGACAATGAAAATTTGGTAAAAACGAAAATAAAAATTTATTTCTTCCAAATTTAATAATTCTTATCATCTGAAAGTTACCAGAGTTCTAGTAGGGACTGAGCCCTACTTAATCCTGAAGATTAGAGAATTTTATTTTAATGTTTAAGTAGTAGCACCCTCACCTGAACGCTATCAGACAATCAAAATTTGGTAAAAACGAAAATAAAAATTTATTTCTTCCAAATTTAATAATTCCAATCATCTGAAAATCACCAGAGTTCTAGTAGGGACTGAGCCCTACTTAATCCTGAAGATTAGAAAATTTTATTTCAATTTTTAAGTAGTAGCACCCTCACCCGAACGCCATCAGACAATAAAAATTTGGTAAAAACGAAAATAAAAATTTATTTCTTCCAAATTTAATAATTCTAATCATCTGAAAGTTACCAGAGTTCTAGTAGGGACTGAGCCCTACCCAATCCTGAAGATTAGAGATGTTTATTTTAATTTTTAAGTATTAGCAGGTCCACCCGTACGCCATCAGACAATAAAAATTTGGTAAAAACGAAAATAAAAATTTATTTCTTCCAAATTTAATAATTCCAATCATCTGAAAATCACCAGAGTTCTAGTAGGGACTGAGCCCTACTTAATCCTGAAGATTAGAGAATTTTATTTTAATTTTTAAGTAGTAGCACCCTCACCCAAACGCTATCAGACAATCAAAATTTGGTAAAAACGAAAATAAAAATTTATTTCTTCCAAAGTTAATAATTCCAATCATCTGAAAATCACCAGAGTTCTAGTAGGGACTGAGCCCTACTTAATCCTGAAGATTAGAAAATTTTATTTTAATTTTTAAGTAGTAGCACCCTCACCCGAACGCCATCAGACAATCAAAATTTGGTAAAATCGAAAATAAAAATTTATTTCTTCCAAATTTAATAATTCTAATCATCTGAAAGTTACCATAGTTCTAGTAGGGACTGAGCTCTACCCAATCCTGATGATTAGAGATGTTTATTTTAATTTTTAAGTATTAGCAGGTCTACCCGTACGCCATCAGACAATAAAAATTTGGTAAAAACGAAAATAAAAATTTATTTCTTCCAAATTTAATAATTCCAATCATCTGAAAATCACCAGAGTTCTAGTAGGGACTGAGCCCTACTTAATCCTGAAGATTAGAGAATTTTATTTTAATTTTTAAGTAGTAGCACCCTCACCCGAACGCTATCAGACAATCGAAATTTGATAAAAACGAAAATTAAAATTTATTTCTTCCAAATTTAATAATTCCAATCATCTGAAAATCACCAGAGTTCTAGTAGGGACTGAGACCTACTTAATCCTGAAGATTAGAGAATTTTATTTCAATTTTTAAGTAGTAGCACCCTCACCCGAACGCCATCAGACAATCAAAATTTGGTAAAAACGAAAATAAAAATTTATTTCTTCCAAATTTAATAATTCTAATCATCTGAAAGTTACCAGAGTTCTAGTAGGGACTGAGCCCTACTTAATCCTGAAGATTAGAGAATTTTATTTCAATTTTTAAGTAGTAGCACCCTCACCCGAACGCCATCAGACAATAAAAATTTGGTAAAAACGAAAATAAAAATTTATTTCTTCCAAATTTAATAATTCTAATCATCTGAAAGTTACCAGAGTTCTAGTAGGGACTGAGCTCTACTTAATCCTGAAGATTAGAGAATTTTATTTCAATTTTTAAGTAGTAGCAGGTCCACCCGTACGCCATCAGACAATAAAAATTTGGTAAAAACGAAAATAAAAATTTATTTCTTCCAAATTTAATAATTCCAATCATCTGAAAATCACCAGAGTTCTAGTAGGGACTGAGCCCTACCCAATCCTGAAGATTAGAGATGTTTATTTTAATTTTTAAGTATTGGCAGGTCCACCCGTACGCCATCAGACAATGAAAATTTGGTAAAAACGAAAATAAAAATTTATTTCTTCCAAATTTAATAATTCTTATCATCTGAAAGTTACCAGAGTTCTAGTAGGGACTGAGCCCTACTTAATCCTGAAGATTAGAGAATTTTATTTTAATGTTTAAGTAGTAGCACCCTCACCTGAACGCTATCAGACAATCAAAATTTGGTAAAAACGAAAATAAAAATTTATTTCTTCCAAATTTAATAATTCCAATCATCTGAAAATCACCAGAGTTCTAGTAGGGACTGAGCCCTACTTAATCCTGAAGATTAGAAAATTTTGTTTTAATTTTTAAGTAGTAGCACCCTCACCCGAACGCCATCAGACAATCAAAATTTGGTAAAATCGAAAATAAAAATTTATTTCTTCCAAATTTAATAATTCTAATCATCTGAAAGTTACCATAGTTCTAGTAGGGACTGAGCCCTACCCAATCCTGAAGATTAGAAAATTTTATTTCAATTTTAAAGTAGTAGCACCCTCACCCGAACGCCATCAGACAATAAAAATTTGGTAAAAACGAAAATAAAAATTTATTTCTTCCAAATTTAGTAATTCTAATCATCTGAAAGTTACCAGAGTTCTAGTAGGGACTGAGCCCTACTTAATCCTGAAGATTAGAAAATTTTATTTTAATTTTTAAGTAGTAGCACCCTCCCCCGAACGCCATCAGACAAACAAAATTTGGTAAAAACGAAAATAAAAATTTATTTCTTCCAAATTTAGTAATTCTAATCATCTGAAAGTTACCAGAGTTCTAGTAGGGACTGGGCCCTACTTAATCCTGAAGATTAGAAAATTTTATTTTAATTTTTAAGTAGTAGCACCCTCCCCCGAACGCCATCAGAAATCAAAATTTGGTAAAAACGAAAATAAAAATTTATTTCTTCCAAATTTAGTAATTCTAATCATCTGAAAGTTACCAGAGTTCTAGTAGGGACTGAGCCCTACTTAATCCTGAAGATTAGAGAATTTTATTTTAATTTTTAAGTAGTAGCAGGTCCACCCGAACGCCATCAGACAATCAAAATTTGGTAAAAACGAAAATAAAAATTTATTTCTTCCAAATTTAATAATTCTAATCATCTGAAAGTTACCAGAGTTCTAGTAGGGACTGAGCCTTACTTAATCCTGAAGATTAGAGAATTTTATTTCAATTTTTAAGTAGTAGCACCCTCACCCGAACGCCATCAGACAATAAAAATTTGGTAAAAACGAAAATTAAAATTTATTTCTTCCAAATTTAATAATTCCAATCATCTGAAAATTACTAGAGTTCTAGTAGGGACTGAGCCTTACTTAATCCTGAAGATTAGAGAATTTTATTTTAATTTTTAAGTAGTAGCAGGTCCACCCGTACGCCATCAGACAATAAAAATTTGGTAAAAACGAAAATAAAAATTTATTTCTTCCAAATTTAATAATTCTAATCATCTGAAAGTTACCAGAGTTCTAGTAGGGACTGAGCCCTACCCAATCCTGAAGATTAGAGAATTTTATTTTAATTTTTAAGTAGTAGCAGGTCCACCCGTACGTCATCAGACAATAAAAATTTGGTAAAAACGAAAATAAAAATTTATTTCTTCCAAATTTAATAATTCCAATCATCTGAAAATCACCATAGTTCTAGTAGGGACTGAGCCCTACTTAATCCTGAAGATTAGAAAATTTTATTTCAATTTTTAAGTAGTAGCACCCTCACCCGAACGCCATCAGACAATCAAAATTTGGTAAAAGCGAAAATAAAAATTTATTTCTTCCAAATTTAATAATTCCAATCATCTGAAAATCACCAGAGTTCTAGTAGGGACTAAGCCTTACTTAATCCTGAAGATTAGAGAATTTTATTTTAATGTTTAAGTAGTAGCACCCTCACCCGAACGCTATCAGACAATCAAAATTTGGTAAAAACGAAAATAAAAATTTATTTCTTCCAAATTTAATAATTCCAATCATCTAAAAATCACCAGAGTTCTAGTAGGGACTGAGCCCTACTTAATCCTGAAGATTAGAGAATTTTATTTCAATTTTTAAGTAGTAGCACCCTCACCCGAACGCCATCAGACAATAAAAATTTGGTAAAAACGAAAATAAAAATTTATTTCTTCCAAATTTAATAATTCCAATCATCTAAAAATCACCAGAGTTCTAGTAGGGACTGAGCCCTACTTAATCCTGAAGATTAGAGAATTTTATTTCAATTTTTAAGTAGTAGCACCCTCACCCGAACGCCATCAGACAATAAAAATTTGGTAAAAACGAAAATAAAAATTTATTTCTTCCAAATTTAATAATTCCAATCATCTGAAAATTACCAGAGTTCTAGTAGGGACTGAGCCTTACTTAATCCTGAAGATTAGAGAATTTTATTTTAATTTTTAAGTAGTAGCAGGTCCACCCGTACGCCATCAGACAATAAAAATTTGGTAAAAACGAAAATAAAAATTTATTTCTTCCAAATTTAATAATTCTAATCATCTGAAAGTTACCAGAGTTCTAGTAGGGACTGAGCCCTACCCAATCCTGAAGATTAGAGAATTTTATTTTAATTTTTAAGTAGTAGCAGGTCCACCCGTACGTCATCAGACAATAAAAATTTGGTAAAAACGAAAATAAAAATTTATTTCTTCCAAATTTAATAATTCCAATCATCTGAAAATCACCATAGTTCTAGTAGGGACTGAGCCCTACTTAATCCTGAAGATTAGAAAATTTTATTTCAATTTTTAAGTAGTAGCACCCTCACCCGAACGCCATCAGACAATCAAAATTTGGTAAAAGCGAAAATAAAAATTTATTTCTTCCAAATTTAATAATTCCAATCATCTGAAAATCACCAGAGTTCTAGTAGGGACTGAGCCTTACTTAATCCTGAAGATTAGAGAATTTTATTTTAATGTTTAAGTAGTAGCACCCTCACCCGAACGCTATCAGACAATCAAAATTTGGTAAAAACGAAAATAAAAATTTATTTCTTCCAAAGTTAATAATTCCAATCATCTGAAAATCACCAGAGTTCTAGTAGGGACTGAGCCCTACTTAATCCTGAAGATTAGAAAATTTTATTTCAATTTTTAAGTAGTAGCACCCTCACCCGAACGCCATCAGACAATCAAAATTTGGTAAAAACGAAAATAAAAATTTATTTCTTCCAAATTTAATAATTCCAATCATCTGAAAATTACCAGAGTTCTAGTAGGGACTGAGCCTTACTTAATCCTGAAGATTAGAGAATTTTATTTTAATTTTTAAGTAGTAGCAGGTCCACCCGTACGCCATCAGACAATAAAAACTTGGTAAAAACGAAAATAAAAATTTATTTCTTCCAAATTTAATAATTCCAATCATCTGAAAATCACCATAGTTCTAGTAGGGACTGAGCCCTACTTAATCCTGAAGATTAGAAAATTTTATTTCAATTTTTAAGTAGTAGCACCCTCACCCGAACGCCATCAGACAATCAAAATTTGGTAAAAGCGAAAATAAAAATTTATTTCTTCCAAATTTAATAATTCCAATCATCTGAAAATCACCAGAGTTCTAGTAGGGACTGAGCCCTACTTAATCCTGAAGATTAGAAAATTTTATTTCAATTTTTAAGTAGTAGCACCCTCACCCGAACGCCATCAGACAATAAAAATTTGGTAAAAACGAAAATAAAAATTTATTTCTTCCAAATTTAGTAATTCTAATCATCTGAAAGTTACCAAAGTTCTAGTAGGGACTGAGCCCTACTTAATCCTGAAGATTAGAAAATTTTATTTTAATTTTTAAGTAGTAGCACCCTCACCCGAACGCCATCAGACAATCAAAATTTGGTAAAAGCGAAAATAAAAATTTATTTCTTCCAAATTTAATAATTCCAATCATCTGAAAATCACCAGAGTTCTAGTAGGGACTGAGCCCTACCCAATCCTGAAGATTAGAGAATTTTATTTTAATTTTTAAGTAGTAGCAGGTCCACCCGTACGTCATCAGACAATAAAAATTTGGTAAAAACGAAAATAAAAATTTATTTCTTCCAAATTTAATAATTCCAATCATCTGAAAATCACCATAGTTCTAGTAGGGACTGAGCCCTACTTAATCCTGAAGATTAGAAAATTTTATTTCAATTTTTAAGTAGTAGCACCCTCACCCGAACGCCATCAGACAATCAAAATTTGGTAAAAGCGAAAATAAAAATTTATTTCTTCCAAATTTAATAATTCCAATCATCTGAAAATCACCAGAGTTCTAGTAGGGACTAAGCCTTACTTAATCCTGAAGATTAGAGAATTTTATTTTAATGTTTAAGTAGTAGCACCCTCACCCGAACGCTATCAGACAATCAAAATTTGGTAAAAACGAAAATAAAAATTTATTTCTTCCAAATTTAATAATTCCAATCATCTAAAAATCACCAGAGTTCTAGTAGGGACTGAGCCCTACTTAATCCTGAAGATTAGAGAATTTTATTTCAATTTTTAAGTAGTAGCACCCTCACCCGAACGCCATCAGACAATAAAAATTTGGTAAAAACGAAAATAAAAATTTATTTCTTCCAAATTTAATAATTCCAATCATCTAAAAATCACCAGAGTTCTAGTAGGGACTGAGCCCTACTTAATCCTGAAGATTAGAGAATTTTATTTCAATTTTTAAGTAGTAGCACCCTCACCCGAACGCCATCAGACAATAAAAATTTGGTAAAAACGAAAATAAAAATTTATTTCTTCCAAATTTAATAATTCCAATCATCTGAAAATTACCAGAGTTCTAGTAGGGACTGAGCCTTACTTAATCCTGAAGATTAGAGAATTTTATTTTAATTTTTAAGTAGTAGCAGGTCCACCCGTACGCCATCAGACAATAAAAATTTGGTAAAAACGAAAATAAAAATTTATTTCTTCCAAATTTAATAATTCTAATCATCTGAAAGTTACCAGAGTTCTAGTAGGGACTGAGCCCTACCCAATCCTGAAGATTAGAGAATTTTATTTTAATTTTTAAGTAGTAGCAGGTCCACCCGTACGTCATCAGACAATAAAAATTTGGTAAAAACGAAAATAAAAATTTATTTCTTCCAAATTTAATAATTCCAATCATCTGAAAATCACCATAGTTCTAGTAGGGACTGAGCCCTACTTAATCCTGAAGATTAGAAAATTTTATTTCAATTTTTAAGTAGTAGCACCCTCACCCGAACGCCATCAGACAATCAAAATTTGGTAAAAGCGAAAATAAAAATTTATTTCTTCCAAATTTAATAATTCCAATCATCTGAAAATTACCAGAGTTCTAGTAGGGACTGAGCCTTACTTAATCCTGAAGATTAGAGAATTTTATTTTAATGTTTAAGTAGTAGCACCCTCACCCGAACGCTATCAGACAATCAAAATTTGGTAAAAACGAAAATAAAAATTTATTTCTTCCAAAGTTAATAATTCCAATCATCTGAAAATCACCAGAGTTCTAGTAGGGACTGAGCCCTACTTAATCCTGAAGATTAGAAAATTTTATTTCAATTTTTAAGTAGTAGCACCCTCACCCGAACGCCATCAGACAATCAAAATTTGGTAAAAACGAAAATAAAAATTTATTTCTTCCAAATTTAATAATTCCAATCATCTGAAAATTACCAGAGTTCTAGTAGGGACTGAGCCTTACTTAATCCTGAAGATTAGAGAATTTTATTTTAATTTTTAAGTAGTAGCAGGTCCACCCGTACGCCATCAGACAATAAAAACTTGGTAAAAACGAAAATAAAAATTTATTTCTTCCAAATTTAATAATTCCATTCATCTGAAAATCACCATAGTTCTAGTAGGGACTGAGCCCTACTTAATCCTGAAGATTAGAAAATTTTATTTCAATTTTTAAGTAGTAGCACCCTCACCCGAACGCCATCAGACAATCAAAATTTGGTAAAAGCGAAAATAAAAATTTATTTCTTCCAAATTTAATAATTCCAATCATCTGAAAATCACCAGAGTTCTAGTAGGGACTGAGCCCTACTTAATCCTGAAGATTAGAAAATTTTATTTCAATTTTTAAGTAGTAGCACCCTCACCCGAACGCCATCAGACAATAAAAATTTGGTAAAAACGAAAATAAAAATTTATTTCTTCCAAATTTAGTAATTCTAATCATCTGAAAGTTACCAAAGTTCTAGTAGGGACTGAGCCCTACTTAATCCTGAAGATTAGAAAATTTTATTTTAATTTTTAAGTAGTAGCACCCTCCCCCGAACGCTATCAGAGAATCAAAATTTGGTAAAAACGAAAATAAAAATTTATTTCATCCAAATTTATTTAATCTAATCATCTGAAAATTACCTGAGTTGTAGTAGGGACTGAACCCTACACAATCCTGAAGAATAGAGAATTTTATTTCCATTTTTAAGTAGTAGCACCCTCCCCCGAACGCTATCAGACAATCAAAATTTGGTAAAAACGAAAATAAAAATTTATTTCTTCCAAATTTAATAATTCTAATCATCTGAAAGTTACCAGAGTTTTAGTAAGGACTGAGTCCTATACACAATCTTGAAGAATAGAGAATTTTTCATGTAATAGCATATCCACATTTTTGAAAAAATTAAGTTTTGTATTTTTTGAAATAACATTTGTCTATAGTAAAATTTTTATTAATTCTTGTCAAAATTGCATTCCTGACATATGTAATAACGAATTGATTCTATAAAGTGTATACTTTATCAATATTTATAGAATTAGTAAATATTTTAATTTTTCACAAATAATTTAAATTTTCTATTTTTTGAAATTTCATCTTAACACCTTTAAATAATTATTCTAAAATAAAAAAATTATACAATTGGTATATATTATATTGAGGAAGCTAAATGATCATGAAATGAACAACTTGTATAATTTAATGTTTCTTAAAATTGTACTAAAAGTAATTGAAATTTCGCGATGAGTTTTATTCATATTAATATGATTTGAATTAATATAATTGAATTCTTTAAAAGAATTTTATTATTTATGAAAATAATTGAATTATTGGCGAAGAAAAAAATATATTAAAACTTTTTGTTAATAAATAAGAAATTAAAAATTTTTTGTCACTGGAAATTATTTTCTATTTTTATTAATTTTGATAAATCTAATACTAATTCTTATTAATAATAATAATTAACAATAATAAGAATAATATTATAAAACAAAATGATTATAACAAATCGTATAGAGTAAAACTGAAAATGAGTTAAGTTTTAGATTCTCAGTTTTAGAGAAAAGTTTTTCGTCCACTTTTTTTAAATTTTCTTTTTTTTTTGACTTTTTGTATTGAAGTAACTTTGAAACCCTCTTTTTCCCCCCAAAAAAGCAATAATATTTTTTTTTCCTATTGGATATCAAAAACAAAAAAAAACAAAACAAAAATACATGGAAATCATGAAGACTTAAAAAAATTTTTTTCCAGTTATTGTGTAATATTGAAATATTGATTGACAATTTTTGGTGTTCAAAAAGTAAATTGTTTGAAGCATTCAGATTAATCATTTGAAATATCGTTGAGGCAAATACACTCTATACGCTTCAGTAAATGGGTCAATAATAAATCGCTGTTCAACGGTACGTGTACTGTATACACATGACAGGTAGACTCTAGAATTCATGGCTTTGAATTTTATTTAAAACCAAGTTCCAGTTCAATTCTCACATTCTCTCTCTTTCTTTCTTTCCATTTCAAGTATTTAAAAATAGAAATACAAAAATTGTTGTCTTTAGAACTTTTAATAAATAAAAACTTAAATTCTTTTCCTATTCAAAGAAATTAAGAACGCATCTGCATAATTAAATAAAATAAAAATTAATTTAGTTTTTCATTTTTATTTTGAATTTCATATCAAAATAAAAAATTTCTTTCATTTGTAGGAAAATATTTTTACGAAATCAAGTGTGACAGATTTTATTTTATCTTCTTAAATAATAAATTTTGTATTTCTATACTGAGAAGAATTTTTCACAATAAAAAAAATTTATTACTTATTTTTATTCATTTAAAAAATTTTCTGTTTAATTGAAAATCAATTTAAATTAATATTTTTAGATTGAAAATTTCACAATGTATTTCCATTCAGAAATATATCTAAAATGAAAAGTATGGAACCGTATATATTGATTAAAAATTAAATATACTGTCAATTTTATCGAATGTGAAGAAAATTGAATTGAAAATAATATTTTATTTAATTTCTTCTTTTTGATGGAGAATGAAAATTTTTATTTAATTGATGAAATTGAATTAAATACAGAAAATGTTAGTTCTTGTAAAAATAATGAGAGTAGATTTTAAATTTTAATAACAATCTGACTTGTGAGATTTCCATGAATTTATAATCTAAAAGAACAATTTTACACACTTTGCACAATTTTTTAATTAAAAAAAAAATATAAGAAGCGTTAAAAAAACGTAAATATAGTAAATATAATAAGTAATAAATAAACTGAATTATTTTTTATGTAAATACATTATAAAATATAAATGAAATACATAGGTGAATTGTTATTAATAATTGTAATTATTCTGTTCATCATAGCAATGAACAATATATGGTATCATGCTTACATTGGTTAATAATATCGAATTGACCCATGTATATATTCATGTTCTCAATTATTTGCTTATTATTATACACAATAGACGCCTGTATGATATGTTTACTTCATTCCATAAAGTAAATTAATAACCGAGTAAATCTAATTTCATTTACTAATTAATTTTAAGACAATCGCTATTCTACCTTCCATTCTATAATAATAATAATAAAGTATCGTTACACAGAAATATTGATTGATTCTACTATACACTCAAAACTAACTTTCCACATGTATAATGAGATGAAATAATGAACAAAACTCTCTTTGCATATTTGAAACTCGATATAAATTCACGTACACTATACATATAATGTTGAAAGATAAAAAAATAGCGTTGTTAAATTCTTCGAATGAAACTAATTTATTTTTTGATACGATTATATTTAATTAAACTCTACACTTTAGGAAAATGGTATTCATTATTAAATTAATAATTAGAATAATAATTAAAATTTTCTTTTCATAAAAACAGTAGTTTTTTTTAATTATTTTAACGTACATGAATATAAATAACAGGCTTTGTTACAAAATAGTAATGTGTTTGTCTGACTGTATCTGACTTTTACTACTTACAATCAAAAGAGAAGACCTTAAAATTTATCTTCCTGACAGAAATTTGAATTCTACTGACTTGTGTTAAATAATTTATGAATTAAAATCAATATGCCTGACTAAAACTAAATTTTACTACTGCTATAAAATATAAAATTACTATAAAATTATCGCAAACAAATTTTCTGACTATAATTTTGGTTACTGACTCTGAAAATTAAAATTATTCTTCCTAACCGACATTTAATTTACTTATAATCGAATTTTTACTATTTAATTTTTACTAATTTACTATTTCAATTTTATGTCTGACTAAAACTTGAGATTTGCTTCTGACTCTGTCGAACTGTGGATTTAAATCAATACGCCTGATTATAAAGGACGTTTACTACTATTATAAGCTTACATTGTCAAAAATATCGTTCGTCTGACTAAACTGACTTGTACTACTAATAGTATTCGGTGTGAGTATCATTGACATTTACTACTGAAAAACAGAGCGTAAATAACTTTACATCTTGTCTGACTAAAACTGATTTGTACTACTGGAGAAAAAATATAATGCGCTACAAAAAGTTATGTCTGACTATGTAAGATTTATGCTACTGAAAAATAAAATTTCAATCACTTGAAAATATTATTTCTCACAGCAATTAAATTAATACAGTAAAACGTGAGGTGTTTAAATAACGCCAGAATGGATTAAAATAATCTGCAACAGTTTAATCCCTCTAGGATTAAAATAATCTATTTTGGTGTTATTTTTAACTATGAATGAAATTTTACTTCAAATAAAACACCAAAGTCAACGATTTGTAAAAAATCAACGAATTTAGCTTCTCCAGGGAGAATAGTTAGTTACTAACTTACTAACTAACTTAGTAACATATTTACTAAATTCAATTGTGTTTAAAAATTTAAAAAAACTCTCGTCAAAATTTCAATTCTCTTTATTAATAATAAAATTCTTCTCTGATATTCAATTATTTTACGAAATTTTAATCAAATTCTTGTCAAAATTTCAATTATTTTCAAAAGTTTTCTAAAATTCAATGATTTTCAATATTATGTACTATTTCAATAAAATTTTCCAAAAGAATTCCATTATTCAAAAACAATTGAATAAAATTCTACGCAAACATTCAATTATTTTCATAAATAATAAAAATATTTACAAAAATTCAATTATTTACAAATTTGTTTATAAATTTCTTCCCAATCATTCAATTATTTTCATAAATACTAAAAATTTTTACAGCAATTCAATTATTTAAAATTTTTTTTATAAATTTCTTCCCAATCATTCAATTATTTTCATAAATAATAACATTTTTACAGAGATTCAATTGTTTTTATAAATAATAAAATTCTTTTAGGAATTCAATTATTTTCATAAATAATAAAAGTCATTGCAGAATTTCAATTATTTTTAATGCAATTTTAATCGAATTCCTCGAAAAATGTAATTATTCTTAAAAATTTTATTAAAATTCGTCCAAAGAATTTAATGATTTAAAAAATTTGTTGATAACATTTTTTATGAGAATTTAATTTCAAGAAACATGAAATTAATAAATTATTTATTTTTGTATTCAAATAATTGAATTCTTGTAGAATTTACTAATAAAAATTATTTGAAAAATGAATTTCAGTTAAAATTTGACATTATAATTAAATATATTAAAAGCATTATAACGTGGATTTTAAGAAATAATTAAATTTTGAAAAAATTTCAAATTAAAATCAATGAAATTCTTAATTTTTTTATATTTTTGAAAAAAAATCTGTAGAATTAATTCTTTTTAGAAGTTTAATAGGATTTTTATTGAAATTATTTCAAGTTCTTTTTTTTTCATTATACATTTAATTGCAGAATTTCCGAATTATTGAAATTTTTTATAATTGAATTGTAAACGAATGAATTTGAAAATTATCGAAAAAACTTTTTTTCAAAATTATTTAAAATAATGGATTTATTGAAGAATTTTAGTTAAAAACACTAGAAAAAAATTTAATTTTAGAAAAGATACAAATTATTGCATAAATTCAATAATTTCCAAGAGTAATAAAATTCTTCTTAAGAATTCAATTATTTTTACTAATAATAAAACTCAGCGCTGCGTTTCAGTTATTTTTCATACAATTATAATTGAATTTCTTGAAAAAAGTAATTATGTTCATGCAAGTTTTAATAAAATTCGACCAAAGAATTCAATTAATTAAAAATTTGTTAATAAAATTCTTTATGAGAATTGAATTTTGAGAAACATTCAATTATTCAATAAATTATTTACTTTCGCATTTAAATAATTAAATTCTTGGAGAATTTTCTAATAAAAATTGATTTTCATTTCATAAAAATGAATTTCAGTTAAAATTTTAGATTATAATTGAATATTAAGAGCAACAAAGCGTTAATTTTTAGAACTAATTGAATTTTGAAATTAATTTTTTTGAAAAAGTTTAATTGAATTTTTTTTTATATTATTTGAAGGTTTTATTTTCTACTATGCATTTAATTAAAGAATGCATTTAATTTAGGAATAATTAAAACTTCGTGAAATTGAATATTGTAAACAATTGGATTTGAAAATTGTCAAAGAACTTTTTTCGAAAATTATTAAAAATAATTGATATAAAGTAAAATTGTAGTTAAAAATTTTTGAAAATAATAATTGAATTGAAGTAATAAAAATAATTTTGAAGAAGTATAATATTCTTATAATATAAAATAATGATTTTATTACTTGGTCATCTTTAATTATTATAAAATATGAAGAAATCAATGACTCCGAGTCGAAGACTCGGAGTTATCGATATCTTCATGTTTTATAGTTATAAAAAAATTTAATTAACTAAAATTTCATTCATTGTAAAAAATAACACTACAATTGATTATTTTAATCTATTTTGGTGTTAATTTAATCTGCAACACTTTTTAATACTTCACGATTTACTGTGATTGTACTATACTGAAAAATAAATTCCAAAGTATTATTATATCTGACTGCAACTGACTTGTACTACTGAAAAATAATTTTTTATACTTTTTTGAAAGTTTCGTCTGGTAATTGATTGTTCTACTAAAAAACTAAATTTCACGCGTATTACAATGTTAAGTGTAACAATA
This sequence comes from Leptopilina heterotoma, assembly GCF_015476425.1. Taxonomy (NCBI): domain Eukaryota; kingdom Metazoa; phylum Arthropoda; class Insecta; order Hymenoptera; family Figitidae; genus Leptopilina; species Leptopilina heterotoma. The sequence continues at coordinate 6,228,692 of NW_025111138.1, forward strand.
GTTGACTTGTACTACTAAAAAAAACTTTCTAGTGTATTAAATAGGTACGTCTGACAATTACTGACTTGAACTACTTCAAAAAAGCTTTTAAGTCCATTAAATAGTTACGTTCGACAGTTATTGACTTGTACTACTGAAAGACAAAATTTCACGCTCTTTAAAATTGTTATCTAACTAAGACTAAATGTTTCTAGTTTCTACTAACTATAAAAATTAAAATCTGATTAACAATTGCAAAATAAATATGACTTACGATTATAAGATCCTTAAAATTTTATTTTTACCTCTTATAATACTAAAGATAATCTTTTTTTTTTCTCTTTGACAAAATTCGAGAAGGTGGAAACTAGAAACTAGAAATTCGTAGAATATGGTGAATAAATGTGATCTAATATTAGAAATGGTATAAATAATTGGTCAGAATGTACGTGGTGAAATTGACCTTTTGTTCTTTGGGGAGACGTTAGAAGTTTCTCTTTTTTTTTCTTTTGAACGTTTTCTAGTCGACAGTAGAATTTCAATAGCACCTTGACTTTCTTTGCAGTTAAGTTGGTAAGGGTAACACGGTCTGCAGCATGTTGAACTTACAAATTACATAGTAATTCATTGACTACTCTTTCTTAACCTTTTTATTCTCTCGCTCTCTCTCTCTCGCTCTCTTTCACTTTATCTTTATTTCTTTCTCTCTCCTCATTTATTTTTTTTTGTCGTTTTGGATTCTTATATACTGAGGAAACTTCTAATTACGAATTGCAAACTTTATTTGCAACGAATCCACTCCTTAAACTCCATTTCCGCGAGTCGTTTCACGAAAATAAACAATTCACCGTCTTATATACAGAGTCGTCTTAATTCCTTTAGAAAATTTTTTAATCTTTCTTGACACTTATACTTGTTTTGCTAATTTAAGAAGCACTATACTTTCACTTTGAATGATTTTTCTTTTTTTAAACTCAATGATAGTTTTTAAAAAGTTATTTGTATTTTTTAATTAATTAATTAATTAATGTTCACCTATAAGAAAATTTAACAGCAATCAGAAATTGTATATATATATTGAAATTGATATAATTTCATTAAAAAGTTAAAATTTCTCGTGACTGTTATTAAAACTGTAAAAGATAAGATTAGATGGAGGACAATGATAAGATAAATACAATGAATGAGAGTGAATGAGAAAAGTCATTAAATGAGGTGTAGGGAAGTTACAATTGTTATATGGTGTGTATATACGTATATATATATGTATAATCAATGTGAAAACGGAGTTCAGTTTTGGGGTGGAGGCACTTTGAGTACTTTGAGATGGTTTTATCGACTTCCTACGACTTTGGTTGTCGGTTACGAGTTCGACCATCGATCGCGAACGAAGATAGCTTGTTGAATTAATGAAGGAAATTCCAGTTTGTAGACAGTGAAATGTGATTAGCTGAGATAGACGTTATTTCACAAAATTCCTCATTTTCACCTCTAACGGGTTTATTCGCAGGTCAAATGCCTGATTACTCGCTAAACTATGTATATATACATACATGTATATTGTATATACATCTGGTGAAGAAAGAATGTTTTGACTCGAAAATTACTCTCGATAAACAATTAGATAATACTTCGATTATACATCGACAACTATAATGGTGTATTTATAAATCAACATGTATTTTAATATTATTGATCACACTAAAATTTTGTATTTAATTTTATTGATAATAAGTAAATAGAAATTTTATTTTTTTAAAATTAAAAACGACATTTTCAATTGGATGTGAAGATTTCGAGAAAATTTTTTACTAAATGCCTCTGACGACTACTAGGCATATTATGTCTGACTGAAACCGACTTGTACTACTTAGAAAATTTAGCAAAGTTTTGGAACAGCGTGTCTGACTATTAATACTTTGTACTACTTTTGAAATTCCAAAAATTATGTGCCTGACTGTAAGTGACTTGAACTAGTTTTGAAATATTAAAGGATTTATAATAGTGTCTGACTATAACAGCTTTGTACTACTGATAAAAGTACAAGAAAATTTATAATTTAGAATAATTTTTACTACCGACATTTAAATTCTAAGTATTTAAAAAAATTGTGTTTGGATACGAATATTGAATTTATAAGAAGTTGCAAATGATTGCAGAAATTCAATTATTTTCAAAAGTAATAAAATTCTTCTGAGAAGTTCATTTTTTTTAAATTTTAGAAATGCCAAGTAGAAATTTCAATTATCTTTAAAAATAATAAAATTTGTCTCCAAAATTCAATTATTTTCAAAAATTTTCATAAAGTTCTTGACACAATTTCAATTATTTTCAAAAATTTTCCTCAATTCAATCATTTACAATATCAACTATCTTTTATAATAAAATTTTTCAAAAGCTTTCAATTATATATTTAAAAAAAGTGTTGATAAAATTTAAAGCAAACATTACATTTTTTTCAAAAATAATAAAATTTTTTACCGAGATTCAATTATTTTCATGAATAATAAAACTCATCATAAAATTTCAATTATTTTTAATACAATTTTAAATCGAATTCCTCGAAAAATGTAATTATTCTTGAAGATTTTATTGAACTTTGTCGAAAAAATGGAATTATTTAAAAATTTGTTTATAAAATTCTTTATGACGATTCAATTTTGAAAAAACATTTATTTATTTATTCAATAAATGATTTATTTTTGTATTTTAATAATTGAATTCTCGTAGAATTTTCTAATAAAAATTTATTTAAAAATAAAATTTCAGTTAAAATTTTACATAATAATTAAATATTAAAAGCATTATAGCATGAATTTTCAAAAATAATTGAATTTTGAAAATTTTTGAAAATAATTACATTTTTTGAACAATTTACTTAAAATTATATTAAAAATAATTGAAATCGAGTGAAGAATTTTATTATTTAGAAAAATAATTCACTTCTTGTAAAGAATTTTTACTACATTTTTTTAAATAATTCAAGTTCTGTGAAGAATTGTATTATTTATAAAAATAGTTCAATTCTTGCGACGAATTTTTATTAAATTTTTTTTTAAATAATTGAAATCCTGTCAAGAATTATATTATTTATGAAAATAATTGAATTCTTTCAACGCATTTTGTTACATTTTTTTTTTAAATAATTCAATTCATTTGAAAAATTTTATTAAAATAGTAGATTTTTGAAAATATTTGAATTTCAGCAAAGAATTTCATTATTTGTGAAATGTAATTGAATTCTTGCAATAAGTTTTTGAAAATAATTAAATTTTTTGAGAAATTTATTGAAAATTGTATTAAAAATCATTGAAATCCTATGAAAATTTTTATTATTTATAAAAATAATTGAATTCATATGAAAAATTTTATTACAATTGTAAAATTAATTGAATTCTTGGGAGGATTTTATTAAAATTTTTGTAAATTGTTTAATTTTTTTTTCAATTTTATGGAAATTTAAATTATTACAAAACATGAACATATCAATAATTCCGAGTCTTCGACTCGGAGTGATCGATATCTTCATGTTTTATAATAATATTCTTATAGTTTATTGAATTTCATAAAGGTTGAAATTTGAATTTTTTTGAAAATCTTAATTCCTATCGAATAATAATAATAATAATAATAATAATAATAATAATAATAATAATAATGATTGAATATTTATTTAAAAATGAATTTATTGGTGTTTTAGAATAATTTTACAATTAAAAAAATTCGTAATTAAATGTAATAGAACAGTTTTTTGAGTATCTTATCATTTTTAGAGTGAATCAAAATATTCTTTAAGGTCAGGGAAAAATTCAAAATTTTTTTGCGGAAATCAGGGAAAAGTCAAGGAAGTTGTGTAAGTTTTTTATTGTAATAATGTTTCTAAAAATTTACAAATTGAATAAAAATAATCTTAAAAACCCCTTAATATTATCAGTTCAAAAATAAATAATATAAATAATTTTTAATATCTTTAAAATCATAATTAAATTTCTACAGATGAAGGAGAAAAATCTTGTTGGGGTTATATAATAATCTTTTGTTTTTAAAAAAATGAAGTATATGCAACGAAACAAAAAGGGTGAAGTAAAGTAACGAAATCAAAATGTCGAAAATAAAAACGATTTCCACTGGCACACAAAACTCGATTATAAAAGTCAAACGAGTATTCTGCAATTGCACAGTTTTCTAGTAGTCGTCGTCGTCGTCGTCGTTGTTCGGGTAATTGCGTGTTTATCTGCCCACCAGCTTAATTACATGTCCCTCCCTTGTCTCGCTGTATAGTTTAAGTCCTACACTTAATCTACGATTGGACTTGCGTGTGTTGATATTCAAGATTTGTTATCGAACGCATTTTTTTCCCTTTCTATTTTTATCTCGTCATAAAAATGGAAATTTTTTTATTTTACATATATTATATAGTCCCGAAAACATTTTTCTTATTTTTTTTTTTCTTCAATATTTATAAATGCCTAATGTGGCAATGAAAATTAAGAATAAATTTTTTCTATAATTTATATTAATGATAGATTTATTTACAAATAAATAAGAATAATAAATGAAAAATAATATTATTATTTATTTATAATAATAAATTAAAAATAAATAAATTGACCTATATTTTGACGTAACGTAACGTCCCGATTCTGCGGCGGCGAAATGTTTTTTATAATAGGGACAAATAATATAACTTATAATTTTTATAATTTGAAAATTTGAAAATGAGACAATTTTTTTTTAAACAATTGCTACAAATGGCTTAATTTCCTTATAATTTCACAATTTTCCCATATATATGTAGAAATGAAAAGAATAAATTCACTTAACATATATTAGAGATCGTAAATAATCGTGAAAGTTTATTTTCGCTCGGGACTTTTTCAGATTTCCAAGCAGGATTATATACACTCGAGGATATTTGTTAGAGATAAGCTGAATTTTATTACACTTTCATAGGTGTAATAAGCACACGAATAAAGGAGGATAAAACAATAGGAGATCGAAATTATTATTTTCTTTTAGTAAAATGGCAAAAATAACATTCGAAATCAGAGTTATTTTCTGTTAATAATCATAATAATTAGAAATGAAAAAAAATGGATTTATTTAGAAATAAGAAAAAATGTATTTATATTTATAAATAACACATTCAATTTTATGAAACACTGAATATGTCTATTATCAGTAGTACAAGTCAGTTAAGTGTCAGACACGACTATTCAATGCTTTAATAACAGAAAGAAGTAAAATTTATTATTAGATCAGGAATTATAGTTCATAATATTATAATCAGTTATTGACAAATTATTCTCTTTTGAGTTTTGATTAATAATAATTTTCTACTATATTAAAAATTTCGAAATATTTACAAGAACCGCAAGAAAAAACACTGAAATTTAAAAGAAAGAATGAAAATAAAATACGAAATTCATTATATATAGCCTTCTTGTAAGGAGCTCTGCCATTAGACTTATTTCCTTTTTAGCAGGAGAAGCTAAATATAAAAATGGAAACGAGGTCAGTTAATTGTGTAGGTAGTTAAAATATACTTTAAGAAGAGAAGAAAAAAGAAGAGAGAGAGAGAGAGACAGGAAATAAAAAAAGTTGTTATTAAAAAACAGAAAAAGAAGTAGAAAAAATTAAAAACGACGAATTATGCTGTGACATTAAAAAAAAAAAGAAATCGAAAAGAGTAAAAAAAAACCAGTGAAAGTCAATTGTATACTTGGAGATGACGAATTGGTGGAAGTAAGAGGACTAGAGAAATTGGTGAGTAGTGCAGTTTTGAAATTTCCCGCTAACGGTTTCAATGAAAGAGAGCTCGGCCCAATTTCACGCTGAATGAAGAATTTTTCTGAAAGCAGCCGACCTGCTTTTTTCTACTCGTGTTTCATTCTTTCATTGGACCCCACGTGCATCTCAGTGTGGCAGGAAAAAAAAAGAAAAAAAAAAAAACGCCGTGAAAAATAAAATAAGAATAGAAAAAGAAAATGTGTACACCAGAAATGTGATTTCATACAGTGATAAACATGAAGAAATTTAATTTATATATTTTCGTGTTATAAAGTAACTAAATTTTTTTTATTTTTAACATTTACTGATCAAGCTAATAATAATAATTAATAATATTATTTTCTTAACGTAAATTATTATAAAAATAATTATTATAAAATTAATTATATAAATAATTATTATACAAGTAACAATTACTACTTGTAAAAGATATATGGAGAACTGAATTTAAAATTAATTTTTCTACTGAAAAATAGAATTGAAATTTTTATATTGAAAAATAGAATTGAAATTTTTATATTGAAAGTTGAAGAAATAAAATTATTGTCTGAATAAAAGGAGCAATTATTATTAATTGTAAAATCAATTATAAGGTCTGAATGGAAATTTATTTTTTCTACTGAAAATGTAAACAGATGGAATATTGTCTGACTAAAACTAGCTTATTCTACTTGTTTGGCAACGTTGTCAGGGTTAGACCACCTTTTAAACTCAGTTTACAACTTTTTTTTAAAAATAAATTTAGATTTTTCATTGAAAATTTACAAGAAAATAATTATTGTCTGACTAATACTACTTGAAATAAAATTATAAGTTCTGAATGAGAAGGAATTTTTCTACTGAAAACAAAAATTGGAATTTAACAGTGAAAATTAACAGCAAAAAAAAAATTATTGTCTGACTAAAACTGACTAATACTACTTGCATTAAAAAATTATAAGAAATAAAAAATTATAATTACAAAGAACTGAATGGAATTTTTCTACTATGAGAATAAAAATTGAAATTATTAAATCGAAAATTGAAGAAGTAGAAAATAAGCGGTAAATGAAAATGAAGTATTACATTTAATGCTGCAATGAAAGTTTACCGGGTAATTTATTGTTACATATGTATGGATACAAACAAAATTTTTGATATATAGGTGAAGGTTAGATCAGATCTTTGTACGTGTATGTAATAATAGGTACTCTGCTTTCTCGTTTCATGATTTCCCTCGATAGCTATAACCGGTTATCCGATAATCCTTATTACAATCCGGTTAGTCTCCGTACTGATTTACATTTTCCAGTTCTGATCGTTGCGCACTATTAGGAGATTACACATGAATACAAAATCTTCCAAGTAACATATCTTTCTTTTAAGAACAAAAGGTCGAAATTGTGTTTATATTCAAAACTCAGGGAAAAAAAACAAACGATTTCAATACAATTCGAAGTTCAATATGTTCGAACAATGTCTTGAAATAAATATATATATATATACTAAACTGCTTATCATATCATTGACTTTTATTTTTATACAGTGTTCTCTCTCTTTTCTTATTATTATAATTTTTTGTTACTATTACTTTTAATTATTAACCATATTAATCTTCGTATACTGTCATTCATTCTGTCCGCAGTTTAAACTTAGTTTCTGTATATGCTTTTGTTTTTTTTCCTTAAAAAATATTGTTTGACAAATCGAAAATATGCAGATATTTTTTCACGATTTATAATAAAATAATATTAGAAAATAGAAAATTAAAAAAAAATTATGATTAACAAGTTAAAAATATAACCAATTTTGTTTGTTATATTCTTTTTGCTATAACAAATTTCGTTTGACTGATCTAAATTATGATGCAAATTATTCTCATTTTTATTTATAAAAAATACTCGAAAATTGTTAATTGTTAAAATTAAATATAATATAAAATATAATTTTGATTAAGAAGCAGGAAATATATCCATTTTATGCATAATTTTTATTTCTCAATAACAATATTGTTTACAAATTCATTTTTTTCTTTTGGGAAGAAAAACATTCGATATTCCCGTTTCTTAATATTTTTGTAGAAAATTCTCAATTTTTATAATGAAATAATTTGCATCAATTCTATTTTTTAATTTCAATTGTTTCAATAAAATTCAAAGTTTTTTAAAAATAAAATAAAAATTGTTTACAAATTCTATTTGTCAATTACAAATTTTAATTGAAAATGAAAATTTTTGAAATTTTAGAAAAGAAAGGAAAAATTTAATTAAAAAAAAAATATTCTATTACATTTATTTACGAATTTCTTTAATTGCAAAATTATTCAAAAACATGAGTAAATTCTTTTTTGAATAAATATTTAATTATTATTATTTTCCCATAGAAATTAAGTTTTTCAAAAATTTCAAATTCAAACCTTTTTGAAATTAAACAAGTTTGAAAATATTGTTATAAAACATAAAGATATTGATCACTCCGAGTCTTCGACTCGGAGCAATCAATATCTTCATGTTTTATAATAATTAAAAATGTTCCAGAGATAAAATAATTATTTTATATTTTAAGAATAGTGTTACTGTAACTTCTTCAAAATTATTTTCATATTCTATCTGAAATTTTAACTAAAATTCATTTTTAAATCGATTTTTATTAGAAAATTCTACGAAAATTAAATTATTTATATCCAAAAGTAAATTATTTATTAAATAATTCAATGTTTCTTAAAATTTAATTCTTATAAAAAATTTTATTACCAAATTTTTAAATAATTGATTTCTTATGACAAATTTTAATAAATTTTTTAAGAATAGTTACATTTTTCACGAAATTTGATTAAAATTGTATTAAAAATAATTTAAATTCTACAATGAATTTTATTATTTCTGAAAATAATTGAATTATTGAGAAGAAACTTATAAAAAATTTGTAAATATTTGAATTCCTGTGAAATTTTAATTAAATTTATAAAAATAATTAAATGTTTTCGTACAATTTTATTAAAATTGTTTTTAAATAATTGATTTCTTTTGAGTAGTTTTATCAAAAATAAAAGAGATATTGAAAATTATTGAAATGAGGAAAAATTTTGAAAATAATTGAATTTTGAAGAAGAATTTTATTATTTATAAAGATAATTGGGATTTTGACGAGATTTTTTTTCAATTTTGAACATAATTGAATTTTCTGATAAGAATTTGATTACTTTTAAAAGTAATTGACAAATTTAACTAATTTTCGAAGGTTTTGAATTACTATTAAAATTTTTCAAAAATCAAAGTTCTTTAAAATTTTTAATTAAATTTATTCAAAGTAGAAATTTTATAAAATTTCAAATCAAAATCTTTTGAAGTTCATTTATTTATGAAAATTGCAAACGCAACTTTTTTAAAATTGAATTAGTTTTGAAATATTAAAGTAAAATTCATTAAATAATTTATTTATTTTATGATAGTTGTTCAATATTTAAGTTATTTAAAAAGAAATTATTGTCAGAAATTGAAAAAAATTGAAGGTTTTGTATTAAAATTTGTGGTAATTTCATAGTTTATCAGTCAAACAAAAAAGACACAAAAATTATGAATTTTCTTATGAATTCTATATTCTAAAAATTTAATTTCTTCATTTATTTTTATAAAAATCCCTGACATTTCCCTGAATTCCCTGTGTTAGAATATGTGATTATTATAGTTATTATAATATTAAAACTATATTCCAATTCATATTTTATTTTTATAAAAATAAATTTGAATTCAAAATTTTTACCTTGTATTATTTTTAAAATATGCTAATTTTATTTAAAATTTTATTTAAAATAGTGAGTAAAAAGTTAGCCGCGCCCGAATTGTTGCTAGTTATTATTATTGTTATTGTTATTAATATTTTGATTATTTTTCTAAGATCTAAATGCGATTAAATTTTTCTACTAAAAGTTGAAATTTAAATTTTACATTGAAAATTGAAAGAAAAATTAAGAAACGATTGACCAAAACTGACTAATACTACTTGTAGTAAAATCTGAGTAAAAAAGAATTTTTCTATTGAGAATAAGAATTGAAATCTTACATTAAAAATTTGGAGAAAAATTTTATTGTCTGACTGAAACTGACAAATACTACTTGTAATAAAATTATAATATCTAAATGAGAAAGAATTTTTCTACTAAAAATAAAAATTTGAATTTTACTCTGATAATTGACAGAAAAATAAGTTATTGTCTGACTATAAATGACTAAATACTACTTGTAATAAAATTATAATTTATAAGTAATAAATTCCTACATTTACCGTATTAATAATTAAGTAACACTTTACCATTCGTTTCATCTAATTACAAAAATACTATGCAGATTTTCTAACTTTTTATAATTGAACATAATATTTATTCTTCAAACGAATAAATTAAATTGATTTCAACTTAAATATTGACCATCATGTTTGTATTAATAATTTTCAATCATCTATATTTCCGAGCACGTAATCAATTATTTATAAATATCAAACATCAGACACTCACAAAACGTACAAATAGTTAATTTATAATGAAATATTTTTCACAAATGAGAAAAAGAATTGTTAAATTTAATTAAGTTTGAAATTATTTCCAATTAGATTCGTAGAATTAGAAGAAAAAATTATCTCATGTGAAAATTCAAACAATTTTTTAGTTATAATTTAATAATTATTTAACGTGCTTTATTTCTACTTTTGCTTTATTTTCTAAAGTGATAAAAGTAATTATTTTCTTTTTATTTTCCACTTTTAACTAGTTAAACACTTTTAGAGCAGTTTGAATTTTATTTCTAAGTAGTACAAATCAGATACAGTCAGGCACAAATTTTTAAAAGTTTTATTATGTTATTGTTAGTAGTACAAGTCAGCCATAGTCAGACATAATGTAAAGCTTTTAAAATTACGTATTTTATTATTAGTATTATAAGTCGGTCGTAGTCAGATATACTTTTCCAAAGTGCTTGAAATTTAATTATCAATAATAAAAATCATTGGGAATCATAAATTTTCTAAAGTTTTCGTACTTTTATAAGTATTGTATACTGACCCATTTTTCGAATAGTAAACTATTTTTTAAGTAATAAAATATTTTTTCAGTGGTAATTAATTTTCAGTACTAAAAAGCTTGTCTTAATCAGACAGATATAATTTGGGGATTAAATTTAAATGTCGAGTAGTAATATTTATTTTTCAGACAGTAAACTTTCTGTAGTAAATCAGTAGTAAAAGTCAGTTATAGTCAGACACGTCTATTGCAAATAGTAATAACAATTTTTAGTCAGATGAAACAATTAGGTCTTTTTTCAGTAGTATAAGTCAGTTATGTCAGACATAAGTGTATCATAACATTTTCAGTAGTAGACATCAGTTGCAGGGATAAATATTATTTTAATGGAGTTCGAATTTTATTTTTCAGTAGTAACTGCTGATTATAGTCAGACAACAATTTTAATGTGATTTGAATTTTGTTTTTCAGTTAGTATACATTTTATTCTACTGTTCGAATTTTATTTTTCAGTAGTAACAGCTGATTATAGTCAGACAACAATTTTAAAGTGATTGGAATTTTGTTTTTCAGTAGTACAAGTCAATTACAGTCATACAGTGCATTTTAATGATGCGTTAAGTATGTATTTTCTCAGTAGTATAAGTCAGTTACAGTCAGACCTAAATTTAACATAATATTTTTACTAGTATGAGTCAATCGTCTAAAAAATTTGCACAATTATTTATTTCGATTTGATGATTATTTAACGCTTCATTTCTTCTTTCTTTCATTCTAAAGAGTGAAAAGCGGTTAAATTTTATTTTGTTATTTTCTTTTTCTTATTTTCCCCTTCTTTTAATAATAATTATTCAAACCGTTTTTTGTGAACGTTTTTATCCATTTAAAGTTTCACACTTTAGTCCTGATTCTTCCAGGCGCGGGCATTTTATTCAAAGAGAAATTGTAATGGCAAAAAGATGGAAATCGCTTTAAGGAAAATTTAATTATTTTTGCTTTCACAAGGTATTCCTTTTGGGGATTATTCAAGATTGTAGCGAGAGACCGATGTGAATTCTCTGGAGTAAGAAGAAGAAGAAGAAGAAGAAGAAGTGAGTGAGACAGAGAGAGAAAGATGGGGTGAAGGGTTGAAAAAAGGAAGGTGAAGAAGAAGCAGAAGAAGAGTGGAGGGGGTAGAGAAAGGGGTTTTAATGGGGATGAATAGTAAATTGTTGACGTCGTGGAACAGGAAGTGCTGATTCGTTGCACTGTCGACAATACTTTTGTCGGGATATCAAAGTGTTACTTTGCAACCGGAAACAATCCTATTTTCAAGAGTTCTTTCACAGGAGAGCTTCCTGCTGCTTTCTAAAAACTTATGCTTCCACTTCAATTAGATTTTCAAACGGAAATGATATTTTTTCCTCAAATCATCTCTTTGTTTCTGATTTTATTTTTTCTTCACCTCTGTATATATGTATCATAAATAAAGAATGAAAATTGTTTTTGAAATCAAGTAGTAGAGGAAAGAAATTTATTCTCAGATTCTTCAGCAGTGGTTTTTTATTTTTTCTTTCACAAACTTGTTTCTTGTTTGTTTTTAAACAATACTGTTTATAAACAATGATTATTGTTTTTTTCTTACAAATTATTGTCTTCTTTACAAACATTCATTTTTTTAAATTTAAAATTGAATTTCATTCAATAGAATTTTATTCAATATAATAGAATGTAATTGAATTGAATTAAATTAATTCCAAATTGATTTAAATTAAATTAAATTAAATTGATTCGAATTTGAATTGAATTAAATTAATTTTGAGTTAAATTGAATTAATTTTGAATTGAATTGAATTAAATCAATTTTAATTGAATTAAATTAATTCCCATTTTAAATAATTTGCATTGATTTGAATTAAGTCGAAATTAAATGGAGTTGAATTAATTAAATTATAATATGAATATAATGGAATTGAATTAATTCGAATTTGAAATGAATTAAATTAATTTGAATTGAATTATATTACTTCAAATCTGAATTGAATGAAATTAGTTAGCATTTAAATTAATTTGCATTGCATTTAATTAAATCAAAATTAAATGGAGTTGAAATAATTGAATTGTAATTTGAATTGAATAAAATAAAAATGATTCGAATTTAAATTAAATTAATTCGAATTTGAATTGAATTGAATCAAATTACTTTGAATTTGAATTGAATTGAATTAAATTACTACGAATTTGAATTGAATTAAATTGGTTAGCATTTAAATTAATTCCAAATTGATTTAAATTGAATTAAATTAATTTGAATTGAATAAAATTAATTTGAATTGAATAAAATTAATTCGAATTTAAATTAATTTGAATTGAATAAAATTAATTCGAATTTAAATTAATTTGCATTGATTTGAATTAAGTCGAAATTAAATGGAGTTGAATTAATTAAATTATAATTTGAATTGAATTAAATTAAATTAATTTGATTTGAATTATATTACTTCAAATTTGAATTGAATTGAATTAAATTAGTTAGCATTGAAATTAATTTCCATTGAATTGAATTAAACTAATTCGCATTGAAATTAATTTGCATTGAATTGAATTAAGACGAAATTAAATGAAGTTGAATCACTTGAATTGTAATTTGAATTGAATGGAATTAAATTAATTCGAATTTGAATTGAATTGAATTAAATTAATTCGCATTGAAATTAATTTGCATTGCATTGAATTGAGACGAAATTAAATGAAGTTGAATTAATTGAATTATAATTTGAATTGACTGGAATTAAATTAATTTGAATTTGAATTGATTTGAATTAAATTATTTGGAATTTGAATTAAATTAATTCGCATTTAAATTAATTTGCATTGAATTGAGTTAAGTAGAAATTAAATGAAGTTGAATTAATTGGATTATAATTCGAATTTGAATTGAATTAAATTAATTTGAATTAAATTAAATTACTTCGAACTTGAATTAATTTGAGGTGAATTAAATTAATTCGCATTCAAATTAATTTGCGTTGATTTGAATTGAGACGAAATTAAATTAAGTTGAATCACTTTTATTGTAATTTGAATTGAATGGAATTAAATTAATTCGAATTTGAATTGAATTGAATTGAATTAAATTAATTCGCATTGAAATTAATTTGCATTGCATTGAATTGAGACGAAATTAAATGAAGTTGATTTAATAGAATTATAATTTGAATTGACTGGAATTAAATTAATTCGAATTTGAATTGATTTGAATTAAATTATTTGGAATTTGAATTAAATTATTTAGAATTTGAATTAAATTATTTGGAATTTGAATTAAATTAATTCGCATTTAAATTAATTCGAATTTGAATTAAATTAATTTGAATTGAATTAAATTACTTCGAATTTGAATTAATTTGAGGTGAATTACATTAATTAGCATTCAAATTAATTTGCGTTGAATTGAGTTAAGACAAAATTAAATGAAGTTGCATTAATTGAATTATAATTTGATTTTGAATTTAAATAAATTACTTCGAACTTGAATTAATTTGAATTAAATTAAATTAAATTAATTCGCATTCAAATTAATTGGCATTGAATTGAGTAAAGAGGAGATAAAATGTAGTTGAAATTATTGAATTATAATTTGAATTAAATTAAATTAATTCGAATTTGAATTTATTTTAATTTGAATTTAATTTATTTGAATTAAATATATCATGTCAATTATTTTACCTTCTTTTTAAAAACAGAAATAGAGAAAAATAGAAAATATTTCTTCTACTAATTTTTATTAGTAGAAGAAATATTTTCTTTTTAATATGCAATTAAAAAGTTTTCTAATTATTATGAAATTAAATGAAAATTGTTTGGTTTTTGTGTAACAAATGCATAATTATGAATACAAATCTGCCACTTAGTGCTTATGAAATCTCGGTGTATAAAAGAAGAGACTTCATAATCTGTATTATTATTTGCAAATCCTCTTAATAGATAGGATTTCAGTTAAAGCAGTTCCTGCTGTACTGATTTTATATTAACGACTTATTTTTACTTTTATTTTAAAATTATAACCTAAGAAAGCTCTAATTAAGTAATAATTAAGCTCTAACAACAACCATTGTTACACAATGTTACTATTATTTTTTTCAAAAATAAAAGTTACTTCAATTTATTATAAAGTGATTGTAAATAGATTAATAAATGAACTAAAAGTGATAAAAATTATATTAATAAATAAACTATAAATTAATTGAAATTATATCAATAAATTAATTATAAAGTGATTAATTTGATTATAATAAATTTGATTATATAAATTTATATAATTGAATTGCCCGAATAAATATAATATAATGAAATTAAAATATTTACTGCTCATAGCTGTTTACATTATTTCTTAATTGCTACAATAAAATAATAACAAAATTTTAATTATCATTAATCTTCTTCGAAATGTATTTCTCTTGAAAAATTTACCGCAAAACTTTTTATTTTGCTACTTGATATATATATATAAATTCTGTAAAATTAATAGCAACCACTTTAAAACTTTCGTAAATTCAATTTCTTCTTCTTTATTCAATTTTTTTTCAATAAAAAATATAAGCAGGAAAAAAAGAACTGTTTCCGAGTTTACCCCTGAAAATCTTCAGAAATCAAAGTAGATTCCCATAGTGTATTGTTTCTCGGTTCAAGAATTCTGGTTCTCGCATTGAAAAAGGATTGCAAATAAGTGAAGTGAAAATTCGAAACAAAAGAGAGTTACTGGTCCATATTTCAATTTCACGAATCGATGGCCATCCTTATAAAGAATTTTTTTTTTGCATTATATATGGGCAAATCCACGGAGTTGGTCGACATTCACTTATAAAAATGAAAATTCTTAAATTGAAAGCACCCCTCTCATTTACGGTTCATTTTTTTCAAAATTTATTTTGGAACAATTATCTTTTTTCGTTTCTATAAATAAGTATTAAGACAATATTTTTTCGGAATATTTCGAAAATAAGAATTTTTTTTTAATAGTAACAGTCATTTATGATCAGACGTAATATTTCGAAAATTTGTACTTTTCAGTAGAAATATTCAGTTTATTATTTTTAAGCGAAACTACTGAAAGCGAATAGAAGATTATTTTTTAGTAGTATAAGTCAGTTGCTGTCGGATATAATATTGCAAACGACTTTGGAATTTGCTTTTTAATACTACAAAGTCAATTTTTATGAAAAATTATATTTTAAAAATTGGGCTTTTATTTTTCAGTAGTATAAACAAATTACAGTCAGACATAACTTGTTGAAAAGCTTGGAATTTTATTAAATTAGTAGTTTCATTTTTTAATTAATTCAAAAAAATCTTTATTATTCTAAAAAAAAATTATTAATTGTTTCTTTTGTTTTTTTTTTTATTGCGTTGGAGTTACAAATTATACACTTATAAAACAGAAATTTAGAAAATTAATGAAAACTTGAAATATTGTTGATAAGTTGTCATTAATAAAAAGAGAAATCATTCAACAAATTTTCATTTTTTTAATATAAAAAACGTATTTGTTTTGCAAATCAAAATTGAGCAGCTCTCTTTTCTTATCTTTAAGAAAATTGTTAAAAAATTAAGATTAGGTCATAGGAAATATTTTCCATATTTTCCATTTTTCAATAGCAATTATCTTTACAAAATTAGGAATTTCCTTTTGAAAGAAAAAGAAAATTTTTTCAGATGCCCATTTCTAATCACAATTTTTTAACAAAATCTGTTTTTCTTTGAAAAATGGAAATAATTATTTGCATTATTTTTCAGAGAATTTTCAGTTTCTTTTGGAAAAATTTCTATTTCTTAATTACTAATTATAACGAAATATATTAATTTTTTTTTAAATAAATGAAAAATTTTATAATGTCTATTTTATAATCACAATTGTTGTATAAAATTTTCTATTTTTTTAAATATTACAAATACTTTTCACATGTGCACCTTTTTTATTAAGTTTTCGTAGGTACTTATTTAATTACTGGATATTTATCTATATGAAAATTTTAAAAATTGATTTTTGGCAATTGTGCTATATGTTTATTATTTAAAGCACTCTCTTCCAAAATTTCTGAACACGATTTTAGAATTCTAGAACAGCATTTAAAAAACGAAATCAATTTTTAATTATTTGGACAGTTATCGATTTGGAATTTTATTTTGCTAACTAAATCTTGAGTTTTTTTCAAGAAAAAGAATAAAACAATTTGAAATAATTCTATTTCTAATCACGATTTCTTAATGAAATTCTGTTGTTTTAAAAAGCAAGTAATTTGCATTATTTCTATTCCTCAATTAAAGGTTTTTTTACAAAATTCAAAGTTTTTTATAAATAAAGGAAAAAGATTTTTATGAATCACATCTTTTTTAGAACATTTTAACTTTCTTTTCGAAAAAAAGTAAAAGCATTTTCATAATTTCTATTTGTTAATTACGATTTTGAACGAAATTATTTATAGAAAAGTTACATAAGTTCTATTCATCACAATTTTTTAATGAAATCTCAAGTTTTTTTTTAAGTCAACAAAATTTTGATAATTTCAATTTTTTAATCACGATTTAAAAAAAAAAATTCTTTTCTTGCAAATTTTTTTGCAGATTGTAAAGAGGAAGCAAAATATTCATATTATAAATATCGACCATCTTGTTTTTATTTCTGTTAAGGAATTAATAATTTAAAAGAAATTAAATTTTGTTTTATTTTTACATGCAAAAAATTTGCATAGTTCCAATTTTTTAATTACAATTTAAAAAAAAATTCTTTTCTTGTAATTTTTTTTGCAAATTGTAAAGAGGAAGCAAAATATTTATATTATAAATATCGCCCATCTTGTTTTATTTCTGTTAAGGAAATAATATGTATAATTTAAAGGAAATTAAATTTTGTTTTCTTTTTATATGCAGGATGAATTTTGCCGCTGTAGAATCCAAGAATTATTATTATTATTGACATAGTTTAATAATAATATTTACATCAACAAATCATTTGTTTTATTTTCTAAGAAATTTACAATTGTCAATAGACATTATTGTTAATTATCTATATTGAAATTAGAATTAGAAACTACTCGCGTTCTTTTAGCTATTAATATTCTAATAATAATATTAAAAATATTAATAATACATTTTTATTCTATACTAATAAATATATTATTATTAATAATGAAAATATTTAATTAAATGTAATATAAATAAATAATGTAATATTCTACTAATTGAAAAGGGGAAAAGTCGTTCATGAAAACTGCTAACAATTAGTGAAATTTTTTATTCCATTTTGAACAAATTTTATTCTTATAAAAAAAATCGGAATTATTAACCTTCGCGCTGCCGGACGTCCACCCAGGGTGGCCAACTAATACATAATGTTGTATATCTGCTCGAATTTCGTATCAATCGAATCGACATTTTAACTCACTGAACAAAATTTTATCTACTTTCGAAAAAAACAAAAATAAATTTTTTTTACATTTCTTCTTGTTTTATTATAACAATTAAAAAAGTATGTACAAGAATACTGAAAATTGACCGGGTATTTTTTTTATATTGCAAAAAAATAAGAATAAAATCATTAAACTTATACAGTTAAATTGTTTTATGTTAATAAATAAAATATATTATGATGTTATAATACATTTTTTATTTGTTTAAACAAATTATTGTTGTTATTTACCAACTTTTTCCAGAATGCATCTAGAAAGTTGCAGTTTCTTCCTAACTTTGCAATTTACTAAATCTTATATGATTACAGATAAAGAATAAAAGTTGAATAAAAATTAAACAATTTTTAAACAAATTATTAGTGTTATTTAACATCTTTTCGCTGAATGCACCTAGAAAGTTGCAGTTTTTTCCTAATTTTTCAATTTACTAAATCTTATATGATTACAGATAAAGAATAAAAATTGAACTATTGTTTAAACAATTTTTAAACAAATTATTGTTGTTACTTACCAACTTTCCCCAGAATGCACCTAGAAAGTTGCAGTTTTTTCCTAATTTTGCAATTAACTAAATCTTATATAATTACTGATAAAGAATGAAAATTTAACTATTGTTTAAACAATTTTTAAACAAATTATTGTTGTTACTTACAAACTTTTTACAGAATGAACCTACAAGGTTGAATTTTTTTTCTAATTTACACATTTACACATTTTTATTCTTTATCTGTAGTCATATAAGATTTAGTAAATTGCAAAATTAGGAAAAAACTGCAACTTTCTAGGTGCATTCTGCGAAAAGTTGGAAAATTACATTAATAATTTGTTTAAAAATTGTTTAAACAATAGTTCAATTTTTATTCTTTACCTGTAATCATATAAGATTTAGTAAATTGCAAAATTAGGAAAAAACTGCAACTTTCTAGGTGCATTCTGCGAAAAGTTGGAAAATTACATTAATAATTTGTTTAAAAATTGTTTAAACAATAGTTCAATTTTTATTCTTTACCTGTAATCATATAAGATTTAGTAAATTGTAAAATTAGGAAAAAACTGCAACTTTCTAGGTGCATTCTGGAAAAAGTTGATAAATAACAACAATAATTTGTTTAAAAATTGTTTAAAAAATAGTTCAATTTTTATTCAATTTCTATTTTTTATCAGTAATCATATAAGATTTAGTAAATTGCAAAATTAGGAAAAAAACTGCAACTTTTTAGGTGTATTCTATAGAAAAAGTTGGTAAATAATAACAATAATTTGTTTAAATAATTTTTTAATAATAAAACATAAATGTTTTATGTCATAAATGTCATAAAACATTATTAAAATACAGTATTTGTATTAACACATAATTATATACAAAATGTTTGATGAATTTTAATCGTATTGGGAACATAAAAGTAAAATAGCGTTTAGCCACCCGGGGTGGCCGTCCGGTAGTCCGCGTATACAAAAATCTTTGGTAGCGCGAAGGTTAATAGAATTCTACTAATTTAGATTTAGAAAATTAATATTTGGATCAAGTGGGAATTTTTTTTCCGAATTTATAATATTCGATGAAGTTTTTAAGTAGCCCACTGATGTACACAGAATTCCCTTGCGACAAATGACAATAATGAGAATGTTGAAGTATAAATTTAGAGCAACATATATACATACACACACACATATAAGTAGGGTTATGACATAAAAGAAGAGCGTCTCGTCGTTAAACGTTTTGGAGACGGTGCGGCGAGAGAGAGAGAGAGAGAGAGAGAGAGGTCGAGACGTTTCATGCATATAAATCTTGAGAAAAACACGCGTCGCAAAATTGCTGTGTGAGGACGATGCGAAACGTCGCGCTTGGAAAATATGTCAGCATTTTCCACCAACACTAATACTCTGTATTTTCATATCATATTGTACATGTATGTCTATGTGTGTGTGTATGCATTTCAGCAGGAAACACTCATAGAAGGGTGGGAAGGGAGGGAGGATGAATAGGAGACGAGGTGGCAAAGGTTTCGTATAATACCTGCGCGTAGACGTTACGACGATAATGTAACTACGCGCCTTTAATAATACTATGTGGTTACCAATATAGTCAACCAGCAGAGGCATATCAGCGTTGTTCAGTAACCACGTACTTTGCTGCAATTCTCATTCCGTCGTTCACGAATATACATATATATGTGTATGCATGGAAATGTATATATATATATATAGAACATCGTTGCTTTATGATAATAGTGGTTTTGTTTCTTAGGGAGGAAAGTAGCAGACAATTCGAGCGTCGCTATTCGCGCGATTAAGCTCCCCTGATTTTTTTGCGTTTCAAACATTCCACGGGTTTTTCATATCCTGAAATGTGTACTACATTCGGCTTTTCTCTCTCTCCATTGCTATCTCTGTCTGAAATTCATTATCATAAGAAAATATATATTAAAATCGATGCTGTTCACTTCAAAAATGTAAATTTAAATCAAGAGAATCAAATTGAAAGGAAAAGTAATATATATTGATAGCAGAATTTACAAAATTTGTACCAAATTTATACTAAAATGATATACCAAAACAAATAATACTTTATAATAATCGTAAGTTTCCTTTCCATTAGCAAATTCTCTTCATTCATTTGTTTGTTTTCACAGCTTTTCTAAGGATATCAAATTGAGACAAAAAACGAATCAAAAGTGTTTCGAAGCAACGTTTTGATTCGTTTTTTATCTCAATTTGAAATCCTTAGAAAACAGAGTTGAACATTAATTTTAGTGGGTTATTGTCATTTTTTTTAATGTCAAAAAAACAAAACAAAAAAATTCGTTTTATTCACTTTACAAAATTGACAAAAATTTCATTTCATATTTTTTATTTTCCTAATTTTCATCAAAAATATTTACTTTTTTCTTATCCTACTAATAAATTGAATTCCTGCAACGAATTTTATTATTCATGAAAGAATTTAAAATATATTTATAAAAAAATAATTTAATTCTTGCGAAGAATTTTTAAAAAATGTTTTAAATAATTCATTTCTTTCGAATAATTTTATGCAAATTCTAATTTAAATCATTGAATTCTAGAGAAATTTTTATTATTCATGAAAAGAATTGAATTCTTAGGAAAATTTTTTCAAACCATTTTTTAAATAATTGAATTCTGTTTGGAAATTTTATGAAAATAGTAAATATTGAAAATCATTGAATTGCAAAAACTTTTTAAAGATAATTAAATTTTACAAAGAATTATATTAAAAAATTTTTCAATAATTGAATGTCTGTGGGAAATTTTATTTAATTTTTTTAAAAACAATTGAATTCCTGAAAAGCATTTTATTATTTATGAAAATAATAGAATTCTTGAGAACGATTTATTAGAATTTTTTTTAAAAAAATGGAATTTCCAAGAAGAAATTTTTCACTTTTAAAAATAATTGATTTATTGTGGTGAATATTGTTATTTATGAAAAGAATTGAATTTTGAAAAGAATTTTATTAAAATACCTCAAAAAATAATTGAATTTTCGGGAGTAATTTTCTTATTTATCTTTAATAATTGAATTCTTTTAAAAAATTATTTGTGTAAATAATTGAAATCGTAGAAAAAATTTTATTAAAATTTAAAAAAATAATTGAATTATTTCAAAGAAATTTAATTAAAATTGTAGGTATTTAAAACTATTAATTTCTTTCGAATAATTTTATTAAATTTTTCGAAAAAATTATTCAATCCTTGTAAAATATTTTTTTTAATTAATTGATTTTTTCGAGAAATTGAAATTAAGTTTTTAAGAATATTTCCTTTTTTTGAGCAATTCCTGTAAAATTGTATTAAAAATAATTGAAATCCTGCTATGAATTTTATTATTTATGAAAATAATTGAATAGTTGCTAGGAATTTTATTATAATTCTCAAAAATAATTGAATTACAGAGAAGAATTTTAATATTTTTGAAAATAATCGAATTTTTGCGGAAAAGTTTAATAAAATGTTTAAAAAGAATTGAATTTCTGTGAAAAATTTATTAATTTTGAAAGTAATTGAATTCTTCATAAGAATTTTATGAACATTGTTTTAAATAATTAATTTTTTCGAAATATCTAATAAAGATAAATTTTGGTATAACAATTTTTTTTATCTTGCGCAGATGAAAAAAGAGAAAGAGGGAAAGTAAAAAGCAGTGCGTAATATGTTTTGCAGAAAAAAAACAGTTTTCTTCGAAATTATCTAATATTTCAACAGATTTTCTGTGTTTTTTTTTCTTCATCCAAATAATCGAAAAAGGGAAAAGTTATATTTCACTGCAGTTTTTACACTTTATTCTCGGTATTATTTACTGCGTTTCACAAGGGTGAAAAAAATCATTTCATATATAGTTCCCCCACTGACAAAATGTGAAATTCAGCTTTTAGATCTTTTTCCAAAAATTTTCGTGGAAAATTTTTTTATTTATTACAAAAACACTATTTTACACATTTACTAAATCCTTCCTGTTTATTAATTTTCATCTATTTATTATTTTTTTCTATTTGTTACTTTTCTTCTATTAATTCATTTTTTCTATTAATTAATTTTCTTCTATTTATTATTTTTCTCTATTGATTAATTTTCTTCTATTTATTATTTTTTTCTATTTGTTACTTTTCTTCTATTAATTCATTTTTTCTATTGATTAATTTTCTTCTATTTATTCTTTTTTTTCTATTTATCAATTTTCCTCTATTAATTAATTTTCTCTGTTTATTATTTTTTTCTATTCATTAATATTTTTCGATTAATTAATTTCTTCATTATTGATTAATTCTCTTCTATTTATTATTTTTTTTTTTTTTAAGTTTCTTCTTTTCGTTTTTTTCTATTTATTAACCTTTCTGTTTTTTCTATATATTATTTTTTTTCAATTTATCAACTTACTTTAAAGTATATTATTTTAAATATTTATTTATTTTTCCTACTTGCTATTTTTTTCTATTTATTATTTTTGTCTATCTTTTAATTTTTTCTATGTGTTATTTTTTACTATTTATTATTTTTTTCTATCTATTAATTTTTTCTATTTGTTATTTTTTACCATTTGTTAATTTTCTTCTATTTATTTATTTAATATTTACTGAATAAATTCTACTTTAGTGATTTTTCATTGAGAAAATAAGGAATTATATAAATAGAATATCGATTCTTTTCATTCATTTCTCTATTTTTTCGATTGTCTTACAACTATTTGAAAATAAGAAAAGAAAATTTGTTTCTTGAAATTTTTATTTTTTTCCTAATTTTTTTTTTATTATTGTAATGTATTCTTATTCTTCATTTCGGATAATTTAATTTAGAAATGTAAATATTGTCATTTAATTTGGTCGTCGCGCATCATAGATAGAGAGAGAGTGGAGAATTTGACTTTGTGTTGAGAGTGGTGACATTTCTCTCTTGGGGAAATTTGATATAAGTGTATATGATGCCAGGCTTGATTGCAATTTGACTATATTTATGTGAGCACTAAAGAGGAACGACTTTTCATGGTCTTCTTGTTGGCATAGAGCACAAGATCTCTTCATGAAACCTTACTACTGCCTCTAGCGAATGATTCACAAGAAGGTCGTTGCGGTTACTTAGTTACTTGAGGCAAGTCCTTTGGTCCTTGCAGACTCCTTGATCAACCCCACCCCCCCCTTCCACTCTCTTTCTCATTTTCTCTCTTGAAAATAACACATTTGTTTTGAAAAAGTATTCCCTCTTTTTCCTGAAAAATATTTTTGTAATTATTTTTTATTATTAATTATATTTTGAAAATTACAACTATTAAACTAGGAAAATTCAATTTTAGCCCTTTTTTCACATTTCAATCGATTCTATTTGGGAGAAAAATTTAATCTGTGTCTTTAATTTTAATAACAGTGATACGAGTCAATTTTTAAGTCAACGGGACATTTTTTTATTATAATTCTTTCATTAGTAATAAGAAATAATATTTTCATATTATTAAATAACATTTATACATTATTAAATAATGTTCATTTATTATATTTCTATATTTTCAGTAGTAAAATTATGTTTTAGTGAGACTTTTTTCCTACCTTTAATAGCAGTGGTACGAGTCAATTTTTAATCAGACAGTAATTTTTTATTATAATTCTATTATGAAGTAGGAAAATTGTATTAGAGTTCGACTTATTAAAAATTTCCACTTATTTCTAGTTTGTGACAAAAATAAACTTGTATTATATTTTATAAGCAGTGGAAAGAGTCAATTTTCAGTCAGACAGTAATTTTTTTATTATAATTCTATTATGAGGTAGTAAAATTCTATTATAGCCAGACTTTTTAAAAATTTTCCCTCGTTTCTAATTTGGGTCAAAATTAAACTTGTATCAAATCTTAATAGCAGTGGTGCAAGTCAATTTTTAGTCAGACAAAAATGTTTTATTATAATTCTATTATTAAGTAGTAAAATTCTTTTAAAGACAGACTTATTTTGAATTTTTAATCATTTCCATTTGAGCTTCAAAATTTAATCAATTATAGATTTTGAGTGGTGCAAGTCGATATTCAATAAAACAGACATTTTTTTTATAATTCACTTGTCAAGTATAGTAAATAAAATATTTAAATACTATTAAAAAATTATTAATATTTTTTTAATAATTATTAAATTTAATTTGCAGTTGTGGGCAAAATTAAAAATTACAATCTTGAATTGTATGATATCAGTGGTACGAGTCAATTTACAGTCAGACGGCAATTTTTAATTATAAATCTCTTATTTTTTTAGCAGTAAAATAATGAATTTTATAGAAGAAATTAAATTTATAAATAGAATGAAATAAACTTTTGTTAAGTAAAATGAAATAAAAAAGAAAAAATCGAATTTTATAAATAATAGAATGAAAGTAAACTTTTTGTAAGGGAAAATTATGTAAACTGTTGACTTTGAGAATTACTGAATAGAATTGATTTTTTTTCATTCTTTTTTTCTTCTTTGCAAAGAAATTTTATGGTACATGAGAAATATTGGCGTAACCATAAAAGTCTGACGGAGACGAATCTTCGATTTCAAGATGTGTTTGAAGGCAATCGTGAATGTCGCGTGAATTCGACGACGATAGGACAGAGATTCAATGGTGAAAGCTTCTGAGATCCAAATCCGTTTAAAGTGATTCAAGTCGCGCGGGTTTTCTTCGTGTGTATATATATATGTTATATGTATATGTGCAGGCAAAAAAGAAGCTGCGAAATCACCCTTAAACGTCGTAAACCTATAGAATTCGATTCTCAATCTTCTTTTCCTGCTTTGCCAGCCTTTACTCGCTCGCGCTCTCTCGTCGTCGGCCGTGTAAACCGCATTGTCAAATCCATTCTTCTCTTTTTTCAACGTCACCATCAGCTTCTTCTTTTTCATCTTTTATTTACTTTTCTTTTCCTCTTATTCTTTAATTTTCCTTTATTTTCTTTATTCATTTTCTTTATTTCTTCTTCCTTTTCTTATTTTTCTTTATTTGTCCTTCATTTTCTTTTCTTTTTTCTTTTCTTCTTTCTCTTTATTTCTTCTTCCTTTTCTTTTTTTCTTTATCTTTATTTTTCATTTTTTCTTTTTCTTACCTTTTCATTTTATTTTATTTTTCTCTTTTTCAGCTTATTTTTCGTTTTCCGTTTTCTATTCTTCATCCTTCTGTTCTCTTCCCTTCCACCTTTTTTTGACTCCCAAGTGACGTCGCACATTTTTCTTTCGTTGAATCTTCAAACCATTATCCTATCGCAAAAGTGCAATATGGCATAAAGTAAGTCACATTCCGTTACGGTGAAATCCTTTTTTCAAAAAAAAATAATTTCTTCGTCTTTGATATACATACATATACATAAATATATATTTTATAAAATATGATTCTTTCTTCGAGAATTTTATATAATTTTCGTTTTCATATTTTTTTTCCACGATGGAACATTTTATTTTTGACTTTCTAAATCCAAAATAGTAAATTTTTGGCCGCAATTTCTCCGTCTTGTATTTTAAATTTGCAGTTATTTAGTCCCCCCGTCTGACTAAAATTGACTTTTTCTACTGATATTAAAAAATGCATTTGCAATTTGTGTTTCTACTATTTAGTTAAAAAATATAATATTCTTTTATTATATTAAAATATAATATAAATTACTGAATAATAACGAAATATTTACTCAATAATTTTATTAAATAATTACTGAATAATATATAATTAAAATAAGCAAAATAAGTATATGAGTAAATAATAATAAACGAAAAGAATAAATAACAATTTAAAATAAATAAATAAAATATGCAAATAAAGTAAATTGAAATATTCAAAAATTAGTCGAAAGAGTTCAGTTTTCATAAAGATATCAAATTGAGACAAAAAACGAATCAAAAGTGTTGCGAAGCAACATTTTCGTTAGGAAAACTGTGGCTTCAAAGTAAAGAGAAGAAAAGAAAAAGAAAAGCGATATTTAACTATACACGAAAGGTCATAACAATTTTCTCCCTCCCTCCCTCCCCAGTTTTATAAAGTGCTCTTTTTTTTTCTTGTCCCTCGATTAAAGTCGAATCAGCTGAATAAGACTGATATCATGCTTTGATAAGAAAAAGGTCTATATACGAATTCCAAGTATAATGGTCGCCGATAATCCAATCCCTCGGGTATCCATTCCAAAAGTTCTTGTTAGGTTATATTCGTATACTAAGGGGTTTTGTGCAGAGTCTCGACATAGTCTGAAGTGTCGCGGACAGAGAGAGAGAAAAAAAAGAGAGTGAGTGAGAGAGAGAGAGACGTTATTTTCATGTGTTGGTGCGTGTCAAAGATCTCCTATATATCCCATATTGGACGATGTGTGTGAGCGCGCCTATCTCTAGAGACACTGGGGTTCCACGAGTGGTGGAGGGTCACAACAGGGATGGGGGTTGAATCGTAGATTTAAACCGTGTCTTATCGCGAGGGACTCGTAGCCGGGAGGCAGGTGAGCTTTACACAAACACATATACATGCAGTGACTCGTTTAAAGTCGGTAAAACTCGGCCGACTCTTCTTAGTCTTCTCTTCTCCCCGCCTCCAAAAAGCGAGACCTTGCGCTTTAAAAACATGCAGCGAGTCCAACGCGAATCGAACACAGCCTGCAGTTTCACAACCTTATTCCCTGAATGCCCGGCAGGCTGGGCGTCAAGCACTGCATTGCAGTACCTCTATACTTGGGTTGTACCTCGTGCATCGTGTTTCTCACCAAGAGTGGGAGGGAGAAGACACAGAGAGAGAGAGAGAGAGAGAATCAAGAGTCGATCTTTTTTCTCTAGAGAAAAATTGAGAATCAAAAGGCGAACTTTGAACGAAGAGGGAAAGAAAGAGAGAGAGAGAGAGAGAAAGAAAGAGAGAGAGAGAGAGAGCGAGCGAAAAAATAGAGAAAGAGAGGGAAAGAAAGATAAAAAAGAAAGGTAGAGAGAGAGAGAGAGAGATAGTAAAAGAAAAAATATAGAGAGCGAAAGAGAGACAGAGACAAAGAGTTAAATATTCGAGAAAGAAAAAGCGAAAAAAGTAAAGGAAGAGAGAGAAAAAGCGAAGAAAATAGAGAAGGAGTGAAGAAGGAGACAAACTAAAAGAGATAGAGAGAAATAGAAAAAATTATAAAGAAAGAGTGAATAAATGAGAAGAGAGAGAGAGAGAAAGAGCAAAAGAAAAATATTGAAAGAGAAAAATAGAGAAATAATTAAAAATAGAGAAAAAGAGAAAATGAAAGACATAAATGAAAGAAATATAAAAACGAATCAACGAAAAGAAAAATTAGAGAATTTGAAAACAGAAAGAGAGAGTGCAAAATAGGGAAAGAGAGAAAAATTAAATAGAGACAGAGAGAAAAAAGAGAAAAAAAATAGAGAAAGAGAGAGGATTAGTAAAAAAAAATTCCGAAGAAGAGAAAAAAAGAGAGAGAAAGAAAGGGAAAGGTGAAAAATAAAGAATAAAGGAAAAAAATAAAGAGATAAAAGATGGACTGCAAAACAGAAGATAAAATAGAAAGAAATAGAGAAAAAGAGTAAAAAATAAGAGAAAGAAAAAGGGAGAAAGGGCGAAAAAAGTAAAGGATAATAGAGATAGAGAGAGAAAAAGCGAAAAGATACAGAAAAATGAGTGAGAAAGAGCCAAAAAATAATAAAAGAGAAAAATAGAGAAATATTTAAAAAATAGAGACGAAGAGAAAAATAATGAAGAAAGAAAGAAACGAATCAAGGAACAGGAAAAATAGAGAAAAAAAATTATAGAAAAAAGGAAGGAGAGAAAAATAGAAAAAGAAGGGAAAACTGAAGATAGACAGAGAGAAATAGAAAAAAAGTTAAAAAGTAGAAAAATAAACAGAATTAGTACAAAAAATTGAGAAGAAGAGAAAAAGAAAGAGAGGAAATTAAAGAATGAAATAAAAAAGAAAAACGAGAGTAAATAAAGAAAGAGAAAAAAATAGATAATTAGCAAAAAATAGCGATGAAGAGAAAAAAAGAGAGACAAAAAGAAAGAAATACAGAAAAAAAATAAAGAAAGAGTGAAAAAATAAAGAAAGAGAGAAAGAGCCAACAAAATAGTGGAAGAGAAAAATAGAGAATTTGTTTAAAATAAAGATGAAGAGAAAAAAGAAAAACATAAATGAATGAAATATAGAAACGAATTATGGAAAAGAAAAATTAAAAAATGTAAAAACAAAAAGAGAGTGGAAAATGGAAATAGAGAAAAAAATTAAACACAGACACAGAGAAAAAAATGAAAGAGAAAAAAATCGAAGAAGAGAGAGAGGATTAGTAAAAAAAAATTCAGAAGAAGAGGAAAAAAGAGAGAGGGGAAAAATAGAGAATGAATGAAAAAAATGAAGAAAGGAAAGATGGACAGCAAACAGGATGAAATAGAAATGAAGAAAGAGAGGGAGAAAGAGAGCAAAAAATAGTGAAAGAAAAAAAATAGAGAAGTATTTAAAAAATAGAGACGAAGAGAAAAGAAACTGAATAAAGATGGAAAAGAATCAAGGAACTGGAAAAATGAGAGAAAAAAAAAGAAAAATAAAAAAACAGGGAAAAACTCAAGAGAGACAGAGAGAAAAAGAATAAAAAGTGAAAAAATAGAAGAAAAGAGAATTAGTACAAAAAATTAAGAAGAAGTTCAGAAAAAAGAAAGAAATTAAGAAAAAGAAATTAAGAAGAAAGAAAATTAAGAAATGAGAGAAAAAAGAAGAAGGGAACAAAATGAAGAAAGAGAAAAATAGAAAATTATCAAGAAAAGAGAAACTTAGCAAAAAAATAAAGACGAAGAGAAAAGAAAGAGAAAAGAAATAAAGAAAGAGTGAAGAAATAAAGAAAGAGAGTGAGAGAGAGAGAAATAAAGGAAAGTATAAAGAAAGAGTAAAAAAATGAAGAAAAAGAGAGAAAAAGACAAGCAAATAGTTATAAAAAGAAAAATAGTTAAAATCCAGAGAAGAAAAGAAAAAAGAATGAAAAAAACAATTAAAAATAAAGAAAAGAAAAAAGAAAGAGATGAAGAGGGAAAAAGAGAGAAAAAAAGAATCAGAGACAGTTAGAAAAAAAATGGAGAAGAAGAAAAATAGACAAGAAGAGAAATAAAGAGAAGAAAAAATTAAACAAAGAGAGAAGAAAATAAAGGAAAAAAGAAAAAGAGTCAGAGAAGGAGATAAACAAGAAGACCGAAAAAGGAGACAGAAGAGGATATATCGAAAAGAGAGACAATGAGAGTGAAAAAGAGACAGAGAGAAGAGAACAGAGACGAAAAGAAGAATACAGAAGGGGGAGGGAAATCGAGTCAGAAGAGGTCGGGAGACTCGACTGGAAAATATGATTGGGAACTTGACGATTGTCGATGATGCGAGAGAAGTTGGCACTATACGGGCGACGACGTATATATCTGAATTGTAAGAAAAAATAAAGTCGACGAATCCTCTCAGAGTCAGATTTTGCACGTCAGAAATGTTTGACAACTTGAATGCGTGCCACGGAAATATTTTAAGAGACAGATTTTTCTTGCTGGCACGAGGGAAAAAGTTGGAGAGAAACATTGAGAATTTGAAACAGTCTGACTAGAAATTTCTCTTACTACTGATATGGGAAAATTAAAAATGATTGTAATTGTAATTAGTTTAAGGATTTTAATTGTCTGACTAAAACTTACTTATACTACTGATAAGAAAAGTACAAAAATCTATTTTTATAGAGAAAAAAAAATAAAAATAAAAAATATAGAAAAGTAAAATGTTGTGTCTGACTAAAATTTCTCTTTCTACTGAAAATAAAATTTGGTCTTTTTATTTGACGAAACATTTTTTGCTACTGAAAATAAAGTGTAACTCAGTAGTCTCAGATATTTTTAAACAGACACAATATTTTTATCTTTTTTTTTAAACGTACTTTAGTTAGACAAAATTTTTTTTTTTAATCTAAAAAAATTGTGTCTGACTAAAAGTGTCTAATACTACTTAGAAGAAAACTAGAAGTGAATATTTATTGTTCGACTAAATATTCTGGGATGCGTTCACGTAACTTTCACTTTAACTAAAAAATTTTCACTTTTACTTTTCCTTAAAATTTTTTAAGTTCATTGAAAAATATTTTTACTTTCAATTGAACCCAAAAATATTCAGTCATTCAAAAAAATGTTCACTTTCACTTAAAAAATGTTGAATTTTGAAGTAAAAGTGAAAATAATTTGAGTCAAAGGAAAACATTCTTTGAGTGATAGTGAGAATTTTTTTTTAATCAAAATAATGGAGACAAAGTGAAAGTGAGGATTTTGTGAGTAAAAATGAAAATTTGTTGTTTGAAGGTGAATATTTTTTAGGGAAAATAAAAATTGTTTAAGTGAAGTAAACATTTTTTTAGTGTAGGTCAAAAATTTGTTAGTGAAAGTGAGAGTTTGAATTTTTCAACAAATGTAAAAATTTTGTGAGTGAAAGTGAAAAATTTTAGGGAAAGTGAGAATTTTTTTAATGAAATTGAAAATTTTTTTAGGAAAAGTAACATTTTTTGAGTGTTTGTGAATATTTTTTTGAGTGAAGCCAAAATGTGTTTAGTGAAAATGAAATTTTTTTTAAGGAATGTGATAATTTTTTTAGTTAATGTGAAAGTGACATTTTTTTTTTTGAGTGGAAACGAACTTTTTTGAATGAAGTCAAAATTTTTTTATTAAAAGTGAGAAGTATTTTCGCTTTTATTAAAAAAATTGCCACGTGTTGAATTTTACTCAAAAAACTTTAGTTTTACTCCAAAATTGTCACTTTCTTTGAAAAATTCTTACTTTTACTTTCATTCAAAAACATTTCACTTTCACATTAACTTAAAATAATTTTTACTTTCATTAAAAAAATTCTTACTTTCACTCACAAAATTATCACTTTCACTAAAAGAATTTGACTTTTATTCAATAAATTGTCACTTTCATTTTCTTTTAAAAAATTTTCACATTCATTACAAAGATCTTATATTTCCTAAAAAATGTTCACATTCACTCACAAAATTGTCACTTTTTCAGTTTTACTCAAATATTGTTATTTTTATTAAAAAAATTCCCACTTTCACTCAAATAATGTTTTTTTTGAATGACAGTGATAATTAAAAAATGATACGTCAAATTTCAATAATCTTTAAAAATAATAAAATTCTTCTTCAAAATTCAATTATTTTTAAAAATTTTAATAAAATTCGTGGCAAAGTTTCAATTATTTTCAAAAAATTTTCTCAATTCAATCATTTTCAATATCTACTATTTTCTAATAAAATTTTTCAAAAGATTTAAATTATTTAAAGAAAGAGTGAATAAGATTTAAAGCAAACATTACATTATTTTCAAAAATAATAAAATTTTTTATCGAGATTCAATTATTTTCATGAATAATAAAACTCATCATAGAATTTCAATTATTTTTAATACAATTTTAATTGAATTTCTCGAAAAATTAAATATTCTTAAAAATTTTTATTAAAATTCGTAGAAAGAATTCAATTATTTAAAAATTTGTTAATAAAATTCTTTATGAGAATTCAATTTTGAAAAACATTTATTTATTTAATAAATGATTTATTTTTGTATTTAAATAATTGAATTCTCGTAGAATTTCGAATATTTTTGAATATAATTAAATTTTTCGAAGAATTTAGTTAAAATTATATCAAAAATAATTGAAATCCTGTGAAGAATTTTATTATTTAGGAAAATAATTCAATTCTTGTAAAGAATTTTTTATTACATTTTTTTTCAATAATTGAAGTCCTGTGAAGAATTTTATTATTTATGAAAATAGTTCAATTCTTGCAACGAATTTTTATTAATTTTTTTTTTTTTAATAATTGAAATCCTGCAAAGAATTATATTATTTATGAAAATAGTTCAATTCTTGCAACGAATTTTTATTAATTTTTTTTTTAAATAATTGAAAAATTGAAATCCTGCAAAGAATTATATTATTTATGAAAATAATTGAATTCTTCCAACGCATTTTATTGAATTTTTTTTTTAAATAATTCAATTCATTTGAAAAATTTTATTAAAATAGTAGATTTCGAAAATATTTGAATTTTCGCAAAGAATTTCATTATTTGTGAAATGTAATGGAATACTTGTAAAAAAATGTTGTCGGTAATTAAATTTTTTGAGGACTTTATTTAAAATTGTATTGAAAATAATTGAAATCCTGTGAAAAATTTTATTTTATTTATGAAAATAATTGAATTAATGAGAAAAATTTTATCACTTGTAAAAATAATTTAATTCTTGGGAGGACTTTATTTAAATTTTTGTAAATAGTTATATTTTATTTTTAAATTTTATGTAAATTTAGGAAAATAATTGAATTCTTGTCAAGAATTTATTTGAGAAATTTTATGGAAATTTAAATTACTACAAAACATGAAGATATCAATAACTCCGAGTCTTCGACTCGGAGTGATCGATATCTTCATGTTTTGTTATAATATTCTTAAAATTTGTTGAATTTCATAAAGATTTGAATTTGAAATTCTTTGAAAATCTTAATTTCTATGGAATAAAATAATTAAATATTTATTTAAAAAAGAATTTATTGGTGTTTTGAAATAATTTTTTAAATTAAAAAAATTCGTAATTAAATGAAAATGGAACAGTTTTTTTTTTGAGTATCTAATCATTTTTAGAGTACTACCATGAAATTTTTCGACGTGGGAAGAAAGTAAAATAAATGTATATACAGTAAAGATATATTTTTTTGAAATGTATTAATAAACGAGACATATTAAGAAAATTTTCCTGTTTCTCATATAACTTCAGTCGGAAACGATGCACATGTTTATCGAAAAAGCTTTCAAGTTTGATCAAGTTTCGGTTGTTAATATCGTAATGGCTATCCTGCTACAAGCCTGTTTCCCTAAAAGCCCTCTCATAGGCCCCGTACATAGATAGAAGTAAAGTATGCATATAGCTATATGTATATATTGCGAAAATACACGAGAACTTCAGAGTGTATGATGTGTTAGTGACCAACAGTTGAATAAATGGACATTACATATATATATATACAACACGAGAATAGTTGTATATAGTTTGTGAGAGAGAGAGAGAGAGAGAGAAGGAGCACGCGAGTGAGTGAACAATAGGGAAAGCATTCGACAGTTGGAGGTCGATCTTTTGATCGATAGCCCATAGAAATGTGTACGTTTAATCTCGTATCCAAATTCCCTTGCGTCATGTCCGTTGGCGGTGGTCGACGATCCAACCAAACGCGGAGAATCTTCCTCTCGTAAATCCTTTGCAATGCTCCATTCAGCTTCGAGATTATGTTTCCAATCGCCTCGGATCTCCGCGTATTATCTTTCATTTGAATATCACTTGTCGAATTCGAATTATAGTCAAGTTACGATTGCTGAAATCGTTTGTTTATCGATTTTGATATCCTAAGCTTGAATCAAATTCAAATATTGAGCGCAAATGTGGAAATGTAATAACAATGGATAGTGGCACATTTCCGAATGGTATTCTGTGTGCGTGTTTGTGTCTGTGTGTATATATTGAATTTTTTTTTTTTCATTTTTTTGGAGAAAATTTATTAATTTTCAATTTAAGACGGAGAAATTGAAACAAAAGTCGAAAACTAATCACAGTCAAATCGAAAGTTGGAGGAAAAATACACACTTTTGTTTTTTTAATCAAAAAGTGTTTAGGGAATAATTTTACTTTTGTTAACTTTCAATTTTTTACCATTAAACATTAACGTATTGAATAGAAATTCAAATATTATATTTAATTTAACTTGTTAATTTATTATTATGAGTTATTTCACTCAACATATTAAATTACTTTTTACTTTAAATAGTAAAATTTAAAATACTTTTTACTTTAAACACTAAAATTAAAATTGCTCTTTACTTTAAATACGAAAATTAAAATTACTCTTTACTTCAAATACTAAAAGTTAAAATACATTTTAGTTTTAATATTAAAATTAAAATTACTCTTTTCTTTAAATACTAAAATTTAAATTACTTTCTGTTTCTACTTTAAATAAGTACTAAAATTAATATTATTTTCAACTTTAAATTCAAAAATTTAAACAATAAGATCACATTACTAAATTCGAAAATATTTCATTAAATTAATACTAAATTACTAAATTACTAATTACTAACTAAATTACTAATTTTTTTTTTTTACTAATTTTTTTTTTTTTTTTTTTTATTACAAAATTATATTTTAATATACCTACGAATGTTTTTTTAAATTTATTTATTTACGAATACAAATAAATATATTCCAATGAATACTCGATGTATTTAAAAATAAATACTGAATTAATTTAATAATTAATACTAATTTAAATAAACTTAAATTTATTTAATCATTTAATTTCAAACAGTTAATGGTTCAAAGTGAAAAAAGTAATCTTTTTAGTTAACAGGTTGCATTTTTTTATTCAAAAATAGAATAGAAGCATTATATTTCTAAGTTTATTTCAAATTTTTTTTCTACGTATGGATAAAATAAATAAAATAATAAATAAACAATGGAATAAATAAGTAAAAAGATATTAAATTAAAAAAGTGATAGATAATTATTTAATAATTAATTAATTACAAATTAATAATAAAAATCATTAATTTATTGTCAATTGATAAATTACAAATAATTAGTAATAATACTAATTTCTAGACAATAAAACAAATACCTACTATAAATAAAATAATAAATTTATAGTATAAAATAAAAAACGAAAATTAGTTATAACTAAAATTTAATACATTTATAATTATTAATTATATATTATTAAATGTTAACAATGAATAAAATTTCATATTAATATCAAATAAAATAAACTAATAAGCAAATAAATAAAAAATAAAAATTAATTTTTTCTCTGTAATGTAATACGGAAATTTTTTCAACTTTTTTTTATTTTTTATTAATTTCGTGTATTTTTAACAGTCGATGGAAAAAAATTATGTAACAATTGAGTTAATTAAAAAAGTTTCACCAGACCAGATGTTAAATTTAAAAAAAACCCCTCTCTCTCTCTCTCTCTCTCAAAAGTTGTAAATTTTTATCTAAATGATATTTTATTCATTTTTGCTGAAAGTAATTTTATTGCTTGTATTTAAAGCGTGAAATAAATTGAATGAAATTGTTTTTTATTTTACTTTCGAAGTCAAACATATGGAACTTTTTTTTTATTTTTTGTTTCATTTTATGAGTAAAATATTTCATGTCAATATTAAGTGTTATTAATTTAAAAATAAATACAGTTCTATTAAAATTTATTGTAAATTTTAAGATTAGTGGTAATATGATAAGTTTTTTATAGAAATAATTTTTGGTATTTGTTTTTTTAGTAGAAAATAGTTTATAGTATCAGGGGGAGAGTTTATGTTCAACTTAGTGAAACGTGGTAAAATATTCACACATCTTCTTTAAGTAGTTTAGAATCGTTAATGGTCAGACAATAGTTTAAGCGGATTTGCAGTTTATAACAATCACACATCAGCTTTAATGTGAGTGAATGCCGATGTAATTATCTGGTATTAATAAAGTGATCTATGATGAAGTGATAAATTATGAAATGATTAAAAAAATGATGTAAACATTTTTTTCAAATATAATTGAAAATAATGTTGATTATTTAATCGATCATTCGAAGTCAATTTAATGAGGAAAAAATTAATAAAAAAAGAAAAACTATTTTTACTGATTTTTCACGTATTCAATTGACTCGAAGTGATTGATTAAATTATCAACATTATAAAATACCACCGAGTGATAAATTAGAATTAAGTATAATTAAAAATGTAATTTAAAATAATAATTAAAAAAAAAATTATTTTAATTAAAAATTATTTTTTTTTTCAATTAATTCAAAAGAAAATTAATTGAAGTGTTGATATCTTTCTATCAGTGGTGAAAGCAGGTTTAGTTGGACAAAACTATAAATATATATTCTAGTAGTAAAAGAACGTTATAGTCAGGCAAAAAAAAAAAAAAAAGTTTCTGATTTCAGTAGAAAAGTACCGATTTAGTCAGGAAAAAAAAAATTGTACATCTCAGTAGTAAAAATCAGTTTTAGTCAGACAAAATTGATTCGTTCATTCGATTCTTTGTAAAATTCAAGATTCCTTAAAAGTATCCGATTTTTCCACACACTTCCCCAGTGAAAAATGATTAATATTCATAAAAAAAACAATAATTCGTTAAGAAAATTTTTTTTTACATTCTATCATAATTTTTTTACTTAATTCAAGTTAATACGTTTTTAAATGTTTTAGCATTACAAATACTTTCAATTCTTCTAATACACGGAAAAAAATTTATTTGAATTACAAATTACTCGCGGTTCATTTATTGCAAATCAATAACATTCTTCGAATAAAATATTTCTATTCTATAAAAAATGGAAAAATAATATTCGCATATGAATTATGAATATTTTTTATTAAGTTTTTTATTCATTCCACGAAATTGAACAATTATAGCAATTCCGTATGGCGCAAAAGAGGGTTGCAAAATCGATTTCTTATTGTAGGATATATATATATATATATATATATATATATACTCCACTACCACGGCAAATTAACCTCAATTCGTGAGTATCGAATTAATTTCCATTTCAATTTTCCAATTATAAACTTTTTCAGTTTAATGGAACTTGCCCTGCTTTAAAGATAAAAAAAAAAGAAAATTTATTAAAAAGAGAAAAAATGAAATTTTATATATATATAGGAGAAAAAAGAAATGATCAAATTAAGGTAATGAGAAATGCTTTTAACTTGATTTGATTTCCATTAATTGGTAATTTCGAGAGACGAAAATACCTAGTGGTACTCTTGGGAGAAAAGAGAGATATATATAAGTATATCGAATGGGTTATATTTAAGAGAGAGAAGAAGAGAGAGAGAGAGAGAGAGAAAAATTGGAGTACATTCAACACTCGTTGGTCGTGAAATTGAAGTGCGTGGAACGCCTGAAATAAATCCAATGGCTGGTAGCTTTAATTTGAGCGCGACCGAGGTGCCTGTTTACTCTGCGTGAGTGCACGTGTTACTCTCCCCTCCCCCCCCCTCTTGGAAAAGAGGGAGAGGGTTGGAAACCTCTCTCTCTCTCTCACTAGTTTTCTCTTTCTTTTTCTCCTTCTCTCTGTACATGCACGTGCGCACGTGAGAGAATTTCGCATGGCCTGCGCGATAAGTTTTGTCACGCTTCACATCGGGCGCATTCAGCAAGAACGCTTCACCCACTTCCTAAAGCAAGAGAGAAACCCGAGAACGGCAAAGTATCATTATTGTTCCAACAATAACATAAATTAGACATTAGACGCTCTTATATATATCGAGGAGAAAAGTTAAAAAAAAAAAAAAAACAACAAAAGAAAATAGTGGAAAAAAGAAGAGAATAGAGTCAGAATAATTGTCATTTGTATTTTTTTACGGGAAAAATTTTTAAATTCGCTTTCATACGAAAAAAGTGTACACTAGGTCACCTGCTGTGACCTAGTGATATTAATTTTGCAAAAGCTACTCGAATTATTTTTTTTATCAATATGATCTGAATTATTAAAAAAAAAGTTTTAGACGAAAAAAATTACTGCTATTTATCTATTACTAGCAACAATTCGCGCTCTTTTTAAAATAAAATTGGCAATTTAAAAATAATAGAATACTAGCAAACAATTCGCGCGCTAAAGCTCGCGGCTAACTTCTTACTACCTTTTTAAATATAATTAGTAATTTTAAAAATAATAGAATTTAAACTTTTTCTAATTTAAATTCATGTTGAAAACACTAAAAAAAATCAATTTTGAAATAATTACAAATAATAATTAAAAAAAAAAAAAATAAAATTCTTCTTACAAAATTCAACTATGTTCAAAATTTAAAAATATTCTCGTAAAAATCCCAATTGACTTTATAAATAACAAAATTCTTCACAAAAATTCAATTATTTTCATGAATAATAAAATTCTTCTGACGAATTCAAGTATTTCAAAAAATAATAAAATTCCTGTAAAGAATTTAATTAGTTTTACAAATAAGTAAATTTTTTTTAGGGGATTTCAATTTTTTTTATAAATAATTAAATTTTTCAGGGGAATTCAATTATTTTCATAAGTAAGAAAATTCTTGTGAGGAATTCAATTATTTCAAAGATCTTAATCAATTTTTTGGAAAGAATTCAATTAATTTCATAAAAGTAATAAAATTCTTCTGAGAAATTAAATTATTTTCAAAAATAATAAAATTGTTTGCAAAATTTGAATGATTTAAAAGATTTTAATCAATTTTTTGGGCAAGAATTCAATTAATTTTCTAAATAATAGCATTTTTCTGAAGAATTTAATTTTTTTTTCAATTCAAATCGATGCAAAAATTCAATTATTTCTAAAAATAATAAAATACATTGTAGAATTTCCATTATTTTTTCATAAAATTTTAAATGAATTCCGCGAAAAATTATTATAATTATAATAATAATATATTCTGACATAGGGAATTCAGGGAAAAGTAAGGAATTTTTATTAAAAGTACTGAAAAAAATTTAATTTTTAGAATTCATAAGAAAATTCTGAATTTTTTTGTCTTTTTTGTTTGACTAAAACTATAAAATTGCCACGAGTTCTAAGACAAAAACTTCAATTTTTTTTCGATTTCTGACAAAAATTTCTTTTTAAATAACTTAAATCTTAAACAACTATCATAAAATAAATAAATTATTTAATGAATAATTTTACTTAAATATTTTTAAATTAATTCAATTTTAAAAGAGTTGCATTTACAATTTTCCTAAATAAATGAACTTCAAATGGTTTCAATTTGAAATTTTATAAAATTTCAATGTGGAATGAATTTAATTAGAAATTTTAATAAACTTAGATTTTTGAAAAATTTTATAAAATCAGTTAAATTTGTCAATATATATTTAATTAATTATTAAAAATTGCAGAAATTAAATTATTTTCAAAAGTAATAAAATTCTTATCACAAAATTCAATTATGTTCCAAATTTACAAAAAAATCTCGACAAAAACTCAATTATTTATTATTTTTATATATAAATAAAAACATTCTTTCGCAAAATTCAATTATTTTCAAATATTTTAATAAAATTCGTCAAAAGAATTTGAATTACTTAAAAATTTGTTAATAAAATTCTTTTTGAGAATTCGGTTTTAACAAACATTCAATTCGACTCGGAGCAATCGATATCTTCATGCTTTATAACAATATTAAGTAATAATATATAATAATAATATAATAATAATAATAATAATAATAATAATAATAATAATAATAATATATAATATATTATTATTTACTTAGTTGTTTAATTTCAAATAGGTTTGAATTTGTAATTTTTGAAAATCTTAATTCCTACAGAAAAATAATAATAGTTAAATAATTATTTTCATTTTTAATCAAAATTTGTAATTGAGAAACAGAATTTATAAACATTTTTTTCCTTTATTTTTAAAAAACTTTGAATTTTATTGAAACAATTGAAATTAAAAAATAGAATTGATGCAAATTATTTCTTTATGAAAATTGAGAATTTTCTACAAAAATATTAAGAAACGAGAATATCTAATGTTTTTATTCTCAAAAGAAAAAAATTAGTTTGTAAACAATATTGTTAGTGAGAAATAAAAATTATGCATAAAATGGGTATATTTCCTACTTCTTAATCAAAATTTTATTAAGAATTAAGAATTTTCTAGTAATTTTTATAAATAAAAAGGAAAATAATTTACATAATAATTATAATTTAGATCAGTGAAACAAAATTTGTTATAGAAAAAAGCATATAACAAACAAAATGGGTATATTTTTTATTTGTTAATCATAATTTTGAAAAAATTTTCTAATTTGTAATATTACTAAATTTGTGAAAATTTGCTCCATATATTTTATCAGAAGAACAAAAATTTTAACTAACAATTTATCTTTTTTTCTCATTCCAGGTAAGTGGAGTTCAAAATTTTTTCAATCCACCAAATGGTGAGTACTCATTTAAATATTTATCATTAAAGTTTTCAGAAAGTAATTTTTTATATGTTGATATTTAATCAAAGGAGAACATCGAATTAACGATTTTCTGTTTCTGATTATAAAAATTTTAAATTAAAAATATATTCGACATTACATTATTCATTATTTAAAAGGTCAAATGATGTAGGAAATTTATATTACATTATAATCAGATATGTACATTTTTGTAGAGCTAACTTTGAATAATACTTTCATCTCTACTTTCATTAATAATAATTTTAATTATTATTTTATTATTTCTTTCATTTTTATTATAATTATTATTTTCGTTTTCTTTATTTTTATTCACAGAAAATGAAATGTGTTATTTTAACACCAATTTTAGTATTAAAATAACGCACAACAAATTTTAGAATCGTAGATAGCGCCACGTCCTATTATTATTATCTCACTAAATTTGAGGCAGATAAAAATAAATATTTAATTTAAATATTTCTACTGATCATTTAGTTAAAAATAACTGATGTTTCAGTAGCCTTTTTTTTAACTCATTCAATTAGTCAAGTTTAATAATTTTTCAGTTATTTTTTTTTTTTACTGAAAATCAGTAATTTTTTTTACTGATTTAGAAGCAAAATGTCAGTAACTGATTGTCAGTTAAAACTATAATTTTTATTTTAAATTTCATACAAAATAGAGAGATTATTATTATTTTTAGTTTTATTAGTTTTTACTTTGTTTATTATTCTTTTAATTGAATATTTATTTCCAAATTAGTCAAGTACTCTCTTAATTTGAATCAGTTGAAAATGATGGTTTTAACTGACAATCAGTTATTGACTTTTTGCTTCTAAATCATTTATTTTTAACTGATTCATATTTACAGAGTAGTAAAAAAATAGAAGAAGGAATATTTTAACAACAAAAAATTTCTTTTTATTAGTTTATTATAGAATTTTGAAGGAAAATGAAAATTGTATAATTTTCTTATATTTGGTGAATTCAATTTGTATAGAGTGACTTTATATGACAAAGGACGCAGCATTTGGCAATGATGATTTCATTTGACACGAGACTGTGTATGCACATAAGCTGGAGGGACGAGTAACAATACGCAATCCTGGCCACTGTTGAAACTGGTTCTAATTAACCCTTTGTCGGACAAGACTCTGTGTTGATAATTCTAACGTTTCCTTCTCAGCTTCCCCTCTCTTGAGAGGTAACATACTGCACACGTACATTTCATATCTTTTCCTATATATACTGTATATATACATATATTGTATATATGTCAATTGCTTGTTTAAGGACGATACATATCTGTCGGTAAACGTTTACTTCCCCCTGGTATAATGGAGTTACATCATATAATTCCATGAAACGATTCTCTTAGTTTGCAGATGAATTATATATAGACCTCTACTGTTCTATATCAATTTTTCTTTAACATTGATTGTTAAAATGAAACCTGTCACTTGCCGTCATTATTTTTTTTATCTAGAAAAATTTATCGGAGTGCAAAAAAACTCAATAGATACATTTTTGGCAAAAAGTTTAATATTTGTACTACTGAGACGACAAAAAATATAAAACTATAAATAACAATAACAATAATAGTAAAAATAACAATAATATGCGTCTCACTAATAATCTACTTGTCCTACTGAGACGTTAATACTAAAAAAATAAAATAATAATGAAAATAATAATTAACGTCTGACTAATAATCTACTTGTACTACTGAGACGTCAATACTAAAATAATGAAAATAATAATTTATGTCTGACTAATAATCTACTTGTACTACTGAGACGTTAATACTAAAAAAATTTGAAATAATAATAATGAAAATAATTTACGTCTGACTAATAATCTACTTGTACTACTGAGACGTTAATACTAAAAAAATTTGAAATAATAATAATGAAAATAATTTACGTCTGACTAATAATCTACTTGTATTACTGAGACGTTAATACTAAAAAAATTAAAATAATAATAATGAAAATAATAATTTACGTCTGACTAATAATCTACTTGTACTACTGAGACGTTAATACTAAAAAAATTAAAATAATAATAATGAAAATAATAATTTACGTCTGACTAATAATCTACTTGTACTACTAAGACGTTAATACTAAGATAATAAAATAAGAAAAATAATAAAATAATTGTAATAATTATAGTAAAAATACTATTATGCGTCTAATTTATATTTATAATCTACTTGTACAACTAAGACGATAATATTAAAATAATAAAATTGAGTAATAATAATAGTAATAATGTGCGTCTGACTAATAATTTAGTTGTTCTACTGAAACGATGCGATTACTATTATTATTATTACTATTACAATTATTATTTTTATTATTATCTCTCATTTGTTATATTTGTTAAATTTCAATATTTATTTATTTTTCTACATTAATATTTTTTCTCTATTAATTTTTTATTTCTTCTTTTATTTTTCTCTTTCTCTTAGCTTAAAAGTAATGATAACGAGAAAAATT
This sequence comes from Leptopilina heterotoma, assembly GCF_015476425.1. Taxonomy (NCBI): domain Eukaryota; kingdom Metazoa; phylum Arthropoda; class Insecta; order Hymenoptera; family Figitidae; genus Leptopilina; species Leptopilina heterotoma. The sequence continues at coordinate 6,271,883 of NW_025111138.1, forward strand.
ATTTTTTTAAATACTATAATATTAAAAAAAAAGTAATTGATGAGAAAAAAATTGTTTTTTAAATACTAAAGTATTTAAAAAACAATGTTTTCTCATCAATTACTTTTTTTTAATCATCATTTATTTATTTTCATTTACATTTTTAATTATTATCATTATTGACAGTATTATTTTCTTTTGAAAATTGATTTTGCACTGATGACCTAATTACTTGCTGTGAAGGATTGAATATTTCATTTAATCGAATAAATATTCTGTATATTTGTTAAACATGAAATTCCAGATTATAGATTTTATCAATTAATATTTAGACATTAAACGTTAATACATAAAATATTCGTACCTACATAATAAATTTTACGTTCTCCATATAAATTTCTATCATGGACATTAAACCCTATACACATAACAATAGTAATAGAGTTTACATTACCGAAGATAATATACTAGCCCTTCAAGATAGTTATTTTAAAAGCGAATGTATAATATTTATTTACTATAAATTTATGTAAAGGTAATTATAATACTAGAAAAAAAGTAATCTTAATGGTAATAATAATAATAATAATAATAATAATAATGAAAATAATAAAAATAATAAAAATAATAACACAATTTTTTTTAAGGATATCAAATTGACACAAAAAATGTAACAAAATTGTTGCTAAAATTTTGCATCGCAACAATTTTGATACGTTTTTTGTCTCAATTTGATATCTTTAGAAAAATTGTGAATAAGAATAATAATAATGATAGTAATATTATTAATAATAATAATAATAAAATATACTAGTAAAACTAATAATAACAGCAATTGTAACAATTACCGTAATAATGTTAACAATAATTATAATAATTATAATTATAATAATAATAATAATAATAATAAAAATAATAATAAATTAATAAAAAGTGTTATAATTAGATTTTATAAATTAAAAATATATTCAATAACATACACTTTTTTATTATTAAATTTTGAATATTTAATTATTGGGTAAAATCAGCGTTAATAATGAGTTTATTAGAGTATATTGTTCTCCACAAAAAGTAGGAAAACAATAATAAAGTATCAAATATTAAATAAATAGCCGTTAAAATAGGCATCAACGTCACTTAATTATAAAAGAAATGTCGATTTATTACAAACACTGAATTGTGATAGAAAAATATTAATTGAGCAAACATGAATTTTGTAATTATTAAAGTAGACCACAATACTTGATAATTAAAAATCAATTTATTTTTATTTGTATACCTATTGAATTAAAAGTTTATTTTCCCATTAAATTTTTTCATTCTTCTTTAATAAATTTCTGTAATAAAAGTGTAAAAATTTAACTAACAAAAATTAAATATATAATTAACTACATTTGATAGTATCTTGACCTACGAGTTTCATACTTTTATAAAACATTCACCTTTTGGTTTTTTTAATGTTGACCTAATTTTAAAAAATATCTTGACCTTGGGAACTTTATAAATATTTTTACAATATATTTGCTTTTCTATAGCTTTAAGTTTTGACCTAATTTTTATTATTATTATTTTTTTTATTATTATTTGGATAATACGCTTTTTGAATTTTGACCTTCGAGTTAATGATCGAAATCGGTATCCGGACAAGAAGTCCAAAACAAAAAGTTGAAACCAAAAAATCCACAGTAAATGAAATCCAAAAAAGTAAAAAAAAAAAAATAGTTTCACTTTGGACTTATTTTTTAAATTTTTTGTTCTGGTCAAAAAGTCCAAAGAAATTAAAAATTCAATAAAAAAAATGCAGATATAATCTCGATTACTGTGAATCAAAAGTAGATAAACTTAACATTTTAAATTTTTGAAAATAATTAAATTAATCAAGCAATTAAATTGAAATAATATTGAAAAAAATAATTGAATTTTTGTAAAGAATTTTATCAAAAATTGTTGAAAATAATTGTATTTCATGGAATAATTGTTTAAAAAATTTTACAGAATAATTGAAATTTTTTTATTTATGAAAATAATTGAATTTTTGTGAATATTTTTTTTTTATTTATGAAAATAATTTAATTTTTGTGAAGAATTTTATCAGAAATTGTTGAAAATAATTGTATTTCATGGAATAATTGTTTTAAAAATTTTATAGAATAATTGAAATTTTTTTATCTATGAAAATAATTAAATTTTTGTGAATATTTTTTTTATTTATGAAAATAATTGAATTTTTGTGAATATTTTTTTTATTTATGAAAATAATTGAATTTTTGTGAAGAATTTTAGTAAAAATTGTTGACAATAATTGTATTGCATGGAATAATTGTTTTAAAAATTTTAAAGAATAATTGAATTTTTTTTATTTATGAAAATAATTGAATTTTTGTGAAGAATTTTATCAAAAATTTGTTGGAAAACAATTAAATTTTTTGAGGAATTTATTGATAATTTTATTAAAAATAATTGAAATCCTATGAAAAATTTTATTATTTATAAAAATAATTGAATTCATCTGAAAAATTTTATTATTTTTGTAAATAGTTTAATTTTTTTTTTTTTTGAAAAATTTTATGGAAATTTAAATTAGTACAAAACATGAAGATATCAATAACTCCGAGTCTTCGACTCGGAGTGATCGATATCTTTATGTTTTATAATAATATATTCTTATAAATTGTTATAAAGATTTTTTTACTTTGGATATTTTTATTTTGGATTTTTTGTAATTTGCACTTTTTTTCTTGGATTTTTCGGTCTGGATTTATTGTCCTGTAATCATCGAAATTGTATAATTTATTCCCCCACTCTTTAGATAAAATTTTCACTTCCTCTTTTTATCTCAAATTGACCTAAAAATAAAAAAAAAACATTTTTTTCTCGCCACTCTAATTATATTAGAATTGATTTTCGCGCAGTGACATTGTTCAAATATTTACCAAAGCCTTGTTTTGATTTATTATTATTATTATCATAACGAATCAAACAAAAAGCAATTTTCAATCTTGATAATTGGTAATTCCTTTTATTTATTTTTTTTTTTGCTGACATTGCATGTACATGTGATTTATAATTTCTTTTTTTTTTGGTCTGTATACATTGTATAATCGAGAGGCGCTTGACTATCCTCATTTGTATCCATTATGCATGTTACTCGAGGGCAAGCATTTGCAGGTGTCTATCCTCCTTTATGAGTGGACTTGATGTTTATTATTTCCTTCTATTTGGGTGAATATTTGAAATTGCATGCAGATGTGTGGGAAAGGAAAGGGGGGAAAAAGAGAAAGGAAGAGGGATAGAGGGGGGGGGGTAAATATGAGATGGGCAAACATAAGCGTTTCGTTGGACGTGTGCTGCAGTTGACACAAAGAGAAAATCCGTGTGTGAGAGAAAAAGAGAAAGAGAGAGAGAGAGAGGGAGAGAAAAATAGAGAGCAAGAGAGAGAAAGATGAAACACGAAACATCCAATTGTACCAACTATTGGCGAACCTTTCGCTTTACAAGAAAATTTTCTTCTTTCTCTGTTTCCCCTCTCATTTTTTTTCCTTCTTCTATTTTATTCGAAGTCTTTGGAAATTTTTTTTTCTCCTTTTTTTTCTTGTTTCAATCTGAATCTTCTGGTTCTCGTCAACGCTCCACAAAAGTCACAAAAGCGGAAGATTTTGCCTCTCTTTCTTATTCGTTTTCTTCTTCTTCTTCTTCTTCTTCGTCTCCTTTTTCTATTTTTTTTTTCTTTTTTTCTTTCTTTTTTTTCGTTCAGCAACGCTGTTCAAAAGAGAATTCCCAAACAATATAACCCGCGAAACTAAGGCACGCGTTCAATTCTAGAACAAAGTATAATGGACTACTGCAGTTATATTCCCGATCGGAAATATCGAAATGTCTTTTTCACAAAAGTTTTCTCCTCTCTGGTTTTTTTTTTGTTCTTTTTGGAAGAAGGAGAAAAAAAATGAAACACGCCAAGTTATGATTGAGTATTGAATATTTTTCTCTTTCTGTACTCTATACTTATATATGTATATATGTGAAATGTGTGTTTCTTTTCTCTTACTCACGACACAAAATCTACGGGACAATTTTTCTCTTTTAGTCTCTCCTTTAGACAAACGGAAAATGGTGATTTTTTTTCAGAAATAGTTTAAGTGAATTTTTTTTTTCTTCTGGTGGCAATTTGAAATTTACATTATATTTTTTGAGAAAATTCCATTTGGAAATTGTTTTGTCTTCGTTCACAAAATTACTTCACACTATTTTGGAGTAATTTTAAATCTCTTCGTCAGATTTTTGATTTTTTGCATAGAAATTGGAAAATAATTTTTTTTTTTTTAATTTAAAACCAAACTTTTTTAATGAATAATAAAAATTTTTGTATTATTAACAGAATTAATAAAAGAATCAATGACTAGTTAATTTTATTAATTCTTCTAATTAATAATAAAAAATAAAATAAAAAGAATTGTTTAATAACAAAATTTTTTTTCTTTTTCTTTAAAGTAAACTTGCAAAATGTGAAAAGTACTTCACCGATTTTTCACAGAATTTTTTCGAAATCAATTCAAGAAATTTCTGTAAATATTAACTGTAACCTCTTCACGAAAAGTATCAATTGCAAATTGAATTAACAATGCAAATAATATTATTTAAATTATGCAGAGTGTAGTAATTTTTCATATATGTATTTTTTTCTCTAATGCTCTCTAACATTGTAAATAATCAAAAGTGACAAACAATTTAGAAAGTGCAACTTAATTTTCAAAATGGATTTTCCCTCAAGTATCGCATTTTGAATCAATTTGCAGAAATTGCAAAAGCAAATTGCAGAAATACTCTAAAGTAGTTTGCAGAAGAGTGGGAAAGACTTAACTTGTAAATTTTCTCAGTTTTACACCATACTTGCATATGTTAATACAAACCTGGTGAAAGAAAACTTTTGTTATTCAAAAATTTGTAAACCACTAGTGGAAAAACTAATTTCTAATAAAAAATAAATAAAAAATTCAAATAAAAATAAAATATACTGGAAAATAGTTACAATTAAAACTTGAAAGTGAAATAATTAAAAAATAATTCCAAATAAAAATAAAATAATTGAAAATAATTTCAATGACAAATAAAATAACTTAATGAAAAATAATTCTAATATCAAGTAAATTAATTGAAAAATAATTTCAATTACAAATAAAGTATCTAATTGAAAAATATTTACAAATAAAAATAAAATAATTGAAAAGTACCTAATTTCAATTCTAAGTAAAATACCTTTTTGAAAAATAATTCTAATTACAAGTAAAGTAATTGAAAGACAAGTTCAATTACAAATAAAATAATTGAACAATATTTCCAAATAAAATTAAAACAATTGACAAAAAATTATAAAGAAAAATAAAATAATTTCAAAATAATTTCAATTCTAAGTAAAATACCTTTTTGAAAAATAATTCTAATTACAAGTAAAGTAATTTAAAGACAAGTTCAATTACAGATAAAATAATTGAAAAATAATAACAATTAATAAAAAATAAGTGCAAATAAAAATTGAAATAAATTGAAATTATTTCCAATTAAAAGCGGAGTTAATAAAAAACAATTCCAAACAAATATAAAATAAATAAAAAATAATTTAGAATAAAAATAAAATATACTGAAAAATAGTTTCAATTAACAGTGAAATAATTAAAAAATAATTCCAAATAAAAATAAAATAATTGAAAAATAATTCCAATTACAAATAAAATAACTTATTGAAAAAAAATTATAATAACAAGTTATGTATGTAATTGAAAAACAATTTCAATTGGAAATAAAATAATTGAAAAAAATTTTATTTGGAAATAAAATAATTAAAAAATAATTTCAATGATAAATAAAATACTTTTTTGGAAAATAATTTCAATGACAAAGAAAATACCTTTTTGAAAAATAATTCTAATTACAAGTAAAGTAAGTTGAAATATAGTTTCAATTACAAATATAATGATTGAAAAATATTTCCAAATAAAAATTAAATAATTGACAAAAAATTATAAAGAAAAATAAAAAAAAATTGAAAATAATTTTAATTACAAATAAAATACAAATTGAAAAATAATTCTTATAATAATTATTATAATTACTAATAAAAATGAAATGAATAAAAAAAAAGTGCAAATAAAAATTGAAATAAATTGAAAATATTTTCAATTAAAAGCAAAGTTAATGAAGAATAATTCCAAACAAATATAAAATAAATAAAAAATAATTTATAATAAAAATAAAATAAATAGAGAATAATTTTAAAGAAAAATTAAATAAAAATAATTTCCGAATATAAATGTAATAAAAAATAAGACCACATAGATAAAAAATAATTCCAAATAATATAAAAAAAAATTCATAATGAAATGAAAAATAATTCATAATATAAATAAATTAAAAAATAATTCCAAACGAAAATGCTACTAAAAAAATCATTATTCTCTACTCTAATTATAATTTCCTTATTTACAATAACAATAATTTACCCACAATTCATTCTAACGCAACCAGTGTTTTTTTAAAAATTTGATAAACTACCTACAAGAGAAATCGAGCACATATCAAGTGTTCCTAATTGTCGACAACGATCATCTCGATGACCTTGGAACTTTACTCCTCCAAGTTCCAAAAAATTGCCCAACACAAAAAGTCGATTTTCATTGTTTGAGAGAACGAAAATTTTGTTTTAAAAATCACCAATTTCTTCACGATCCAAGAGCAGTGAATTTATTTCTAATTGCACCATCAGTGATTGTATCAAAATTTTCAATTCAGATAAATCTGACAATTGATTTTCTGATCGAAATATCAAAAGGCAACACACGACCAAAATGTCTCTTTGTCCTTGCATCCAAGACGAAAGAGGACGAAGCAAAGTATAAAAATTTACTCAAAAATATGTGGCGACGGCAATTTTTGGATGTTACGATTTTGGAAATTACGACTCTGGAAAAACCGATAGATTTTTCAAAAGGGAGTCAAGAAGTATCAAAGAAGAAACTCACACATTTTATTGGGGTGAAGGAGAGCGAATATTGTAGAGAGAAATATTCAGCGAAAATTTTCCAGTTTAATCCGTTTTTGAAGAAATTTTCAATTAGTCAAGTGTCGTCGAATTCAATATGGTTTTTGGAGAAACTGAACAATTTACATAAAAAAAGAATGAAGACGGTTTTTCTCAGTCTACTCCCATTGGTGAATGTGAAGCGAAACACTTCCGGACATGTGACGGAAATGTCTGGAACCGATGCGAATATTATAAAATTTTTAGCGAAGGAAATGAATTTTTCTCTGTTGATTGTTCCGCATAATTTTTCCAATTTTGGAACATTTAATCCAGACGGTAGACAAGAGCCTGGACTCACCGATTGGCTAACAAGAAATAAGATAAATCTGATAGGAAACAGACTCTTTGGAAGGGATCACACGGATCGTGATTGGCTCGAAGTTGGCCAGCCAATTGATCAATCGAGCCTATTGGCAATCGTTCCCATTGAAAAGGACAATGTCTCATCACTAGTTGCTGTTCGTAAAATGTTTCTCTCCCTAACAGTATCCATCACAATGCTCCTCATTCTCTTTGCACTGGGAAAAATTCTAAAATTCGATCCTAATCTATGGCAACCTCTCACCTTGTTTCGAATTTTCATCGGAAGTTTCGTGGAGCACGATACAAAAAAAATTAGCGACCGATTAATGTTCTCCTTAATATTATTCACTTCGATGATTCTCTCAATGCATTTCTATGATATTTGCACGAATCTCAGTATTTATCGGGAGGTCGAAAGGGAAATGAATACCTTGGACGATTTGATTGATTCGCAAATGGAGAGTGAAATATCGGAACCATTGAAGGGACTTTTAATCGAGTACAGTGAAGATTCTTTGAGAATTGTACTAAATAATTCTCGAGGAATGGAGGTGAATGGAGTAGTTGATTGTTTCGAGAGATTGGCAAAATATAGAAATATTTGTTGTATTGCAAACTCGTTTGCGGCAAAATTCGCTCTTCTTTCTTATTTTGACCATGAGCATCGACCGATTGCGAAGATTATTCCAGAAATATTGCACAGTTCGTGGTTTTTTTTATTTTTTGAACGCGGATCGCCGTATGCGCCAAGATTCGATGAGATTATTATGAGAATGAAGGAATCGGGAATTCGCGATCAACTTGAGGAGAGAGTGACGGTGAAAAAAAGTGAGGAAACAATGAAGAGTTCGGAAATTAAAGAATTTGAAAAAATTAATGAACTCTTGAGATTCTTCTTCTATGCATTTGTTATTGTTGATTGTTTGTCGATTGTTGTCTTTTATCTCGAGACTTTTATGTCTGGAAAAAATTTTCTCTGTTGAATAATTGAAAATTTAAATAATCAAATACTATGATGAATGAACTATATTAAACTCCGTATTCTTTCATTCATTATGTCTGCAGTTCGAAGTTAATTTCTGTGTATGCTTTTGTTTTTTTTTCTTTAAAAAATATGGTTTGACAAATCGAAAATATGCAGGTATTTTTTTTATGATTTATAGTAAAATAATATTACAAATAAGAAAATTTTTAAACAATTACGATTAACAAATAAAAAATATACACCTTTTGTTTATTATATGCTTTCTTCTATAAAAAATTTCGCTTGACTGATCTAAATTATTATGCAAATTATTCTCTTTTTTATTTGTAAAAAACAGCAGAAAATTGTTAATTGTTAAAAAAATTTTATTAAGAAGTAGGAAATATACCCATTTTATGCATAATTTTTATTTCTCATAAAGACAAAGTTAAAATTATTATTTTATATTATAAGAATATTGTTACTGTAACTTCTTAAAAATCATTTTTATATTCTATTATTATCTAAAATTAAAACTAAAATTCATTTATAAATCAATTATTATTATTAGATAATTCTACGAAAATTCAATTAATTAAATACAAAAGTAAATTATTAATTGAATAATTGAATGTTTCTTAAAATTTAATTCTTATAAAAAATTATATTAACAAATTTTTAAATTTGTTTATTAAATTTAGAAGGAATTCGTTTAAAATTGTATTAAAAATAATTGTAATTCTGCATTGAGTTTTATTATTTCTGAAAATAATTGAGTTATTGAGAAGAAACTTATAAAAAATTTGTAAATATTGGAATTCCTGTAAAATTGTTATTATTTATGAAAATAAGTAAATGTTTGTGTACAATTTTGTTAAAATTGTTTTTAAATAATTGAATTCTTTTAAGTAATTTTATTAAAATAGTAGATATTGAAAATCATTGAAATGAGGAAAATTGTTAAAAATTACTGAAATTTTGACAAGAATGTTATTAAAATAATTTTTAAAATTAATTGAATTTTGAAAAAGAATTTTTTTTATTTATATTGTTTACAAACTTTTTTTTTCTTTTAAGAAGAAAAACATTAGATATTCCCTTTTCTTAATATTTTTGTAGAAAATTATCAATTTTCAAAAGGCAATAATTTGCATCAATTCTATTTCTTAATTAATCTTTAATTAATTCTTAATTAATCTATTTCTTAATTTTCTTAAGAAAATTTAATTGAAAATGAAAATTTTTGAATATTCAGAAAATAAAGGAAAAAATTTATTAAAAAAAATGTTCTGTTAAATTTATTTACGTTTATATTTAATTGAAAAATGATTCGAAAACAATAATTTATTTTTTAAATATTTTAAATATTTAATTATTATTATTTTTCCAATAGGAATCAATATTTTCAAAAATTTCAAATTCAAACCTTTTTGAAATTAAAGAAATTTAAAAATATTGTTATAAAACATGAAGACATCGATTGCTCCGAGTGATCGATTTCTTCATGTTTTATAACAATTAAATATGTTCGAGTGTTAAAATCATTATTTTATATTATAAAATATTGTGAATGTAACTTTTTAAAAATTATTTTCATATTCTATTTTTATCTAAAATTTAAACTAAAATTCATTTTCAAATAAATTTTTATTAGATAATTCTACGAGAATTCAATTATTTAAAAACAAAAGTAAATTATTTATTGAATAATTGAATATTTCTTAAAATTTAATTCCTAAAAAGAATTATATTAACAAATTTTTAAAATAATTGAATTCTTTTGACGAATTTTAATAAAAAATTTTAGAATAGTTACATTTTTCAAGGAATTCAATTAAAATTGTATTAAAAATAATTGAAATTCTACAATGAGTTATTTATTATTTATGTAAATAATTAAATTTTTAAATAGAATTTTATTATTTACGGAAATAATATTGAATCCCTGTAAAATTTTTATTATTTATGAAAATAATAAAATGTTTATGTACAATTTTATTAAAATTGTTTTTAAATAATTGAATTCTTTTGGTTAATTTTATTAAAACAGTAGATATTAATAATCATTAAAATGAGGAAAATTTTTAAAAATAACTGAAATTTTGACAAGAATGTTATTAAAAATAATTTTTAAAATTAAATTGAATTTTGAAGAATTTTTTTATTTATAAAGATAATAATTGGTATTTTGTCGAGATTCTCTTGTAAATTTTGAATATAATTAAATTTTGTGATAAGAATTTTATTACTTTTATAAATAATTGAATTTTTGCAATCATTTGTAACTTCTTCAAAATTCAATTTTTTTACTGTTTTCAACTAAAATTTTTCTATAAATCCCTAATTTTTAATAATTAATTAGATACATATATTAAAAAATTTAACTAATTTCATAAGAATTTGAAATATTACAATTTTTTCAAAAATCTAAGTTCATTAAAATTTCAAATTAAATTCATTCAAAATTGAAGTTTTATAAAATTTTAAATTGAAACCGTTTGAAGTTCATTTATTTATGAAAATTTTAAAGGCAACTCTTTTAAAATTCAATTAATTTTGAAATATTTAAGTAAAATTCTAAAAATTAGTACTTAAAACTCGCCACTAATAAAAATTTCCAGAAAAAGATTTAAAGACTACTGAAAATTCATTGCAAAAGAAAAAAAAAATTTGTCGCAATAAAATTCAAGGCGAATGGATTGAACTTTTTTTCCTCCCCCCCCCCCCCCCCCGCCAAAAAATAAAGACACATTGTCTTTAGGTGAAATTTGTGAAAAATTGTTAATTCATTAAGTCACTCCTCACAAGAAGATGGAGAAAGTAGTTTTCGAGTAGCAGATGGTTAGTCGATGAAAGATGCAGACCAATGTAGGAAATGAAATTTCTAAGTCGTGTTAAAAATGTAGACGACGGGATGGAATAAAGAATGAAAGGATAAGAGAAGAATCACAAGGTCTCTTTCTCTATATACAAGAAGGAAGCTGTAAGAAAAAAAGAAGAAGAAGATGAAGATGAAGAAGAAAACGAAAAAAGTTGAGAATCTTCTAAAACAAACGGTATGGGATTTGCGAAGAAAGTGTAGTTGGAATTCATTGGAACTTGAGGACATTTTAGTTTGAAAACTTTATCCGGAAAAACTTTGCGTTTTTTTTTTTTTTTTTTTGCTTTTTTTTGTGTTTATTTTTTTGTTTTGTATTTAACTTTTTGCGTTGAGAAAACAAGCTGGGATTATGAACTAAACTACATTAGATAGCTTCTGAATACAGATGGAAAGATATAGTTTATCTATTTTCAAAAATTGCTGAAAAGTAATTTTAACAAACAGTTTAACACATAATGTTAGACGTATTTTTAATTTAATAAATATTTTGTAATAATAATAATAACATTAAAAATAATAGTATCCGTCTGACTAATAATCTACTTATACTACTGAAACGATAATACGATAATAAAAAGTAAGAATATTTATGTGCCATTAAGAAATTCTTCTGGATTTAAACTGATAATTTTTTAATTAAATTGCTGTTACTTTATTTTTAATGGAATACGTAACAGAAATGTCTGAAAGTAAACAATTAAAGAATCAAATATTTACTTTAGTAAAATTTTTATTAAATTATTAAACTATATTAGCAACTTCATTAGACATTACCAAATTAAAAATTAATTGTCTACACGGAGAAAAAGAAATTGTTAAATCTACTAGTTAATTAATTGTTAATATAGAACTAACAAATCTGATTTGTTGTTAAAACAGAATGTGAATTGAACATTTTTTTGTTCTCCTAACAAATAAGTAGTAAGTAGTAGTAAGTAGTAGTAAGTAGTAAAAATCAGTAGTAGTCGGACATTTTTAAATTATAAATGTGAAAGGTTTTTAATTTTTTAATTATGTCTCACCTAAAATAGTCTTTTACAGATGGTTTTAAAATCGACAAGTCTTGCAATTACTTTTTATTTATTTTATTAATTATTAGGTCTAAAAGTTAATTACAGACATATAAATTTCTGTTGATCAGTCGTATAAGTTATCTACAATCGTAACTTATTTTGTTTTAGTAGTTAGAGATCGTTTGTAGTCGGACAAATTTTATTTTCAGTAGTAACAGTCGATCTTAGTCAGCCAAATATTTTGAATTATTGACGTTTCGAGTATTGGAAGTAAAAGTTCATTGCAATAAGAAACTTTAATTTCCTGTATCAGTGATAAAGGACAGTTATGGTCAGACCAATTTTAGTTCCAGTAGTGATGAAAACTTTTAAAAAGACCAAATATTTGATTTATTGTCGTTTTCAATATTGGAAGTAAGAGTAAATTAAGAGAGAAACTCTAACTTTCTTTATCAGTGGTAATAGACGTTTATAGTCGGACTTAAAACTATTAAACTTGCAAATTTTTATTTTAGTAGTATAAGTCGTTTAGTGTCAGACCATAAATTTTAAATTCTTCTTTTTTTAAATATTAAAACATTAAAAGTAAAAATAAATTGTAACAATAAAGTTTAAAATTTGTTACTAGCGGTAAAAGACAGTTATAGTCAGACCAATTATAGTCCTAGTAGTAATAGTAATTTTCAGTCAGACCAAATACCAAAAAAGATTAAAATAATCAATTTTGGTGTTATTTTTTACAATGAATGAAATTTTAGTTCATTAAATTTTTGTAAAACTATAAAACATGAAAAAATCGATAACTCCGAGTCTTTGACTCGGAGTGATCGATTTCTTCATGTTTTATAATAATTAAATATGATCAAGTAATAAAATCATTATTTTATACTATAAGAATATTATACTTCTTCAAAATTTCATTATTATTATTTTTATTATTTCAATTCAATTATTATTTTCAAAAATTTTTAACTACAATTTTACTTTATAGCAATATTATTTTTAATAATTTTCGAGAAAGTTCTTTGGCAATTTTCCAATCCATTTGTTTACAATATTAAATTTAACGAAATTTCAATTATTACTAAATTCTTTAATTAAATGCATATTAGAAAATAAAAACTACAAATAACATAAAAGAAAATTCAATTAAAATTTTTCAAAAAAATTAATTTCAAAATTCAATTATTTCTAAAAATTCACGCTATATTGCTTATTGAATTATAATCTAAAATTTTAACTGAAATTCATTTTTATAAAATGAAAATCAAGTTTTATTAGAAAATTCTAGAAGAATTTAATTATTTAAATGCAAAAGTAAATAATTTATTGAATAATTGAATGTTTTTCAAAATTCAATACTCCTAAAGAATTTTATTAACAAATTTTTAAATAATTGAATTCTTTTGTCGAATTTTATTAAAACTTGCATGAACATAATTACTTTTTTCAAGAAATTCAATTATAATTGTATGAAAAATAATTGAAACTCTGCGATCAGTTTTACTAGTAGTAAAAATAATTGAATCCTTAAGAAGAATTTTATTACTCTTAAAAATAATTGAATTTCTGCAATAATTTCTAACTTCTCTAAAATTAAATTTTTTTCTAGTGTTTTTAACTAAAATTCTTCAATAAATCCATTATTTTTAATAATTTTTAAAAAAGTTCTTTAAGAATTTTCAAATTCATTCGTTTACAATTGAATTTTACAAAATTTCAATTATTCGGAAATTCTGCAATTAAATATTTATTGAAAAATAAGAACTTGAAATAATTTCAATAAAAATCCTATTAAACTTTTAAAAAGAATTAATTTTACAAAATTGTTTGTCAAAAATATGAAAAATTAAGAATTTCAATGATTTTAATTTGAAACTTTTTTTCAAAATTTAATTATTTTTAAAAATCTACGTTATAATGCTTATAATATTTATTTATAATCTAAAATTTCAACTGAAATACATTTTTAAAACCATTTTTATTAGTAAATTCTACGAGAATTCAATTATTTTTGTATACAAAAATAAATAATTTATTAATTTCATGTTTCTTGAAATTAAATTCTCATAAAAAATGTTATCAACAAATTTTTTAAAACATTAAATTCTTTGGATGAATTTTAATAAAATTTTTAAGAATAATTACATTTTTCGAGGAATTCGATTAAAATTGCATTAAAAATAATTGAAATTCTGCAATGAGTTTTACTATTTATGAAAATAATTGAATTCATAAAAGAATTTTATAATTTATAAAAATAATTGAATCCCTGTAAAAAAATTTATTATTTATGAAAATAATTTAATTATTGCGAAGAAATTTATAAAAAAATTTGTAAATAATTGAATTTATGTAAAAATTTTTATTATTTATGAAAATAATTGAATGTTTGCGTAGAATTTTATTCAAACAGCATGTGATTGTTACAGAATTCAATGTTAATTTTTTCGACCAATTTTCTCTTAAAATATTAAATAAATTAAGCTAGTTTTTTGTGAATAACTCTAAAATATCATAAAGAAGGGCAGTGATGTGAAAAAGTTTTAATATTTTTAAAATTATTTATTAAAAAATAACTTTAAAATTATCAGTTCTCAAAATCACTTTTAATCAATTTCTCGTCTTTTCCGATTTCAAAGTATTTTTTTATAATTTATTTTAGAATTATTAAAACTTTTGCACATCACTGCCCTTCTTTATGATATTTTAGAGTTATTCACAAAAAACTAGCTTAATTTATTTAATATTTTAAGAGAAAAGTGGTCGAAAAAATTAACATTGATTTCTGTAACAGTTACATGCTGGTTAATAATGGAATTGTTTTGTAAAATTTAATTAAAATAGTAGATATTGAAAATCATTGAATTTTAGAAAACTTTTTAAAATAATTGAAATTTTGTCAAGAATTTGATTAAAATTTTGTAAAATAATTGAATATCAGAGAAGAATTTTATTATTTATAAAGAGAATTGAAATTTTGACGAGAATTTTTAAAAATTTTTGAACACAATTGAATTTAGTAACTATTTTACTTTTTGTGTTAACTTACTATTCTCCCTAGAGAAGCTAAATTCATTGAATTTTTACAAAATAATTGACTTTGGTGTTTTATTTAAAGTAAAATTTCATTCATAGTTATAAAAATAACACCAAAATAAATTATTTTAATAATTTTAAATTGAAATGGACAAAAAAACATTGATTCTTTAAAATTAACCTTTCTTCGGAGCTCCTCACAGTTTTTCATAAAAAAAAGTAACAAAATTAAAAATAAATTAATATAATAATGGCCTATGGTGAAATAAAAATTGTTTATAATTTTAAAAATAGAAATTTTAACCTTTGATTTAGTTTCAAAAATTATTTTCACACTTATTGAGCTTTATGCCTGATTTACAATTTTTTCCGCACAAAGTTTTCGTCATTATTTAATTCACTTGATTTAAATTAATAAAGGCTGTCTTTCTTTCAGTTATTTTTATAAAAGTATATGCAAAAAACAAAAAAAAAAAAAAAAAACTAAAAAATAATTTCAAATCAAATTTTCTTCTGACGAAATGAAAACCATTAGAATAATTTTCCACTTGAAATGTCAGTTGATAAATAAGAGAGAGACGATTGTTTGGGAATATAAATAACCGCATTCGCGTGATACGTATATCTACATACGTGTGTGTGTGAGTATGTGGGGCTCACATATACATCGTACGAATGAACATGCAGAGTAATCCAGTTTTGTCAGACTCAGCCGACCTCTATAACCAAATATGGCAAGTGCGTGGGAACTCGGAATACCATGCGATAATCGGACACCGCGATCGTTGGGCCAGAAACTCCTGCTTGCATGGATTCAACGATGAGGTGCATATGCGTCCCACTATATATATATACATACATACAACGTATATACAGTTACTGCGTACGGAAACGCAATCCCGGTGGGTATCCTGAATATTACATAATGCAATTTCAACCAGGTCCTATGGCCTCAACTGCAACGTGGCGGCAAGTATTGTGTACGCGCGATGGCACGGTCTCAGATGCCAAAAGAAGGGAGTTTTTTTTCTGTTTTATAATATGCCTGATAAAAATACATCTTCATATAACTCCCGAAAGAATCTCCTCTTCCGCACAGGGGATTTACTTGTGGGAGGCATAAGAAAATCGTGCGCTTCTCTCGTACATGGTTGAATAATTTTTTTTCTCTCTCGGATTTGCAGTGCCTTTTATAGTTTTTTTTTTTTGAAGTAGTTTTGCTCTTTCTATATTCGGGGTGGGAGAGTTTTTCTTTTTCCCATTTCTGCGTTTTCCCCTTGGCATAAGTTGAATGCGCTCCACACACCGCAGCGTCGCGTGCTTCCAGAAAATTCAATTTGCAGGCCAAGTTACTGGCATTCTTTTGCCCTCTCCTCTCCTCTCTCACCCCCCTTCGTCTCACCTATGTGTGCACCTTTGGTTCAGTCGATATTACAAAGCGACACAAGGCACAATTTTACGAGTACCTAAAGACAGTGTTTCAAATGTGGTTATAAAGTTGGTTTTTCTTTTAGAGGTCTCTGACTTCTTGTATTGGAATATTTCAATATATTGATTATATTTATTTTTCGTGCAACTCTTTTTTTTTCTTTTTGTAATAATAATTGCATTTTTATTTTTGAAAAAAAAAACGAAAAAAAGGCAAGAAGTTATTATTTTTTGACGAGAATGTAAGAAATAAAGAAAATTTTTCCCCTATTTTATAACGAATCTATTTTCATAAAGTTTCGTTTTAAAAATCAGTAGTAGAAGAATGTTCTAGGTCAGACATTATTAAAAATTGAAATAAAAATTACAATAGTATGATCGATTTGTCTGACTGTAAAGAACTGTTACTACTACTTCTTAGTAGACAAAATTTATAGAATTATTCATTTTAGTAGAAGTGTACGTTTTCAGTCAGACAACATTAATTTTTAATGTCTAAGCAATTATTAGTACACGATTTATATTTATATATAATTTACTCTACAAGGAATATTTTTATACAATGATTAAGTGAATCCTGCAAGTTTTTTATTTTAAAAATATTTTAACATTTCCAGTTTTGTCATAGGTCAGAAAAATCAGGGAAAAGTGAGGTATTTTTTTAAAAAATACTGGAAAAAATGGAATTTATAAGAAGTTACAAATTATTGCAGAAATTCAATTATTTTCAAAAGTAATAAAAATTCTTCGCAGAAATTTAATTATGTTCAAAAATTTTTGAAAATGCCACGTCAAAATTTCAATTATCTTTAAAAGTAATAAAATTCTTCTGCAAAATTCAATTATTTTCAAAAATTTTAATAAAAATTTTGGCAAAATTCAATTATTTTCTAAAATTTTAATAAAAATTTTTGCAAAATTTCAATTATTTTCAAAAATTTTCCTCAATTCAATCATTTTTAATATCTACTATTTTATAGTAAAATTTTTTAAAAGATTTCAATTATTTAAAAAAAAGTGTTGATAAAATTTAAAGCAAATATTACATTATTTTCAAAAATAATATCATTTTTTACCGAGATTTTTAATACAATTTTTATCGAATTCCTTGAAAAATATAATTATTCTTGAAGGTTTTACAAAAATTCGTCGAAAAAATTGAATTATTTAAAAATTTGTTGATAAAATTCTTCATGAGGATGCAATTTAAAAAAAAACATTTATTTACCCAATAAATTATTTATTTTTGCATTTAAATAATTGAATTCTCGTAGAATTTTCTAATAAAAATTGATTTAAAAATGAATTTCAGTTAAAATTTTACATAATAATTGAATATTAAAAGCTTTATAGCATGAATTTTTAAAAATAATTGAATTTTGAATATTTTTGAAAATAATTACATTTTTCGAAGAATTTACTTAAAATTATATTAAAAATAATTGAAATCATGTGAAGAATTTTATTATTTAGAAAAATAATTCAATTCTTGTAAAGAATTTTTATCACATTTTTTTTTAAATAATCGAAGTCCTGTGAAGATTTTTATTATTTATGAAAATAGTTCAATTCTTACAACGAATTTTTATTATATTTCTTTTTAAATAATTAAAAGCCTGTAAAGAATTGTATTGTTTATAAAAATAATTGAATTTTTGCAACACATTTTATGATTTAAAAATCGTTTCAGTCAGACAGAAAATTAATTTTTTTTCTTTATATTCAATTTTTCGTGAGAAAAAACAGATTTTTGGTATTGTAAGTAGTAATAACTGTTTTAGTCAGACAGAAAGTATCTCTGTTATTCACAGGATAAAGTAAATACAATAACACTAAAAGTAGTGTTAAAACAACACGCAACATTTTTAACACATATTTTTTTCTGTAAAGAAAGTTTTTCTATTATTAAATTTTACTTTGAAGAGAACGAATTTTTGGTATCAATAGAAAAAGTTGAAATTAGTCAGACAGAAAGTGTGAGCTTTCTTCTTATGATTCAAAATTCTAACATAAGTAGTAAAATCCGTTGTAGTCAGACAGAAAAAAAACAAAAAAAATATTAGTAATAAAAATAGTTCTAAAATTAGTTTTTCTTACTAAAGTTTCAGTGAAAAAAGTAAAAAAATTCTTAAGTACTATTTTTGAATTAATGGCTCAATTTTCATTGATTTAAATTTAGAAAATTTTAATTCAAATTTACAATTATCGTTAATGTATGATAATATAAAATTCTCGATTATAATTGCAAATTTAGAGAATCCACAGTATTATTTATTCATAAGAACTTTATTAAGCACAGGTTAATTTCGTCAAATTTTCTAAATAATTGATTTTTTAATTCTATATTCACGTTTAATATTTATATTTTTTTCTATATAAATTCTTAGTGAATAAATAATGAATTCTCTATAAATTCATTATTTCAATCGAAAATATATTGACACATTAACCTGAATGTAAATTTAAATTTAAATCTTCTAAATTTGAATTAGTAAAAATAGAGCCACTAATTCAAGAATAGTAAGAATTTTTATTTGCTTTCAGTCGTTTTTTCACTGAAAATTTCACTAAAAATTTATTGAATAAAAAAAAATTATTCACATATAAATTCACATAATAAAATAATAAAATTGTGTAAATAATTTTTAAGTAAAAATAAGTGAATATTTTTAATAAAAATTAGTCAATAGTTTTACGAAAAATTAGTCAATATTTTTATTAAAAATTAGACAATACTTTTATTTAAACCTAGTGAATATGTTTGCGAATTTGAATTAGTAGCTCATTTTTCACTGATTACTATTTTAAATAGGGGAACATAATTTAAATTTTATTTTTAATAAAAGATATAATAAAAGTTTAAAAGGTTATATTATATTTAGATTTATTTCTATATAATATACTATTTTAAAACCGGAACAAAATGATTTGCTGAAAAAACTCAATAATTAGTTTTATTCGAATAACCTTTTAAAGTAAGTAATTTAAAATTCAGCGAAAAAAATTGATAATTTATAAACACAAAAATCCTCTCAGTTCATTAAATTTGAATAAAGAAATTAGTAGTTACCTTTTTTTTAAGTTTATGTTTAACAGACTTTCTCTGGTTAGATTAATGGTAAAGTTTTGAATTATTCTTTTTTTTTCTTTTTTTACGCGCTATATTGGCGTGAATGTAGAAACATGAAAGAAGAAGATTTGAGGGAGATTTTTTATGGGCTCCTAGAACTTTATTTTTAAAAAGCTGAATGTTACTAAAGCATCTTAATGAATCGGTAATTTTCTATCGCTAACATCTGGGTTTCGTTTTGAACTTTACGAAAGCTGCATTAGTCATAATTACTTGAGATCCTAGGGACCAGTTCAGCTGCTCTGTTTTCAGGATTAAAGGATTTAAGGCGATTATCTGGAACCGCGGTTGAGGGGCTGCTTTACTTCCGCCTACGACCATCGTTCGTAATGCGGAAGTTTATGCAGTAGGTTAAAAGTTTTTTAAAAATGTTTAGTTTTATTTTTTTTTTATTCAGTGTGTTTCGTTAATTTTTCACTTCTTTATTTGTAATGTGAGATTTTTTTTTCTTTATAAATTTTTGTTTTTAAATAAATTAATTTTTAAGTAATTAATATTCATGGTTTGCCAAAATTTGATTCTATAAATTTCCCGAATTTTTTTTTTATTTTTCTATTTTCGTATTTTCTCTATTTTTTCTAATTTTTACCTTTTCTATTTTTTTATTTTTTTATTTTTGTATTTTTCTATATTTTTTGTATTCTTCTATTTTTATATTGCAATACTTTTCATAAATTTCTGTTTTCGTAATTTTCTATTTTAATTTTTCTGAATTTTTCGTTTTTCTTTTATTTTCATTTTTTAAAATTTTTCTACTTTTGTATTCTTCTATTTTTGCATTTTCCTATTTTCCATTATTGTAATTTCTATCTTTTCTTATTATTGGTTTTTTCTATTATTTTGTTTTAGTATTTTTCTATTTTTGGAATTCTTTGTTTTCTATTTTTTTTTTAGTTTTTTCTGATTTCATTACTTCTCATTTATTTTTTTCATTTTTCTATTTTTGATTCTTCTATTTTTGTATTTCATTTTTTTATTTTTGGATTTATTTTCTAATTTCATTTCTAATTTCAAATTTATCAATTTTTATATTTATTTTTACATTTTTTCTATTTTTCACTCTATTCGTCTTTTTTCAAAGATCTTAATTATTCAAACAGTTTTTACTGCGTTTAATTTACTAATTACACGTACACTACTAATGTACCTTCTTTTCTCCTCAACATTTCCTTTTTTTTCTTTTTAAATTTACTTTTTTATTTCATTTATTTTTTTTAGCTCCTTAAAACTCTTAATTACCTGTATAACAATTTATGTATATAACAAATAAACACATTTTGTTTTCCTAACAAATAATTATTAAATTTTTTTCCCTCTTCTCACTTCGAATTTTACGAAAATAAAATTTGCAACCTAAATGTTTAATAAAATTTTACAAAAGACTTCTTTATCACTAAAGTCTTTTAATTTAAAAATTCCAGTAGAACAATTTTAATATTAATATTGTAATTCATATTTTATAATAATACGAAAGATATATGAGCTCTGAAGTTTATAATGAAAATTCCATTGAGAAATATATACCTACGTTTCAAAAATTTCGCCAACTTTCTTCAAAGAGTTTTTTTTAAATATAAAAGCTATTTTATTCAATAGTCTCAATAAATGCTAAAGTCAAGTTTTCGTCTTCTTAATTCTCTTATCGATCAGTTGATAAAAAAAGCTTCTCAATGAAAATTTTATTTTTCACAATTAATTGAAAACTTTTATGAATTTAAAGACTGTTTATTTCATACAATATAAAAGGAAAGTAAAATTATTCAAATCTGATATATATTTTAATTTTTAATAGAAAAAAACAAAATACACGCGAAAAGATGTGTATAAAGTGTAAAACTAATTTTTAATTCAAGAGACGTTTTAATAAAATGAATGTTTAATTAAGGAAATGTTTTAAAAGTCCCGAGTATTTCAAATGAAATATTCACTGTAACCTGATTTGTCAAGGAAGTATTAGTTAAATTTTAAAAGAAGAGGAAAAATAACAGAAATCGATAAAAGAAAAATTAGAAAAGAGGTTAAATTTTCCTGTTTTTATCGACGAAATATTTTTTTTAAGGAAAAATAAGGATATTTTTCATAAATAGAAAGAAAGATGAGGGGGAAAAAAGAAGAAGAGTGTATGAGAAGGCAAAAGAGAGAGAGAGAGAGAGAGAGAGTCATTTTAAAACTGTCGCCTCAGACATTGAGCTTTTAAGATGAACGAAGTCTGCTTTTTTACGAGCACCTGTACGTCAAAGACTGACCTACTCTTCCAGTTTTCTCACTTACCGGATTCAGTCTCGTATATAAATGCAAACTTCAGAGTATACGGTGTGAATCTAAAATTAGGATTTTCGTAAAGGTTTATATATGTATATATAGAGACTATATACGTCACTTGCTGACAGGGTTTTTAAAAATAGTGCGCAAACAATAAAGAAGTGGAATAAACAGGAGAAAAAAAATCAAAAATCACTCTTAGGAGTTGGCTGACAAATTCTGACTTTTGCTACTTAAAAAAAAAATTAATTTCTCTAATTCGAAATCTGGCTAATTCTGTCTTTTGCTACTGATATCAAAAATTTGTTTTCTAAAGCAAAATTCAAAAAGTGAAAAAATTTCTGTCGGACTGAAACAATTTTTACTACTTACAGTACCAAAAATCTGTTTCGTCTAATGCAAAATTCAATAAAGAGGACAAAATTAATTCTCTGGCTGACTAAAACGGTTTTTACTACTTGGGTAAGATTTTAGGATCATAAAATGAAAAATCGCATTTTTTGTCTGACAAATACTGACTATTTCCTACTGATAACAAAAATTTGTTTTCTTTAAAGTAAAATTCAGAAAGAGAAAAACGAATTAACATTGTCTGACTAAAATGAATTTTACTACTTATATTAATATTCAAGGACAGGAATAAGTATTAAAATATATTTTTTTTACATTTTAAATTTAAATAATTTAAAAATACATTTTAACTATTTACACACAAAAAATTGCTTGTAGAGTTAAAAATTATCTGACAAATTCTAACTTTTGTTACTGATACAAAAAATCTGTTTTCTTATATACAAAACTCATTAAAAAAAAAAATTAATTATCTGGCTTACTAAAACGGTTTTTGTTACTCATGTTAAAAGTTTAAAACATAAATGTTCTTCAAATATTTATGCAAAATAAAAATGTTTTGCTTCATACAAAATTCTTTTTCTGAGTAAAAACGTTTGTTACTACTAAAATAAATACATTTTACTAACGGATTTTTTTTTCATATTAATATTTTAGAAAAAATGTTTCACATTTTGTCTGATAAATTTTAACTTTTCCTACTTATAAAAAAACCTGTTTTCCTCAATGTAAAATTTAATATTAAAAAAAATTTCTGTCTGACTAATACGGTTTTTGTTACTTATGATTAAATTAAGAGAAAGATTTAATTATTTATTTACTTTAATTATTTATAACAAAAAAAAATTGTATCTATGGTTATAAATTATTTTGTTTGTCTAAAAATATGTTTCCTTTATTGTCAAAATTTATTATTAAAAAAAATTGATTTGATGGCTGACTAAAACGGTTTTTACTACTTATGTTAATATTTCATGACTTATTTATACAAAAAAATTGTATATTATAGTAAAAAATTATGTTGTCTGACTGAAAACGTACACTACTACTGAATTATAGAATTATATACATTTTGTCTGTCAATGGGTATTTTTTCTACTGGATTTTTTAATTCTGCTCTTCTCTACGATTATTGCAGATTTCAAGATTTCACTAACGAATATTAAAGATTTTAAAAAAACATTTGCTTTTTTTTTGGAAGACAAATTCTAACTTTTACTACTTATAAAAAAAATCTTTTTTCTTTAATGTAACAGTCAATAAGAGAAAAATGAATATTATGTCTGACTAAAATGGTTTTTACTACTTAGATTAAAATTTTCAGACGGAAATGCACTTTAACTGTATTGACACAAAGAATTGCTTGTATAATAAAAAATTGTTTCGTCTGACTGAAATCGGGCTCTACTACTGAAGTATAAAAATCGAATATATTTTGTCTTGCAAGAAATATCTTGTCCTACTGATTTTTTATTTAACTAAATAGATTTTTTACTATGAATTTAGAAGATTAAAAAAAGTATTATATTATGTCTGACTAATTTTGTCTTTTACCACTAGCAAAAAAAAACGTTTTCTGTAGTAGTTAATAAAAACTTAATTGTTAAAAAAAATTAATCAGATTAAAATTTTCTTTTATGGATAATAAAATAGTTAAATTTTATTTATTGTCATTTATTATTTATCTACAAAAATTATTTTTCTTTAGCAAACTTTAGATTATACGCTGTGAATCTAAAATTAGAATTTTCAAATAGGTTTATTTTATAGACAACATACATTTTTTATAGACAACATACGTCACTTGCTGACAGTGTTTTGAAAATAGTACCCAAACAAATAAAGAAGTGAAATAAAGAGGAAAAAAAAATCAAAAATAACGCTCTCAGGAGTAAATTACTTAATCGATTTATTTCCACTTTAGAGGAAATTTCTTTTGAGAAATGTTTTTCTAATTTAAGTACACGCTACAGATACAATTTAATCTATTTCTCATCAATCAATAAACTGGATGATGCTAAATTACAAGCTGACCCAGTAAAAGGGCTTCTTGTTTTGCCTAAGGATATGCATTACTTTCCATATTCATTAGCTTGCTCTCTTCCTCTTCCTGACTCTCTCTCTCTCTCTTTCTCTGTCGCTCTCCTTCTCTCATACAACGTTCGAGGAACTTGCTCGTACAACCTCGCCCTCAAATGGTATGACCTTGTTCTCGAAACTTTCTCAATAGGGTAATAGCTGCGTTTAACACTCCTCAACTCTGAGACATGTATTCTTGAAATTCGATCTAAAACGATTATTGATTTAGTCTCGATAGGCAAATCATGTCATTGATGCTTAAATTCTTATCGCAATCGACTTCAATCGATCATTATATTTTATGATTCGCCTTTAGAAATTCTTTGGTCTTCTAACTTTTGGTATTTTTAATTTTTGTTGTAGAATTTTTTCCTAGTAGTGATTTTTTTAACTAAATGCTAAAATTATTCACTAACTAATCGTTTTTTATTTCGTTAAAAATTACTAATTTACTACTAAATACACAAAAACGGTTTCTTTTTCTCATTTAGTTAATAACAACTTTAAATACCTATAATTGTATTCATTTTTAAAGTTAAAATATTTGTTTACAGTTTTTCTGAGGATATCAAATTTTCTGGCAGAAATGCACTTCAAATATTTATAGAAAAAAAATTGTTGGTATAAAAAAAAATTGTTTTGTCTGATTAAGAACATAATCTACTACTAACATATAAAAAATTGTGCCTATATATTTTTTGTCTAAAGATAAGTATCTTTTACTACTAGTTTTTTATTACTGTTTTTCACTACTAATATTAAGGAGACAAAAAAAAACATTTGCTTTTTGTTGCTGACAATTTCTGAGTTTTACTATATTGCAACAAAGGAATTGCTTAAAAAAAATTATTTTGTCTGACTAAAAATGTAGAATTCTACTAAAATATAGAATCGGGTACATTTTGTCTGGCAATAAGTATCTTTAACTACTGGACAACTTTTGACTTTTGCTACTTATACCAAAAAACTGTTGCCTTCCATAAAAAAATTCATTAAAAGAAAAAGACTAATTTTCAGGCTGACAGAAACGGTTTTTACTACTTACGTTAAAATTTTAAGACAGAAATGCACTTTAACTTTCTCTACAAAAAAAAAAAAAATAATAAAAATAAAATAACATAATGAAAAATTGTGTTGTCTGACTAAAAATATATACTACTACTGAATTATAAAAATTAGATAAACTTTCTCTAGTAATAAATGTCCTGTGCTACTGATTTTTTATTTTACTAGAATGGTTTTTTACTATTAATATTTAAGACTTAAATAAAATTAATGAATTGTGTCTGACTAATTATGTATTTTTCTACTGACATTAAGAATATTTTTTTCTTTAATAGTCTGGATTTCTCAAAAATCTAAGAAAAAAAGTCAAAAGTACAAAAAAATTCAAAATAAAAATGTCGAATTGGCAAAAAATCCAAAATAAATAATAAAACTTGTGAAAAAGCCACGTTTTTACTTTTTACGCTATAAAATAGGAATTTAAAAATGTTAATTTTAAAATCACAGGATTTTAATATTATTTACATAAATAATAAAATTCTACACAAAAATTCAATTATTTTCATAAATAAGCAAATTTCTAGAAAAATTTTGATAAATTTCTTTACACAAAAGTTAAATTATATTTTGTAATACAATTCCAATTAAATTACTCAATTAATTTAATTACTTTTAGAAATTTAAAATGTTAAAGTTTACCTACTTTCAATTTACAGTCATCGAAATGAGCAACTGAAAAAAGGACAATTTCATTCAGGACAACCATTTAAATTTTTACATCTAAATTTTTTTCATTGGATTTTTAATTTCTTTGGTTTTTTTTACCAGGGCAAAAAATCCAAAGAGAAACTATTTTTTTTATTTTTTATAAAAGTTTATTGAGAAAAAATTTCATTAAATTTAAATTTTGTTTTATAGGGAAAAAAGTAGTTAAAATTTATTCATTGCCATCGATTATTTATTATTTATTATTTACCATTTATATTGAAATAGAAAATGGAATTATAGTTAAGAGATAAAACTAAAAATCGCTGATAAATTTTATCAAATTAAATTCTGTTTTCAAACTATATTTCGACATATTCAACAAATTGTAAATCAAATCCAAAAATTTGTTAAAATTTTTGTAATAAAAAAAAAGTAAATATCGAATTTCTAAAAACTTTTTTTTTCAAACCCCTTAGAAGAATTGAATGATTTTTTTCCACTTTCTAACTTTATATTGAATCAAGCTCCCTGTAAATGTTTCTTTAAATTTAATTTTAATTCACAAAGTGAAGAATCGGTTGGATTTTCTTTACAAAAAAAAAAGAAAAAAAAGACAAGAAAAGGAAAAAAAGCAATATTGTAGATTCTCGTGAGAATTTGATGCGCAAGTTTATATATCTATAGTTGATTTCCGTCAATGGAAGAATTATAGTCTCTTCTCTTTTACTTTTCCTAGACTTATATGTGACCCTGGGGTCTGAATGCTATTCAACTATTCTTTTCCTATTCTTTAGGGAAAGTACGCAACTTCTTCTGATAAATCGAATACCTATTTTCGTTAACGAGTCGCAATTCTTTAACTTCTTCTCTTTTAGATGGCTCTCCACGATTTTCTATTCCAGAAAACTATGCTGAATAGTACTGGAACATTTATCTGGCTCCAAGTAAAGGTTGGTCATTATATGCAAACTGAATAGCTGACTACTCATCACTGAATTCAGCTTTCCAAGTGGAATTTCGAAGAAGTTTAAAATAATCCACGAGAAAAGGAGAAAAAAAAATTAGAGATAGAGAGAGAAAGGAAAAAATTTCCCCACAACCAAATTAAAACTGACTTTAATGCATTTTCTCTGAAAAATAATTCAGATGCTTGGTAATTAAATTTAAACTAAAAATATAAAAAATCTTTAAATATATTTTACCTACTTTCATTTTGTACCTCACTCTCTCTCTCTTTCTCTTTCTTTTTTTTCTCTTCCTATCTCTCTCTATATACCTGGCATTAAACTTCGAATGAATTTGCATAATTCAAAATTCAATATATTCAAATGAAAACTCCGAAGCGCAAACGTATGTAAATTTCCACTTCTTAGACTATGACATTATTTTGCTTTTAATGGAATTACATTTTAACGTTCTACTTAGATTTCATAATATCCAAATAATGAACAATGGAAAATCTTCATTAAGGAGCGAAAAAAAAGAGGAAGAAAAGAAAACTATTTGCAATTTTTACTTACAAATTTTTTTTCCCTCCAAGAAATAATTGAAATTACATGCAAAATTGAAGCAATATTTAAAAATTTTAATCCTAATAATTACTAATTACTGTAAATTATTATCAATAAACTGTTGAGTAAATATTTAGAAAATATAATAATTATATCCAAATATTTAATCTTCTATTGTAATTTATTATTACTTTATTTAAATAGAAAATTTTATCCAAAGTATTAAAAAAATGTCAAATTACTGGAAATCTTAAAGAGTCTATGAATTTAATTTTTTAATTTAAAAAATCCATAAGTATTACTACAATTTTTAGAAATAATCAATTATTTTATCACTTATTTTTGTATTTAAAATTTTAAGTAATTGAATTCTCGTACAATTTTGTCATAGGAATTAATTAAAAAAAGAATTTCAATTAAAATTTTAGAAAATATTTCAAGAATTGGAAGAATCGTAGTTGCAATTTTTAGAAATAATTAAATTTCAAAAAGTTTTACATTAAAAATATTTTTTAATTTTTATTCCTGCTGGACAAATATATAAAAATAAATATACAAATATTTATTGAACAAAAATTAATAAAATTAGAAAAATTTTATTTAGAAATCTGAAAAATTGAGGTTTTTAAAAAATCGTAATTACAATTTTTTCAAAATACTTGAATAACCGTAAATAATTTTAAAAAATTGAAAAAATAGGCAATTTTCTTAAATTTGATTAAAATAAATTTTTTATTCCAAAGAATTTTATTTTTTCCCTTTAAAAAAAATGCTTTTAAGCATATTATTGCATTTTATGAAGAATTGTAACTAAAAATTGGGAAAGTAATTAAATTTTACAAAAATTTTCTATTTAAATTTTAAATAATTAAATTTTACAAAAATTGTTGTATTTAAATTTTAAATAATTAAATTTTACAAAAATTTATGTATTTAAATTTTAAATAATTAAATTTTACAAAAAATTTTGTATTTAAATTTTAAATAATTAAATTACCGTTGAATTCTAATAAGAATTGATTTTAAAAAAAAATTTCAGTTAAAATTTTGAATAATAATTAAATATTAAAAGCGTTAAAACAAGAATATTAAGAAACAATTGAATTTTAAATGGTTTTTAAATTGATATTTTTTTAACATTTTAATCGTCGTACATGTATAATAATATTTGTTTGTTCAATTAAAAATAAAAATTATAATTTGTTGTTTAATATAAGAACAATAATTTCATGGATATCTATAAATTTGTTGACATCTATCGGCAGAGAACTTTAATTGAAGTTCTCGAAGTGAGTGCAAATTGAGTCGACATGCAAATCAATGTCTCGATTTTCTAGACTGAATTTTGCCAACATTCATAACTGTATAAGCGAGTTTAACCTATTTTCATGTTTTTTTTTCTTTCTTCTTTTTATTTTTCGTTTAGTAAACTTTCGGTCTTTCCTAATAGGCAGGAAAATCGATCGACATCATTTGGTTGAGAATTTTTTTTCCATTAAATTATGCAATCAAATATATATATAAGTAATTCAAACTCCCGTCACATTAATACTGAAAGCAACCAAATTTCTTTTTCCACTTTTTTTTCGTAATAAATCTATATACATATACATATAGATTTATGTATACATAAATGTACTTTCTTTTGAGAAATATGGAAAAGCTTTGACTTTGAATAATCAGCAAGTGTTGAGCTTTAAATTATCAGCCGCGTGTATTTTCAAAAAGCTTT
The DNA here is from genome assembly GCF_015476425.1 of Leptopilina heterotoma. NCBI lineage: Eukaryota > Metazoa > Arthropoda > Insecta > Hymenoptera > Figitidae > Leptopilina > Leptopilina heterotoma. Next base: position 6,301,343 of record NW_025111138.1, read on the forward strand.
CGCTTAAAACCTTTCATCTTTTTTTCCAGTCAGATAAACTTGCAATATTAGAAATATTTCAATATATATATTTTTTAAAATTTAATTTTGTCTGTTTACAAGACACAAGCTGCGCCAAGTTAAACAGAAGTATTCCAAAAAATAATGTTATAATTTTAGAGCATAGAAATATAAAAAAATAAATGAAACGAAAAAGAGAAATAGCTCTTTTTATTGAATGTAGAAAAAAAATATTTTTATCTACATAATATTTTTACTGATAATATGTTCGCTGTGGTTAGTGATAAAAATAAAATTCTACAATCTTGAAAATATTAACAATATCTTTATTAATTTTATCATATAAAAGTGACTATCCCCCACCTTTTAGTTTCGTAGATATAGTTGACGGTTGACGGTAAGTCGAGAAAGAAAACTATGAGTTAATTTAATTTCTTCAAGTATGAATAATAATTATAATTTATTGCAAAAATTATGTCCTCTCTCGAAGGAAACACATGAAAGTGCAATAATTTTAATAAACACGATAAACGAAATAAATAAAAAAATTGAAGAATTGAAGAAATCAAGGAATGAAATGCTAGAGACATTAAGACCGTTAATGAACTTTATGAATGATTTCAATACAAATTTTGAACATGAGAGCGAAAATTCACAAAACAAAGAGGGAAATTCTTCGGTTCACAATTCAGAAGCATTATTTAATAAAAATTGCCAACAAAACAAAGAATCAAAAAATAAAGAATTGGAAAATTCTTCATCAAATATTAGTAAAAAATCTTTTCAACAACAAGCGGAGAATGAGAAGAATTTCAAAAAAATTGCAAATCAAAGTGTAATAGATTATTCAAGACCGTCTACATCGAATTTCCAATTTTCAAAAACAAATAATCATGTTGATGAAAAAAGTGAAAATTTATTGCAAGAAGATCTGAGAAATAGAAAATTATCGAATCTGAAAAAATCGAATTCTGTGGAATTACTTTACGAGGAAATGAACGAAACTGATGAATTAAATGAAAGTAAAAACGAATTTCAACAAAAGCAGGTAAAATAAAATTTTAATTATATTTTCAAATAAATGAATAAATTATATAATTAACTCAAAAGATATTGTTGTAATTTGTAAATTATTTCCTCTTTTTCGAAATCGAAAAAGTTTTCGATTTCAAAACAAATTGTTTTGAGGGAAAATTATTTTGAGAATTCTTTTTTTTATGAAAAAAAAATTGATTTCTTAAATAGTTGAAATTATATTTTTTTAAAATACACAATAAAAGGTTAAATTTCACCACAAAAAAATTCTTATGTCATTAAATAATTTGACGTATTTATTTCGAGACAAATGAAAAGTGAAATAAAAAAATAAATTCACAAAAATATTGTTGTAAAAAAAAAATTATAAACATGAGGAAAAACAAAAAAAAATCAAAGTTAAATCTCTTAATTTTTCTAAATCACAGTCAAAAATAGGTAAAATTTACCTATTATAAAAATAAAAAGAAAAACATAATTTTTAAAATAGTTCCCACTTTTTTCAAATTAGATTTAGAAAAGATAAAATTTCACAAAGAAAAGAAATTTTTTTCGTATTATTAAAAGGTAAAATTTTCCCACGTGAAAAAAAATTCTTTCACTTTTCAGGAAGTGTCATTCGAAAAATCCGAAATAAATTCGAATGGCATTTCTTTTAAGATAAATTAATATTCAAAAATATTTTTATACAAAAAAAATTATAAAAATGAAGAAAAAAAAATTAAGTACCTAATTTTTTAAATAGTACACATTTTTTTAAAATTAATATCCAAAAAGGTATCATTTCGCTTAAAAAAAATTCTTTCACCTTTCAGGAAATATCATTTAAAAAATCCGAAATAAATTCGAATGTATTTTCTTTCAATATAAATTAATATTAAAAAATATTTTTCTAGAAAAAAAAATTTATAAAAATGAAGAAAATCAAAAAAACGAAACTAATTTTTTCTAAATAGTTCAGATTTTTTTTCCAAATAATATCAAAAAAGGTAATATTTCCATACAAAAAAAAAATCTTTCGTCTTTCAGGAAGTGTCATTTGAAAAATCAGAAATCGACTGTCGCGAAATTATAAAAAGAGCATATTTAGAAAAAGGATTTCCCGAGTCATCAATTCCAATAATGATGTCATCATTAACAGATTCAGAAATAAGAAAATACGAAAAAATCATCAAACTATGGTTTAAATTTTGCATGGAAAGAGAATTCAAAAAAATTACTCAAGTTTCACTCAACAACGTAATTGAATTTTTCGAACTCCTATCGCCCAATCTTGATATTGTTAATGACTTGGAAAATTATCGATCAGCACTATCGTTGATATTAAAAAAAGAATTAATGAACGATGATAACATGGAAAGATATTTCAATGGATTATTAAATTTTCAAAAATCAAATAAAAAACAATCCTCAAACTCAATAGACACTATTGATGATGTTAATTCAGAAGAGGTGAAAAAATTCATCTCAACAATGGGAGATAATTCATCACTAACATTAACGACCTTATCGAAAAAGCTTGTCACATTAATGAAGCTAATAACAAAATTAAGTTTTCGAACACTTGCAAATTTAAAATGGAAAAATATCAAAATCTATGAGGATTTAAAAATAATTAAAATAATGAGAGGTTATAGAATGTCCGATAAATTTGAACCACTGATTTTGAAAATTTCATTTAATCAAAATGATCATAGGGTATGTTTGAAGAATGCATTGGATGTATATCTTGCTAAGACAAAGAATTTTCGACGAGAAACAGATTTTTTATTTATATCGTTGAAACAACCTTATCGTCAATGTACTCCACAAACTTTATATCGTTGGTACTTGCATATTGTTAATAAAAGTAAGTGTGACAAAAAGATTGTGGATATTTATAATCATGCATCAAGTTCAACATCCAGTGTTTTGGAGAAATTTCGCGATTATCAATATTTAATTAATCAACAATAAAAATCTAAGTGAAATAAATATTTTTGATGCAAAAAAATATTTTGTTTTATTATTCACCTTTTGTTTAGAAATGCGTCTTTTTTTTACAAGACAATACAAAGTTAAATTTTTATTTAATTAATTTCTATTACTATTTACAATAAATTAAATACTTAAACCTACTAGTCTCAAAAATTGTCGATGGTTTATATACAGAAATGATAGAGCGAAATTCTCACTTGTGAAACAAGAATAAAGTTAATTTCAGAAATTATTTGAATAAAATAAAAAATTTTAATAAATTCTTTAAATATGAACCCTGTTTCGAATGAGATATGTAAAAGTGCAAATAATATAATAAATACAATAGAAACAATGGAAGCAACAATTGAAGAATTAAAAAATTAAAAAAAAACTGTATGCGTTTATACATAATTTTTCTACAAATTTGAAACATGAGAGAGAAAATTCACAAAATAAGGAGAAAAATTCTTTAGTTCAAGGTTCAGAATTATCAATTAATAAAAATTGTCAACAAAATTTAGAATCAAAAACTAAAGAATTGGAAAATTCTTCATCAAATATTAGTAAAAAATCTTTTCAACATCCAGTGGATAATTCAAGACCGTCTACATCGAATCAGATAAAATATAAATTTTATTTAATATTTACATTTTCAAATAAATAAATAAATTTTTACGAAAAGAAAGAATTAAAAAAATAATGAACATAAAAAACTTGTATTTATTTATTTATTTATTTGTTTATACACCCGTCTTAAGCCTACAATCTTGGCTATACAAGTGTTTGTTTACATCTCGTAAATTTCTCTTACAATATTTCTTTATAGACATTTTCCTTAATACTAAATTTTGCGCCTACAGAGCGACTTGAAAATTAGGAGTACTCGCATTTGCCTGGACCACCCGTCTAATGGGTTTTCTCGCCAGTGGAGAGGGAAACTCATAAAAAAAAAAAAAAAAAAAAAAAAAAAAAAAAAAAAAAAAAAAAAACTTGTATAAATAAATCATATCAGTATCAAACAGTTTAAATTTTAAAGTAACGAATTTGATCTGTAAAGAGCGGGATATCGTAACATAATTGATTGTTTGAAGAGAGTTACCTGAAGTGAAGTTTTAACTGAATTATCATGATTCAAAATCAACATAAATGACGAATAACGAGTTTTTATAACTATAAACTAAAATTATTTAATTTTCCTTACTTCATATAGATCAACAAAGTTTTTTTGCCTATAAGAAAAACAATTATTAGCTCTTAGATTAAAATTAGTCGATTTTTATCATAGCGTAACTTAAAATTATCTCAGCTAGAAAAAATATTTTATTACAACGATAATATTTTTAATAACTTAATTATTGAAAATTGGAAAAATTTAAGTTTTAAAAATAGAAATGAAAAAAAGTGAAATAAGATTATAATTTTAGTTCAATAAATTGTATTAAAACAGCGAGCGTTAAGTTAAAAATTATAACACCAAGCGTTGTTGCTTTCAACCATTTTATATTTTAATGATTTCCTATTTCATTAATAAAAAAAGATTTGGAATCATTTAAATTTTTCACCATAATTGATTTAGATGCACTAGTAATGTAATTATTGTTTAAATAAATTTTCTATGTTAAAACAATTTTTTATTGTGAATTAATAAAATTTTTAAATAAAACCCGAAATTAGCATTTTTATATCAAAATATCAACTTTTATTAGTACTACACATATAATTAATAATTAAATAATTTAAATTATTAATTAATATACTTATTAATTATTATTATAATTATAAATAATTTAACAATTAATATTTAATAATTAATTATTAATTAATAATTTAAATTATGTTAAAATAAATTTGTTAACACTAGTATTCATGTTTTTTTAAACAAATTATTATTGTTATTTAATAAAGTTTTTCATTTTTCACCTGGAAAATTGCATTTTTTTCTAATTTTCCAATTTATAGATTCTAGAAATTTAATAATAATTTATAGAGATGAATTATAAGAAAAATCTTGAAAATTGTTTAAATAAATTATTATTATTATTATTTACTAACTGCTAATTTTTTTGAAGAATTTCTGAATTTTTCAAAGTGCATAAATTAATTGCACTCAAATAAAATTATTATTATTGGAGATTTTAACATTTCTAGAACTTTAGAAAAAAGTTTTTTAAAAAATTAAATTTTAAATGTAATGAGCATGAAATTAATTTCCGGCATTAGATAAATTATTTTGTTACGCTTGTGCGCTTTTTATTTGAATATAGACCAAAATTATTTCTTTCCTAATTTTTGTTTTTTGTTTCATTTATAAAAGTGAATATCCCCACCTTCTCGTTTCGTAGACAGTCGATGGTTTATATTTATATATATACAAACATGATAGAGTTAAATTCTTATTTGTAGTGAAACGAGAAAGAAGAAAATACTGGAAACAACAAAAAAAGAAATATTAAAAAAAATTACTAAAAAATCTTTGTGACAAGTGAAAAATAAAAAAAGTCAAACAATTTGAAAATCAAAGTGAAAACAATTTTCAATCAAAATCGCAGGTAAAATATAATTTAATTTTAAAATGATTTTTTTTCTCTTATTAAAATTAAACTTTGAAAAAAGTTTTACAATTTTTGCAATATAAATTACTAAGCATAAAAATAATTTTTTATAAAAGAAAGAAATATAAAAATAATTAAAATCAAAGAAATAAGTAAATTTTTGTTTAAAGTTCAATTTTTTCTTTTTTAAATTATACAAAATTTATCTTTAAAAACAATTCTTTTTTTTTTAAGTAAAAAAAAATTAGATATTTATTTTAAAAGAAATTAATTATATGAGAAAAATATTTTTATTAAATAATTTTTTTTAACCTTTACTAGACTGAAGATTTTTTTTACATGAATAGACAAAGAAACAATAAAAAAAGTTAAAATTTCTCGAAATATTTTTTTAGATTTTATTCAGTGTCTCAGAATTTAAATTGTTGTTGAATCAAAAATGGACTGTTTGGATATTATAGAAGAAGCTTATTTAGAACAAGGATTACCCAAATGTGCCATTTCAACAATGATTGCATCAGTAACTAATTCAAGAATAAGGAAATATGGAAAATTCATCAAACAATGGTATACATTTTGCATCGAAAGCAATTTAAAAAAAATTTCTCAAGTTACAAGGAACAACTTAATTGAATTTTTTGTTGTTATGTCTCCTAAGTTTGTTGATGAGAATGACTTGCATATTTGTAAAGAAGCATTATCGTTGATATTAGAAAAAGAATTAATGAACGATCATTTTGTAAAAATATATTTTCATGGATTATTGAATTTACAAAGAAAGAAACAAGAAGTTGGTAACTCATCGGACAGTGAGATTAAAAAATCAAAAGATGTGTTGGAATTTATCTTAAAAATGGCACTTGATAAAACTACAGTACCCTATTTAGAATTAACTAAATTATCAAAATATCTTCTTACATTAATGAGAATAATTTCAAATTTATGTTTTCATGCACTTGCAAGTTTAAAATGGGAAAATATAGAAATCAATAACGTATTTAAGACAATTATAATAAAAGGTAATAAAAAGTATTGTAATTGTGACTTTTGTAAATGTAGTACATTGGATTTTTCATTTGAAAGTGAAAATACTTGGGATATATGTTTGAAAAATTTACTTGATGTATATAGAATTAAGACAAAAAAGTATATTTCAAGTAACAAAAGTTTTTTTTTTATGACTTTGGTAAAACCTTATCGTCCATGTTCAGCACAAATTTTGAAACGTTGGTACTTGGATACTGTTGATGAAAGTAAACCTTCTTTAAATGATGTGAATAATTTAAATCGTCCTTCCACTTCAGCATCAACAAATTGATTTCATTAATCAAAAATAAAAATAAACTTTTGTAATGAAATTATTTTTTCTATTATTATTCGCTTCTTGTTTATAATATATAAAAAAAATGAGAATACTTTTATAAATAAGTCAAATCAGTATTTAACAGTTTAAAGTAACGAATTTGATCTATAGTGAATGGGATGTCGTAACATAATTGATTGATTAAAGAGAGTTACCTGAAGTGAAGTTTAAACTGAATTATGTAAATTGTAAGTCCTAAATAGATCGAACGCTCCATTATCCAGAAGCTCTTAGATAAGAAATTTTGTTTTCAATCATAATGCAATAATTATTAAATTCTCAATTAATTCCTTAAATTAATTAATAATTATTATTAACTAATTATTACTATTGATCCAAATCAATAAAAAAAAACTATTAATCCACTTAACTCCTCTAAAACAAATTTGTTACAAGACATTTTTAATGACAGTATTCTATTACTATTCGTATATTATTTAATCAAAATAAAACTTTTTCTATTAATAAAAAATATATTATTATTATTTACAATAAAATAAAAATTTCAGAATCGAAATAAAAATAAACTATCACTTGAAATGAGAATTAGGTTTATTTACTTTTATACACAAAAAAGGAGGAAGCGAAAAGTTTTCACTTTTTGAAATTTTTAATTATTTATCTATAAAAAATGTAAAAATATAATGAAAATAATAAAAACATCAACTTGGATTATACCTATACTTCCTTGTTTGTTTAATTAGAATATTAATATAATAGTAATTTAATAACAATTTTAATAATTTAATATTTAATTTGAAAAATTAATTAAAAGTTCAACAATATTAAAGGCACAGTTAAACAATTTAATTTTAAATTAATTTAAAATTATTGATTATCAATAAAATTAATTTATTTTTTAATCTCGAAATATTTTTTTAAACTTTCTGAATATTGTTTAAATGTTTAAATTTTATTTGAAAAGATTAGATTTTTTTATAGGGATTTAAATATTGTGTCGTGTATTTAAATATTTATTTAAATGCTACTTTTATTTTTTTATTAATTTTTTATTTAATTATTTTAATTCTCTTAAATATTAATTATTAGAGTTTATATTAATATACAAAATCGGTAATTGTTCAATTACCATAAAATCTAATGATTCTATTTTTAGTCAATAGAAATATGTTTTTAAACTGAAAATGAAAATATTTTCCTAAATATGAATTTAAATAAATTTTTAAATGTAAATTTTTACTTTAAACACGACACAAAAAAAAAATTAATAAATATCTACAAATTTGAAAAATTATGAAAAATTTCTTCTAGAACCTTGAAGTTTAAAAATATACACATATGACCTTAAATCCATCAAAAATTTAAAATTTAATAAGCGTGACATAATTTCCGTCCTTTCAATTGTATTCCGAATTTAAAAAAAGGAAAATATGTTTGCCTCTTTCAATTTGTCATTTATTTTTCCAATCTACTAAATAAAATAATTTTTCACATTCAGTACTTTTATTTCTACCATTCTACCAAACAACAATAATAATAAATTGGTTAATGAAGATTGACATTATCATTATATTTTGGTCTCTTCCATTATTTAATTCAAATTTTTAAAACGTTATTTCCTATTTAAATTAGATAATTTTTTTATTCATTATTTATTTCTAGCAAATTTTACGCGTGAAACGTTGTTTTTCATTTATTATTATTATTATTATTATTATTATTATTATTATTATTATTATTATTATTATTATTATTATGCAAATATTAATTTCAATTTTGGAATCATTTCAGATTCAAGATAAAAAAAATTCAATTATTACCTACTTTACTAAACAAATTATAATTATTTATTGTTTTCACAAACTTTACTTAAATTCCTGAGAAAAATTCAATTATTTTTAAAAATTTTAATAAAATTCTCAGCAAGATTTCAATTATTTTCATAATTTATAATATTTTTTGCAGTAGGTAATTTAATTATTTTTTAAGAATTTTAATAAAATTCTTCACAGAAATTCAATTACTTTGAAAAATTTTTGATAAAATTATTTATAAGAAATTCAATTATTTAAAAAAAAATATTAATTATGACGCATTCTTCGCAGAAATTCAATTATTTTCAAAAATTGTTATAAAGCTCTTTATAAATAAAGAATTTAAATATTTTTAATATTATTTAAATTTAATTTCTCGTATGAAGTAACTCGTTTTTAAAAATTTTTATTAAATTTTCAGTTTAGCAAATTTAATATTTCGAAAAATTGGGATAAATTTCTTTATAAGAATTCAATTATTTCAAATTTAAAATTATAAAAGAAATATTTTTAATTTAAATTAATTTTCGTTTAATTAAATTTTGGTATTTTTTTAAGCTTCAAAGCAGTAAATTAGAATTTCATAAATTAAAAAATTAAAAACATTAAAAAGAAAAATTATCAAAAAAATTAGAAAACAAAAAGCAAACGTAAACAAGATAAATGTTTTTTTTAAATGATTTTTGTTAATATTGTTAAATATTTAAGGGCATTTGAATAATAAAACAGTAAAAATTTCTACTAATTCTTAGGAACTTTTCCATTGAAACTTTAGTAAAATATTTAGAACTACTAAATAAAATAAGACAATAAGAAAAGTTTTATACAAATATTGTTCATTACGGAAAAAATAATATTTATTAAAAAAGAAATTTGGCTTCTATTTGAGAATTTAAATTCCTCATTTTATTTTTGAATAGAAGCCAAAATTTTATTTTCAAATTTTAAATATCGTTTTTATTAATTATCCCGTGTGGAAAATGAAAATTGGTCCTAGCCAGGTCCTACCTATTTTGCCCTGTTAATAGCTTGGTCCTAGGTTGGCAGTGTAGGTTGGACCAACAATGGGTGGTGATGCGATTCTAGTCTGGTCCTAACTTGGGAGCCTAGTTAGGACCAGTTTATGGGTCCATTTTAGGACCTAGAAAGGACCATCTCAGACAGTATTTTCTATTTCATTATAATTTTAATTAGTTAATAATATTTGTTAAAGAAATAACCTAAATTATTAATAATAAGTATTAGTTTTAATTAATTATTATTTTTTTCAATTAAGTGATGACCAAAAGCGAATTCATAAATAATGTTAGTATATGTAGAGATTAATATATATTCCTCTAATATATACATTAAAAATTATAAAAAAAATTAGAAATTTGTTAATTAAATTATTTTACAGTATATATAATCATTAAATTGCATACTTATACGAATACAACGCAGAAAAATCGGAATAAACGCAAACCTAAGAAGTAAATAAAATCGAACGCACGCGGGAATCGAACCTACGACCTACGGACTACGAGACTAACGCCCTAACCACTATGCTAATGAAACTAGTTGAGATGAAAATTTTTATTGTCAGTGACTTGTGGACTTGCTTTTGATGATTCAATATAGTAGTTATTGACACTAATACACGATAATAAATAAAAAAAATAGTTTAACAACAACAATAATAATAAAATAATATCCAAATATAAAAATTCAAAAATTAATATTTTTATATTATATCAAGAAAAAAATATCTGTACATTTTCGTTAAAAACAGGTTTTTCATTGTTCTCAATCATTTTCAACATTAATTTCTTGGTCTAAAAAAAATATTCGTCTTTTGGACTTGGAAATTTTTCCTAATTAATTAAGCGGGTGATCCACTTTTTAAAAAAATGTCAAAAAAATGTATGTTAAAAACACGTTTTTCATTATTCTAAATCATTTTAAGCATTAATTTTTTGTTGCAAAAAATTTTTTAGACTTGGACTTAGAAATTTTTACTAATGAAACTAGGAAGCCCAGGTAGGTCCTGGGTTGGACCTGGGTGGGTCAGCCCACATTCGAATTGCAATATCTCTTAGTGTTTAGCACCAACTTAAACAAAACTTCAAATCAGCGAACGAAATTAGAAATATACTTTCCTAATGATAATTATATTGCAGTCTGTATCTGTTTAAATAAATAAATAAATTTTGCTGTTATATTAACTTTTGTAACAAATTACTTAAAAATTTGCAGTTTTTATCTAACTTCGCGATTATTACACTTGAGTAGTGAAATATGAAGATAATTTATAATTTTAACAATTCAGCATTTGTTTAAACAAAAAATTGTTGTTATTTATTAATTCTTAAGACAATAAAGCGTCTAGACACTTGTAGTCTTTTAAAATTTTGCAATTAACTAATCTGAGTATTTACTTATTGCAAAATTAGAAAAAACTGCTAGTTTCTAGGTTGATTGTGTAAAAAGTTAGTAAATAACAATTATTTGTTTAAACAATTGCTGAATTAATAAATTAATAAATTAACTTTATTTTATAGTATTTGTATAATTTTCTGATTTATGTCAAACAATAAATTGTTTAAACAAATATGATTATCAATTAATTTTATAAATATTAATTGAGAATATTTATCAATTTTTACATGTTTTTCATGTATCAATTTTGACACTTTATTTTCCTAAAAATTTTTCTAAGTCATAACTGGATCTCCTAGCTAGTACCAAGTTAGGACCAGCCTAGGATATATAAAAAGGGGTTGCCAAGTTAGGTCCAAGCTAGGGCCAATAATCATTTTAGGCATAGCATGGTGATTTCTACACGGGATATCACGATGAGAATATATAGGTAATAATAAAGAACAATAGTATTAAAAAAAATTAGTTATAATAATAATTTATTTATTTTATTATTATTATTTTATATTTTTTTTATAATTTAACATTAATTTTTTTATATTTTGCATTATATAGATATAATATGGTTGATAATATAATTTTTCTTTTTTTTTTTATTTTTTAATAAAAGTTGGGATTAAATTATTTAAAAAAAATGTTAAATATGCGAATTATTTTTACGTTCTTGAACGAGAGCGAATATTGCAGGAGAGATGAGGGCAGGAAGTAAATTTTCTATTCTCATAAATGTTTGATATCAGTTCGCGATAATTAAAAATAGCTTCACATACCCGAAAAAAAAAGAAGTGGAGTAGGTTGACATTTTGAAAAGATTACGTAAGGATCCCAAGAGGTTCTTTCACGATCTCGCACACGATGCTTTCTCGTTTGAAAAGGCGGACCGTAACTCAAGGCTACATAAATTTCTTCTTCCGAGCTACATTATAGCCGAGCCGATTACGTATGCCTAAACTGAAAAATCGTCTAGAAATCGAAAAAACCCACGATGTTCTTCGCTCCATTTGAAATTTTTTATATATTTTTTCTTCTTCTTTTTTTGTGATGTACGCGACTAATTTGCATTTTAAAGAAAGTATATAGATACTATATGAAATAGAATAAAAAGGATGAAAAAAAAATTTGTAAATTAAAATTCAATACTTGACAGTAATTTATACAGTGTGTGAATATTTTATTGTTAAAATTGTAAAATTTCATATGTGGAAAATTATTTTTTCTATTTTATTTTTTTCTTATATAGAAGAAACTGCGTGTCTCTTTTTAGTCGAATAAAAATATATAATAAACAAAAATTTTTAGGATTAAAAATTCTATCCTTATAGAAGTGGATTTTTATTTTTTATTCGAATAAAAATTCAGAACAAATAAGAAAAATATTAAAAAATTAAAAATTAAATTGAAAATAATGAAAAAATTAATAAAAACATTAGATTGGAAATTTTTCGTTTCGGTTAAAAAAAAAAGACTATACGTTTGCTTTGAAAATAAAAAAAAAATTAACATCTAGTTGAAGAAAATTAAGAAAAAAACGTTAAATATTTTCCTATTTTTTTATTTAATTTGACATTTACATATCGATGTAACGTTTCATTCATATTTCCGTGAATAAATAATTGCGTTTTAATAAATAAATGATGAGTTTAAAATTTTAAATAGAATAGTAATAAAAAATTAAAAATACATGAAAAAATGAAGTAAAAAATTGTCATTATAAATAAGTGAGAATTAATTTCTCATATGATTCTATTTGGTTTAATCATTACAATACTGTGAGTATTTTCGTTTTATTGACTCATTTCATTGAATCATTGGACGAATTAATTAAAATTTATTTGATTCAAATAAAAAAAAAAAAATTCTACCAAAAATGTATATTTGGTTTTAATTTAGAGGGAAAAATAAATATTTTGTACGATAAAAATTAATAGAAAAAATTAATGCAGGAACTGCTTAAAAAATTTTTTTTTAAATGGATATACAAATGTATATAAAAATAAATTTTTAAAAATGGATAAGAAATGGATATTAAAAATAGAGAAAAAATAAATAAGTAAATTGATAAATAATATTAAAGTGAATAGGTAAAAAAAATAAGAGATTAAAAAATTGATAAAAAAACAAAAAAACAACCAAAAATATAAAAATGGATAAAAAAAATTAAGTAAAAGATGGATAAAAAATTAAAAATATTATTTAAATAATAGATAAAAAATTAATTAAACGATGATTTAAAAAAGTAATTAAAAATGGATTAAAAAATTAAAAAAGATGGATAAAAAAGTGAATAAAAAAATTTATAAAAAATTGATTAAAAAATGGATAAAGAAATAATTCAAAAAATGGATAGAAAAATGAATTAAAAAACAAATCAAAATAATTTTATAAATATTAATTCATTTTCAAAAAATAAATTCTTTTGAATCAAATAAATTTTCATTTTTAGTAAAACAATAATGAATTTTGTTTATAATAAAGTAACTAAATTAAAATCTATTTCTTTCTCTCTAACTTTATTCGTCAATTTTATAATTTGGCGTTGGTTTATTGATGGTGGCCCAAAATAATATTAATTTAGTGATATCGTGTCGAATGAAAAAAATGAATGGCCGATTGGCAATGAATTTTGGTTTATCGTTCATTCGATCAATTGCCGAAGCAATTGTTGCGGCTGATGCTTCAGTTCCTTTCTCATTAATACTTATCTCAACACTGTGTAAAACATCCTCGACCATTAATGTTGAATGTTCATTTTGATTGTTATTATTTTTTAATGAAGCAAAACCCGAACTCAAATCAGCTTCCTCAAATAAAGTTTTCATTCCAAGAGATTGCAATGTATGCTTTAAACGCAATGAACTTGTTAGTTTCATTTTTGGGAATGCAACAATGCATTCTTGACTCTTCATTCTGCGAATTAAATCGTCTAATATTGATGGATTTAAGATTTTTTTGAATTCTCTTAAGGCAATTGCTCCTTCGACTTTTGGTTGTAAAACGTACATTGTTGTCTGGAAAAAAAGAAAGAAATGTATTTTTTTAAATATTTTATTTATTTTTTCATTTATTATTTATTATTTTATCAATTTATAATTTTTATTGTTTATTATTATTATTTCATTTACTTATTTTTTCAATCATTTATTTTCTTTACTATCTTGTTTACTTTATTTAATTTATTGCTTAAATTATTTATTTTCTTTACTATTTATTGTTCAACTTATTATTATAATTATTCAATTTTCTTATTAGTTATCATTTTCTTAATTAATTATTTTATTAATTATTTTTTTTGATTTTTCAATTTTTTATTTTTTACATTTTTATTTTTAACTTTCTTATTATTCACTTCTTCTATAGTTCATGTTTTACGAAATGTTTTCCTTTATGAACCCGTGTATAGAAATAAATAAAAAAAATGTTTCATTATTATTATTCACTTTATATATTAAAAATAAAACTAATACTTTCTCATGTGATGAGAATGTAAAAATATTTTATTAGATAGTCTCGATTTTTTTTTCTTCAATGAAAAAATCCGCTTATTTCCTTTTATGAGAAAAAATAATTGAAAATAGTTTTTTATTTATTCCTTAAAATTGAAAGAATTGAGAAATTTTTTTTAGAAAATCATAAAAAGAAACTTACATTGGAATTTTTGTAGGGCAGTCCGATTATTTTAACACCCAACTCTTTGCTCATGAAATAAGGGAATTCCTGAGAGGTGAACATCAAATCGATATTTATAAATTGATTTGGTTCAATCTTGAAATAACTCCTGTAAATAATTATACGAATGTAAATTTATAAAAAAAAATGGAAACAATTGAATAAAATCTTATAGAATTTTTCTTTACTTTTAATTAATTATTGTCAATTAATTTTGATTAGTTAATTTCAATTAATTTTGATTTTGATTAATAAATTAATTGACAAACCTTCTTGTGGCGAAATCTGAAAAAGGATGACTCCATTCTGCATTGAAATATAAAGCAGATGCAAAAATAATTTGCGATTTTGGATGAAGATCTTTAGTTAAAATTTCCGTAATTTTTCCATTTGTTTTATAATTAATCCAATCGTTCACTGTTTTTTTGGCCTTTACACTATTCAAAAAATTCAGACCGTAAATATCGGACTTGTAAAATTCAGTACTTTTGTTTTGAAAATTGCCTTTTATTTGTTGTCCTTCCTAACAAACAAACAAAAAATGAGGAAATTCAATTTTATTTCAATTAGTACTTTGTAATTTTTAATCAAAAAGAAAATTTTTCCAAATGGTTAATAAAAAGTTATTTTTTTCCAAATTGTTGTTCTTTTTATGCAAATATATTATTCGATCATAAAATTCAATAAAATCGTATTGTATAAGAATAAAAATAAAACAAGTATAAAATAAATAAATAAAAAATATATTTTCTGTTTTAAAAAAGTTATTGAAAATAAAAAAAAGAGAAAATTTACCTGAATAAAAAGTCCATTCGCATATTTAGTTTGATAGTTTTCGTCCATTCTATCGATTTTTCCAAGTAATTGACCAAACGTTTTGTGAATAACATCATAATAAATTGGTGTTAATTCATAAGTGTTTAATTGCAATCCAAGTGTTCGAGAAATTTCCTGAAAAGTATTTCCCTTTGCTGCCAACATAATAAGTGCCAAATTTCCAGCTAGGCAAACTGGTGAAAAAATAATATTCTCATTGTCATCAGTTTTATTTATTAAACTCCTGCTCGCTTTAGACATTGCATCATCAATTTTTAAGGCAAATTGAACAACTCCGTGGGAAATTACATTTTTCTATTTAAAAAAAAACAAATTCAAAATAATTAATTAATTCACATGTTTTTCAGAATTTATAAACTAATAAATAATAATTACTTTCTACAACAATTGAATATTTTATTATTTTTTTATATTTTATATTACTTTATTCTTATTTTAATTTTTAATTTAATTTTTAATTTAATTTTTTATTTAATTTTTACTTTCCTTTTTTTACAAAATTTATTTTAACCTACATTACAACAAATGATTTTGTTTTAAAGAATAAATCAGCATATTTGAAAATTAAATGAAGCAGATAATTTAAGCGCATTGAGGATTAAATTTTCATGTTAATTACAAGATATAATATATTCAATTTTAACAAAATTTTGTGAGTAAATAAATATTGTTTTTTTGTTATATTTATAATTGTTTACTAACAATATCAACATAGAGCCTTCCATTGTTTACTGGATTCAGAAATTCCAAATTTCGTGTATTTGGATAATAACCTGGTACTGGAAAAGTAATTAAAAATTTTATTTTATTTTTTTTACTTTTTGTAAATAATGTAATCAAACATGCATCAATTATTAATTAATTAATTTTACTTGAGAATGTATTTATTCACTTGTAAATGGAAAAATATAATTTTACGCACATGGAAATATATATTTATATATATAATGCACGAGAATATAATTTTAATATTATTAAAAAATAAAAATTTATAAAATTACAAAAAAATATTAATTGGAAAAATATTATAAAATTGGGAATTAATTAAAAAAAAATTGAAAATTTCTATTTACCTCTCTCTCTTACTTGCTCCGTTTCGTCAGGCATAATAAAATCCAAATTTAAAGCGTTGCTGCATATTAATATGCAATATAATACTAACAGTTGCTTCATTTCTGTAACAGTGGGAAAAACCTTTTTTTTATTTCATTCCAAAATATTACATTTTTTTCAAAATTTTATAATAATTTTAATAAATTACGTTCTAAATGACACACAAACTCAGCGGATTTAATAATCAACTAATTTGATAATTAACTAATTTAATGATGAACTAATTTGGTAATTAACTAATTTAATGATTAACTAATTCAATAAGCTAATTAAAAAAATTAACTAATTTAATGGTTAACTAATTTATTAATTAACTAATTTAATAGTTAACTAATTTAATGATTGACTAATTTAATAATTTACTAATTTAATAATTTACTAATTTAATAATTTACTAATTTAATAATTTACTAATTTAATAATTTACTAATTTAATAATTTACTAATTTAATAATTTACTAATTTAATAATTTACTAATTTAATAATTTACTAATTTAATAATTAACTCATTCAGTAATTAACAAATGTTTCCAGTAGAACATTTATTTCTAACAATTGGAAAAATATTTGCAAGCAATGTTAAATTAATGTTTTATTAGCAGTAAAAAAAGCAAAGAGTAATATTTTATAATAAAAAAATTAAACCGGTTCTTTCTTTTAATTTACAATATATTTATTCTACTTCAAAAAATTATTTACTTTAATTATATTAATATACGTTCAAAACCGAAAGGGTTTAAAATATTAATAAACATTTAACTATATTAATTTTCGTCAACAAAAAATGAATTTAAATTATTTTTATTAATTTATATTAATTTATAACTATTTATTTATAATTATTTTTTATTATTATTTATATATTTATTTAAATTTACATTAATTTATGTCAATTTATTTATATTGATTTACACTAATTCACAGTAATTATTAATTAATTATTAATATAACAATTAAATAAAAATATTTTTTTTATTTCATATTGGTAATATTTTTAGAAAAACCGAAAAAAATTGAATAAACAGTAACACGTGTAGAAAAATTGAAAGTGAATAGAAAAGAAGAAATAATTTACTTGATGCGATGTAAATAAGTGATGAGACCCTACTGACGAGTGTTAGAAACAAGCAACTTCAATTTGGTCAAAAGTGAACTGACTGACTCACTGTGACTATTAACTCGTGTTTTCCATTATATATGTAGGAGGAGTGATCCCGACGTAAATTCCGTCGTCGTCGTCGAACGCCTTCAATTGTATGTTATCTCTTCTTTTACAAAGATTATACTGATTATTTACCTTTCGATGCATCGATGACGTAATCAACGCAAGGTGTTATATATGCGCCAATAAAATAATCAATTAATCACTTTCCACGAAGATCAAATTTAATCACAATAAAAATTAGAAAGGTATGTTCTATACATATAACTATATATTATAGATATATGTATATATGTGTATATGTATACATAAAGTTTGATCAATTCTATCAATTATCCAATCTATTAACGTACAGTGAATTGAACAGTGAAATAACATTCGTTACAATGATAAAGAAGACAAATTTATATTTGATAAACTGAACTAAATTCTCTTTTTTTGGTGTTTAAATTTTTTTAAATAAATAATTTTTATTAGGTAAATCAGTTTTTTTATCTAAATAATTTTTTTATTCATATTAATATTATTAAGAATAACAATTTATTTTTTATTTTTATTATTTATTTACAATAATTCTCTCTGAATTATAATTCGTAATAATTATTAATATTTAATAAATATTAAATAACAACCAACTCATTTTTAAATATAATTTATTGAATCGTCTTAATCAATTTCGATTAAATTTTAATGTATGAATTTAATTTAAATTTCCAGTTAACATTGAATGGAATTTAAATTTAATGTAATTTACAATTTAGTTTTTAAATAAATTAACAATGTAGTAGATTTCTTATTACGAAAAATATTATCTTAATCAATTTCGATTAAATTTTAATGTATAAATTTAAGTTTAAATTTCCAGTTAACATTGAATCGAATTTAAATTTAATGTAATTTACAATTTAGTTTTCAAATAAATTAACAATGTAACAGATTTCTTATTACGAAAAATATTATCTATTTTAATAAGTTAATAAATTATTTAAGTTAACTTACAAAATGCAAAATGTTAAATTTATAATTTTATTATTATTATTATTATTAATATTGTTTTTATTAATATAATTATTATTGCCTTTTTGTTAAAATCGTGTTTCAATTATTTGATAATAAAAAGGCCTTTTTGTAGCCTTTTTATTATCAAATAATCATCATTATTATTACTAATATTGCCATTGTTAATATATTATTATTCTACAATTGCTTTACTAATTTTTTCAAATAAAATACAAAAATTATACCCACAATTTTTTTTTATTGTGAAGAGACAACATTTTTGTTTAATGAATTGTAAAGAATAGATAATTGGTGAACAATAGGTCCCCCTTATTTTATTTCACCTGTACGGTGTTCAACAGATTTTTTTAAATTGATGTGTATATTATAATAGACAGTGAACAATAGATTGAATCTAATGCAGTAGTGTGAAAAGGAAAAATTAAATATTAATTCTTAATTCCGGGAAAAAAGTATTTATTATTCTATTATTGTTTATTTTTATATTAAGGCGTAATAAAAATTTTACTTCCATGTTAGACGCAGTATTTTATAATAAACAATTACTAATAATTTTTTCTTTAGTCAATGTAAATTTTTTTCTATTAACTAAATTATAACTAAATTTTCAATAAATTAACTTTTTTCCATGAATTAATTGTTTAGTGTTAACAGAATTGTAATATTAACTTTTCTTTATTAATTGTTTTTATCAATTATTTGTAGAAATTTTATTTTTATTATTTTTAATTTAACAATAATTTTTATTATTTAAATGTTAGTAAATTTACTTTTTTATTAATTGATTTGTTTTTTTATATTGATCTTTATAAAGAAATTTTTTATTAATTTTTTTGTATTAACTATTTTTTATTATTCTTATATTATTTATAATTATATTGTTCTATATTCACAAATTGTTATTCATTTCTTCGCCTTAACTATTTTTCATTGAATACATATCTTTTTTTATTTTTGATTATTTTTACTACCATATTATTTTTCATTAACTAATTGTTATTAATTTTTTCGTATTAACAACTTTCCCATAGTATTTGTTTTATTTTTAGATTTTTTAAATTAATTTTTTGTGTTATAAAGTCTTTTTCTTTAATAAGTGGATTAAATAAATTAATTCGTTAAATAGTTAATTTATAAATTAATTAATTGGTTAATTAGTTAATTAATAAATTACTTAATTGTTTAATTAATTAAATGACAAGTTAATTAACTGCTTAATAAATTAATTGGTTAATCAATTTATTGATAAGTTGATTAAACGGTTAATATATTAATTTGTAAAGGGATTAATTGATAAATTATTTAATTGGTTAATTAATTAATTGACAAGTTAATTAACTGCTTAAAAAATGAATTGGTTAATCAATTTATTGATAAGTTAATTAAACGGTTAATATTTTAATTGGTTAAGGAATTAATTGATAAATTAATTAATTGGTTAATAAATTAATTGACGACTTACTTAATTAGTTATTTAATTAATTAACAAATTACTTAATTTATTAATAAATTAATTTTCAAATTAGTTAATTAACTGTTCAATTAATGAATTATTAATTCAGATCGACAAATTAATTGATTAATAATAAATAAATACTATTTATTACTAGACTAATAATAAATTTTATTGATTAAAAAATAATAAATTTTTTGTTAAATAAATAAATGAATAAATATTGAAGTGAATAAGTTTTTATTGATAATTTCATGCAGGTGAGACATAAATTCCCAGAAAAAGTGCAGTACATTTAGTTTATCTGCAATGATTCATTTTTGAAAGAATTGTCGACTCGTTGTTTAGTTTAGAAAACGTTATTGATATCCATATTATGCAGTAGATATCGCAGAGAAGTGTTTGAGCATAATTAGTTTTTCTTTTCTTTTTTTTTTTGAAAGTCGGAAAAGAAGAATGAATACAATATGAATCAAATATGTAAATAGGTCGTGTATTCTATTGCGTTGTATAATTATTATTTCTATTTTCGTTGCTAATCTCAGACTAAGGATGCCTACACAATAATTCTATAATCACGAATAGTTCACCCCCTTTTACATGAGAGCACTTCGCATTGCTTCACGCCAAACAGCATTTAGGAGGAGATTTCACCTACATATAAATTATATGTTACTAAAATTACACATCAATACATCACTTTTCATTCACAATTATTACTAATTAAGTCTAATTACTCTTTGAATCTTAATTAAGTTCGTGAATTTTCAGTTTTTATTTTTCTCCCTCTTCAACTTTCGATAATTAATTATTTATGTATTATTACCAACAATAAAGTGCTCTTTTTAGTAATTACAAAAGTTTTCGCTCTTTCTAAAATAAAATTCTTTCCTTTCTCTTCATAAATTTTAAGAAAATTATTTTTATTTATATCAGTTTTAGAAAATTATACCTGAATTTAAAATTTTAATCGAACTTCGTTTGTAGTTGGCATTTTTTTTATTTTTTGAAATATCGGAAAATTTTAATGTGATTGTTTTGCTATTTACGTTCGACAGACAAAAGTTAATCAATTTAAAATTAAATTAAAATATTCAGACGTAAATAATTATAATTTAAAAAAAATGTGTGCATTAACAATGAGATTTAAATACTTTAATTCCTAGACGTTGTCTCATTAATATTCGATTTGAAATAAGTTTAATTCTTGCAATTATTTACCAAGAATTCAATTAAGAAATTTCAATTTATTCTTGAATGCAAAATAAACCGAGAATAAAATTATATTATTAACAATCATATTATAATTAAAATGAAAATAATAGCAATTATTATTATTATTATTATTATTTTAAAAAGCCATTATTTGAAATAATAAAACAATAAAATATCGATGGACGGAAATTCAAAGAATTATAATGTCGCGAAATTCAAATTTAATGTCAAATTTAATAAAACAAAAATTGAAAACAACTGATTAAAATTAATTCTTAGAATAATATTGCCCTAATATATTGAATATGTAGGGAAAACTGCCACAAAAACAGTATTTTAATTTAAGAAATTAATTGAATGAGAAAAGCATTACATGAATTAACAAAAAATTAACTCAACTAAAAATATTGAATTAAAAACAAGAATTACATTTGAAAAAAATGGTAAATATAAATGTAAATGTTGTATGATGACAGTGAATTTTTGTGTTTGTAATTCAGACGTACCCTTGACAGGTGAATGCACGCATAGTTTTGCATTTTAGTGTGGATTTCCTACATAATTTGCCCTGCAAATACCAGCAGTCTCGTTTAATCGTCTGCAAATGCCATTCACGAAATACTCTCGTGCCTGAGATTCCGCGTCGACACACGTGCATTTCAAATTTTCCCATTCTAGTCAATGATTAGATTTACTCTTTAAATACACACGTGTTTGTGTTTCTCTTTATAGATGCAAATTTAAATTGCTTTCTGATCAATAGAGTTATTGCTTCCATAGAAAACGAAACATTACATTTTTTTTACATAGATTTCTGTTTTTACTATTAGGCATTTAGAAAATTAATTCAAAATCACAATTAAGATCTTTTTGTTTAATAATAAAATTAAAAAGATAACTATTATTCACCTTTTTTTTAGTTTCGGATTCAAATTTTCCAGCTTTTTGTGTGTTAGTGAGTGTAATTAATTTACGAATTCCAAAACCAAATGTGAAAAATTACCCACGTCGAAAAATTCCATGGAAGTACCTCCCGGAAATTCCATGGAAATTCTACAAGTTTTTGATTTTAAAAATATTTTAACATTTCCAGTTTTGTCATAGGTCAGGAAAATCAGGGAAAAAATTGAATTTATAAGAAGTTACAAATGATTGCAAAAATTCAATTATTTTTAAAAGTAATAAAATTCTTTGCAAAAATTTAATTATGTTCAAAAATTTTTAAAAATGCCACGTCAAAATTTCAATTATCTTTAAAAAAAATAAAATTCTCCAAAATTTAATTATGTTCAAAAAATTTTAAGAATGCCACGTCAAAATTTCAATTATCTTTAAAAATAATAAAATTCTTCTCCAAAATTCAATTATTTTCAAAAATTTTAATAAAATTCTTGTCAAAATTTCAATTATTTAAAAAAAGTGTTGGTAAAATTTAAAGCAAACATTGCATTATTTTTAAAAATAATAAAAATTTTTCCCGAGATTCAATTATTTTTATGAATAATAAAACTCATCACAGAATTTCAATTATTTTTAATACAATTTTAAGCTAATTCCTCGAAAAATGTAATAATTCTTGAAAATTTTATTGAAATTCGTCGAAGATATTGAATTATTTAAAAATTTGTTGATAAAATTCTTTACGAGGATTCAATTTTGAAAAACATTTATTAATTCAATAAATTATTTATTTTTGTATTTAAATAATTGAATTCTTGTAGAATTTTCTAATAAAAATTGATTTAATAATAAATTTTACTTAAAATTTTACATAATAATTGAATATTAAAAGCATTATAACATGAATTTTTAAAAATAATTGAATTTTAAATGTTTTTGAAAATAATTACATTTTTCGAATAATTTACTTAAAATTATATTAAAAATAATTGAAATCATGTGAAGAATTTTATTATTTAGAAAAAAAATTCAATTCTTGTAAAGAATTTTTCTTAAATTTTTTTAAATAATTGAAACCCTGTAAATAATTGTATTATTTTTGAAAATAATTGAATTCTTGCATCGCATTTTAATACATTTTTTAAAATAATTGAATTCATTTAAGAAATTTTATTAAAATAGTAGATTTTTAAAAATATTTGAATTTCAGCGAAGAATATCATTATTTGTGAAATGTAATTGAATTCATGCAAAAAATTTTTGAAAATAATTACATTTTTCGAAGAATTTACTTAAAATTATATTAAAAATAATTGAAATCCTGTGAAGAATTTGATTATTTATAAAAATAATTCAATTCTTGTAAACTATTTTTATTACATTTTTTTAAAAATAATTGAAATCATGTAAATAATTTTATTATTTATGAAAATAATTGAATTCTTGCAACGAATTTTATTACATTTTTTTAAAATAATTTAATTCATTTAAGAAATTTTATTAAAATAGTAGATTTTTAAAAATATTTGTATTTCAGGGAAGAATTTTATTATATGTAAAATATAATTGAATTCATGCAAAGAATTTTTGAAGTAAATTAAATTTTTTGAGGAATTTATTTAAAATTTTATTAAAAATAATTGATAATATTCTTATAATTTGTTGAATTTCATAAAAGTTTAAATTTAAAATTTTTTGAAAATCTTAATTCGTATGGAATAATAATAATCATTAAATATTTATTTAAAAAGAAGGAATTTCTGTAGGTTGTTTTATTTTAATAATATTTCAAAATTTGTATTATGATTAGAATCTAATAATAAGTTTTGTTGCAATTTTTTTTGCAAAATGCGTATTTCATTCAAGTTTTGCAAAAAAATTGCAACAAAGCTTAATATTTATTTATTTAAATTTTTCCAAGTAATTATTAAATTAAATTTGTTATTAATAATATAATTTAATTAATTAAAATTTATTAATTTTTTTATTCATTTATCTAATTTATAATTCATTTCTTTATTTAATTTGTTATTTATTTCTTTATTATTAATTTCATTTGTTATTTATTTTTTTAAATTGTCATAAATAATTGAATAAATTAAATTTCAAATTTATCATTTTTCAGTTAATTATCACAGGTACAAATATTTTTAAAAATTGTCGTATGGAAAATTTGAAATAAAAATTGACGTCACTTGAGAATTTTTATCCCCACCCTCTCTTTTTGAATGCTAAAATTGAGAAAATTAATTTTTTGCGTCTTTTTGAGATTTCATATTACGTGAGGTTAACTACTTCATATGTGAGTAGATGAAATCACGAAAGCCATAAACTCCTGGTGTAAATAACTGACATTCCTGCGACACATGGTTCTGTACTAAAGGAAGCAACACCCATAATCTGTTTATTGTAATGGTGAGAGAGAAACTATCTCGAATCCCTCTTTTGTAAAATTCAAACTCAAAAGAAATTTAAAAATATAATAAAGTTACAATTTCACTTCGTTCATTAATTATTGTTTTTTGTTTAAAAAGCAAAAAATTAAAAATACCTAAAAGTTAAATTTTATTCACAGTTTGAATTTTACATATAATTTCTATTTTATTTTTGCGATTCTTCACAAAAAAAAAATTGCAAAAACAATAAAATTTATAATTTCTCTAAACAAAATTATATCTTTCTTAATTTTTTAATAATTAATAAAATTATACCTCTTTTTTTGTATGATTTACAAAATTATACTTAAAATAATTTTCGAACACCCGGTATATAGATGAAAAAAAAAACAATATATTTTGTCTATAAATGGAAAATGCGTATTTTTAAAAAACACTCTGAAATATATTACCTCATGCGAAAAACACATCTAGTTTATTATTTCGCGAAACTCTTTTTTTTATTTCTTTTCTTCTTCTTCTTTTTTTTTTTTATTATTTGTTTAAAATAATTAGAGACGTTATAAGCATTGTGTGCATACGGTTAATGAAAACATCAGGGTCAGTTTCCTATTACTTATATTCGCGAACAAAAGCTTCATAAAATATTTTCTCCTTTCGGATTGAATATCTCACATTTTCCATGTTTTTCACGAAATCGGGCAAAAAAAAGGAAATAAAATTCCATCTAAAGAGAAATATATCAAATAAGAGAAAGAGAGATTTTTTTTTTAATTTTTTAGAAAAATAAATATTAAAAAAAAGGTGAAGAAAATTGTGCTGACTAGGAACATACACACACACACACACATACATACACAGTAAAGTCGATAAATAAATATTTATCCGATTTTCAAACAGCTCATGTCACTCTTCATTTTTCTTGCTTGCAAATTTATCATTCGAACTCACGATTATTGGAGAAGAAAGCACTTCTTCTGATTATATTTGGATTAGAATCGAGTTTTGATTTTTTTTAACTTAGTGAATAAATATCTTGAAACTGAATTGAAAATTTACATTGAAATTTAGTTGCAATCTTCACACTAATAATTTTTAGTTTTTTCTAATAATTAATCATTCAAATTAATAATTAAAAATAATTAGTTATTTTAAATAATGAAATTATTCGCAGGAATTGAATTATTTGAAATATATTTCTAATAAAACTTCTCGAAAGTTAAATTAAAAATAATTAGTTATTTTAAATAATGAAATTATTCGCAGGAATTGAATTATTTGAAATATATTTCTAACAAAACTTCTCGAAAGTTAAATTAAAAATAATTAGTTATTTTAAATAATGAAATTATTCGCAGGAATTGAATTATTTGAAATATATTTCTAACAAAACTTCTCGAAAGACTTCAAATATTATTAAAAAAAAATTTAATAAAATTCAATACCCAAAAATTGTTTTTAAAAACTTTGATAGAATTATTTAAAAAAGAAGAATTCAATTATTTTCAATACAATTTTTATTAAATTAAATTTTTCGAAAGAATATTATTATATTAAAAAATTGTAAGAAAATCCCTTAGAGACAGGATTATTAATTTCATTAAATAAATATTAAATAAGATCACTCTTAAAAAAAGGGCATATTTCCGGAAAGATGTCGTGCTGAAAAACTATTTATAATTCATCTTTGATATATAAAATAAATTTTCCATAAAAAAAGAAAATTACCTGCCACTTAATTACATCCGGATAATTAATTTTATTATTATTAAGTAATTAATAAATAATCTCACTTTTTCAAAAGAAGAGCTTATTTCCGAAAAGGTATTTTACTGAATAACTGATTATAATTATAAAAAAAATTTTTCTCCGTCAAAGAAAATGGTCATGATGCTTAAGTACAAGAGAATAAATAATTTCATTTCACTAATTATTAAATAAGAGCATTTTTTTAAAAAGGGAATCTTATTTCCAAAAAAGTATGGTAATAAAAAACTAATTATAATTCATACACAAAATAATTTTTCCATATAAAAGCAAAATGGTCCTGAAATAAATAAATATTGTTAAAAAATATTTAATTTAATTTTTTCCACTCAAATATTTTTGTATAATTAAATCATCCACCAATAAATTGTTTCGTTTCGAAACATTTCTCTAAATTTTCCTTTAAAAAAAAACTCTATGTATTTATATTTTCAACCGGTTTACAATTTTTAACAAAAAAAAAAATAAATAAAAGAATTGCGAAAAAACAATTCAACCTAAACATGATAAATCTGATACAATGATTACGAAATTGAGGATTACAGTGTATAAAATCTGAAAATTGAAAATAAATGAAAAAAAAAGAAAATAAAATGTAAATATTTTAATGTTTTTTATATTTACCAAACACGTAAATCCGATTAAAGCCAGATTGAAGGCCAGTTACGAATTTTCAGTAAATAACGTAAATGTGTAATTAAATTTATAACGTGGAACAGTTGTTAAATTTTGCCACTTCAATGTATATGATAATAATCCCCGTTGATTAATAAGTCAATAAAATTGACAGTAAGTGTTCAAATGCAGTTTAAGGTAATAATAAAATTAATAAAAAAAAATTTCCAGTGGCTTTAAAAGCTCAAAAAAGGTAATTTTTGGATTTTTCGTATATTATTATTATTATTATTTTATTATTATTACTAATATTTTTATTATTTTTATTAGTTTTATTATTATTAACATTATTTCAATAATAATTGAAGTAATAAATAATTGTCAGAAAGAAATTTATTCCCTCACTTGAACGTAAGAAAGAAGGAAAAAATAAAAACAATCCTTATTTGCAATAGTCTGTATAATAGAAAAAAATTGACTTTTGAAATAGGTAGCGTCGTTTTAATAATAGAAAAAGCGAGATAGGTTTTTTATCAAAACATCAAAAGTGATAAAAGAACAATCTCGAAAAGGAAACGAGGGTCGTCACATCGATCTGATGTGCCTTCAATCAAAGCAATGGTACAGGAGATTTAGCCTGAGGGCCGTGCCACGTAATTGCGCTAGCATAACTGTAATCTGCAATTTAATGGAGGTCGATTGCCGGAGGAAGGACTTCCGTTCAAGCGAACGTCAGACGTGTTGACCTTCAAAAGGCGTATTCACACTTTTTTCCCCTTTATTTACATTTTTAATTAATACATTTCCTCTCTGTTAATTGTCAAATTAATTGAAATTTTCGAAAAATTCATAAAAATTTCCATTTTATTCGAGAAAATATATTATTACTTGAAAAAAAAATTTATTGATAAATATTAATAAAAAAAAAATTGAACATTAAATTAATTCAAAGTCAAATTAATTGAAATTTTCGAAAAATTCATGAAAATTTCGATTTTATTTGAGAAAATATATTATCACTTGAGAAAAAATATATTGATAAATATTGATCAAAAAAAAAAAAAAATGCTACCAATTTCAAGGTCCATTTTTTTATATTGAAATGTTCTCAAATAAGAGAACATTTTTAACTTAAAACTATAAATTAAATTTTTCATGTTTTATAAATAATTAAATATTGAAAATTGATAAACTCATTATTTTATATCATAAGAATATTGTACTTCTTCAAAATTATTTTCATCATTTCAAATCAATAATTATTTTCAACAACTTTTTACTAAAATTTTTCTTTAAATCAATTAATTTTCAAAAAAAGTTCTTCTACATTTTTCAAAATCCATTTATTTATATTTTATAATATTCAATTTTACAAATTTCAATTATTCGTAAATTCTTCAATTAAATATATATTAGAAAATAAAAACTTCAAATAATATAAAATATTCAATTAAATTTAAAAAAAAAAATTAATTTCAAAATTCAATTATTTCTAAAAATTTACGCTTTATTGCTTTTAATAATAATCAATTATACTCTAAAATTTTAACTGAAATTCATTTTTATGAAATGAAAATCAATTTTTATTAGAAAATTCTACTAGAATTTAATTATTTAAATGCAAAAGTAAATAATTTATTGAATAAATGAATGTTTCTCGAAATTGAATTATCATAAACAATTTTATTAATAAATTTTTAAATAATTGAATTCTTTTAATAAATTTTAATAAAATTTTTAAGAATAGGTAATTATATTTTTCGAGAAATTCGATTGAAATTGTATTAAAAAAATTGAAATTCCGCATTGAATTTTATTATTTAAGAAAATAATTGAATTCCATAGAAGAATTTTACTATTTTTTAACACAATTAAAATTCTGCGAAAGATTTTATTACTTATGAAAGTAATTGAATTTCTGCAATAATTTAAAACTTCAAAATTAAATTTTCTTTTAGTGTTTTTAACTGAAATTTTTCTATACATCCATTATTTTCAATTATTTTTGTAACAGTTTTTTGAGAATTTTCCAATTCATTTGTTTTTAACTGAAATTCATTTTTAAATCAATTTTTATTATAAAATTCTACTAGAATTCAATTATTTAAATTCATGAAAATAATTGAATTATATTGCGAAGAAATTTATAAAAAATTTGTAAATAATTGAATTTCTATGAAATTTTTATTATTTTATGAAAATAATAGATATTGAAAATCATTAAATTGAGGAAATTTTTTTAAAATAATTGAAATTTTGCCAAGAATTTTATTAAAATCTTTGTAAATAATTGACATTTTGCCAAGAATTTAATTAAAATTTTTGAAAATAATTGAATTTTGGAGAAGAATTTTATTATTTATAAGAATAATTGAAATTTTGACGGGAATACAAAAATTTTTTTTGAACAGAATTAAATTTCTGCGAAGAATTTTATTACTTTTGAAAATAATTGAATTTTGCAATCATTTGTAATTTCTCTAAAATTTTCCCAGTTATATCGTAAAATTTACGAACATTTTGTCCTTTTCTAATCAAATTATGGACTTTACGGACCTTTTTAAAAAAAAATGACTTTTACGGATTTGAAGCAAATTACTATATTACTATATTATAATAATAATTATTATACTATTAAAAATTCTAATTAAATTATATTTACTAATAATAATTATTAATAATTATACTTATTATTAATGATAATTATTGAATGCAAAAAATTTGTTAACTGCAACAGCTATAAATTTCACTAGATTATAGTAACATTTTTAGTAACATTTAAAAGTTTCGCTATTTTAGAGAAACTTATTATTGATTTTCCTCGTGAAGCTGTTATGTCGAGTATAAATGGTAATTATTATTATAATTATCTATTATTATTTTTATATTTTATTATTTTATTATTATTATTATTATTATTATTATTATTATTATTATTATTATTATTATTATTATTATTATTATTATTATTATTATTATTATTATTAGTAAATATTTTTAGTTTTACTAATTCAAGATTAGAGACTATTTTTTTCCACGTTTTCTTTTTAAATTATTAGTGATAATTATTATCATAACAAAAGAAAACTTTCCCCTAGGTGAAAAATGAATTTTCACTGAAACGAAGATAATAATTTCTTCTCAAAAACAAAAAATTCAATTTAATCGCATTTTAGATTAACTGAATAGAATTACTATTGTTTTATTTATCAGGACAATTATCCAATTACTTGGCCTCATCAACAAATGAATTCCTCGAACTTTGTAATAGTCGAAGAGGAAGTAAAGTAGATAAGAGGATAAGTAACGATAGGGTTGTTAAATGTTAAAATCAGTGAACAAAGGACTTTGATCAAGTCGATTTGCGTTAGTGATCTTGCAGTTTCATGAGAGAGTAAGAGAGAAAATAAGAGAGTAAAAGAGTGAGAGAAAGAGAAAGAGAGAGAGAGAATAAGCAAGAGAGTAAGAAAGAGAGAGAGAAATTCTTTGCGAGGCAAAGATATCCATTATTGAGAGGCTCATAAAAAGCTTTGATTGGAAGGTTTCGTCTTAAAGTTACGGCAATCGTTCTTTTCTTTTTTCTCTTTTCTTTTTTTTTTCTTTACGCCGCGCGCAATTTTATTGTGTCTTAACGAGATCGAGGGACCCATCCCAAAAGTCGTGTATGTCCGCACAGCCAATTTCATTTTATCTATCGAATGAGGCGAATACTCGTCGAGGCCTCACTCTTCTAAAAAGATATATACCAATTTCGAACTCTTTTCCGCGTGCGCGTTTCGTATTTTTTGTTGCACACATAGCAAACTTTCGTTCAAGTCTCTCTCTCTCAAGCTTCACAACTAAAATGTATTTTCAATGGCGAAAGCTATCTTCTATATCAATGCGCGCATTCAACTTTTTTGTGTAAAGCTTTTCATTCGATTGACTGTATTTTCTGTTTTTTTTATGTGTCCTTGCGAATGAAGGAGAAAATGTAATTTCTACACGCCTTGGAAATTACTTGCTTAGATTTTTCTTAATTTATTTCAAATTTAATAGAAATTTTTTTTTATGTATTTTTAAAACGAAGAGTAGTAAGTAGTGTAAGAAGAGTTTTAGTCAGACGAGATTTGAATTT
The DNA here is from genome assembly GCF_015476425.1 of Leptopilina heterotoma. Taxonomy (NCBI): domain Eukaryota; kingdom Metazoa; phylum Arthropoda; class Insecta; order Hymenoptera; family Figitidae; genus Leptopilina; species Leptopilina heterotoma. Next base: position 6,332,707 of record NW_025111138.1, read on the forward strand.
CTATTAAATTAAAAACTTAAGTGGAAAAAGTAAATTATTATCGGACATTTGAAATTGAATAACTAGTAGATAAAGACAAGTAATAATCAGACAAAGCAAACGAAAATTGTTTTAATTTTGAAATTAGTAGCAAAGGACCTTTTTGGTAAGACGAAAAATTTTTCGTTTAAATAATTGTACTATGAGAAGTAGAATAAAATTTCAAGTAGTTAAAGTAGTCTCAAATAGTTCAAGTAGTTAAAGACTTGTTTGGACAGACAAAAACGATTTAAATTTTGTATCTTGAAAGTAGTAGTACATTCCTGTTATAGTCAGACAACGTATTTTTTTATGCTAAATTCAGTAGAAAAAGTTACTAGAAATTTTCTTCTATTTTTAATTTTTTCCATATTAGTAGTAATTTGTTGTTTCAGTCAAGCAAATTTTTGAGTATTTCACTGCCAATAAATAAGAGTTATTAGAAAACTTTTTGAATTTATGTTTCAGTGGTAAAAATCGATTTTAGTCAGACAAAATATTAGGTATTTTCATTATAGTAATAAGAATCATCGCAAACATTTTTTTAATATTCCCTTCACTATCAAAAGTCATAATCATACAATAAGTAGTAAAATACTGTTTTAGTCAAAATATTCTTTACAAAATATTCTTTACTATATTATTTACCTACTTTAATATTATTAGAAAAAATAACATAAATTTTTTTTGTATTTTAGTAATAATATGCTCTTTTAATCAGGTTGTTAATTACGTTTTAGTAGTAAAAGTAGTTTTTAGTCAGACATTTTTTTTATTTTATTATAAGCAAGAAAAGTTAATAGAAATTTTCTTATTCTTTATGTCAGTAGTAATATGATGTTTTAGTCAGACAAAACATTAGTATTTTTGCTGGCAGTAACTAAAGAGTTAGCAGAAAACTTTTTGAATTTATATTTCAGTGGTAAAAGTCGATTTTAGTCAGACGAAATATTAGTTATTTTCATTAGTGTAATGAGAATCATCGCAAACATTTTTTAAATATTCCTTTCACTATCAAAAGTCATAATTATAAAATAAGTAGTAAAATACTGTTTTAGTCAGACAAAATATTTTTTACTGTAATATTTACTTTAATATTATTAGGAAAAGTTACAAAATTTTTTTTATTTTTGTATATTAGTAATAATATGCTCTTTTAATCAGGTTTTTAATTTTTATGTTTTAGTAGTAAAAGTAGTTTTTAGTCAGACATTTTTTTATTTTATTATCCGCAATAAAAGTTAATAGTATTTTTATATTTTTATATCAGTAGTAATATGCTGTTTTAATCAGACAAAACATTAGCAATTTTACTGTCAGTTAATAAAGAGTTTTTAGAAAATTTTTTAAATTTACGATTCAGTGGTAAAACTAGTTTTCAGTCAGATAAAATATTTTTTACATTAATAATATTATTATTAAATTATAATAATTAAATTATAATAATAACAAGATGTTAATAGTAATATCAATAATGTAATAAAGTTTAAATAAAATTTAAGTAGTAATAATTAGTTTTAGTCAGACTGAATATTCTTTCCTAGTAGTAGTTCTTTCCTAGAGTAGTAAAAGTCGCATATAGTCAGACTAAAAATTCCATTTTACTTTCAATTTTTTTTTTACTTTTAGTTCTTTTAATTAATAATATTACAAAAGTAGTGCAAACCTGTTTTATGTCAGCCAGAGTTTTTTGAGTATAATTTCTCCAAAGCTTAAGTAATAAAAAGTATATATACTTTATTCAAAGGTTTCATAAAAAGTAACTGCATTTTTTTCTCTCCTTTTAAAATGCAAACAGGCAAATTCAATGAAAGCAATTTCTACAAATGAAACATTTTCCTCGAAGACAATTGCTCTGATTGTACAAGTACAAAACTTCATTGTCACCATTATTAACAATTTCCTGTGAATGTATTTAAAGAAAGTTTTGAACTAATTTTTCAAAACTTATTCTTTCGCAAAAACTAAATAAAATTATAAACTTCAAATTTATTTTCTTTATAATGAAAAGTATTTTTAAAATTTTATTTACTACCGAAACTTTTTTTTCTGCACACCCTCAATATTCGCATTCCAATGAAATTTAATTTCCTTTTGTTATTACCGTCTTTTTTCCTTAAAAACTTAACAAATTTCCCTCCTTTAATTTTGTATTCACTCAAATAATTTTTTCTAAACAATTTGATTGATTTTAGTTGATTTTAATTGATGATTTTTAATTGATTTTAGTTTAAAAATTTGTATTACCTTTTTCCCCTTAAAAAAATTGAAAAAATTACCTTTCTTAATTTTTTATTAAATAAAATAATTTTTCTAAAAAAAAAAAAAAAAACCCCAAAGAAATTCCAATTCTCTTTCGGTACCATCTCCTATTTTACAAAATTAATTCTTTCAAAGCAAAAAAGAAAGAAAGAAAATCCGATCTCCCAAGGAACTTTAGTACCATGAGAACTTACTTTACACATTATGTTGGTGTAGAACTTTACCGAAACTTTGACACATCAATAAAAGTGAAATTCTACATCTATAATTTCACCCAACTTTTTACACGTCTTCCCCCTTTAACGTCTAATTTATAACGTGTAAAAGATAAAAATACTTTTAAGAAAAGTTTTTTTCAAACGATTATATCATCGAGTTTGTAATTGCTCTTTGAAGAAAAAAAGAATCCTATAAAATAGAAAACTAAATGGATGAAATAGGAAACTAAAAAAAAAAAAAAAGAAAAGAAATTTTATTTGAATGTTAACTGAAACGGTCATTGACTATGTTCATATAGATCGATTTGCAATTCTAAGGAGGGGGAGGGGAGAGGGTGGGTTAGTGAAATGGGGGGATGAGGAAATAGCATAAGCGACCGAACTAACGTCAGATGAACGTGCTATCGGAGTTCTGCAGTGCAACTGGCGCATATGGCATACGTAGGAAGCTAACATGGGAAACGTAGATAACTCAGAGTGACTGGTAATGTGAGCTTACGTTATATGGTTAGGCCAACGACAAGCCTATAGAAACCGACGGGTTTGCTGGTAACAGCGAAGGCAATGGCTTTCCTTCTCACGCCCGTCCATTTACTTGTCCTATATATGTATATATATATATATACATATATAAATATATAGCGATGAGTTAATTACTTGTTCTTAATCAACATTTAACATCACCCGAAAATTTATACCATTCAACATAAAGATTTGTGTCAATGATAAAATTTTCTTGTAAACTAAATTTAAAGTCACGTGAAGGTCTAGGACAAATCGAAAATTTATTTCTATCACAAATTTGGTGTTTTATAATAAAAAAAAAAATTTTTCCAATAAAAAATAATTCTAAATTTAAAAAATAATTCTAATTTTAAAAAAAAATTACTTTTGTCTTAATCAGATCGTCTTTTTCTACTAAGACCAGAATTTACTAAATTTATATGTTTCTTAAATAGGAATTAGTTAATATTTTAATGATGCATCACTGACTCACTTTTTTATGTTTAATTTATTATTATTATTATTATTATTATTATTATTATTATTATTATTATTATTATTTTATTATTATTATTATTAAAATATTAATTGAATATAGCAAAAAATTATAGAAATTTCCTGATATTTTTATTTTAGTAGTTCAATGCTGCTTTAGTCGGACAAAACATTTTGAATTTTAGAAGTAGTATTATTTAATAGTAGGACTCGAATCAGTGACAGTTTTCAAAAATATACGGACTTCACGGACCAAAAAAATTAAAATGAAAAATTACGGACCATTTACGGACCAATTTCTGACAAAAATTAAATTCGAATCAAATAAGAGAATATTTTACTTAAAAGAGTATACATTAAATTTTTTCATAACTATAAAACATGAAGAAATTGATCACTCCGAGTCTTCGACTCGAAATAATCAATTTCTTCATGTTTTATAATAATTAAAGATGGCAAATTGAGAAAAATTATTATTTCATATTATAAGAATATTGTACTTCTTCAAAATTATTTTCATCATTTTTAATTTAATTATTATTTTTAAGAATTTTTAACTAAAATTCTTCTTTAAAGAAAATTAATTTTCGTAAAATTTCTTTGACAATTTTCAAATCCATTTGTTTAGAATAATCAATTTTACGAATTTCACTTATTCGTAAATTCTTCAATTTTAAATATAAAGTAGAAAATAATAACTTTAAATAATATTAAAAAATTTTCAATTAAACTTTGTCGAAGAAACTAATTTCAAAATTCAATTATTTCTAAAAATTCACGCTACATTGCTTTTAATATTCATTTTTTATCTAAAATTTTAACTGAAATTCATTTTTAAATCAATTTTTATTAGAATTCAATTATTTAATTGCAAGAATAAATAATTCATGGAAAATAATTAAATGTTTCTTAAAATTGAATTCATATAAAGAATTTTATCAGCAAGAATAATTAGATTTTGAAAAATAATTGAATTTTTCGAGAAATTCGATTAAAATTGTATTAAAAATAGTTGAAATTCTGCGATGAGTTTCATTATTTGTGAAAATAATTGAATTCCAATAAAAATGTTATTATTTATGAAAATAATTGAATTCCTGTAAAAATGTTATTCATGAAAATAATTGAATTATTGCGAAGAAATTTATAAAAAAAATTTGTAAATAATTGAATTTCTGTGAAATTTTTATTATTTATGAAAATAATTAATTTTATTTTAAATAATTGAATTCTTTTAGAAAATTTTATTAAATTAGTAGACATTGAAAAGCATTAAATTCTAGAAAATTTTTGAAAATAGTTCAAGTTTTGCTAATTTTTAAAATTCAACCTTTTCTAAATTCAATTATTTCTAAAAATTTATCCTAAAATGCTCTTAATATTCAATTATTATGTAAAATTTTAACTAAAATCCATTTTTAAATCAATTTTTATTTGAAAATTCTACTAGAATTCAATTATTTAAATATTAAAAGAAATAAATATTAATTATTTAATAAAATAAATAATAATAAAGAAATTAATTGAATGTTTCTTAAAAAAAATTGAATGCTAGTAAAGAATGTTAATAAATAAATTTTTAAATAAGTGAATTCTGTCGACGAATTTTGACAAAAATTTTTTAAAATAATTACATTTTACAAGAAATTTGATTAAAATTGTATTGAAAAATAATTGAAATATTCTACGAAAAGTTTTATTCTTTGTGAAAATAATTGAATGCCTAAGAAGAATATTATTATTTTTGAACATAATTAAATTTCTGCAATAATTTGTAATGCAAAAAAATAATTTATTGAATAATTGAATGTTTCTTAAAATTCAAATTTCATAAATAATTTTATCAACAAATTTTTAAATAATTGAATTCTTTCGACGAATTTTAATAAAATTTTTAAGAATAATTACATTTTTCAAGAAATTTAATTAAAATTGTATATTAAAAATTTAAAAGTAATTGAAATTCTGCAATAAATCTTCTTATTTATGAAAATATAATTGAATTCCTAAAAAGCATTTTATTATTTACGAAAATAATTGAATCCTTGTAAAAATTTTATTATCTATGAAAATAATTAAATTATTGCGAAGAAATTTATAGAAAATTTGAAAATAATTGAATTCCTGTAAAATTTTTATTATTTTATGAAATTAATAAAATGTTTGACAAGAATTTTATTAAAATTTTAACGAGATTTTTTTTTTAATTTTTGAACATAATTGAATTTCTGCGAAGAATTTTATTACTTTTAAAAATTATTGAATTTCTGCAATCATTTGTAATTTCTCTAAATTTCTCCAAATTAAATCGTACAATTTACGAACTTTTCGTCCTTTTCTCAATCAAATTACGGATTTTACGGACCTTTTTTCAAAAAAACGGAGTTTTGCCGACTAGAAGTATTTTACGGTCGGCAAATTTTAATATCAGTCATAAGAGTCATTAAATTTTTTTAGATATTTCTTTTAGTATCATAAACCTTATTCTGAAAATCAGTAGTAAAAAAACTGTTTTAGTCGGACAAAGAATTTTATAATTTAATATAATTAGGAACAGTTATATAAATTTCTCATATTTTTATATCAGTAGTAATATGCTGTTTTAGTCAGTAGTAAAATTCGACTTTAGTTAGACAAATTTTGTTTTTTCTTAATTCCAGCAGCAAAAGTTATAGATATTTTCTTATATCAGTAGTAAAAGGCTTATTTAGTCAGACAAAACTTTTAGTATTTTATGGACTGTAAATTTTAATAACTTTAATAAGAGTCATTAATTTTTTTTTTTTAATTTTCTTTCTTTCTTAAAATCAGTAGTAAAGTACTGTTTTAGTCAGACAAAATATTATTTACTTTTTAATTTACTTTAATATAATTAGGAAAATATATATAAATTTTCTTATATTTTTTTCTATCAGTAATAAAATTCTGTTTTAATCAGGCAAAACATTTGGAATTAAACTAAATTCTAAAAAATTACTTTAAAATACAATTAGAAAAAATTCTTTAGAAACAGAATTAAAATATAAAAAATTAATTGTAAAATTAATATTTCTTAAAACAATGTTTCACGATAAGAGAATTTTACTTCTCATGTCAAGATTTATAGAATTTTAATTGCCCTGTTAGATTTCACTTATTTTTTACCACTGCGATTGTAAGAATTTAATTTAGATTACTCGAGAGTCTGACTGAAAGGATTTTTTTACTACTGAAGCTATGAAATGTCTCACTGAAAATATACTTTTTCCACTTATTTTTGCAAGAAATATAGAACAAAAAAAATTCTCCCACTAAAATTCTTTTGTATTATGCACAAGAATTTAATGTATTAATTAAATATTCGAAGAAAAGAATTTATCAGCAAAACTAAAATATCATAATACGAATATTGATTTTCCAGAAAAGAGTGAATAAATTATTATCTGGAAATTGTGAGGATATTACATTTTCAAAAGTTCAATAAAATCAACTGACTTAGTTATTTAATAAAATGACATATTTTTAGTCTCTATCGACCAACTTTTATACAAAGTATAAAAATGAAACACTTAGAAAAAATACATCTAGATACTGTAGGTGCACTGTATTAATTTTTAATTTACAAATTATTCCAATATTTTAATATAAAATTTATCAGTTTCCTTCTACTATAGCAAAGATATGCCTTTTTTTATGCTCTTTTTTTTAGTAAAGGATTCATTTAATTTCAGAAGATTGATTTAATTTTCAAAATAGATTTACTATTTTTCAATATCTATTTAAAATTTTTCACCAGTATTGAATAATTATTCAATACTTTCCAATATTTATTCAATACTTTGCAACATTTATTCTATACTTTACTATATTTACATTCAATTGTCAAAAAAAAAAATTTCAAATATAAAAATATTTTTTTTTAAAATATTAAAATATCAAAATATTTTTAAAAAATATTAAAATTTTTGAAACAAATATATTAAAATATCAAAATATTGAAATAAAAATATTAAAATATCAAAATATTGAAATAAAAATATTAAAATATCAAAATATTGAAATAGAAATAATGAAATATAAAAATAAAAATATAAAGTAAATAAAAATAGCAATAAAAAATAAAAACATAGAATCAATGCAATATTCAAACAAGCGGATAGTGAAGAATATTTTTAAAACAAAAAATCCAAGACACACAAGCAAAAAAAAAAAAAAAAGGTGAATTTGACTTGGCAGAAGTAAAATATGAAATTTGAGTAAACGCCTTCTTCTGTGAAATTTAATTTTTGCAAATTATTGTAAAACATTGCTTTGTACTGCGGGTTAGTTGCATATCGGTTGTATCATATATGTTTGCATACTTATAGAAGTGAGTCGATGTTGCAAAGCATTCTCAGGAAAACGTGTCCTAACCTAACTTGAGTCTTTAACGAGGAGCTTACAATACGCCCCTAGCGTTGATGGTCTGTTGCAACCACTCGTTACTCGCCATTATTCCAACGGCCATTTCACGCTAGCGTTGTTTTGACACTGCAGTCCTTATGACGCACTTTCCCAACCACATCAATCGATCGAGTCAAAAAGAAAAATTTTCTCACTTCCTTGTAATAGACTTTGAATTTTTTTTCTCCCTCCTTTCTTTAATGACTATACACTTATTTTCTTTTTACCCTCCTTCTTGTCAATTCTTGACCCTTCCATTCTCTTTTTTTTCTTCCTTTTTTTCACTCTCCACAGTGTCAAAAAATTTCGTTTGTTTTAAATTTTCCCTCTTTTCTAAAGGTAGTCTTACATTATTTTTTTAGAGAAAAAAATTTAACAATTTTCTGAGAAAACTTTAAAAGTAATTGTACGCTTGACCATGACTAATTTTTTCTACTTAAAAGTCAAGAAAATTAATTCTTGTTTTGTTTTTTTTCTTGCAAAAAAGACTTTCCAGGTGAATTTCTGAGCTATTTATTTAATTTAAATCAAACAAACAATAATTATTTATTTCACCAAGAAACAAAAAATCACCATCAAACAAAAATTAATTACTTTTTTTAACCAAAAAGTAATTAATTTTTGTTTGATGGTGTTTTTTTGTTTCCTGGTAAATTAGTGAGCTATTTATTTATTTCTAATCATTAAATTTAAATAAAAAACGGAATTACATACATATAATAGTTGATTGTATATTAACAAATTCTAAAACAAGAAACTTCCATAACAATGTAGTCAATAACTTTAATTATTGTCTAATAATGCTTACTGAAAATGTAGTAAAGTTTCACTTTGCTGTGCATTTATAAGAGTATCTCGAAATATAATATAAATTCGCTCGGTACTGACCCTCATATTATTCGAATGAAAATGTAATTTCATAAATCGTTAAATAAACACTTTGTGCTTAATACCAACAATAGTGTGCCACTAATGAAAATTTTACTAAAATACACTTTAAAAGTGAGAGAAAATAATGCTATATTAAAAAATAATTATTTCTCCATTCAAATTTTAAAATTATGTAATTTTGTTTAAATTAAAAATCATCCAATTTATATTTAAGTATTTTTTTTTAATAAAAACTAAAAATCAGAAACAAAATCGCTTAAAATTATTTTTCTATTTAAATTAAGTATATTTTTTTTCTCAGTGTAGGATTCTTTAGAAATAATTAAAATTCAAAAAGTATTTAAATTGCAATCTTTGAAATTCTAATTTTAAAACAATAATTGAATTTTGGAAGACTTGCAGTTTAAATTTTCATAAAAAATTTTTCCAATGGTTTTATATTGAAAGTTTTTTTGAAATTTAAATCAAATAAAAAGCAATAGTATTTAAATACTTATTTTACAAAAATAATTGAAATTTGAAAGAATTAATTTGTAAATTATAAAAAGAATTAGATTTTTGAGAAATAGTAATTAAAATGAATATAAAGATGAATTCCCGAAAATAATTTTAAATAATTGAAACAAATTGGAAATTTTGTAAAATTTTATAATTTTTTAAAGAATTTCATTTTTTCATTATTAAAAATTTTCCATAAATATAATTTTACTTTTGAAAATACACTATTTTAGGAATTCACCAAAAAAAATGATTCTATTTAAATAATTCAATTCTCGTCGTTGAATTCTGATAGGAATTGATTTCAAAAAAATTTCACTTAAAATTTTAGAAAATATTTCAATATTTAAAGTGTTATAACAGAAATTTTTGGAATTAAATAAATTTTAAAAGGTTTTTAAACTAAATTCCTTAAAAATTTAAGAGAAGCAAAAGAAAAAAATATTTTTATTTTAAAAAATTATTAATTACATTAGTTTTCTTTAAAAATTCTTAAAGTTTTTGAATAATTTAATTTAAAAATTCTAAAAAAAATAATTAGATTTTGGAAGAATTACAATTGCAATTTTTAGAAATAATTAAACAAAAAAAAAAGGTTTTTCATTGAAATTATATGAAATTTTAATTATATGAAATTTAATTATTAAAAATTTCAAAGAATTCTTTCTCGAAAAAATGTAATTAAATTTTTTTTAAATAATCATATTTCCGAAAATAATTTTAAAAAATTGAAACTATTGGAAATTTTTGTCAAATTTCATTGAAATAAATTTTATATTTTAATGAATTTTATTCGTTTACTTTTAAAAATTGTTTTGAAATATTTATTATTTAGTTAAAATTTGATTCGGATAATTGATAGCTTCTTTCTTCTTAATATTTAACTGCCGAATGATAAATTCACTTTCTATAATTATCAATAGTTAAGTTAGCTCAGAAATTCGCCTGGAAAGCTTTGTAAAAAAAAGTACATGAAATATTATTATGTATTAAATATTTATAGTAAATTATTTACATATTTAATATTTTTATTTATTTATCTCTAAAATTTTGTTTCTCCTTCAATCTCCCTGGGGGATGAAGTTTAAATAATTTAAAGTAAAGTGACAATAAGTATTTGCTGCATGTGGTAAAGAAACAATCTTCATTGTGGCACATTCTCCTTTATTGCGAAGGCAAGGACATCTACCTTAGGATAATGCAAAGAACTTTAAATATTTGCCGTCCTCTCCCCACCCCTCTCTCTTTCCTCCCATCTTGTACAATCACAGAAAGTTTCATCCCACCCAATAAATCTTCATTTTTTTCTTCCTCTCTTTTTTCTCTCCCTCATCTTCCTCCTCTTCAACATTCATTCGCCTTTCACCCTTTTTCCACTTTCTATTTAAATCTGCGTGCACATCATTCTTCTTGGGATTACAAGTCCTTGAGAAAATATTGAGAGCATTATTTTATAAATTGTGACACGTTGCATTCTGATAAACAACCCAGGCTTGAATAATTTAATAGTACAGTTTCACATTATAACTGAACAGAAAATAACACTTATTACTTTAAAAACGAAAGAAATTTTATCTTTTGTTTTGAGAGGGAAAATTTTCTTTTTCTTGTACGATTTTTTTAACTTTCATTCTTTGTTTTTATTTTACTTATTTATTACTTATTTAATTACTTTTTTTTAATATCTAACTTTTAAACATGTTTTATTTCTATTTATTTGTATTCTTTTTTTTTTATTTTATATTTACGCTATTTATGGAAATAAAAATTTTACTATTTATTTACCGTAGCGAAAAATTATTTTTGATAACAATTTGTAAGCAGTTAATTAAGAATTAAGAAATTTATTAACATATAATAAAAATATTAAATAATATAATAAATATGTTAAATAATTTAAAATAATGTTTAAATACTTTTTTTTATTATAAATAATTTACTAATATTTATTTTATTATTATTTATTGTTTATTAATTTTCAAATAGTAAAATAAAAATATTATAGAATAGTTATTTGCATATACGTAGTGAATAATTTATGTTACGGTTATATTTATAGTACCTTTTCCTTTTTAATAATAATTAGTCGATCTTTTAAGTTTGGCATATAAAATTTTAAATATTAAAAGATGTTAAAAGCATACGAAAGTTTAATTTAACTTGCAACGAACTTTTATTATAGAACAATTTATATGAAAATTAATATCTTTTTACTTTTCGAAAAAAAATTTAACTTTGAAATAGTTTCTCTAAAATTATCTATACTGTGCTATAAAACTATAATTGTTTAATTTTCAAACTTTATTTTTATAACAATCGAAGAGAAAAACGATAATTTATATTTCATTCTTTTTTTTTATTTATAATTCAGAGTTTTATCTATTTTATTTTTTTTACGTTTTGTTTTATATTAGGTTTGTTTGTACACTATATGAATGGAAGTTTTTATTTAACACTCTCGATGGTAGATAAGACAAAAACAAGTAATTAATTCGAAAGACATAATTACGAAGTTTTAGAAATTTCTCGAATGAGAGGGATGGAAAGTTAAAGGGGTGAATTCTTGGGACTGTTTACAGTCAGTTTTGCTTCTAATTTTATATTTAAAATTTAAATTAGTTTTTATATTTTCTGTTAAGTAGTGAAATGGATATTTTTGTTTGAAATAGGTCAATCTACATATGTTTCAAAATGTTGAATTAAAATCAAATTGAAATTAAAATTGAAATTAAAATAAAGTTTAAATGTAAATCTACTATTTAAATAAAATATTAATATATAAACTTCTACTTTTTAATTTTGCCGATAAATCATTATGAGTTAAATAAATTATAACCGTTTTCTTGATCGTAACCGTCAATTATAAATAATTAATAAATAAATGAGAAATATTAAATAATTATAAGTAAAAATAAAATACTATAAAAGTAATTATACAAAATATAGACGAATAGGTTAAATAAAATATTAATCAACTAGTAAAAATAAGTATAAAAATAAATAAATTCAGTGACAAAAATAATTAACATTAGTTTATTAATAATTAAATAGTAAAACGAAAAACAATCCAAACAATTAACATTAGAATAATTAATTAATAAAAATAAAAATACCTAATAGTAATTTATTAATAAAATGTAAAAATAAATAAATAAATAGAAATAATAAAAAAATGAAACTAATTTGAAAAGTGATTTTAATTTATATTTAACATCTTACTAATGTTGTAATGTATTTAATATAAATAAAATTGATAATGTTTTAATAATATTTTTATATTATTTAATTATATAATTGATTTATTAATAATAAAACAGCAACAATAAAAAGTAGAATTAGCTTAGAAATTCACCTGAAAAAAGGGGAATATTCTTCTTAATTGGGAATCGAATTTTTAATATCTAACTTTTGGGATAAGCTGTTAGATATACACTAGTGGAAGTATAGAATGGGGGGAGGGGAAACTTGCTAATCAATGTAGGATATCTTGCAATATAGGAGTAAGACGGAACTTTGTCGAGAGAAGCGTCTCAAGGGGAATTCTGTCGGATTCTCTCGTTACTAGTACCCGTGACCGCGGCTTCCTTCACTTCCGGCTCCTATTTCTATTTCGCTATAAGCGTATCATAAATTTTGGCTCGGCCGTCCGGTCAGCGTTGGTTGTTTTATTCTCTCTCGGCAGGAACCTGGTTGGATAATTCTGCAATGCGGTTGAAGGCACCTATACCAGGGTCTCTCTCTCTCTCTCTCCTTCTCTGTGTTTCTCTACCCTTCTCCGACTTTCTTTACCCCCAAAAACCCCTCCGACAGGTTTCTCTCGTCCCACCTCACACCCCTTATTCACCACTCCCTCTCTCTCTCTCTTACGCTTTCTCTCTCTTTTTGTTTCTCTCTCTCTCTCTCTCTCTCTCTCTCTTACGCTTTCTTTCTCTTTTTGTTTGTCTCTCTTTCTCTCTCTCTCTCTCGATCAAGGGAGAGAATGAAAGATAGAGTGAGTGAGTAAAATAAAGAGAGAGAGAGAGATAGACCCTTCCTCCCCCGTCACCGAATTCAATGTGGCTTCTCTCTTGCTCGCCAACGTTTCGACGCCAGGAAGGCAACCTCGAACCAGTTTGGTAATTCAGTGCGGTAAACTTGAGCAGACAGTGGTGGTGGTGATGGTGGTGGTCTCTATGCATGCACATGAGAGAGAAAATACTCCTCTCTCTCTCTCTCTCTCTTCTGGTCCACCTGTAACTCCCCTCCTACATTCTCTAGGATCACGTTCAATGCATCTATACTGCAAACGTAATCGTTCCTGACAACATCTCTTGCTTCAAATATGCATAGAATATTAGAAAGATACATTGAAATCGCATTATGAGACCTCTCTTGTTGTCCTGCATAAATTATAAACTTTAGCTTATATGTATATGCAGGGAAAAATTTTTTTAATAGAAAATAGCGAGCAGGAAAAATTTACTTTTTAACTTTCTTTGGCTATTGAAAAATTTACTTTAGACGTAAGACCATATAATGGACTATATTGCAAATAATTTAGATTGCATTTAATTTTCAAGGGAAACGAAACAAATTTTGGAGTGTTACGACCTGAACACAGTAAAACTTGAAGTGTTAAAATAACACCAGAATGGATTAAAATAATTGTCATCAGTTTAATCCCTTGAGGATTAAATTAACACCAGAAAGGATTAAAATAATAATCTATTTTGGTGTTATTTTTAAATATGAATCAAATTTTACTTTAAATGAAACACCAAAGTCAACGATTTGTAAAAATTCAACGAATTTAGCTTCTCTAGGGAGAATAGTAAATTAGTAAGTTAGTTACTAACTTACTAACTTAATAACATAGTTACTAAATTCAATTGTGTTCAAAAATTTAAAAAAATTCTCGTCAAAATTTTAATTCTCTTTGCAAAATAATAAAATTCTTCTCTGATATTCAATTATTTTACAAAATTTTAATCAAATTCTTGTCAAAATTTTAATTATTTTCAAAAGTTTTCTAAAATTTAATGATTTTCAATATTATCTACTATTTCAATAAAAATTTTCCAAAAGAATTCCATTATTAAAAAAAATTCGAATAAAATTCTACGCAAACATTCAATTATTTTCATAAATAATAAAATTTTTTACAGAAATTCAATTATTTACAAATTTTTTTTATAAATTTCTTCGCAATAATTCAATTATTTTTATAAATAGTAACTTTTTTACAGAGATTCAATTATTTTTATAAATAATAAAATTCTTTTAGGAATCCAATTATTTTCATAAATAATAAAACTCATTGCATAATTTCAATTATTTTTAATGCAATTTTAATCGAATTCCTCGAAAAATGTAATTATTCTTAAAAATTTTATTAAAATTCGTCCAAAGAATTTAATGATTTAAAAAATTTGTTGATAACATTTTTTATGAGAATTTAAATTCAAGAAACATAAAATTAATAAATTATTTCTTTTTGTATTTAAATAATTGAATTCTCGTAGGATTTACCAATAAAAATGGTTTTAAAAATGAATTTCAGTTAAAATTTTAGATTACAATTAAATATTAAAAGCATTATAGCGTGGATTTTTAGAAATAATTCAATTTTGAAAAAGTTTCAAATTAAAATCAATGAAATTCTTAATTTTTTATATTTTTGACAAACAATTCTGTAGAATTAATTCTTTTTAAAAGTTTAATAAGATTTTTATTGAAATTATTTCAAGTTTTTATTTTTCAATAAATATTTAATTGCAGAATTTCCGAATTATTGCAATTATTTAAAATTGAATTGTAAACGAATGAATTTGAAAATTCTCAAAAACTTTTTTAAAAATTAATAAAAATAACAAATTTATTGAAGAATTTCAGTTAAAAACACTAGAAAAAAATTTAATTGAGGCCTTGGATCCAATAACTCGCCCGACGCTCGAAGGCACGCGCTAATACCAGCCGGGTAGCAGTGAGTGGCCCAGAGGCGCTCACTGCTCACTGACTGGCAGTTGCGCGTTCCTCCGAGCGTCGGGCGAGTTATTGGATCCAAGGCCTCAATTTTAGAGAAGGTACAAATTATTGCAGAAATTCAATTATTTTTATGAGTAATAAAATTCTTCTTAAGAATTCAATTATTTTTACTGATAATAAAACTGATCGCAGCTTTTCAATTATTTTTCATACAATTATAATTATTGAATTTCTTGAAAAAAGTAATTATGTTCATGCAAGTTTTAATAAAATTCGACAAAAGAATTCAATTATTTAAAAATTTGTTAATAAAATTCTTTATGAGAATTGAATTTTGAGAAACATTCAGGTATTCAATAAATTATTTACTTTTGCATTTAAATAATTTAATTCCCATAGAATTTTCTAATAAAAATTGATTTTCATTTTATAAAAATGAATTTCAGTTAAAATTTTATATTATAATTGAATATTAAAAGCAATATATTGTGAATTTTTAGTAATAATTGAATTTTGAAATTAATTTTTTTGAAAAAGTTTAATTGAATTTTCTTTTATATTATTTGAAATTTTTATTTTGTAATATAACTTATAAACTTATAAATATAACATATAAATATTAAAATATTCTTAAATACTTTTTAATTATATCTTAACTATTTAAACTTAAAGACTCTTTCTTTAAACTGAAATCCTTTCGAAAATCTTTTTATTCATTTTACCCACATATATGAATTTTAATATTATCTTGATATAAGGAACTGTAAGAGTTCGAAAATAGTCGAAAGTGAAATGTAAAAATTAAACAAAAGTATATATAATGGAGAATAAATTATAAATTAAAGAAATTGATTGAAATAATTAAACATCAATTTGTAAACTTGAATTTAAAATTCATGTTTTCATTTTCTTTAGCGTAATGAAAATTGTCACGAAAAAGGCGATAAAATCAATTGAATTATTTAATTATTGCCACCAGGTGATAAATTCTAATTACTATTAAAAAAAACCCACACAATTTACAGTGTGAAATGATAATAATTTTTTTTTTCGTGATCGATTCTGACTTTATGTGAAACTATTAAACCACCTCATACTTCTTCTCTTATTATCATTAATTTGCAAACGTGAATAATTATCATAAATCTTTATTAGCTTCAATATACATATGTAGGTCTTTGTTGATCAATACTCTATATACGATATCTCAAAAACTCATCTAGAAGTGCAATAAACCCTTTTTTTCCTCTCTAGCCCCCCTCTCTCTCATTCCAATTACTTTATTAGTCTCTCGCCCTCATAATTCAAAATGTTGAAAAAATTTATGGAATATAA
This sequence comes from Leptopilina heterotoma, assembly GCF_015476425.1. Classification (NCBI taxonomy): domain Eukaryota; kingdom Metazoa; phylum Arthropoda; class Insecta; order Hymenoptera; family Figitidae; genus Leptopilina; species Leptopilina heterotoma. Next base: position 6,349,314 of record NW_025111138.1, read on the forward strand.
AATTTAACATTTATTCCCCCCTCCTTAAAAAAAATGTGAAGTACGTTTCATTATAATTAATCTCCCTTTTCTCACCCTTGGAAAGTTTACAATGTTTACTCATCGGTTGGTCAAAGAAAATTGACAAAATATTATTGTAAATATTAACTTTCTTTTGGACCTTGTTTTAGATTCAAATAATGATTTGATGTTTTTTTTATCAGTTTCCAGCAGGTCGAGTGGAATTTTTTTTTTTTGACATATGTAAGTTTGTCTTGACACGCGTGGCAGGGTTTTACGAGGTTTATTTGACAGTTCATATAGAATGAAAGGGGACGAAGGAGAGGGGATTTTGAGGTTGCTAGACAGGCGACAGCTCTTGTACCTATCACGTGACGATACACTTCCATTAAAATTCATAAGGTGGCTCACCCATTCCCGCACTTTCACACTCCATGCTACTGGCGGGGTACATTATACATTTATAGATCCTCAATATATAAATATATTTGTGTATGGGTACAAAAAAATTCACATGATTTTAAATTTTATATTTTTCTTTAAGTTTTTTTTAAGTTACGTTAATTTTTTTTATTAATTGTTGTCAATTAAAAGTCTGGCTTTTGAGTTATTTTCAACAATTTACAATGAAACTTGTAAGAGGAAATATTTACCTTTAAACATTGTAAATATTTTAATTTGTAACTGTAAAAAATGTAATTATAAGAATTTTAAACTTCTTGTGTGACAAGAATACCGTATTTTACCACTGACAATAAAAATAATGTTTTTAAATAAATAATTATTCAATTATTATTTTCTAGAATTTTAAATTATTTTTTATGAAAATAATAATTGAATTCTTAAAAAAAAAATTTATTATTTATGAAATAAATTGAATGATAGCATACAATTTAATAAAATTTTTTTTTAGATAATTAAATTCTTTTTGGGAAATTTTATTTAAATAATAAATATTGAAAATCATTGAAATTAGCAAATTTTTTTAAATAATTGAAATTAGAACAAAATTTTGTTTGACATTTATGAAAATAATTTAACTTTGGAGAAACATTTTGTTATTTATAAAGATAATTGGTATTTTTACGAAAATTTTTTTCAAATTTTGAACATAGTTGAATTTTATAAGAAGAATTTTATTTTTCTTGAAAATAATTGAATTTCTGCAATTATTTGTAATTTCTCGAAAATTATTTTTAAAATTGCTAATTACATTTAAAGAAGACAGTAAGAAGTAAGCCGCGCGCAAATTGTTGCTAGTTATTATTTAAAACATAATTAACCTCTTTTCTACTAATTGCAGGAATTTTGTTTTTGATGTAAGTAGTATAAAATAGTTTAAGTCAGACATCGTTTTTTGTTCGTTAATGTAATGTAATGTAATTATTTAATTATTATTTAAAAAAAAATTAATCTTTTTTTCTCTAATTGCAAAATAAACATTTGTCACTTTGTTTTTATGTAAGTAGTATAAAATAGTTTAAGTCAGTCATTGTTTTTTGTTCGTTAATGTATCCGTAAGTAGTACAAAAATGCTTAGATTAGACAAAATTTTGAACATCTCTTTTTCTCGCGTAGTAATTAGTGGTAACAATCAATTTTAGAGAGACAAAAAATGATTAGAAATGAAATTGTCTGACTCGACATTCTTTCTACTACTTATACTGAAAGTATAAGAATTTAAAACTTCTTGTCTGACTAAAAACGTTATTTACCACTGAAAACAACTTACTCTGTATTTAGAAACTTTTTTCTAAATATTTTTCTATTGATTGCAAAGAAATAAATTAAAAAAATTTGTTTTGATACCAGTGATATTAAATAGTTATAGTCGGACGTAGATTTTTTAAATTTTTTAATGTTTCTGTAAGTAGTACAACAAAGTTCAGGTCAGACGAAATGTTAAATAATTGTTATTATTTTAATAATATTAATGATAATTTTATTATTTTTGTCGCATTAAAACCAGGTTTTCTGATTGTCAAAAAAATCATTTTTCTTTAGGCACATTTTGTCTGACTTGAAATTTTTTCTACTACTTAAAATATTTATATTTAAATAATTTATTTTGATATTAGGCATGAATAAAACTGTTTTAATTGAACATTGTCTTTTTGGTTAATAAAATAATTTTTAGTAGTACAAGAAAGTTGGAGTCAGCCAACAAGATTAATTTCTAGTAGTTCAAAGTATATTCAGTCAGACAAGATTTTTGCTAACAGTAGTAAAAATCCGTTTTAGTTAGGCAAAAATTCTCTTAATTTTTATAATTCGGGTGTTAGTGGTAAAAGTCAAAATCTGTCAGACGAGAACATTTTATTTTTATAAATTTGATTTAATTTTTGCAATCAGTAGTACAGCGTTAGTTAAGTCAGCCAACTACTCGGAATCTTGTCAGTAGTACGAGAAAATTTTAGTCAGACAGGAAGTTTAATCTGTTATAAAATCTTAATAGTAGTGAAAATCCGTTTCAATCAGACCAAAAGCTAAATGCAAAAAACACTAGAGTCTGACTTAATACGCCCTCTACTACTTAATATGCAAAAAATTCGAATTTTATTCTCTGATTTCTTGTCTGACTAAAACTTATTTTGACTACTGGCAACAAAAATATCACTATTTGAAAAACTAGTTTTTTTCGCTGTTAAAACAAAATATTTTCAAACTCTAAGAAAAATTCTATAAATATCAAATTAATTGTAGAATTTTCTACTTTAAGTGAAACAATTTGAATTTAATTTATCAACACTGAGCGAGGTGAAATTTAAACAAACCGTAAAAATCAGCGCTTTATACAGAAAATGAGCTTTTTAGCTAAAAAGTATCTCATAGCCACTGTGGCTTTTAAATTTCACTTTCATCGCGTCATGGAAAAGAATAAAGTTGACTATCCTGCGGGTCCTGCGAACTCAAGACGGTAACCGTATGTGCATGCCTGCTTAGCAATATGTCCCAGCTTCTCATCCATGTATAAATGCATATATATATATACACCGCTCCTTTTCATGCACGTGCACGACGTCAGGAATTATGTATGCCCCACATATATATTCTCTTCTCGACCAGCACAAAATTCACAAAATTACAAACGTTTATCAAAAAGGGAAATAAAGTATAACGCTAATAAAATTCAACTGAAACTATAAATAATTGTCATGGAAATATTTTATAATATTTATTATAGTAATAATTAGAATTAAAATTCATTAATTGTAATATTTATTTTTTAATATTATTTATTTTCATATTACAATTAATTAAAACATCCTCTTCAGAACGATTTACTTGTACTACTTAAAAAATTTCCATCACAAAAAATATCAAATTTATTAAAATACAAGACATGTCTCTGACTATAGTAGAATTTTATTACCGAAAATATGAAAAAATATTATAGAAAAATTATTTCACAATAAATAAACATTACTTAGTTGATAATACTTAAATATTATTTTATTATTTAATAATGAAAGTAAAACGAATTATTGATGTCTGCCTGAAAATTGACTTGTACTACTGTTATTAAAATAAAACTTAGTTTTGCAGTTAAACGATAACATATTTTTTTTGCACAACTAAAAAATGAGCAAAAATTCGAAAAACGTCTGACTATAATAGAATTTTACTACTGAAAATACTACTGACAATAAAAATATAAAATACATACATTTTATTAAAATATAGATTTTCTTTTACTACTTATAGAATTAAAATGTAAACTTGAGGTCAGACTGAAAATTGACTCGTATCACTGTTATTAAAATCTAAAACAGCTTCATATTTGTCCCATTTATATAGTACAATAAATTATTATTATTATTAAATTAATCAAATTTACACTTTACCATGCTATAAATATTTCGAAAAAAAAATCTTTTTTTTATATTATTTTTTGAATGAAAAATTTGTCTCATATAGATTATATATATATAAAAGGACGAAAGAACGTGTGCCCGAAGTACGTTATACGGTAGACTCGAGTTATTTCCGTCCTGCTATCAGCTCAGAAGCGGAAAATACTGTCTAGGTGGAAAACGCGATCGTGAAAAGAAAAATCATATTGCAAAAGAACGCTCTTCTGGATGGACATTCGGGAAAATTGAAAATCTCTTCAAAAAAGCTTCGCCAAAAGAAGATGAATTTTCAACTTTGTCATATTGTGAAAGATATATTATAACAGCAGAAAAATTTCGATCCTTTTGTACTTTATAGGAAAAAAAAAATTTTTTTTACTTCCTCTTTTCTTCTTTATGAAAATTTGATGACTTACTATACTGTACTATATATATATAGTAAAATCGATTCATTATTTACTATTATCACTATTTACTGTTTTAAAACTGAATATTTTTTTAGTGCAAACAAATTTTTTTCGAGTTAAATTAAAAGAGGTAAAATTTGAAGGTACAACCTTGACTATGTTTCCCTAAAATTGTAAAATTTAGTTAAAAAGGTGGTCCAACCCTGACTTTTTTCCCATAAAATTGTGAAATTATTACAATTGTAAAATTAGTAAACTTGTAAAATTGTAAAATTGTAAAATTGCTAAAATTGCTAAAATTAGTAAAATTTCTAAAATTGGTAAAATTAGTAAAATTATAAAATTAGTAAAATTGTAAAAATAGTGAATTTATGCTAAATTGTGAAAATAATAATGATTACAATTATAAATAAGTAGTAAAAAAATTATTAAGTCAGACAATATACACAGACGTAATGATTAAAAAATTAGGACACTAAAAATGATCAATTGGTCACTTTTGTGACTTTAATTCCCTATAAAATTTTTTATACCGTTACCTGCACGTGAATTCATAAAACAAATAATTCACTTTCAAGTAAATGTAAATGTTTTACACTCGCGAATGTTATTTATTTGTCAAGAAGAATTACAATCACTAGAGAAAAAAAAAACACTTTTTATTCAATTCTATTTCTGTAATAAAAATTTTAACAATAAATTTCATTAATAAAGAAACTTTCAAATTGAAAATAAAATTCATGAACTTAAATAATAAAGGTTTTTCATAATTATACCTTTTTAAATTTTAAATAGAAATTGATTTTTAAGTTCTAAATTTTCTCTTTGTTGAACTTTGTAAATAATGTAAATAAATGTTTAAATCAAAAATTTTTTTTTATTTAAATAAAATATGAATTCGAATACAAAACCTTCAATTTTTTCAATTTCGTTTTTAAATAACTTAAATCTGTAAAAAATCTCGACAAAATCTTTATAAATAAAAAAATTATTGTTTTCAAAAATCAATTATTTTCAAAAATTATTTTTTATCTTAATAAAAATTCTTGTCAAAATTACAATTATTTTTACAAATTTTCCTCATTTCAATGATTTTTAATATTTACTCTTTTAATAAAATTACCCAAAAGAATTTAATTATTTAAAAACAATTTTAATATAATTGTACGCAAACATTTAATTATTTTCATAAATAATAAATATTCCACAGGAATTCAAATATTTACAAATTTTTTTATAAGATTCTTTTTAATAATTTAATTATTTTTAAAAATAATAAAACTCATCGCAGAATTTCAATTATTTTTAATACAATTTTATTCGAATTCCTTGAAAAATGTAACTATTATAAAAAATTTTATTAAAATTCGTCAAAATAATTCAATTATTAAAAAATTTTTAATAAAATTCTCTATAAAAATTAAATTTTAAGAAACATTCAATTATTCAGTAAATAATTTACTTTTGTATTTAATTAATTGAATTCTCGTAAAATTATCTAATAAAAATTGATTTGAAAATTAATTTTAGTTTAAATTTTAGACAATAATAGAATATGGAAATAATTTTTAAGAAGTTAAATTTTAATTAAATTTTTTAATCCTAAATCTTAATTCCTATGGAAAAATAATAATAACAACTAAATATTTAAAATATTTAAAAAAGAAATTATTATATTCGAATAATTTTATAAATAAAGATATTCGTAAATAAATTTAATAGAACATTTTTTTCAATAATATTTTTTCCTTTATTTTTTAAAAATTAAAAAATTTTCAGTTTCATTTTCAATTTAATTTTCTAATTGATTAATTAAGAGATAGAATTGATGCAAATTATTTCCTTATGAAAATTGAGAATTTTCTACAAAAATTTAAATAAATGGGAATATCTAATTTTTTTTCTTCCCAAAAAAAAATGAGTTTAGAAACAATATTGTTATTGAGAAATAAAAATTATGCATAAAATGGGTATATTTTCTACTTCTTAATCAAAATTTGTTAATAATTAACAATTTTTTAGTAATTTTCATAAATAAAAAGGAGAATAATTTGCATAATAATTTAGACCAGTCAAACGAAATTTGTTATAGAAAAAAGCATATAACAAACAAAATGGGTACAATTTTTTTTGTTAATCATAATTAATTTTCTAATTTGTATTATTATTTTATTATAAATCATGAAAAAAATACCTGCATATTTTTAATTTGTCAAACAATATTTTTTAAAGGAAAAAAAAACAAAAGCATACACAAAAAATAACTTTAAACTGCAGACAGAATGAATGAAAGAATACGGAGATTAATGTAGTTAATTAATTAATTCATTTATAAATTGTTAAGATTTATTATTATATTAAACAAAATTTTTTTTTCTCTTTTAAATTTTGTAAATAATTTACGAAAATGACAATTAATTATGAGAATAAAATAAATTTTTCTTATAAATTGTTGAGAGGGATTTTTAAAAAAAATTAAAAACATAAAGAACGTGAACTTTTTACAAGGTAATAAAGAGCTGAAAGGCTGTAGATAAAGAGAGAAAAGCATCGACTAAATTGCGAAATAAATAATTTTTCAATTAGTGAGACAAGTCCTTGAAGTTTCCGTGCGAAAGGACGTGATTCATAGGAGAGTGAGTGAGAGAGAAGGAGAGAGAGAGAGAGGGTAAAGGGCGAGAAGCCCCGTTACGAAACGGGATCGTCGATAATCCGCGTTCTTTACTGGTCTTCGTCGTACTAGAGCACCAAAATCCCAGCAAATTGAATATAATTTGATTTATACCGTGAGCATAATGAATATCCTGCCTCTCGTGTATATACCCCATACCAAAGTTCTATTCTTGATTTTTATTTCTTCCTCGTGTGCTTCTGCTTCTGCTCCTGCTCCTGCTGCTTCCTTTCCTTGAATATATATATGCTCGGGCTTTTTTTTCTTTTCTGGTTTTTTTATTTTTTTCGCTCATGTCGAATCGTTCACTTGGAATTTTTTTTTTTTCCTTTTTTTTCTTCTTTTTACATTTCTCCCTCTACTTACGTCTTTCAGAAGCAATCTTTTTCGGCGACTACCAATTCGCTGTTTACGAATTGCTCAACTGTATGCGCCATTAACCCAAATAATTTCAAACTGAAGAGCAACTCTGCCCTTTTCAGACGTAATTTCTGTCGATCCTTTGAACTTCCCCTTAAGCAGTCGGATGATTTTTCTTTCGTTTTTCTTTTATTTTTGGGAGATTTGTAAAAAAAAAATTCTGATCCCGATATAAATTCTTTTTTTTTGACTTCATTTTATGAAGGATTTTCTATTCAGCAAATAGAAAAAAAAATTGTAGTAGTAGTAGTAGCAGTAATAGTTGAAGTAATAAATTTCCGTTGCAAGCTGAAACTAATTGAAAGTAAATTAGATTAGAATGGATTTTTTTGTTCTACTACTCATTGCAAAAATTAAATCAAATTTATAAAAATAAAATGTTTTCGTCTGACAGATTTCGATTTTTACCACTAACATCCGAATTAAAAAAATTAAAAGAATTTTTGCCTGACTAAAACGGATTTTTACTACTTGTTAGCAAAAATCTTGTCTGACTGAATATACTTTGAACTACTAGAAATTAATCTTGTTGTCTGACTCCAACTTTCTTGTACTACTAAAAATTATCTTATTAACCAAAAAGACAATTTCCAATTAAAACAGTTTTATTCATGCCTAATATCAAAATAAATTATTTAAATATAAATATTTTAAGTAGTAGAAAAAATTTCAAGTCAGACAAAATGTGCCTAAAGAAAAAATATTTTTTTGCCAATCAGAAAACCTGGTTTTAATGCGACAAAAATAATAAAATTATCATTAATATTATTAAAATAATAAAAATTATTTAACATTTCGTCTGACCTAAACTTTGTTGTACTACTTACAGAAACATTAAAAAATTTTAAAAATCTACGTCCGACTATAACTATTTAATATCACTGGTATCAAAACAAATTTTTTTAATTTATTTCTTTGCAATCAATAGAAAAATATTTAGGTTAGAAAAAAGTTTCTAAATACAGAGTTAGTTGTTTTCAGTGGTAAATAACGTTTTTAGTCAGACAAGAAGTTTTAAATTCTTATACTTTCAGTATAAGTAGTAGAAAGAATGTCGAGTCAGACAATTTCATTTCTAATCACTTTTTGTCTCTCTAAAATTGATTGTTACCACTAATTACTACGCGAGAAAAAGAGATGTTCAAAATTTTGTCTGATCTAAACATTTTTGTACTACTTACTAGGGTGCCCAAAAAAATATCCGACTTTTAATTTTTTTTTAATGCAACCTCGAAATATTGTTCTTCAATGAAAAATATTAAATACGTATTTTTTCTTTTTTAAATAAAATCATTTTTAAAGGTCGCGCTAGTCCATTTTTCATAAAAAAATTGATTTTTCCAGCTTTAAGTTCTGGAATAGTAAAAAACAATGTAAAAATTAGTTAATATGCACGTAAAATTATTTTCATACTTCTACCTTAAGTTTACAATGTTTCCAGCAAAGGAATAAATTACTTGCAAGGCATAAAGGACCTCAGAGTTGGCCATATTTTAGTTTTTCCGTAAAAATATTTCCAAAATACCCACAAATAAATTATTTAAATGTCAAACATTGGTGGGATTTTGTTGTGGGATAAACATGCTTTCTCTAAATACTTTGTATAAATAATTAATAAAATTTTAATGGACATAAATCATCAAAAAGTGTAAAAATTGATAGTTTGAAAATGACCCATCACGTCGGGATTTCTTGTGATATTGACATAAATTTCCAAAAAGTGTCTAATTTAGCCATTTCACGAAATTTTTTTTTGGTAACCAAATTTTTTTTTTCATTTTGAAAAATTTCATCGTATAATTTGAAATTGTTTTTATTTAGGCTACATTTAGATAAATGTAGGTATATCAAACTTTTGAAGTTTAAGATAAGTATATGAAACGGAGTACAGGTAAAATAACACAATTTTTAACAAAAATATATAATCAATTTTTATATTGGTAATTCATTTAAAAAAAATTGTTTAAACAAGTTTTTATACACAAATTAGAAAATATAACTTTACTTTTTAAAATCATGCATTACATTATTCTATACATTTTGTTGTTCAAGGAAAACATTCATTACGTTTAAATTCAGGTAATCCTTTTTTTATTAAAAAAACTAATTTCAAAATTCAAAATACTTACCTCATCCTTCATTGTTTTATATACCTAAGGCAAATTTCTCAACTGCCCAGGTCAAAAAAAAATTATGTTGTTGAATTTTCTCGAAACTTTGCCAAAATGTTACTATTATAAGTGGAAGTGTAAATATAAATATTATTGAATTTAATAAAATGTTTTTTGACTTACGGAGTTTCAAAATTTTGACCCTTATCAAAATATATATTTTTTGATTTAATATATTGATAAGTCAAATTGAATGAAAACATTTTTTTTTCATCGCCAGCTTGTAGTTCGTAAAAAACCCTTTAAAAATCACTATTCACACTTATAATTTGATTAATTTTGCCTATCAATATATTAAATCGAAAAAAATATATTTTGAAAAAAGTCAACATTTTGAAACTCCGTAAATCAAAAAATATTCTATCAAATAAAAAAAAATTATATTTACACTTCTACTAATAATAATAGTGACATTTTAGCAAAGTTTCGAGAAAATTCATTTTTTGACAAAAACAGTTGAGGAATTCTGACTCACCTCAAATTTGCTTAAATAAAAACAATTTCAAGTCTACGTAACTTTTTTTAAAAAAATCGTAAAACGATTTTAAAAAATAGGTTTTAAAGCTTAGACGATACAATTTTTTAAAATGAAAAAAAAATTGGTTAACCAAAAAAGTTTCGTGAAATGACCAAGTTAGCCATTTTTTGGAAATTTAGGGCAATATTACAAGAAAACCTGACGTGATGGGTCATTTTGAAGGTCGGATTCGTCTTCTACATCGAAAATGCGTAAATTTAATCTAGATGTGATCTTTTATGTAACAGAATTAAGTCAAAATTTGCAGGCCAGTGTTATTTGTATTTCATTTTCAAACTATCAATTTTTACACTTTTTGATGATTTATGTCCATTGAAAGTTTATTAATTATTTATCCAAAGTATTTAGAGAAAGCACTTTTATCCCACCACAAAATCCCACCAATGTTTGTCATTTAAAAAATTTATTTGTGGGTATTTTGGAAATACTTTTACGGAAAAACTAAAATATGGCCAACTCTGAGGTCCTTTATGCCTTGCAAGTAATTTATTCCTTTGCTGGAAACATTGTAAACTTAAGGTAGAAGTATGAAAATAATTTTACGTGCATAGTAACTCATTTTTACATTGTTTTTAACTATTCCAGAACTTAAAGCTGGAAAAATCAATTTTTTCATAAAAAATGGACTAGCGCGACCTTTAAAAATGATTTTATTTAAAAAAGAAAAAATACGTATTCAATATTTTTCATTGAAGAACAATATTTCGAGGTTGCATTAAAAAAAATTAAAAGTCGGATATTTTTTTGGGCACCCTACTACTTACGGATACATTAGCGAACAAAAAACGATGACTGACTTAAACTATTTTATACTACTTACATAAAAACAAAGTCATAAATTTTTATTTTGCAATTAGAAGAAAAAAGGTTTATTTTTTAAAAATAATAATTAAATAATTAAATTACATTAATGAACAAAAAACAGTGTCTGACTTAAACTATTTTATACTCCTTACATCTAAAACAAAATTTATAAATTTTTATTTTGCAATTAGGAGAAAAAAGCTTAATTATGTTTCAAATAATAATTAAATAATTATTTATTTAAAAATATTATTTTCAATTTGTTATATTATTACCTGATTTATAAAAATTAAAGGAATTTTTCTCTGACAAAAAAAAACTGAATATTTCATGTACTACTTAAAAATGAATCTTGTTGTCTGACTACAATTTTCTTGTACTACTGAAAATTATTTTATTAACCTGAAATACAGTGTTTTATTAAAACAGTTTCATGCATTTCTGATATCAAAATAAAATATTAAAATTTAAATATTTGAAGCAGTAAAACAAAATTTAAGTAGTAGAAGATATATTGAGTGAGACAATTTAATTTTTAACTACTTCTTGTCTCTTTAAAATTGATTTTTATCAATAATATATTATGAGATATTAAAATAATGTGAATTATTTAATATCTCGTCTGACTTAAACTTAATTTTTCTATTTACAGAAGCATTAAAAGATTGAAAAAATCTAAGTCTGACTATAACTATTTTATACTACTGGCATCGAAACAAATTGTTTTAATTTATAATTGCTATCAATGGAAAAATATTTAAGTCGTTAAAAATTCTTCTAAACACTGAATATTTTGGTTGTCAGTGGTATATAACGATTTTAGTCAGACAAAAAGTTTTTAAGTATTATAATTCTAATTTAAGTAGTAGAAGGCATATTGTGTCAGACAATTTAATGTCTAACTTCTTGTCTCTTTAAAATGTATTTTTTCACTAGTTATTACAAGAGAAAAAGAAATGTTCAAAATTTCGTCTGATCTGAACTTTCTTGTACTACTAACAGATTCATTAACTATATAAAAAATCGATGTCTGACTGAAAATGGTTTTACTACTTAAAGAAAGAGTAAGTCAGATAGTAAAAAAATACTAATTTTTCTTTATCGGTAATAATGAGTTTATCTTTTATAATGTAAATAATACAACTTTGATTTCAGTAGTACTAACCAATTTATAGTCAGACATTTTCAGAATTCAGATATTAAGCTGATAATATTTCTTTTAACTGACTTCTTGTCTGACTGAAACCACCTTTTACTACTGATAACAAAAAAATATCAATAAACCAATAAACCATTTATTATTACAGTTTTCTTTTTAAGAATACTTAACATTTTTTATATCTGAAAATGATGTTAACGATTTTTTTTCTCAATGGTCCCTATAATCATTATTGTAAAATTCTTCTGTATATACATATTCTTATTTTGTTATATGTTTTCATATATATGCAAAATGTAAACAACTGATCTCTTGGGCATAGGAAAAGGAAAACGACACGTAACCTTCTTACAAACACCATCTCTCTATAAATGTATATAAGCATATGCATGCGCCTTGTTTTCATGTCTCGAGGTCCACCCTTACACGTTTTATCTTTTATCCCTTATATATCCCAAGTGTCGACAAATTATCTCGAGACAAGCTATTCTACATTTCTTCATTATATTTTCTCTAATTAGAAGTAATAAATTTTCCCGATTGAAAGCAATGATAAGAAACTGTATGTATATTAACATCAATCTAAACGTTCCTGAAAAATGTTTGTTTATTTTAGTCTTCTTATTTATTCATGATCGTAATTAAAAGAAAAAAAATTTAATTGTTAAAATTATTTTAAAACAAAAATGCTAAATAAATATTTTTCTTTAAATCTAACAATTTGTTAGAAAAAAAGAATTTTTACTGATTGACTGTAAAATATATTTTTTTTCGTTCATATAGACCGAGAGGTTAATAAAGTGCCCATTATTACACTTGGGTAACAATTATTAATATTAATAACCATATTATTATTATTATTATTATTATATTTATTATGAACCATATTTATTATTATTAATATTAATATTATTACCCAAGGGTAATAATGGGCACTTTATTAACCTCCCGGTCTACATGGACAAACATAGCATACACTCTGGCAAACTTAATATTTTAATAAAAAAGATTTTTTGATACAAAAAAATCTAATTTGCAATAAAATAGTAAAAGTCTTTATTTGTAATAAATTAATGGACTAAAGGAAAAATTTTATTTTCTAAAACAAATAAATAAAAAAATATATTATTTAATAAACACAGAATATTGAATTTAGTATATGATTTTGTAATTTTGAATTTTCCACTGAGAAATCTAAAGTTTATTGAGTGAACAAATATTATTCAACACTTGCTCTCTGAAATTAAATTGAAATCCCCTATTATGAATTTTTCAATCCCAAGCATACGATTAAATACTCTTTACTCATAATTCCAGGTCAACAATGTTTGCTGAATAAGTCTTTTATGTTTTGTTTTATGATAAATACACTCCATATATAGATTCTAATTTTAAATTATCAAATGCAATCTTTTAGGATTTCTTAACTTAAATAACTATTTTTTTTAACTAAATTAAAACTTCTTTATTTATTATTAAAAGTATTTATGTTTTATATAAATCATACTTAAAAATTAATTATTAACTATAAAAATCTTTTTTTTAATATGAAAAACTTAATTGTTTGACAAATCGAAATTATGCAGATATTTTTTCCTTTTTTCTAAAAAAAAATTTAAAAATTGTGTTGGAAAATTAAAATTAGAAAGTAGAAAATATTTTGCACATTTTTTGCTTCTCAATTACAATTCATTAACAAAGTATAAGTTTTAAGTAAAAAAAAAAAAATGTAATAAATCAAATTTTGTTTAAGAAATTTCAAATTTATTTTAGAAAAAATTATTTTTATCATTTTAATTCAATTATTAATTTCTAGAATTTTAAAATAAAATTCTTCTTTAAATGAATTATCTTTATTAATTTTTTGAAAAGTTCTTTTGAGAATTTTTAAATCCATTTATTTACAATTCAATTTTACGAAATTCAATTATTCAGAAATTCTTCAATTGATAACGTATTAAAAAATAAACACTTTCAATAATTTCAGAAAAAAAATTCAATTAAACTTTTTCAATATAATTAATTCTACAGAATTGTTGATTATAAGTATGGAAAATTAAGATTCTCAAAGAATTTATTTTAAAACCTTTTCAAAATTCAATTATTTCTTAAAATTCATGCTATAATGCTTTTAATATTCAAATATTATTTGAATATTTGAATAATTTAAATAATAAATATTCAAATCTAAAATTTTAACTAAAATTCATTCTTAAATCAATTTTTTTTAGAAAATTCTACGAGAATTCATTTATTTAAATGCAAAAATAAATAATTCTTTAAATAATTAAATATTTCTTAAAATGGAATTCTCATAAAGAATTTTATCAAAATATTTTTAAATAATTGAATTCTTTTGACGAATTTTAATAAAATTTTTTAGAACAGTTACATTTTTTGAGGAATTTGATTAAAATTGTTTTAAAATAAATTGAAATTCTGCGATGAATTGTATTTATGAAAATAATTGAATTCCTAAAAAGAAGTTTATTATTTATCAAAATAATTCAATCCCTGTAAAAAATTTGATTATTTATTGAAAATAATTGAATTTATTTCGACGAAATTTATAAAAAAAAATTGTAAATAATAGAATTCATATGAATTTGAGGAAAATTTTTGAAAATAATTGAAATTTTGCCAAAATTTTTATTAGAATTTTTTAAAAATTGAATTTTGAGAAGAATTTTATTAAAAATTTTGAAAATTCATGAATTTTGGAAAAGAATTTGATTACTTTTGAAAATAATTGAATTTATGTAATTATTTATAATTTTTTTAAAATTCAATTTTTTTAAGTGTTTTTGAGTATAAAATTCGTCTATAAATCCACTATTTTTAATAATTAATTAAATAAACATTAAAAATTTAACAAATTTCAAAAGAATTTAGCGCGCGTTATTTTAGCTAGTAGAAATAATAATACAAGAAGTGAGTAAAAATTTCTTTTCGATTATTAAAATAAGTGCACGAGAGGTGATAGAAATTTTATTTTTGCAAATGTTTATTGGATTTATTGAATTGCTGTTTTGAATAATGTTTATCTCAGGGGAAATTTTAGTGAAGATTCTTAATAATCTGCATTTGCGACTACGTTAGTTTGTAAATATATATTTATATATATAAATATAAATGCAAAGAGTGTACGTGAGAATGCATGTGCGCGTACTTAGCACCCCCCAGCGTCGGTGCACAGACCACTTGTGAACTGAATCCTTCAGACACACCGACATCACGTTGAGGAATTATCACCCGCTGTGCAAGCTCCACAACAACCTTTTCATATTCGCCACCTCATCTGAGAAAAAAAATACGTCATATCTTTCCATGTCACGTATTCCTCTTATTTATACCCCATGTATATACAATAGGTGCACATACATATATGATATTTTTCCGAACTTTGCCCTCTTTTAATTTTTCATCTTGAAAAAAAATGTAATAAATGCTAATAATTTCGAAAAATTTCAAAAATAATTTAAATATAAAAAAAAATATATTCGCGCTCCTTTATTACTCAGGGTGGTCACAAGTTTCAATTTATCAATTTCCCTGACAATTTACTAACATTAAAACTACTTTCCCTAACAAATTTTTTTTTTACAGTAGAAAAATATTAATGTTTACGGAAAATGAGTAAAATTTATGAATTTTAATAATTTCTAAAAATTACAATTATAACCCTTCCTGAATGAATTTCATTATTTTCTACAATTTTTAACTAAACTTCATTATTTCTAAATCAATTAATTTAAATAATTTTCCAAATTTTCTTCTAAAATTCAATTATTTAAATACATAAACTCAATTTTTTATAATAATTGTGACTCTCCAGTTTTTTCTTAATTTATTAAGGTATAATATTTTCAAAAAATTATAATAAAGACACTCTTACAATTTTTTTTTTTAATATTTTAAAATAATTTTTGAACGATTATAGTTTTTCAATTTTTGAAAAATTTCCAAACAATTAAAATTTTGGTGAAATCTTTTAAAAATAATTGAATTTTTTAAAAGTATAAATATAAGTGATCAAATTTTTGAAGAAATTTAATTATAAACAGGACCATGATATTTCAAAAATTTTAATAAGTCCAAAAAGTAAATTTTAAATCTTAAAAAATTATTGCAAAACAATTCTAATAATTAGTTTTTAAAAATATTTTATTAATGTAATTTTTCGAAAATAATTATATTTCTTCAAAGAATTTTTGTATAATTTAAAAGTACTAATGAATTTTTTTAAGAATTTTAATTAAAAATTTTGAACCTTCTTGTTTTTTCGAAAATGTTAAAAATAATTCTAAAATGTTATTATTTTTGGAAATATGTAATTGAAAATATTAAAAAATATTACATTTTAAAAAGTTAGAAGCTTATTTTCATTTTGCAATTTACCTTTAAAGATTATTCATTCAAATTTTTGATAATTCAATTATTTTCAAAATTTGCAATTAAAATCCTTCAAAAGTTGATTTTCAAAAAAGTGTAACAAAATACTTGAAAATTGAAATAAATTAATTATTTTCAATTTTACTGGTGCAAACTTTTTTTTCCACTTATTGCAATATATAAATATGAAAATAGTATAAATAAATAGTGGAATATAAAAAGTGCTAAATTTTTTTTTGAAAATATTTTATTAGTAGTAAAAAGATTTTTTTTTTTTTGCAGTTGGAGAAAAAAAATATTTTATTCTTATAATATCTCTCAGTAGTAAAAAATTTTCAGTCATTGGCTGACTTAGACGATCTTTTACTACTGATTGAGAAAAATAAATCCAATACAAATTGATTGTATAAATTTTCACTCATTGTCTGATTTAAAATATCTTTTACTACTTGATTAAGAAAAAAGAAAAAATGTGGATGTGAATTCATTGCATAAATTTCTAGTCATTGGCTGACTAAAATAATGTTTTTCTACTGATGGACAAAAAAATCAGGATCACAATTTATTGCACTTATTTTGAGTCACTGTCTGATTTGTATGATCTTTTACTACTGATTGCAAAAAAAAAGACTGCAAATTAAAAATTTATTGCCGAAATTTTTTTAGCCATTGTCTGACTTAAATTGTCTTTTACTACTGATTGTGAAAAAAGAATGCAAATATGAGTTCATTGCATGAAATCCCAGGCATGGTCTCACTTAAATAATCTTTTACTACTGATTGTGAAAAAAGAATGCAAAACGAGTACATTGCACGAATTTTGATTAATTGTCTGACTTAAAAACTCTTTTACTACTGAATGCAAAAAAATAATACAAATACAATATCATTGCCTTTATTTTTTATTCATTGTCTGACTTAAATCCTTTTTTACTACTGAGTGCCAAAAAAAAGCAAGCGAATACGAGTTCATTGCATAAATTTCCAGTCATTGTCTGACTTTTATAATCTTTTACTACTGATTGTGAATAATTAATTAAAATTAGTTGTTACAAAAAATTTCGAATCTAATTAATAAAATCTTAAATAAAAAGTTTTTAACTTAATATCCTACACATTTTCCGTGTATAACAAAAACAATAGAATTGAAAATTCCGTTATAGATAAACCTTTTATAATGCTATTTACAGCCAGCGTGAAATTTAAATCTCACAATATTGAAAAGCATATAATTTAATTAATACAAGAATAATTACGCTTTGATAAGCTAAAATAGTTGAACGTCAGGTAATAATTTAGTTTAATTTCACGTCTCTGAATGTGTGTGTGTGTCGACATAGAAAAGAGTTTTCTCTCTGCAAATTTAATAACGGACTCGCACCTGTTTCGAACAGCTCACGAGGCATGGAATATTGCAACGAATTCCTGCCTAGTTTTCAATGCGCATATATATATATATATATATATATATATATATATATATATATATATGTCTATATATATATATAGATAAATGTAGACATTTGTATACGTGATATATGATAATGCGATACATCAACTTTTCCCTACAGATATATAGATATATTATATAATTCAAAGAGACAATACAAAACTGAAATGTATAAACAAAAGTTTTATGAATAATTTTTAATATCCCAATTAAAACTAAACGAATTGTTATTTTAGTAAATTTTGTTAAACGCTATAAACTATCAATGTAAAAATAGAAAAAAAAATTAATATTTTAAAGATTGAATAACAAATAAATAAATAAATAAAAATAAACAATAAGTATTAATTACTTAAATAAATACTGAGTAATAAAATAGAGACTGAGTTTGAATTAATCAAACGGAAACAAATTTTTTCTTAAGATATCAAATTGGGACAAAAACCGAATCAAAATGTTGCTTCTCAACACTTTTAATTCGTTTTTTGTCTCAATTTGATATCTGCAGAAAAACTGTGTGTGTGTGTGTGTGTAAACTTTAATAATTTTCAAAAACATGGAAAATTTTTTATTTTTATACCTATTTAGAATATTAATCATATTACTTTGGGAATAATTTGCAGCTATTTACAGAAAATAAATTTTCTTGACGAAAATATGTAGGTCAACTTGAAGAAGACAAAAAAAAGAGTGTATAGTGGAAAATATGATTCATCATAAGCGGTAATTCTTGGGGAAAAAAATTTTTTTTTTCTTTCCTTTATTTTACGAACAAAAAACGATTCTCTTTCACGTAAATTGTTATGGAGTTTAATATCCTTTCCTTTCTTGTCCACAGTATTTTACTAAACGTGCAATTCACTTGTTCTTGGACGAAAAGCATTCACTGCATTATATTGTTAAGCTTAATAGCTAATTATGGTAAAAAGTTCTTAAGAACTTTCCTTCTTCTTCATTTTCTTGTTTCACTTACCTTAGATATAGTATATATATACATAGATACATAGTAATATATACTAGACTACATATATACTATATATATATATATATATATATATATATATATATATATACATACATATATATATATATACTATGTATATACTATATATTTTTTCTTCGAGAGAAAGTAATATATATTTTACTTGTTTTATATTTTATAAATCGCACACTCCTTCCTGCAACCAGTGAAATAATCAGAGACCCTCGGGATTTTTGGTTGGCCATTTTCTTTCTTCGTTAAATAATCATTTTCAGCTGGGTCTTTAATTTTCCATTTTTCAAGTTATTATCCTTCAGATTCTGACAATAATACATTGCTTTTGTACTTTATGATTTTCCATTTTTTTGTACCAAAAGTTACTTTTACTTAGTTTTTGATTTTTTCGTTTTATTAAATTTGAATTTCGCGCCACATGCTTCTGTGAATTTCCGCCTAGATGGCGTGAAAATTCACTCGCAAACGAGACGAAGTACGTGGAGTATAAGTATCACTTACACTTAGTAGTCTAGGCTAAATTATATATTTAGTTTTACTTTTACTTGGTAAATAATTATATTATTATTAATAATAATAATAAATATATAACAAAAATAATAATAATAATAAAAATTTTAACAAAAATAATAATACCAAAAATAACAATATAAATAATTATAATTTTTATAATTATATTAATAATTAGAGCAGTGCTGCCAGATTGAAAGATTTTTCTTTAAATCTACAGAAATTTAAGGCAATCTGCGATATTTAAAGAATTTGAAGAAAAATATTGTAAAAACTTGAAGATTTTTTGAAAAAATTTGCAAAAGCTGTGAATATATAGCAAGTAATAATAAAAATATTTATAATATTTATTATAATAATATTTTTATTATTTTCAAAAATGTTAATAACATTTTTAGAAAAAATTAAATATTAAAAAAAAAAAAATTGAATAAAATTCTTGATAAGAATTAAGTTATTTTCAAAAATTTTCACAAAATTCTTTAGGAAAATTCAATTATTTTTATAAACAGTAAAATTCATGACATTAATTCAATTATTTTTAAAACAATTTTAATAAAATTTCACTAAAAGATTCAATTATTTAATAAAATTCTTTGGAAGAATTAAATTATTTTCTAAAATTCAAATAAACATTCTTTGGAAAAATTTGATTTTTTTTTTAAAAATATAATATTTTTTGTGACAATTCAATTATTTTCAAAACAAGTTTAATTAAATTTTTTCGAAAGAATTCAATTATTTCAAAAAAATTTTAATAAAATCCTTCAAATTCTTTAAATTATTATGAAATTTTTCGATAAAAACTTTGCAATAATTTAGTAACTTTTTCAGTGCATTAATTTCAAAATGTAAAACATTTAAAAAAAAATTTTATTAAAAACGTTAAAAAGCGAACAAAAACTAACTTTAAACTGCGAACAGATTCAAACACACCATTATTATTAATTTATTTCTTGAAAACTGTTTGTGAATTTCAATTTCATTTCTCATATTTTACAAAAAATTATAACCAAAATCTGAAGAAATTTTGTTGATTTGTCTAAAGATTTCTGAAGGTAAATAAAAAAAGTTTGAAGATTTGTCCTTTTAATCATCTGGTAGCATTGAATTAGAGTTACTTTCATTAAGTTTTTGATTTTTTTTGTGATAGAAAATAAGTTCTATTCTTGGTTGAAAATTTTTCTTTTTTCGACAGAAATTATCAAAATAAAAACAATAATAATTTAAATAATAATTTTATTATCTTTTATATAAATTTTTTTGATTTTCTATAAACGATAATTAAATTATATAATAGAATTATTTATTATTTAAATATGTAAAAATAATAACAAAAATAAACTATACAAATAATAATTTTTTCTCTCGTTTTTTTCTGTTACAGTGATGCATGCCACGATGCATGGACACAATTACGAAAATCACCAATGTTCGGCTGCATCTGTCCAAATAATCACATGAAAAGACGATGCGATCGAATATTTTCGGTCGTCAATCATAATCCCTGTATTGGTAAGTAATTTTTTTTTTTTTTTTTTTTTTTTTTTTTTAAGACATTTATTTAATTTTCAATATTTTTTTTAAACAGAAAATGAATAATTAGTTTTTTTCAAAAAGTATGTCAGTGTTTTTTAAAAATGAATAATCCAAAATAAAATTAATTGTAAAAAAGTATCAATTTTATCCTGTTTGTCTTTTTTTAAAATTATATTTGATGTTAATTAAGTAAAAAAAATTGAATAATTTATGTCTGTCTGGGCTGCCAATCTCGTCAATTCAGGGTGATGAAAATTTGTACGCTTAATTAGAAACATAATTATCTGTTTTTTCTTTTTTTTAACTCCCTTTTGAATTCAATTAATTGAATATTTGATGAATAATTTTTTTTTCGTTGCTATTAATTTATTTTTTTTGTAACAACAGGCAAAACAAGAAACAATTAGCTTCTTTTTATTATTACTATAAATATTAATGAAATTCGATAATTGAATACAAATTATATAATTAATTAGCATCAATTAGTATATATTTATTTACTCTCCCTGCATTATACAGGGTAATATCGTGAGACATTTAGAAGCTTCGGTTTTAATGCGTAATTGTTCTTCTAATGCAGTTAATAATTATTGTTTACATTAATTAGGTATTTTTGTTATAATAATAATAATAATAATAAATATGTAAATAATTATTATAATAGTAATTGTAATAATAATAATAATAATTATTATATTATTTATACAGTTGATTAATCTATCACTCCGAGTCAGGTGGAGAATAAAACAATTATTTATTATTATGTCGTATAATTATAATATATAATAGAATAATAATTATTAATATTATAAATAATATTAATAATATTTATGGAAAGACTGTTTATTTGAAATAATTTGCAACAAAAGAGAATTAAAATTATACATTATCATTAAATTAATATTATAGTTAAATTATACGATAAATAGGTACAAAATAGAATAAATAAAATATTCATAGCGTTTTGAAATATTGAATTGATATAATCGGACAATTGAATTGAAGTATAATGGGGGAATTAGGGGTTGTATTTTCTTTTTTTTTTTTATTGTTTTCATGTGTTTGTGTGTGTGTGTGTGTGTGAAAGTGTATGCGCAATTGGCAATAATTTGATGAGTAAGATTCCCTTCAGAGAGGATTCTCTTCGCCCCTATTTACCATTGACACCATTGATTCCATCAGTGTACAATCAGAATTGGGAATAATGATTTACTTTGATCTCAATCGCTCACCTTGGATTGACGAGGCTTTCTGTTAGTATCTCTTAATGGTGTATATAAACACACGCATACACACGCACCAATTGCGATAAACCATGTCCTGTATATACAATATATATACACATATATATGTATATATATATATATATATATATATATATATATATATATGTATTTATATATATATATATATAGTATCCAGGGCAGTACACACAATGTAAGTATTATCCTGTGTGCGTAATTGCGAGCTTTCATAAATGTGTATTTAGCTCTCTTTTATATATAATAATAATAATAATAATAATAATAATAATAATAATGATAATAATAATAATAACAATAATAATATTACTATATGTGTGTTACTGTATACACGTTAATACTCGCAGAATTTATTTATCAGCGATCAAGGTTTATAACTATCAAGGGACAACTTCAATCAGATTCATCACCATCATTATGATTGAATCACTAGTTGAAATATTCATTTACGATAAAATTCATTAAAATACTCGCTGATTAATTTTTAAAAAAAATTTATTTTTGCATGATTTAAATGTATTCAAATTTTAAAATACTATTTATTTTTTATTTATTTATACTTTTTTTTAATTTACAATTAGTTATTTTTTTAATCAGTTATTAGTTAGTTTATTAGTTAAATTAGCTATTTTATTCTTTATTTCACTATTTATTATTTATTATTTATTATTTATTATTATTCTATTATTCCTTATTATTTATTTCGTTAATTATTATTTATTATTATTCTATTATTCTTTATTATTTATTTCGTTAATTATTATTTATTATTATTCTATTATTCTTTACTATTTATTTCGTTAATTATTATTATTATTTTGCTTTTCTTTACTATTTATTATTATTTCCATTTTTCAATTAAGAAATAAATTAAATTGAGATTAAGTGATACTCTTCTCGTGGAGAAAATAAAAAAAATTGTGATGTAATATTTTTTCTTAAGTAACAATATCTATGTAGACATTAATTTGGATTTTTTTTTATTTATTTTTACATTTTTTAGTTACAAATTAGTTTCTTTTCATTTTTTATTTTTTAAAATTATTTTTTAAACATAAAAAAAATTTTTTTTAATCAGTGAAGCCTGGTTTAATAAAAATTACAGCGGATAATCTAAGAAAAAAAAGCAGTTGTATTTGTAGTATTTGTAGCAGTTTTTTTTTTGTATTTTTTAAATAATTATTATTTATAATAATTATTCAAAATTCCTAGAGAAGATTAATTAAGTGTTTTTATTATTTTCACAAAATTCAAACCCAAAATATTATTTTTTTTTCAATTTTCTTAGAAAATACAATAAAAAATATTGTTTCTTTCAAATGAGAAATAATTTACGAAACGATATTTTTTTCATATGACCATAAACCAGGTTTGACTGTATTTAAAAAAAAATATTTTTCTTAAATATAATTTAGTAACGTCATTTTTTTAGTAGAGTATTTAAAATTTTCTACAATTTTTGTTTTGTTTATATAATTATTTATTTTGTAAAATAAAAACGAGAAATTTTTTTAAATAATTATTTCTCGAAATAGTTTAAATACAGTTTAGAATAAAACATTTAGAAAAAATTATTTCTTAAAATAATTTAGAATTAGTTTAGAACAAAAAAATTAGAAAGAATTATTTCTTTAAATAGTTTGGAAATAGTTCAAAAAAAACTATTTCTTAAAATAGTTTAGAAATAGTTTATATCCAAAAAATTATTTTTCCACTTAGTGTAGAACAAAAAAAAATTAGAAAGAATTATTTCTTCAAATAGTTTAGAAGTAGTTCAAAAAAATTATTTCTTAAAATAGTTTAGAAATAGTTTAAGACAGAAAAATTATTTTTTCACATAGAAAAAAATAATTTTTTTTAGAACAAAAAAATTAGAAAGAATTATTTCTTCAAATACATTAGAAATAGTTTTGAAAAATCCCAAAAGAACAGAAAAAATTATTTATTAAAGTAGATTAGAAATAGTTTAGAATAAAAAAAAAAATAAATTAGGTAAAATATAAACATGTAATATTTTTTTTGACATCTTAGCACCATTTTTCAAAATCTCCAAAGAAAAAAGTTTTTAAAAAAAAGTAAATTTTAATGGGACATGTATTTGTTGCCTTATTTTTTTAACTACTTCCTTGCCAGATGTCACTGTTGCTTATATAGTAGTTTCTGTTGATTTTTTTTATGACTATCGATCTCGACAAGAAACTTGTTTTCTTGGGGAAAAAAGGCGTTAAAAAAAACACCCTTATGTATTATATATCTGATATAAAATTTTACCACCCTTTTTCTTTGTGAGCTTTCGCGTTTACTTAGTTGCAAAAAGAAGAAGAAAAAAATAGTGTGCGACTGAAAGTTATAAAATGGCTCATAATTTTTTTTTTCTTAACTTAGAAATCACATTTATTGACATAAAGTTAAGTTGTAAATTATGT
Source organism: Leptopilina heterotoma (assembly GCF_015476425.1). Taxonomy (NCBI): domain Eukaryota; kingdom Metazoa; phylum Arthropoda; class Insecta; order Hymenoptera; family Figitidae; genus Leptopilina; species Leptopilina heterotoma. Next base: position 6,373,914 of record NW_025111138.1, read on the forward strand.
TTTGAACATTAAAAAAAATATTTCATTGTATTCTTAATTTTTTTATTTTTTTGTTCTATATTTTTTATATTTACAATATTTTTTATATTTTTTTTTAACAAAAATAAAAAAAAATTTATTGAACGACAAGTTTTCTTCGATTGTTCACTAAAAAAAATTATTAACATTGCAAATTAAATAATTAAAAAATTATTATTAATTTATTATTACATTCTATTTACATTTGGATTATGAATTTAGAATAAATGCATCGCTTTGCAAAACTGGCATTAAAATTGTGAAAGTTTATTCGCTTTTCCGTGTATACTATTTTTATATTAATATTACACACGCTTCGTGTCATTGTGAAAATTTTCTGTTAATTACAATTCGTTAATTCGCTTCGCTCAATAATCAATCAGGTAATAATTATATTTTACATAATAAACGATAAAACAATTATTTTTAATTATATGAATGATAAAATAATTATTAACAAATTATGTATGAATTGTGAAATAATGATTTACAATTAAATGAATAATAAAATAATTATTTATTATTATATGAATGACAAAACAATGATTTGTAATTTAATTGAATTATTATAATTATTTATTATTATAATTATGAAAACATTAAATTATAATTTTATTCGTTGTAATAAGTAATAAATTTTGTAAAAGTAATAAATAATAATAATAAATAAAATAATAATAATAAAAAATAAATAATTATATAAAATATGTTGAAATAATTATTAACGATTATAACAATAAATTTTACGAATTTAAAAATTTTATCAAAGAATATATACACATTATTATTGTTATTATTATAAACTGTACAAAATTAGTTTTCCAATATTAAAAAACCATTTACAAGTACCTAATATTAAATTTTCTTCCAAGAAATAATTTTTTTTTCCTCATTTCGCTTTGAAATTTTCGTTCGCGCAATCAGTGAATATTTTTCATGTCCATCAATGGAAAAACAAAATAAAAAAAAATTCTGTATGCGTAAAGTTGAAAAATTGAGCTTGAGGTGTACACAATGGATATGGAAAAAAAACACGAATGGCTCGAGGGACAATAATAATTTTTTTTTTTTTTTTTATTATTACAAAATAGACAAACGACTGACGATATACACAGATCGGTTTCGGACAAATCAGGAATGTAGTTCAGCGATGCATCACGTATCTGCATATGCACGTTGCACTAGCACCACCGTAATTACGAGTACTCTGCCCGGAAATGTCGCAAGCGTGAAACGTTGAAAATTATTCGCCGTTAATTCTCCGCAAATAATGCACGAATAAATCAACGATAATGTCATGTCTACTCTAATCAGTTAACACACTGTTCAAAAAGACTCACTCACCCTCTCATTCTCTCCCTATATTTATATATATATATATATATATACAAAAATATATATGTATATATTTAAGCCGGTAAGTATATCGCATTTTAAATTACATCTAAAATTAAAACAATCCGAGATTAATGAGATGTTAATTTGTTTAATTTACGTGGATTTCATTTTCAAACTATTTCGACAAAATTTACGCCCGTTGGGAAATTTTTAAATGAAAATAAAATCGATTTTGTGTTTATTTTTCATATTAAACTCTCGATAATGGAAAATTATTTTTTCCAGGATTAAAATTATTGTAAAATGCATTTAAAAAATTATAATTTGCAAAAAAAATTTGTAATTACTTGATTACAATTAATTTATAATTAAATTGACATAAAAATAGAATAAAATTTCTTATTTTCTTTAGTAAATAAAATTCATACAATTTTTCCTATTTTATTTTTTTTTGAGTTCAAATAAAAATATTTATTTGTGAATAATTAAATGTTTTTAAATTTATTTTTATTTATTGAATTAACGAAGGGAGATAAAATTATTTAAATATTAATTTTTAAACTATTTCGACAAATGTTACGCCCGTTGGGAAATTTTTAAATAAAAATATAATCGATTTTGTGTTTATTTTTCATATTAAACTCTAGATAATAGAAAATTATTTTTACGAGGATTAAAATTATTGGAAAATGCATTAAAAAAAATTATAATTTGAATAAAAATTGTAATTATTTGATTGCAATTAATTAATAATTAAATGGACATAAAAATAGAATAAAAATTTAAACTAATAAAATTTCTTATTTTCTTTAGTAAATAAAATTCATATAATTTTTCCTATTATAATTTTTTTTTTGAGTTCAAATAAAAATATTTATTTGTGAATAATTAAATGTTTTTTGAATCTATTCTTATTTATTGAAGTAACGAAGGAAGAGAAAATTATTTAAATATTCATTTTCAAACTATTTGGTCAAAATTTACGTAAATTGGAAATTTTTAATTTGAAAACAAAATCGATTTTGTGTTTATTTTTCATATTAAACTCTCGATAATGGAAAATTGTTTTTTCGAGGATTAAAATTATTGTAAAGTGCATTAAAAAAAATTATAATTTGAATAAAAATTATAATTTTTTCAAGGGTTTAAATTATTGTAAAATGCATTAAAAAAAATTATAATTTGAATAAAAATTGTAATTACTTGATTACAATTAATTAATAATTAAATTGACATAAAAATAGAATAAAATTTCTTATTTTCTTTAGTAAATAAAATTCATACAATTTTTCCTTATTTTATTTTATTTTTTTGTTGAGTTCAAATAAGTATATTTATTTATGAATAATTAAATGTTTTTAAATTTATTCTTATTTATTGAATTAACGAAGGGAGAGAAAATTATTTAAATATTTATTTTCAAACTATTTCACCAAAATTTACGTAAGTTGAAAATTTTTAATTTGAAAATAAAATCGATTTTGTATTTATTTTTCTTTTAAGAGTGAATTATTTTATTGAAGATTAAAATTATTGCAAAATACATTAAAAATTAAAATTGCAATAAAAATTGTAATTACTTAATTAAATTACTTTTAAACCTAATTAAAAATATTAAATATTGCAATCAGTAGTTTCCCCTTTGAAAATCAAATTTTTTGTTTTGATAAAAGAAAAAAAAATTATAGGTAAAAAAAATTCATAAGTACCAAAAATTTGAATTTTTTCTACTTTTTTTTCTTTTAATAAAAAAAAAGAAGAAAAGAAAGAGAAAATGTTAAAAAAATTCATAAGTACAAAGAATTTGAATTTTTTCTACTTTTTTTTCTTTTCATCAAAAAAAAAAGAAGAAAAGAAAAAGAAAATGTTAAAAAAATTCATAAGTACAAAAAATTTGTATTTTTTTACATTTTCGTTTTCTTTTATTGTATTAAAATCAACAAAAAAAAAATCTGTACATATTAAATATACCGACGTACACTGGAGCAGAGTACAAAAAAAAAAGTTTGTAAAGCATGAATTTGGCATGTTCATTCTTACTCAAGTTTTCCTTCGTAGTTTGTGCATGCTGACAAATCTTATACTCTTTTTTTTCACGTGTCTCTTCATTGTTCTAGCGCCTGTTTCGACTTTTCCACTCTTTACACTTTTACTAACTACTCTCTGTCTCTTTCTCTCTTTTTTTCCATAGTTTTCCCTTCATTTTTTCTCCTTTTTTAAAACGACTCTTCCCAAACTCAAAGAAAAAAAGTATTTTACTCTCGCAAAAAAAGCAAAAAAAAAAAAAAAAGGAAAGAAATGGCTCAACTTCAACTATTTTTCTCACGGTCTATTAGCCATTTACCTTTAAGAGCGACAAAAATTGACGACTCAATGCTTTTTATCGGTTGTCAATTTTGCTTCAATGATTTTTCAATTTTCATTTTTCATTTATCGATTTTCAATTATCATTTGAAACTTTAAGTGAAAATTAAAAACTTTCATACGTTCTTTTTTTTGTACTATTTTTATCCTGCGAAAGAATACAAATTTTTCGAACATAGTTTAAAAAAATACGATGAATTTTTTTTATTTTTATTAGTAAATAATAATTATAAATTATAATAATTAATTTATTTATTTAATGTAATAATAATTATTATTATAATAATAGCAGAATTTTTTTTATTCAAGAGATAAAATAGTATGAACGAGACAATAAAATAAATTTACTACCCTTTTGTTTTTTTCTCCACTCGGGGACATGAAAAAAAGCAAATAAAAGAAGAAGAAAAAAACAAGCAAGGAAATATTTGTTCTGATTTGAAAATTCGTTTTTCTTTGTATATATGTAAATATAGACCTGAGATTCAAGAAAAGTTATGACGTATTTGTCGAGATATCACGTTGCCTTGTTCTCGTGGATTCCTTCAATTTTGAATTTCGTATTTCTCAAGTCAAAGAAAAGCCCCAGGCAGTAATACTAAAATGCTAAGTTCCTCCTGAGAATTTGCTTGTTTACTGTGCGTCAATCTTCCCCGGCGTTGCTCAGACTTTGGAAATATAACCAGTCGTACTGTGTAGGTATACACAAATCCCTCTTCGAGTCAACGCCCATGACAATCGAACGGGACAGTCAAGTGGAAAATGTCGGAAAGTTAAACGAACCGTAAAATCTATATAAGGGTTGAGGGACAATTTTCTACTTTTTTTTTTGTTTTACTTACTTTTACTTACTTACTTCTGCCGCGCGAAAAATTTTTACAGTTGTCTTTAATTATTTACTAGCAACTGACTTCCCACTCACTTTTTTTAAAAATAAAATTAGCAATTTTAAAAAGTAGTTTTAATATTATTATAATTATAATAATCATATATTCTGACATAGAGAATTCAGGAGAAAATCAAGAATTTTTATTCAAAGTACTAAAAATAACATAAAAATTCCAAAAAATTGTCTTTAAAAAATCTAGATATAAATACAACTTTCTGAAAAAATAATAAAAAGTAATGATTCGAATAGCAGTTTTTAATATTTTTAGAACTTTCGGTAAGAGAGACATTTTTTTTTTTTTTGAAATCTTAGCGTAACAATCAACCATAAGGAGTATAAGATAGGAATTTTTAATTAAACAACTTGAGGAAAAAGTGTCGTAAAGTTGCTGCTTTTACAGAAAAAAATCTCTAAACTTGAGACAACACATGTACGCTAACTTTTCTGTCAGAAATTAAGATAAGACTAGTAATTTTTTTTTTGTGTAGTACAGATTTTTTTTTAACTCTATAACGAACCTTTGAACAAAATTTGCAAAAGTTTTCTTAATTTTATTTTATATTGAAACTTCATTTTAATTTTTCAATTGTTAAAAAATAATACTGAAATAATTTGTCTATTTAATTAAATATTTAAAATTTAAATATAATTTTTATTTATAATAATTTTTGTTCAACTCGGGTAATAATTATTTATGTATAAAATATTTGTGTATAAAATTACATTGAAGTGGAGGAAAAAAACTACCGAGTAGGGAAGAGTCATAAAAAAATGCTACAAAATCCTGTTCCAAATCACAGATCAAAATACAAATTGATAAACAGAGTCCGGACTAGCGTCGTTTTTTTCCTACGTTCCCATGAAGCTAAAGTGGCAAAAAATTTCATCACTTTTGCAGACAAAATATTCTTTTATTAATTTTGTTTTGATTCCAAAGAAATTATTTCTTGTAACTTGATAAAAAGATAAAAAATTTATCTGCTTATTACGAAAATAATTTATTAAAAATAATTTTCATTATTTATTTCGAAATCATTATTAACTTTGAATTTTGAAGAAAAATAAGCCAATGGGAAAATAATCATAAAAAGAAAAGGGATTTTTTTCGAGAAAAACAAAATATAAATAAATACCAGAAAAATAATTGTCCTGTTTTCTTTCATTTTGTAAAACTCGAAAATAGAATCAGTGATTATTTAAAAAATGAAATTGAAAAAGTGAACAAAATTACAGTTGAAAAATACTGGAAGATAAAAACAAAAGTTAACAAAAGACAGTATAATCTTTTAGTATAAGCAGGTAAAAAAAAAGAAAAATTTGTCCTTTCAACCGGATTTAACACGACAGCGACCCATTGTTATTGGGGTGAATTCCTTTTCATTATTAAATCTTTTTTGGCTTCTTCATAAATCATAATAATTAATGGCAAAAATGTCAAAAACAGAAACAGGAGATTTCATATTTTTTCAATGGAAAAAATTATGAGCAGCGTTGATTTTTTTATTTAAATATTTTATTTTCAATATTTTTATTTTTTTGCTTTCAATTTTGGTATTTAAATCAATAATTTTCAATTTTTTTTCAATTTTTATTTTTAAATCAATGACTTTCAATTTTAATTTTCAATTTTAATTTTGAAATCAATAATGTTCTATTTTCAATTTTTGTTTCTAAGTCATTGATTTTCAAATCTTATTTTTCAATTTATTTTTTAAATCAATGATTTTCAATTTTTAATTTACAATTTTCTTTGCTACATTAATGTCAAATTTTTATTTAAAACTATAAATAATAGAAAAAGGGTATTATTAAATAGGACTTTATTTATTTAATAAATAAAAAATAAATACTATCAATAAGAAAGAATCAGACAAAAAGTTTCAATAAAACTTAGTCCAATTTTCATAAATAATAAAACTCATTGCAGAATTTCAATTATTTTTAAATAATACAATTTTAATCGAATTCCTCAAAAAAATTCTTAAAAAATTTTATGAAAATTCGTCAAAAGAATTTAGTTATTTAAAAATTTATAGATAAAATTCTTTATGAGAATTAAAAAGACAAAAAAAATTCAATTTTGTAAGAGTTAAAGATTATTGCAGAAATTCAATTATTTTCAAGAGTAATAATTTTCTTCGCAAAAATTAAATATTGTTTAAAAGTAAAATAAAATTCTTCTTAGGGATTGAATTATTTTTATAAATGATAAAACTCATCGCAGAATTTCAATTATTTTTAATACAATGTTCATAAAATAAGTACGGTCAAAACAAAATATTGACCCTTTTTGAATTTTTATTTTTCTTAAAAATTTATGGATTTTGAAATCCATACGTAATTTTGTAAAAAATATGTTTTTGAATCCACAAAAAAATTTCCAAATAAAAAAATTCAATTTCATAATTTTTATATCACTTTTTTTTTAAATCTCTGTTTTTAGGCTGAAAATGTTAAAAAAATACAATTATTTTTAATTTTTTTTTTAAGAAAATTTATTCGTTTATTTTTCTTACTAATTTCAGATCACAATTTTATCCTAATTTTTTCTTGTATTTTTATTTTTATACAATATAAAAATTATGATCTGTAATTAGTTAGAAAAATAAACAAATGAGTTTTCATTTAAAAAAAAAGAAGAATAATTGTATTTTTCAGCAGCTTCTGCCTAAAAACAGAGATTGTTTTTCAAAAAAATTCTAAAAAAATTATGAAAATCAATTTTTTTATTTGGAAATTTTTTCGTGGATTCAAAAACATATTTTCTACAAAATTACGTATGGATTTCAAAATCCACCGATTTTGAAGAAAAATAAAAATTCGAAAAGGGTGAAAATATTTTCTGACCGATTTTATTTTATAACCATTGAATTCTTCACAAAAAATTACTTTAAAAATAATTTTGTTGAATATTTAAAATATTTCTTTAAAAATAGTTAAAAATATAGGTGTACCTTCCCCTTAATCGACAAGATTATGTGATTAGAATAATTTTTAATTTGCTTGTCCGTCTGATTCTTCATTGAGATTAATTTATTTATCTGGAATCAAAACGAAAGTTCTCGAGGATTTTTTCCTGATAATTTTCCCTTTGAATTAATTTTTTATTCCTGTTTTAATTCCTTTTTCTTTTTTGATTCTTTCTCTTTTTTTTGAGTTCTTTTTTATGTCTTTCTCCGTCCTTTTTTGTTTCTTTTTCCCCTTTTTGTTTTTTTCCCTTTTTATTTAAAATATTTATTTTCTTTTATTTTACCTCTTGACATTTTTTTTATCATTCGCCAGATTTTTTTTAGCCTCTATTAATAAATGCCATAAGCGGATGCACAAATTCCGACCTAGAAACAAGAAGACGCCAGTTCGGAATCGCCAAAAAAAAAAAAAAAAAAAAAAAAAAAAAAACACAACAAAAAAACCCTTTCAGTATTTTTTATTTTCCCTTTTTTTTCTGTTAGTACAGCACTGACCTCTTTCTCGGTCGCGTTTCTGTTTCTGTTTCAGAATTTGTGCCCTCCTCCGCGTCCATTGATCTCTCGGGCACGGACTCGGCACTCTACCCCTTCAATCCCCAAGAGGAGAACCTCCACGAGATCTGGTTACCTCCGACCAGTATGTATCCCTATTTTCTATTCCCGGGAACCGCGAGTACGCGTAACACGGGCAACGAGATTGACTTCGAATTCGATGGTGCACGTCATCATCGTACACAACATCGTTATCATGAGGTACCCGAATTACCAGGTAGTCCCGGACAACCCAAGACGTATCCCGAGACGTTCGATCCATATCCAGATCCCGACGAGGATCGAACGTCTCATGAGGGTTTCGCCGGGACTCATCATCGAATCAAAGACGGTGAGCAACTATGGAAATGGTCCGTTCACGAGGGTGGGACTTTACAGAAATCAAAAATTAATGGCGACACTTCTCTCCACTCATTATCATCGACTCCATTTTCAAAATATTCCAAATTCACCCCATCAAATTCTTTTCCCCCATCAAATTCTTTCTCCCCATCATCATCATCATCATCATCATCTTCATCATCATCATCAGAATCATTATCCAAGCATGATCGCGCCTCAAGCACCGAGCACCTGCAGCATGGCGTACTTCTACGGCACAATGATACCGTGGATATGCACCAAGAACACCGTCACCGTCATCATCATGACGATTACCCTGCACTGCCACCACCACCTTCTGCACAAGCACCACCACCCGTTCTTGTATCACCACCAGCACGTCCTACACCCACCGTAGATGAGACCAATCCTGCACCATCGGATGCACATGGCACCAAGAAATTTGCACCAAGACCGACCTACGAGCACGGGGCGATTATCGATCATCTTGACAACGATCTCGACGAATTCAGAATCGACCGTCTACCCGTCGATCGTTTCCTCGATCTCCCCGCATTCGACGAATTCGTCGGGCAAGGTTCGTAAGTTTATTATGACCAAAAAGACACTGATCCTCCATGAAAATGAATCGACATTTTTTTTGCTTGTCTGTTTTACATAGTGAAAAAAAATATTCTTGTTTTAAGTGGATCTCGCATATTTTTCTCTTGAATATGGCTTAAAAACTGTCCTCTTATTTTAAGAGGATTATTCCCTCTTCAACTTTAACTTTGTAACGCCGAGCGTAAGACAGAGTATTTTTTACCCTACAATGATTTTCCATTTGCAATTGCATATTAAAGAAACCCTGAAATTATCTAAATTTTTTACTATAATTGTTTTTTCTTGCCTAGTAATCTAATTTATTAATGTTACTATAAATTTTTCATTTGTTTGTTTAAACAATTTATTATTGTTTAGAAATTCCGTGAAAATTTTGCAAATATTCCACATTGTATATTTTTGTAGAGTTTTCGATAACTTTTAAAAAACTGTTGAACTGTTACCAACTCCAATTGAATTTGGTAACAGTTTAACATTTTTCATCAGCTAATGATTTTTTTCCGTTTAAAATTAATAAAAAAAGTAATAAAAATCAAGAAATATATAACAATGAACAAATAATATTATAAACAATAAAGTATATAAAAAACTGTTACCAACTCCAATTGGAGTTGGTACTATTTTAACAGTTTTTTATCATCTAAGAATTTTGTTCCGTGTAAAATTAATAAATGAAATTAAAAATTAAAAAAATATAATAATAAGGAAACAAAATTATAAAGTATAAAAAACTGTTACCAATTCCAATTGGAGTTGATAACAGTTTAATAGTTTTTATCAACTATAAGGATTTTTTTCTGTGTAAAATTAGTGAAAAAAAGAAGTAAAAATAAAAAAATATATAACAGTGAAGAAATAATATTATAAACTATAAAGTATATAAAAAACTGTTACCAACTCCAATTGGAGTTGGTACTATTTTAACAGTTTTTTATCATCTAAGAATTTTGTTCCTTGTAAAATTAATAAAATAAATTAAAAATTAAAAAAATATAATAATAAGGAAACAATATTATAAAGTATAAAAAACTGTTACCAATTCCAATTGGAGTTGGTACTATTTTAACAGTTTGTTATCATCTAAAAATTTTGTTCCGTGTAAAATTAATAAAATAAATTAAAAATTAAAAAAATATAATAATAAGGAAACAATATTATAAAGTATAAAAAACTGTTACCAATTCCAATTGGAGTTGATAACAGTTTAATAGTTTTTATCAACTATAAGGATTTTTTTCTGTGTAAAATTAGTAAAAAAAGAATTAAAAATAAAAAAATATATAACAATTAAGAAATAATATTATAAAGTATAAAAAACTGTTACCAATTCCAATTGGAGTTGATAACAGTTTAATAGTTTTTATCAACTATAAGAATTTTTTTCCGTGTAAAATTAATAAAATAAATTAAAAATTAAAAAAAATAATAATAAGGAAATAATATTATAAAGTATAAAAAACTTACCAATTCCAATTGGAGTTGGTACTATTTTATCAGTTTTTTATCATCTAAGAATTTTGTTCCGTGTAAAATTAATAAAATAAATTAAAAATTAAAAAAATATAATAATAAGGAAACAATATTATAAAGTATAAAAAACTGTTACCAATTCCAATTGGAGTTGATAACAGTTTAATAGTTTTTATCAACTATAAAAATGTTTTTCCGTGTAAAATTAATAAAATAAATTAAAAATTAAAAAAATATAATAATAAGGAAACAATATTATAAAGTATAAAAAACTGTTACCAATTCCAATTGGAGTTGATAACAGTTTAATAGTTTTTATCAACTATAAGGATTTTTTTCTGTGTAAAATTAGTGAAAAAAAGAAGTAAAAATAAAAAAATATATAACAATGAAGAAATAATATTATAAAGTATATAAAAAACTGTTACCAACTCCAATTAGAGTTGGTAGCAGTTTAACCGTTTTTATCAACTAAGGATTTTTTTCTGAGTAAAATTAATAAAAAAAGAATAAAAAATAAAAAAATATATAACAATGAAGAAATAATATTAATAAGTATAAAAAACTGTTACCAAATCCAATTGGAGTTGGTACCAGTTTAACAGTTTTTTAAAAGTTATCGAAAACTCTACAAAAATATACAATGTGGAATATTGGTAATTAAATAAACAATTGTTGTTATTTATTAAGTTTTTAATTTTTATCCATTGCTCCTAGAAAGACGCAGTTTTTTTCTAATTTGAATGTTTGTCTAATTTGACTTTAAATTTTCAGAGTGTTTACTTAAATACATGTACATTACGAAAATGAAATAAAAAAAAATCGATTTTTTGAAAATTCTAACTACATAGAGAAAAAGGAATTATTGTTAATATAGAACTAACAAATTTCGTTTGTTGTTATTACAAAATTTCTTGTTACCTTAACAGATTTATTGCTATTAGAAAAAATTTGAATTTTTAGGACAACAAAATAAATTTGTTAGTTCTGTATTAACAATCTTTTTGTCAACGTAACAATCATGTTTCTCCGTGTAGATGTAACCCCTTAAACAAATAATTGTTATTTTTTAACTTTTTTCTATTGCACCTAAAAAGATGCAGTTTTTTTTCTAATTTTGCAATTTTTGTACCCACTTATAATAACAGATAAATATAAAATGTTAAATCGCTATTTTAGCAATTATTATTATTAAATATGATAAAGAAAAGAACCATGGGCGAATCGACTTTGACATTTAATATTTATTGATTATGATAAGTATCTCCGTAAATTGCAAAATTAGACAAAAACTGCGTCTTTCTACGTGCAATGAAAAAAAAAGTTAATAAATAACAATAATTGTTTATTTAAATAATGCTAAATAATAACTATAGCAAATTTAATTTAATATTTTATTTCATTTATTGATTTAACATTAAATAATGCCAATAAAAGCCGCCAAATTTATAGAAATTTGCTTTTCTCTATTTTGTTTATGGAATTGTTATAAATTAACAATATAATAAATTGTTTAAACTAAATCTAAATCTGAATCAATGAAAATTTCACTGATTTCAATTCGACGAATTTTCGTTGATGAATCAGTGAAATTTTACTGACAGTCAGTGGTTTTTACTGATTCCCAGTGAAATTCCACTGACGAATTAAAGAAAATTCGTCCACTGAATTGAAATCAGTGAAATTTTTTCTGATTCAGATTTAGAGTATACTCTTCAATAAAAGTAATATTCTTAATTCAAGAATAAAATTTAAGAGGATTTGAGAAGTGGAAATTTCCTCTAAAAACAAGAATAATTTTTTTTCCGGTGCAAAACACTGGAGGTGCAGAGAAAGGAGAAAAGGGACTTTAACTCAAATATTTCGGATCTTTTACTATAATTTGTATTAGCAAGAGTAATAAATAGCATTTGATTTAGCAATTAGAATAAAAAAAAACTATTTTATTTTAACTATATCGTTGATTATTGTTTGTGAGTTAAATTTTGGGTTCGTTTTTGATTCTGCAATCATTGAAAAAAATAAGAGATTGTCAGATTAAGTATTGATTAACATTTTGCTTATGCAATCAGTTAAAAATAATAATTGATTGCCAGTTAAATCTTTTGTTCTGCAATCAGTTAAATTTTTCACTGATTGTAGAAGCATAATATTCGTTCAGATTTACATGCCAATCAGTTATTTTTTAATGATTGCAAAAGTGGAAAACTGATTAACAGTAAAAATATTTGATTTTAATTAAAAAATAATTAATTGTCAGTAAAAAAGAACTGTTCGTCAGTAAGAAATATTCTATTTTTACTAAAAAAAACTAATTGTTAGTAAATAATAACAGTTTGCCAGTGAACAGTTTATCAACAATAAAAAATATTAGATTTTCTTTAAAAAATAATTAATTGTCAGTAAAAAATATCTGTAAAAAAATAAATAATTTGCATAGTAATATATAAGTTACTATAATAATATCAGTTTGAAAAAAACTGATCATTAGGAAATAACAATGTCTGTTTGACAATAAAAAATAACTAATTATCCTTTATATATTTGATTATTTTCAAATTCTGATGGATTACAAATTTAATGATAGACTGTAAAAAATATTCAGTTGTCAGTATAATGAAAATTATAATTAACAATAAAAATTGTCAGCAAGTCACTAAAAAAATAACTACTTCACAGTAAAATTAACTGATTGATAGCAAATAACATTGATAGCAATTAACTAATTGATGGTAAAAACTTACTGATTTATTGTGACAAATTTCTAATTTTTATTAAAAAACAATACTGACGAAATAATTAATTTTCAGATAAAAAATAATTGATTCTCGGTAAATGATTAATTTTTCTTCAGTAAAAAATAAATTAGCATAAAAAAATAACTATAAAATTAGAATCAAATTTGATTAATTAAATTAGTTAATAAAAACGTAATTCATAATTATTAGTGATTTTTAACTAAATGACAAATAGAAATTTAGTTACTTGAATCAGTGACTAATTATTATGATTCTAAATCAGTTATTTTTGACTGATTCAAATTTAGAGATTTGAACAATCATTTGTTCAAATTTAAATTTAATTATAGCAAAAAGAAACGATTTATTTGAGTTAAATAATTTATTCCAGTGAAGTCATATTCCGCAGGCATTGATTTTTTAATATAATTTTTTCCTCTTTGCCATCGAACATGGAAAAAGGTACAGCAAATATCTAATTGTAATAAAAATTATAAACAATGGTCATTTATAACAATTAATATAATAATTGTTACTATTATATTTTTTTAATAATAAATTATAGGAAGGAAAAAACATCACAAAGTATTAAAATATTTTTATTATTTTAGAATAATATAATATTAAAAATAAAATATAATTATAATTATAGTTTGAGAATTTGGGATTTATTTACAAAAGTAAATATTACAGAATATTTAATTCCAAAATGTTAAAAACTAAAAAAAAAATATTTACCAACTTTCTTTCCAATTTTTTTTTTTTTTAAATAAAAGTATTATTTTGAAATTTTCCCAAAAAATCACAGAATAAAAGGAGAGAAATTCCTGATATTAAATGTCAATAATCAGTAAAATGTCACAAAACTGATCCAGTGATATTTTACTGAAGATTAAATATCTTAGGTTCCCATTTTGAAGATCTATCTTCTTTGAAAAGATAATGCAGCTATCGTCTTTGTCTAGGCAGAAAATTTGTCCTTCGTGTCATTGACTTGAAGGGTGATCAATAAAAATGATACAAGGAAAGAAAAAAATAAAAAAAAGTAAATAACAAAGGGGGAGGTTTGGAATCACCCTTCAAATTGATGACAAGATTTACTAGTATACCAGAAATCAGTCAATTTGAATAAATATTTGTATTATATACAAAATCTGATTTTTTCATCTTTTCTTTTTATCTTATTTATTTATCTTCCTTTTCTTTTATTCTTTTAATACATTTATGTATAAAAACTCATTTCTACGCATTTACAGTGAAATACATCTCACATCCTGATAATTCGACAACATTAGAAGTTGAATCTCAATTGGAGAATCCATTGATTGATGTACATCATCAGGACTTCAACGATTTACGAAAGTTTCCTATTCCCGAAATCCATCATCATCGGACTCATCATAAGAAAAATCATTCCAACGATGAACAAGAACGTGAGTAGAAAAAAATTATTTTACAACTTCTTAATTTATAAAAATAAGAAAAAATGTTAACTTAATTTATATCTTAAATTTTTTTTCTATTTCCAATTTTTAGTACATAAATCTGATTTTGAAATTTGCTAATTAGTTCTTATTCGTTCTAGAATTTTTATTAATAATTCTTCTCTATATAAATTATTTTTAATTATTTATCAAAAAAGTTTGAAATTTCAAACAATTTATAAACAATTTTTATATATAAATTTTTTAAAAAACTAAGTTCTAAATTTTAAATTAAAATTCTTTAAAGTTGGAATTTTTCACAATGTAAATATAAAACCTTTGGAAAATTCAATTATTTTTAAAAGATGTAAACGCATCTCTTATAAAATTCAATTATTTTTGAAATTTTAAACAATTTAAAAACAATTTTCTTATTAAAATTCTTAAAAAATTTAAATTTTTCAGAATTTTAAATTAAAATATTATAAAATTCAAATTTTCTACAATTTCAATTTAAAAGATTTTTAAAAATTCATTTTTTTTTAAATAGTTGTAAACGCATCTTTTATAAAATTCAATTATTTTTAAAATTTCAAACAATTTAAAAACAATTTCTACATCAAAATTTTTCAAAAAACTAAGTTCTTCAGAATTTTAAATTCAAATCTTCCACAACTTCAATTTTGAAACCTTTATAGGAAATTTAATTATTTTTAAAAGTTGTTAACGCATCAATTATAAAATTCCATTATTTTTGAAACTTTTAAACAATTTAAAAACAATTTTTTTATCAAAATTCTTAAATAATTTAAATTCTTCAGAATTTTAAATCAAAATATTTTAAAATTCAAATGTTCTACAATTTCAATTTCAAAGATTTTAAAAAATTCAATTTTTTTTTAATAGTTGTAAACGCACCTTTTATAAAATTCAATTATTTTTGAAATTTCAAACAATTTAAAAACAATTTTCTTATTAAAATTCTTAAAAAATTTAAATTTTTTAGAATTTTAAATTAAAATATTATAAAATTCAAATTTTCTACAATTTCCATTTAAAAGATTTTTAAAAATTCAATTTTTTTTAATAGTTGTAAACGCATCTTTTATAAAATTCAATTATTTTTAAAATTTCAAACAATTTTAAAACAATTTCCACATTAAAATTTTTCAAAAAACTAAGTTCTTCAGAATTTTAAATTAAAATTTTCCACAATTTTAATTTGAAACCTTTATAGGAAGTTTAATTATTTTTAAAAGTTGTAAACGCATCAATTATAAAATTCCATTATTTTTGAAACTTTTAAACAATTTAAAAACAATTTTCTTATCAAAATTCTTAAATAATTTAAATTCTTTAGAATTTTAAATCAAAATATTTTAAAATTCAAATTTTCTACAATTTCAATTTCAAACATTTTAAAAAATTCAATTTTTTTTTAATAGTTGTAAACGCACCTTTTATAAAATTCAATTATTTTTGAAATTTCAAACAATTTAAAAACAATTTCCACATACAAATTTTTCAAAAAACTAAGATCTTCAGAATTTTAAATTAAAAATTTATTTAAAATTCAAATTTTCCACAATTTCAATTTTGAAACCTTTATAGAAAGTTTATTTATTTTTAAAAGTTGTAAACACATAAATTATAAAATTTTATTATTTTTGAAATTTTAAACAATTTTCTTATCAAAATTTTAAAAAAATTTTAATTCTTCAGAATTTTAAATTAAAATAGTTTAAAATTCAAATTTTCTACAATTTAATATTGAAAGATTTTTGAGACAGTTCTTGAATATAATTCAATTTGACGAATTCAATTTTGGAAGTATTACTGTTGTAATTTTTAGAAAATTATAAATTTTTTAAAAATAGTCTTTTTCAAAGGAAAAATATTAAAAATTGTAAAAAAAAATTATTTAAAAATCATTAAATTTCAAATGTCAAGACCTAAAAAAACCAAACATATACGAAAATAACTAATTTCATGTGTGAACGGTATAAATGAATTAATGACGGATCGAGGATTATTATTAAATTAATTATTAAATTAATTACATATGACATCAATTATTTGAAAAACCTTTACTTGATTAAATTATTTTTATTTGGATCTAAAAATGTGTATTTTACTTAAATATTAAAAAAATTGTTAGTCAAACTTGTTTAAATCAAATGTACTTTAATTAAGACAAGTAAATTAATTAAATTAATTAATTGACGTCCATATTACTTGTAAATTTATTATTTGCTATTTTAAGCCTCATATTGAATAGTTAGTTTACTAGATAAATAATTTCATATTGTACTTTGAATTTTGTTCCAATTACAGAATTTTTAAAATTTAAATTTTAAATAATTTGAATTTGATATAAATTACTATTTATCTATGAGGCGATAATTTATCCTATTTTAATGCTTTCTTTCTTTTTTTCAAATGTAAAAACATGTGTTAAAAATATTAGTTTTAATAAAATTCCCATTCAACGGATAACAGACAAGTAGAGCTTTTAATTGGATCAGTAAAATTTTATTTGATCAAAATAATTCTCTTATCAATGTATAATTAATTTAATTCTATTATTTCCATTACTCCTCAATTTCATAAAATTTTAATTGTTTTTTGCAGCAATTTTTCAATGAACTTATAACTATTCGTTTAAATTTTTAATTTAATTTTTGAAAATTGTAAATAATAGAATAAGAGATAGAGTCAATGGAATATAATTAAATAACGGTTGAAATGGATTAAAAAAGAAATTGTCTAAAGTTTCTATACAGTAATTATAATTACTTCTAGATAAACAGATAAACTTATTAAATAAAAATTGGAAAATTGAAAATACTTTTTCATTAAGTCGGACTTGTTTCTTTTTTTATTGAAATTGTTTTTTATAACTTACACCGAGAATTTTTTTTTTTTTTCGCTTTTCTTTATGGCAATGAAACCGTTGTTTTTTTTTTTTTTTATTTCTGTGGCATATTTCGATTATGTTTAAACGCAAATCCACCTTTTCTGCGTTATCGACTTTCCCTCGTCGCTCGTAATTCATCCTTTTCGCGGAAAGGTTTCTCTATGAATTGAATATATGAATTCGAGATTTGCGTATACGCTTCGCTATTTCATCGAATATTTGACTTTCGTGGCCGATGGCGTTAGTGCGGAAATGTGGGTATATGTGTGAGGGGGGGAGGGAGGAGGGGGACACACAGGGTTTTGCAACACGGGACAGTAGCAGCTGTGGGAGTTATAACGCATACTAAATTGATTGTATCCGGATTGAGCGCAAGTAATTACCTACGGTTACGTTTTCATTCAAATGAATATTTGCAAATTGAAATTCAAAAACTAGATGGTTATTAGCTGTATTTTCTTTTTTTTTTGCGTTACTAATATAAACTGTTTCTTTGGGAAAAAATTATTGAGCGAACAATCAAAAAAAGGAACGATTTGTTTTTAATACTCTTTCAAAATTGAAATTAGTCCATTTTTTTTGGAAATGTAGTTTTATTTGCTTTTTCTTTTCTCTTTATAGTTGATAATTGCTTTAAGAATTTTGGAAAATTGTGTACTAACTAAATTCGTAGGGAGTGGAACGAAAAAAATTTACGTCTGATTGAAAATTGACTTGTACTACTTGATATTAATTTTTTTTCTCTTAAATTTTAACAGGTTTATTTCTACCTTTCAGAATTTTTTGCTACATTGAAAAATAAAAACGAAACCTCAAATACGTTCAGTCAGACTGAAAATTATTTATACTACTATTATTTATATTATAAGTAAATAATTGAATTGACTAAAATTGCATAGAATGAAATCAATTTGCATAAAACAGAATTATATTGAGCAGAATGTAATTAATTTAAATAGAATCAAATTAATATGAATAAAAAAGATTTAAATTCAATAGATTCGAATTAATTTGAATAGAAAAAAATTAAATTTCCAATAGATTTGAATTAATTTGAATAAAAAAGAATTAAATTTTAAATAGATTCGAATTAATTTAGACATAATTGAACTAAAATTCCAAATCTACCTTTATTTATTATAATTTAATTTGTCAATTTATGTAAATTGATTACTAATTAAATTAAAAGTGATTGGAACAAAAAGGAAAATTTTTGTCTGACTAAAAATTGACTTTTACTACTTGATATTAAATGTTCTTAAAGTTCAACAAATTTTTGTCTTCTGTTGTTAATTTTTTTTATAATTATTATTTTATTTTTATCTTCTATGATCTTTTCGGTATTTTTATTCAATAAAAAAAATACTAATAAAAAAATACTAAAATTCAAAGGAAAAAAATTTAAGTCTGACTGGAAATTGACTTCTACTACTAGACATGAATTTTTTTACAAAGTTTGTCAAATTTTTGTCTTCTATTAATTATTTGTTCAATTATTAATATTTATTTTTATATTTTATCATGTTTTACTACTTCAGTTAGTGGAATTAATAAAATTAATTATTAAAATTATATTTAAAAAAATTTATTAATAAAATTAATTTCAATAAAATGGAATTAGAATGACTTGAATTAAATAGAATTGAAACTAACAGAACAGAATTGAGTTCAACACAAATGAATATAATTCAGAAGAATTAAATCGAAAAAAAGAATAGAATCGAATTGATTTAAGTAGAATGGAATTGAATCGAATCAAATTGCTAACAGTAGAGAATTGAATAGAATTGAATAAATTTGAATATAATTGAATAAAATTGAATATAATTGGAAAAATTTAATACAATTAAATGGAATTGAATAAAATTCTATAGAAATGGATAGAATTGAATACAATAAAATAGAATTATATTAGGTTGAATACGATCGAATTAAATTCTTTGTAAAATACTGTAAAGTAAAAATAAAAGTAAAAATAATAATAATAATACAATAAAATAATAAATAAATTAAAAATAAATATCAGTATTAAAATAAAAATAACTAAAAATAAAAAACAATAAATAATAAATAAAATAAACACAAGAATATTTAAATAAAATAAAAAAAATATTCAAAATTACATAAAGAAATATGTAAATGCAATTAATATCTATCCACTCTCAGTATCGAGTTTTCCTTTTTTCTTTTTATTTTTTTGAGTAATATTACGCGATTAAAGTACAAATAAATGTGGAAATGTTTGTGAGAAGGAATTAAATAGGGTAAAAGTAAGGAGAGGCAAGAAATGAAAACAAGAAGAAAAAAAAATCTGTAAAGCATAAACAGCAGCTTATAAGCGACCAAAGTAAATCGTAACTCTTTGATCTGCGCCATTATTTACATATTTTTTTTTTTATTAATTTATTTTTTAATTTTAAAACAATCGACAAAGCTCGAGTAATTAACCAGCCAGCTAATGAATCGACTGAAGGAGCAAAAAAATCGGGAATTTGCTCTTATTTCAGGCAATTTTCCGTTATATTAAGGATATTAGGTTAGTCAATTTGGTTTCGTTTTTACACCATCTAATTACGAAATTAGTTACTCTCGAATTTAACTAATTCGAAATTGATTTCACAGATAGAACGTGTTCTATTACTATTATTTAGAATTATTTTACTGTTATTATTAATTAAATTAAAAAACTTGATTATTATTATGAATAAATAATAATTTTTATTTTGAAAAGTAAATTAAAATTTTAATATTATATTCTTCTTGAATAAAAAACTAATTTTAATCAAAATTATTATTAATTAATTTGTTTAATTATTCAGTTGTATTTGTATTTGCTACTATTTTTATTATTTTTATTACTTCTTCAATTTAATTCCAGAGAAAAATATTATTTATGAAAATAATTAATTTCTTGTGAAGAATTTTATTCAAATTTTTTTAAATACCTACTTGAATTTCTCAGAATTTTTTAAAGCTTTTTAAAAATAATTAAATTCCATCGAGAAATTTCATTAAAAAATTGAAAATAAATTTGAAATCTGACGAAGAATTTTATTAAATTTTTTTTTAAATATTTGAATTCCTGTAAAAAAATTTATTTTTGATAAGAAATTGAATTCTTAAGAAGAATTGTATTGAAAATAATTGAATTGTATAGGAAAATTTTATTAAAATTGCAATTTTATTAACTAAATCTTGTAAAGAATTTTGGCAAAATTTTTTTAAATAATAGAATTTTTAAGATAATTTTATTTCAATTTTTCGAAATAATTGAATTTTTTAGAACTTTTTTTTCAATTCTCTGAATATATTTGAATTCTTTCAATAAACTTCATTAAAAAATTAAAAATAATTAAAGTGGTGCGAAGAAATTTATAAAAAAATTAGTAACTAATTAAATTCTTGTGAAATTTTCATGAAAATTTTGCTTAAATAATTGAATTCTTTTGGAAAATTTTATTAAAATAATAGATATTGAAAATTTTTAAGAATAATTGAAATTTTTACAAGAATTTTATTAAACTTTCGAAAATAATTGAATTGCGGAGAAGAATTTTGTTATTTATAACAATAATTGAAATTTTGACGAAAATTTAAATAAAATTTTTAACATAATTGAATTTATGCGAAGAAGTTTATCACTTTTGCAAATAATTGAATTTCTGTAATCAGTTGTTCTTAAAATTTCTATTTAAGTTCATTAAAAATTGATATTTTCTAAAATTTCAAATTAAAACCTTTGAAGTTTATCTAGTTATGAAGATTGCAAACGCAACTCTTTTAAAATTCAATTAGTTTTTAAATATTTAAGGAAAATTATTCATTAAACAATTTTTAAGTAATAATTTTATGATAATTCTTCAAAAATTAAGTTATTTAAAAAGAAATTATTGTCAGCAATAGAAAAAATTTAAGGTTTTGTTATTTGTATTAGAATTCTTGTCAATTTCACAGTTTAGAAGGCAAACAAAAAAGACACCAAAATTCAGAATTTTTTCTAGTACTTTTAATAAAAATCTCTGACTTTTCCCATTTTTCGCTGACCAATTCTAATTTCCCTGACTTTTCCCACTTTTTGCTGACCAATTCTAATTTCCCTGACTTTTCCCTGACCTGTGGCAACCCTGAGTAAATAATAAGCGAGGAATTAAATAAAAAAATAATATAAATAAATAAATAAAATAAAAAATTAATTTGCACAATCATTTTGGTTTTAATTAGGTTTTCACTGGTTTCACACACCAAAATGCCTTCTAACAATTCAATTTGATAATTTAATGATTTAATAATAACGATAATTTAATAATTTAGTAATAATAGTTTAATCGTTTGATAATGGTAATTTAATAATTTGATAATAATTTAATAATAATAATAATAATTTATTAATTCTAACAATTGATTAGAAAATTCTATACATGCACATATATCGATTGATAAATATAAATATCAAGGAAAATTGCTTTGTGCGAACAAATTCTAACCAGGCAATTCAGATATTAACTAATTTCGAATTTTGACGGTAACAGATACATAATATATCGAAAAGCACACCGAGAGCAAAGTTTCGCGAATTTACGCGCGCTCTGATGAATTAAAGTTCGAAATCCGGCAAGTAGAGAAATAATATACGGATGCGAAGAGATAAAAGGGGGGAGGGGAGAAAGAGTGAGAGAGAGAGTGCCAGGAAATGAGATGGCTCGCAGTTGAAATTAAATTAAACTTTTGCCACGATAAATCCGTTAAAGCCGCAGCGTGCCCGGACTAATGTCGGATGCATTGAGATTGGTTTTTCTTCACGGCTAACGAACCACTTACAAGACTTAACACCTTTCAACAGTTTCACTTCAAAACTTTTACTGGGGGGAACTTCTTTCCACAATCTTGAAAAAAAAGAAAGAGAAAAAACTGAAAAACGAAAAAGAGAAAAAATGTTTGGTCTAAATCAAAATTAATTTTCTTAAAATTTTCCAAAAAAGATTTTTAATTTTTCCTAAATTCAGTCCCAAATTGTATTCACAAAAAAAAATTGATTTGACAATAAAATTAGGAAAAAATACCCATTTGCCACAAATTCGAATGATAAATAGAAATTTTAGTTTTCAAAATGCACACATAATTTGTTTGTTCAAAAATAAACAAAATTTACAATAGGTTATGCAATAACCGTTTTAAATGCCATATTCAGAATCGCAAGCGACATTTATTTTCGAGCACACATTCTGAATGTGACAAGTCCGTTGGGTAAAATGGCTCGTACCATGGAACACAGGTGTGTGATAACTTGAAAACATCTAAACGAAATGAAACAAATAAGAAATATTCTCATATATAGGTCAATTTAAAAATTTCCATCAAGGAAAAAAAAAAGAAGAAGAAAAAAATTCTATCAATTCACAATATAATTACACGATATTCTAATTCAATTACTGGAGGGAGTGAAGAAAAAAAAATAAAAATAAAACACTGAAGGTGAAAAATGACGCGATTATAAAATATTGATTAACAATAGCCCGATGGGAAAGTTAAAATCGTGCTTGAATTTTTTTTTTTCCATTTTTTTCCATATCGACATTACTTCGTTCATTCATCTCTTTAAATGTGAATTTTTTTTTTCTATCTTTTTTTATAGGTATTCAGTCTAAATATATCGAACTCTTTTTTTTTCTCTCGAGTTTTCGACACAAAATTACCAACGACCGTTTGTTTTAACTCTGTCGATAACGAGCGACGATTTTATGCAGAATCATTCTATGAGAGAAGAGGAGAAAATGAAAATATGACCCCTTTTTGGATCGCTCACTCACTCTCTCTTTCTCTCTCTCTGTCTCTCTCTCACTCTTGATCAGAAACAATTTGCCCTTGTGGAATGCCTCCCAATAATCCATTGCTCTGACAATCCTTTGTCACGTGAGTGGGTTAATTGGGTTTTAACTCGTTTTAGTATTTAGCACCGATTCAGAATCAAATCTATTTTCTGAAAATTAATCAACGCTCCGATAAAGATGAAAATAAAATTGTCATTTTCCGAAAGAAATTTACTTCGAAAAAAGGGAAATTGCAATTTTTCAAACTAATTTCAATTGTTGTTTTTATTATGATCGTAAAAGTGATTATAATTTTTAATTAATTGATATTTTCAAAAATCATTTTTAATTTTTAATTAATTCATTTATTAATTCATTTAATTAATTAATTAATTAATTTTTTATTAATAATTTAATTTAATTAATTTAGTTTATTTATTTAATTTATTTAATTTAGTTAATTTTTTATTAGTAGAGACGATTTTATCTTTTTCTACTGACTTAATTATATATGTAACAAAATATTAAAATTTTTATAATTATTTAGAAAGTTGTTATTTTTACTTTTTAAAAGGTGTGGAAAATAAAAAATGTTTATATTCTTCTTTTGGTATTATTTTGTTTTATGTTTTAAATAGTAAAATATTTATTAATATTTGAATATTATTAATTACTAAAAATTAATTATTTATATCTTCAATAGTAATTTGAAATTCTACAAAAAATTAGGTTTCTGAGAAATAAATACAATTTATTAAACAAAATTTTCAATTATTAAAAGAAAATTTAATAAACATTTATCAAATTAATTGAAATTTTCTGAAATCGAATTGAAAATGATTAAATTTGTAAAAGAATTTCATTATAGATTTAAGTAAAAATTTGAATTTATATAGAATTAGAAAATTCGAATTTTATTTAAAAGTTGAAATTTCGAGAATTGTTAGGATTCTGAAATATTTCAGTTTAATTGTTTGAAGATGATTGGATTTTTATAAACAAGAAATAGAATTTTTTTATTCAATCTTCTGCACTTCTATTAAAACATTGTATTTTTAAAAAATCTTATTAAATTTTCAATAAAATAAAAATTAAAAATTATTTATTAATTTTTATAAACAAGAAATACAATTTTTTTATTCAAAATTCTACACTTCTATTAAACAATTGTATATTTAAAAAATTTTATTGAATTAATTTTCAATAAATTGAGAATTAAAAATTTTATTAAAAAATAAAAATTTCGAAAAGTCTTATTTGTAATTCTGAAAAATTAGGATTTTGAAATATTTCAATTTAATTTTTTAAAGATAATTGAATTTTTATAAACGAGAATTGTAACTTTTTGAAGTAATTTTTAATTTAAAAAATTGGATTTTGAAGAAATTTTTTTGAATTTTCAAAGAATTGAAATTAAAATATTTTATCTTAAAATTTCGAAAAATTAGGATTATAAATATATTTCAATTTAATTTTTTAAAGATAATTGAATTTTTATAAACACGAATTGTAATTTTTTGATATAATGGAAATGTCCTAAAATTCTATTAAAACAATTAGATTTTGAAGAAAATTTATTGAATTTTCAATGAATTGAAAATTAAATATTTTGTCTAAAAATTGATATTTCGAAAAATATTATTTGAAATTCTGAAAAATTTAAAGTTTTTAAAATATTTTACTTTTATTTATTTTATTTAAAAATTGAAGTTTCGAAACATTTTATTTGATTTTGATATTCTGAAAAATTAAGTTTTTAAAATATTTTAGTTTTATTTTTGAAAGATTCCTATACAAACAGATAATTTAAATTTTTTAAAAGAAGTAAAATTTCGACAAGCTTTATTAGGATTATGAATATTTAATACCTGCTAATTTACTTATTATCAATATTTAATTCTAATAAATTTTAGTTTTTATTTATTTTTATTCATTAATATTTTTTTATTTTCTTGTTTTCATTATTATTTAGTTTAGTAATATTTAGTAACTTTAATATTTATTACATTAATACTTAGTAGTTATTAATTTTTATTTGAAATAATTTTTATTATAATAATATTTAGTACACCAATGTTTAGTATACAAAATATTTTTTTAGACACTAAATTAAAATATACCAGAGAAAAAAATCAAAAAATTAGAAAAGTGAAAAGAATACACTGCCTTTGTAATCAATTTTCATTGAGACAAAAAATTTCGTGCAGTGTAAAAAGAAACAGAAATGGATAAAGAAAAAGATTGATTAATAAAAAAAAAGAAAATGTTCAATAATACTTAGTTGATATTTGTGATAAAATTATGTCATTTCACTAGAAAAATGAATTATGCAATATTGAGATGTAGGTATATACACACGTAAAAGTGAAGTATGACCTACAATAGTAAAACGGTATTCAATTGTTTCCATAGGCCACAAACGATCGTAAAAGTCTGGATATCGATCCATGAATGAAATGACCATATTATTAAACCAGAAAACCTTTTTGCACGTAAAATTCAATTTTATTGGCACCTTTTACATTTATGTAATCAATAATATTATTGCAAACATTGTTTGGGGGAAAATTCAGTATACAACAAAAAATGGGTAAAAACTTTAGAAATTATAAAAAAAATAAAAAAAAAATATGAATTTTGTTTTGATATAGTTAAAAGGTTAAAGTAAAATTAAAAAATAAAATGAATAAAAGATAAAGTAAAAGTTTGAATGTAAAATATAGAAATATAATAAGAAATTATTAATAATTGTTGTCTCTGTATTTTTCTTGGTAATTAAATTACCTAATAGGATAATATTGAACTAAATAAAATTAAACTAGTTAATTTATTGATTTTTTTTTGGGTTGGGACGATTTATGCCGATCGGCATGCGGAGGATTTGAAATATGAAATACCAAACTCGAGAAAATGTAGTGAAAGAATGTCGCATATTTGCCAACACAGGATATATCGATTTCGTATATAGGGAATTTTATTAGATACCTGACAAGGTAAAATTAAATATTCTGCCAAAAAGAAAGAAGAAAAAAGGGGGTAAAAAAAGATAGTATTGTGTGTATAAAAATTGTTTATCTCATGTTTCAAGTTTGATGAGAAAAATTTTTAAGACTATAATCTTCTTTTTTGGCGAATATATTTGATACTAGAAAAAATTTGTTTTTTACATTTTTAAAAGAAAATTTGTTCTTTGAAGTCAATACTAAATTAAAAACTACTATAAAATTAAATAAACTTTAAGTTTCGTAATGTTTGATCAATTTTTTACAAGTAGTACAAACAACGTTTTGTCAGACTAAAAATTTGTAAAACTAAAATAAAAACTATATGTCCAACCTTTTAGATTTTTTTAATAAGTTACTAAAAATCTTAATTCTAATTAGTGCTGGTAAATAATAGTCGGACAAAACTGAAATTGGGGTTTATTTCTCAGTAGTAAAGGTCAGTATGTAGTCAGACAAACATGTAAAAGTATTTTGTGAGTGATTTCCTGCAGTTTTAGTCAGACAAAATCTTTTTGAATTTTCGGGTTTATTTCTGAGTAGTAGAAGTCAGTTTGTCATCAGGTAAACTCTTATCCGTCTTTTGTAAGTAGTTTCAGAAAGTTGAAGTCAGACGAAACATTTTAGAATCTTCGGGTTTGTTTCTCAGTAGTGAAGATCATTCTCTCGTCAGACAAACTTCTAAACATATTTCGTGATTGGTTTCCTGCAGTTTTAGTCAGACGTATCATTTTGAAATCTTTGGGTTCATTTCTCAGTAGTAAAAGTCAGACAGTCGTCAGACAAACTTTTAACTGACTTTGTAAGTAGTTCCCAGTAGTTTTAGTCAGACAAAACGTTTTAAAATCTTTGGGTTTGTCTCATTCTCTCGTCAGACAAACTCCAATTCTTATTTCGTAAGTAGTTACCGTAATTTTTAGTCAGACAAAGCTTTATAGATTTTTCGGGGTTATTTTAAAGTAGTAAAGATCAGTATGTTGTCAGACACATTCTAAATTGTATTTTTTGAATAGTTTCCAGCAGTTTTAATGATACGAAATTTTTATAATTCTTTGAGTTTACTTTGCAGTAGTAAAAGTCTATTTATAGTCAGTCAAAGCTTTTCAGAATTTTCGTATATATTTTTCAGTAGTGAAAGTCCATTTATAGTCAGACAAAGCTGTTTAGAATCTTCAGGGGAATTTTTCAGTAGTAAAAGTATATTTCTAGTCAGACATGCTTTTTTAGAATTTTGAGGTGTACTTTTCAGTAGTAAAAGTCTATTTCTAGTCAGACAAGCTCTTAACTGCATTTAACGAGTAGTTATCGTCATTTTTAGTCAGACAAACTTAAATAAAACAAAATTTAATTTTTCAGTAGTAATAGTCAATTTGTTGTCAGACAAAATCCCTACAATTACGTCATACATTCTGACACTAGATCCTCACAAATCTTAATCCTAATCAATTAATTTCTAAATTAAGAATTTGTCAAGAATCAAAATTCCATTATAGAATTCCTTGTAAATAAACAAATAGTACAGGTTACAAATATATGTATTCATCGACGAGAATAATGATGTATATAGGCAAGGAAAGTTGCCGAGTTTTTGATGAACACAAACAGATGAATGCTTTCAATTGCATGAATATGTTTTGGAAGGAGGTTTACAAAATATAATCCTTAGGTGGATGTTTGTTTCCTATATATATGTATATATAGAAGAGAGTTTTCCCAAGAGTCTCATTCGTGAGATCGTCAAACAAGTTTATTAAGGAAGGACAAAGCCACTGTACGCATTCATCCCTCTCTAGGGATGAACCATTACTGACTGCGACTTTAGCAAGCGCGCCCCGTCGTCAATGCTGTAAGCGAGCTCGTACCTTCATGAATTTCAATCCCATAACTTTAGTCGTTTTGAAACGTTTGGCACAAGTTTGCAACGCCCGGAAACAAAAGCGAACTGATTTGCAATTCACCCTTAGAAATTGTCTAAAATTATTTTCACTGGGCTTTTAAGTCTCTCTCTCTCTCTTTCTCTTCTACTCTCTCTTTTACTCTCTTCATTTCTCTCATTCTCTCTTTCTCTCTTATTTTCTATTTTTCACTCTTATTTCTCTAGGTTTTTCTAATTTTCCATTTTTTACTTATTCTTTTTTTAAACTCTTTTCTTATTTTCTCTGTTTTCTTTTTTTCTGTTTTACTCTCTTATTTTCTCCCTTCTCCTCTCACTTTATCACTTTTCCTCTCTTTCTTAATTTTAATATCTTGTCAAAAACTTTGGTAAACATATTTCAACTTTTGGAAATTGATAGACACTAATGAGACTTGAGTGTAACTTGTTTTGTCACTTTATTATTCTGACCCAATTTTTCTATATTTTTTTAAATCTATTTTTCCTCAGCACATAAAACATTTTTTGTTTACTAATCGCCACTTAACAATTGACATTCATTAAATTAACGATGTTTAAATTTTTTTTGTTCTTTTTTTTGCAAAAGAATATTGGTTTCTCTTTGCCAAAAATTTATCCGAAAGTTTTATTCTCGTTCAGTTAGATATATAGGAAACACACATCCATTCTCGTCGATGAATACATATATTTGTAACCTCTACTATTTGTTTATTTACAAGGAATTCTATAAAGGAATTTTGATCCGTGACAAATTCCTATTTTGGAAATTAATTAATTAGGATTAATTTTTGTAAGGATTTAGTGTCAGAATGTATGACGTAATTGTAGATATTTCGCCTGACAACAAACTGACCTTTACTACTGAAAAAATTAATTTTGTTTTATTTAAGTTTGTCTGACTAAAAATGACGATAACTACTCGTTAAATGTAGTTAAGAGCTTGTCTGACTAGAAATAGACTTTTACTACTGAAAAAAACATCTGAAGATTCTTAAAAGCCTTGTCTGACTATAAATAGACTTTTACTACTGAAAAGTACACCTCAAAATTCTAAAAAAGCATGTCTGACTAGAAATAGACTTTTACTACTGAAAAAAACATCTGAAGATTCTTAAAAGCCTTGTCTGACTATAAATAGACTTTTACTACTGAAAAATAATTCCGAAGACTCTAAAAAGCCTTGCCTTACTAGAAAGACTTTTACTACTGAAAAATACACCTGAAAATTCTATAAAGCCTTGTCTGACTATAAATAGACTTTTACTACTGAAAAATACATCTGAAAATTCTATAAAGCCTTGTCTGACTATAAATAGACTTTTACTACTGAAAAATAATTCCGAAGATTCTAAAAAGCCCTGTCTGACTATAAATAGACTTTTACTACTTAAAACTACACTTGAAGATGTTAAATAGCTTTGTCTGACTAAAAATGGACTTTTACTACTGAAAAATTTATCCAAAGATTTTGAAAAGCTTTGACTGAATATAAATAGACTATAAAATGACCGTAATTACTCACGTAATACGATTTAGAGTCTGTTTGACAAGAAATTGACCTTAACTACTGAGAAACACACCCCAAGATTTAAAAAGGTTTTGTCTGACTAAAACTCCAGGAAACTACTCACAAAATACGGTTAGGAAGTTGTCTGACGACAGACTGACTTTTACTACTGAGGAATAAAATCCTGGATTCTCAAAGTTTTCGACTGAATAAAACTAGAAAAACTGCTAACGACAAACGATTAAGAGCTTGTCTGACTAAAGATTGACTATTACTACTGCAAAATAAAGTCAAAGATTTAAAAAAATTTCATCTCATTAAAACTTTGGAAATTACTCAAAAATTATAGTTTTTAGTTTGTCTGACAACAGACTGACTTTTACTACTTAGGAATTAAATCGTATTTTCTAGAATTTATTTTCAGTTCATAATTAGTTAAACTAAATAATAATTAATTACTTTTTGCAATACTTTAATAATAAAAATTATCAACAGTAAAATAAATTTTGTTCTTTGTTAAAATCAGGTAAATTAAAACTTCATTAATTACAGCAATAGAGTAATAATAATTATTACTAATAAAATAAATTTCAATATAAAATAGAATTTAGTTATATTGAAAATTAATTAGTTATTTATTCTAGTACAATAATAATTATTACTAAAAAAATAAATTTTATTCTCGCAGTTAAAAACTAGTTAAATTCAGTAATTGACAATTAATTACAGTTAATTATCGCAATACAGTAATAATAATTTTATTACTAAAAAAATAAATTTTTATTTTCAGTTAAAAATTAGTAATCTCGTAAACTTGGTAAAATATTAACGAACAAAGAAGTCAGTGTCCAATATTGAAAAATTTCCCCTCCCTCCCTCCCTCTCAAGTTGAAAGCACTATAAAATAAGAAAATCAAAAGGAAA
The DNA here is from genome assembly GCF_015476425.1 of Leptopilina heterotoma. Lineage (NCBI taxonomy): Eukaryota > Metazoa > Arthropoda > Insecta > Hymenoptera > Figitidae > Leptopilina > Leptopilina heterotoma. The sequence continues at coordinate 6,404,672 of NW_025111138.1, forward strand.
AACTTTTATACGCTTCTTTTGTTTATATAGTTTTTAGCCTGCTGAGAATTTGAAATATTGCAATTGTTTTTTTTTTACTTTCTTTCTCTTTTTTGTGTATATTTGAAAAGGATATAATAATTTTCACGAGAAGTGGAAAAAAAATAAAAGTTTCTCGTTATAAAGTTTTCTTTGGCGTGTGAGAGATTTAATTCAATCCTTTTTCCAACGAATTCTTCTCTCGACTCTTGGCATTTGAATCATCTAACTTTTACATCCTTTTATTTTGCAAAAGGCGCTGAGTGCGACTTAGCGTCGTTTTCCATGCCAGGTCGAGTGTCTCTTGTAAAGTTTAGAAATATCGTTTCTCTAACTTCGCGTGCCGGAACTCAAGAGTGAGTGAGAGAGAGAGAGAGAGAGAGAGAGAGAGAGCAAGTAAGGCGAAAGATTCTCTTCAAAGTTGTTGCGAGACAACATTGTAAGACAATCTAAACTTTACAGTAATTGGTCCTTCAGTCCAGTATAATATATTATTGTCTTAAAAAAAAAAAAAAATTCCTTAAGAATTATTTCTTGGAAAAAATTTGATAATTACAAATTTTTTCTCTTTTTTTATTTTATTATTTCTCTCTTTATTGATTTTGTTGGAAAAAAAGGGAATATATATATCTTACAACAATAAGTTACAGTTATATAGAGTCACTGTTGACAGATTTTAATTGATGAATTTTTTATTGCTCTATTGATATCGTCGTTACATCGTATCATATGGCTGACCATAAACGTCTAGTACTACTGATTCTAAAACTCTACGTTATTTATGAACTATGAAACTACAATGTTTTATGGTTTTGTCCTCAAAACTTTATGATATTGGAAGTCAGGGATTACAATTAAACAAAATTAATTACGTTTCTATTTTTTTCTTTTTTTTTAGTGAAAACTTTTATTAGTTATTAAAAAGATTATTTTTTTCTCAGTTTTTTTTTGGAGCTTTAGAGTTATTATTTATTGCTATTTATTTTAGGGTTTTAAAATTACTATTACTGAGATTTCTGTAAATATTACTATTTTATTTAGTTTTTATATAGTAATAAAATTTATTTATTTTTTATCTGTTAATAAACAATTTTTCTATGACAGCAGTAAAATGCAATTAATTATGTTTTTTTTAAAATACAAATTTACAAAATTATGAATTAGTTTGAACTAATTGGCAAATTTAAAATAATTGTCGAATGTAATAAAAATAGCTATTATTTAAATTCTTTTGTTTATTTTCGAATTTTTGAATTATTATAAATAAATAATGTCATTATTTTAAAAGAAATATAAATTTTTCAAACGGAAATTTTATAAAAATTAACAAACTTTAGGGATTTTTTAATTTTTATAAAAATTTTAAATGAAGAACAAATACAAAATGTTATATATACAGAAGTTATGAAAAAAATTATTGCATGTATTTTTATTAATAAATTTTTAAATAAATCAGAAAACTTATAAAAATTCTAAAATGCGATTAAAAACACTTTTTCTATGTCAACAATAAAATTAAATTTACATTTCGCAAATTAGGTTTTTTTTAAAGTTTTACTTCCGACATCAAAAGAAAACTTATTTATTCATTTGCAAGCATTGGCAAGCGTTTATTTTGATTTCAACAACAACAAAAAAATGGGTCAAACAAACGAAAAATAATAATAGAAGAAAAAAAAGTGGGAGTAAATTTCAAAATAATTTTTCATTTCCTATAAAAAAGTAATAATATACTTTTTTTATTTATAACAATTTCATAAACGTTGATTCGCTGACGTTTCTTGTTGACTTTAACTGTCTTTTTTCCTTTCTTATAAAACTCGCAACAGATTGAAGTACAGAACGAGAAAAAAAGACGGAAATAGAAGGAAAAAAATAGAAAAAAGGGTAAAAATTAGAAAAAGGAGAAAAAAGGTAAAGAAAGAAAAGAAAAAGAAGGGGAAAAAAATAGAAAAAATAAAAAAGGGAACAAAATGAGAAAATCAATTATTTTCAATGTCTAGTATTTTCATAAAATTTCGCAAAACAATTCAATTATTTAAAAAAAAAGATAAAATTCCTTCCAAAATTCAATTATTTTCATAAATAATAAAATTCTTTGCTAAATTTTAATTATTTTTAATACAATTTTCCAGAAATTGCTCAAAAAATGTAATTATTCTTAAAAATTTAATTTCAATTCCTCGAAAAAATTAATAATTTAAAAAAATGTTACTTTAAAATGTTTTGGAAGAATTGAATTATTTAGAAAAATATTAGAATAATAAAATTGTTCGAAAGAAATAAATTATTTTAAATACAATTTTAAATAAAATTTTTTGAAATAATTCAACTGTTCTTTTAGATTTTAATAAAATTCTTCGAAAAAATTCAATTATTTACATAAATAATTCTTCGAAAGAATTCAATTATTAAAGATAAATAACAAAATTATTCCCAAAAATTCAATTATTTTGAGGCATTTTAATAAAATTCTTTGCAAAAATTTTAATTTTTTTCACAAATAACAATATTTATCACAAGAATTCAATTATTTTTAAAAGATAATGAATTTTTTCTTGTAAATTCAATTATTTTCAAAAAATTCTAATAAATTCGTTCACAAGAATTTGATTACTTTCATAAATATAATAAAATGTTGTTTAGGAATTCAATTATTTTCAAAAAAAAAAAAATCTAATGCCACACAGACATTCAATTATTTTCAAAATTTTTAATAGAATTCTTTGTAAAATTTAATTATTTTACAGATATTTTTCTCAATTCAATGATTTTCAGTATCTACTCGTATTTTCATAATATTTTCAAACAGAATTCACTTATTTCAAAATTTTTTGCAAAAATCTTTGTAAGAATTCAATTTTTTTCATGAAAAGGAAAAATTTCTCAGGAATTCAATTGTTTAAATTATAATTTGCATAAAATTAGTCGAAAGAAATCAATTATGTAAAAATTTTTATAAAATTCTTCGCAAGAATTAATTTTTTTTATAAATAAATATTTAAATTCTTTCATGAAGAAGTAAATATTTTTTGTGAAAATTAAGAAATAGTCAGGAAAATAAAAAATATTGAATAGGATTTTTGTCAGTTTTGTAAAGTATCTAAAACGAGTTTTTTTTTTTGGTCGTCAAGTTTAATGTTTCAATAGCTACTTTTTTTTTAGTTTAAAAGCTACTTTTTACTGCTTTTTTGAAATTAATTATCGAGTGCAAAGTCTGGGAAATAGAAAAAGGGAACTAAAGGAAAAAAGAAAAAAAGAAAGGAAAAAAGAAAAAAAACATGGAAATAAATCAGTTCAAAATTTATTTCTATACATAACATGTGTTTTCATCATATAATCAAAAAAAAGGAGGGAGAAAAAGCAAACATACTATCAGAAAGATAATTTTAAAAAAAAGTTTTTTAAGGAGAAAAAGGAGAGGAGAAATAAAAATCTTTCTTTCTCTCTTCTTCCCTCTTCGATGATGGTGCGTCGACAAAAGACGCGGTTTATTCTTTTTTATGTCATACTTTCTAGTTCCCCTCTTATCTCGTTTTTTCCCCGAGGTAAATTGACATTGGTAAAGTTAAACATTATCAGGGTGTGTAGACTGTACCTGCGCGACGCCTGTTTACATTGCGCGAGACCTAGTTTTCCATGCTCTCCCGGGTACAAATAAATGATAAATTGTCAACTTGACAACGTGTCGTTTGCAAAACTGGCCCTATGATGGTGTATATATGGGTAAGTGTCACATCTTTTCGTCTTCACTTCCTTCCCTTTATATACAGGGTGGCCATTATATTCTGAAAAACCCTTGTCAAAATATTTTTCTCTTCGTTTTTTTCAATTTTTCAAATTTTTTCTTCTTTTAATTTTTAACAGTTTATTGAAAAAGTAGGAAAAAAAGGAAACAAAAGTGAAAAAAATATAAAAAAAATGTTACTCTTTATTTAAAAAGTATCAAATTGCAGTAAAATTGGTATCAATATTTTTAGATATTAATCATAATTTCGGCAAAATTTTTCCTATCAATTTGGATCGAATTTGATTCAGTTTTGTATAAATTGGATTGAGAAAAACTGTGTAACTATTTTAAAGTAGAAAAAAACTTTTTTTCAAAAATAATTATTGTCTGTACAAAATAATTCTATAAGTGAAAAAAAAAAAAATAAAAACAATTATAGTTATTTTTATTTAATAAACGAAAATAATTGCTTAATAGAATAATTATTTATTGAAAATAATATTTTGTTATTTGGTAATTTTGTAATTTTTTATGCAAAAAAAATAAAAATACAAAAATGAATAATATATAAAATTACAAAGTTCTAAAAGAACACAAGAAAAACAAAACTCTTTCTAACAGAACAAAAAAAAATACAAAAAAAATTTTGCGAAGTAATGAATAATTTTGTAATTTTTTATTTAAAAAAATATATCTAATCAAGAAAATAAATTAATTAAGTTGATATTTTTCAGTTTCTTTTACGTAAAGAAGAACAAAATAGTCCGAATTTGTTAAATTTTTATAATTTTTTAATCTTTTATTTATTAAATGAAAAAAAAATTGTTTAGAGTAATTCATAACTTTTGTAATTTTTTATTAGAATAAAAAATAAATTTGAACGTTAAAAAAATTTTCAATTTTAGTAGATATTTTCAGTTTTTTTATATAAAGAAAAAATGGTTTGTAGTTTTAAATTTTTTTAATTTTGTAATCTTCAAATTATAAAAGTTATATTAATTACAAAAGTACAGAAAAAAAAATTTCAAACTTTTAATAAAATCACAATTTTTTATCTTTTTTAATCCATAAAAATTACAAAATTCTAAAAGATAAAGAGAAAAGTCAAACACATTCTAATAAGAGAATGTTATTTTATTTGTAAAAATAAATTTAAACGTTAAAAAAATAAAAAAAATTCAGTTTTTTCTATGTAAAGAACAAAATGGTTAGAATTTGTTAAATTTTTGTAATTTTGTGATTTTAAAATTAAGAAATTCTAAAATTCTAAAAGTACAGAAAGAACAAAATTATTTCAGAAATTCCAAATTTTTAATAAAATTACAAAATTTGTATTTTTTTTTAATCTGTAAAGATTAAAAAATTCTGAAAAAACAAAAGAAAAGTAAAATGCGAGAACAAAAAATATTTTATAATTTTGTAGTTTTTTATTTGTGAAAATAAATTTAAACGTTAAAAAAAACAAAAATTTAGAAAAAAATTTTCAGTTTTTTTTTAAATAAAGAACAAAATGGTTAGAATTTGTTAAATTTTTGTAATTTTGTAATTTTCCAATTATAAAAATAACAAAATTCTCAAATTATAAAAAAAAAACAAAATTATTTCAGAAATTTCAAATTTTTAATAAAATTACAAAATTTGTATTTTTTTTAATCTCTAAAGATTCTGAAAATTCTGAAAAAACAAAAGAAAAGTAAAATGTGAGAACAAAAAAAATTTTGTAATTGAATAAAATTATTTCAGAAATTTTAAGTTTTTAAATAAAATACCAAATTTTTGATTTTTTAATCCATAAAAAAACACAATTCTTAAAGAACAAAAGAAAAGTAAAACGACTCTAAGAAAAAAAATCAAAAAAAAGAAAAATATTGTTAAAAATACCTAGTTAACAATTTTGTAATTTTGTAAGTCTTAAGTAAAGAAAGAGTAAAAATAAATTCTAAAGGTACAAATAAATACTTGATTTCAATTTTTTACAATGAAAAAAAAATTGTTTGAAGTAATTCACAATATTTTTTAAAATAAAGAAAAAAGTGAATATTACAAAAAAAAAAATTAAAGTACAAGTATCACTATTTTTATTTCTGTGAAAATAGAAATTGTTGAAGGAATTCATAGTTTTGTAATTTTGAAATAAAGGAAAAAAGCAAAAAGTACAAAAAAATATCAGTTGCGTCCTTGATAGAGAAAAAAAATTAATTTGAATTTATAATATTCGAATTATAAAAAGTACAAGAAAATAATATTTTTTTAATTAAAAAATACAGCAAAATAATATTTTCTTAATTAAAGAGTACAGAAAAATAATTTTTTTTTTAAATTAAAAAATACAAAAATATATTTTTTAAATTGAAAATAAAAAAAAATTGTTTTTGTTAAGAAAACTATTAATAATTAAGAATAACAAATTTATAGGTAAATTTTTAATCAAAATTTTCGTTTTTCATTTTTTTTTAACTGTAACTGTGTGATTGAAATGGTCGATTTGGTTTTTGGAGGATCGTTTCGATCATTAGGAAAGACACTGAGAGTAAAGTTGTCCCGATGACGAACGATCACCACCAATGTAACCAATAACCTTCGAGACAAGTGATAGACTTGTTCACGAAAAAGGAGTTACGTTAATGACAAAGGGTCGAGAGAGTACAGACGCTTTTTATCTTTCTTTCTCTCAACAGAATTAGCTCGCTAACACTTTTTCCTTTACAGCAAGAAAAAAAAGGAGAAAAAAAATTACAACCACAAGACCAAAGTAATTTGCCGTTCTTATTTCTTTGGGAAATTTTCATTTATCTCCTCACATTCAATCAATGTCTTTTTTATTGTCTTTCTATATTTAGTCTATTAAATCGTTACGTTCGGAATTAAATTAAATTTACATTTTTTAACTTTAAATTCTATTTTTAAAAAATGTGCAAAATATATAAAAATTTTTTTTAAAAAAATATAAAAAATATTATAAAAAATATTTTTTTTAATAGTAAATATCATTATTTATAAATAAATATTTTTCTCATTTGTTTCATACAAAAAAAGGGATTCACATTATAATTTCGAAAAGTGGAGAAAATAAAATTACAATTCCCATATTTTCAGTGTACTTTTTTCAATGGATTTTGAATATTATTTTTCTTTTATATAAAATGTACACAACGCTTGTGATGAGATATTCTTGAAAAGAAATTTTTTTTTTTTTTTGAGTACACAAGGGCAAAACTTTGAAAAATTCCTGTATGTTGAAAGAAGCCAATTGTGTCGTTGAATACGTGAGCTCATAACAGACGAAATCGATTTGATATCGCAAAAAACTTTATATAGACGTGGATAAATGGATTGACTTTAAAGTTGGGAGAATAATTTTTGAATGCTTTGAAGAAAAAATATTTTTAATATTTTGCAGCGAAAAAAAATTTTTTGGTAGAAAATTTAAAATATTTTTTTGCATAGAAAATTATTATTATTTTTTTTGCAGAAGAAATTAAAAATATTATTTTTAATAGTTTATTATTTATTTTGGGGTAGGAAATTAAAAAAATTATTTTTATTTATTTGCAAAATAATATTCTTAACTTCTTATGCAAAAAAAAAGTATTTTTAGTCTTCTTTGAAAAATAATATTTTTAATTTCCTATGCAAAAAAAAAAATTTAAATAAATATAATAATATTTTAAATTCAATATTTTTGACAGAAAAAAAAATTCTATTTATTTAATTCAAGTAGTAAAATGAAAATATTTATATATACTTTATGATTACGAATTACCCTTCCATATCGAAAAAAAAGAAACTATTGAATTATTTTGAGTAAAAATTCTATCACTGTATCTTGTGAAATAAAAATATATTGATTCCTTGAAGAAGCATCCTTTCGAGAGATAGAAAATGGTGTTTTATATTTTAGATCCTTTTTGAAATATCATTGCGAGTATCGTAAGAGAAAGCTATAAATATCTATACTTTTCTTTATTTTTTCTTTTTGTATTTTATTTTTCCAGCCGGACTGGCGATACCGTCTTCGTTGCCTGACTCTGAAAGAATAATACCTCAGCCAACGAAGGTGATTCTAACCAGCACGTGCCATCACGCTTATGCGTCTTGCAAGTGAGTATTCTTCTACTTTCTCTCATTTTTTATTTCTCATATATGGAGGCAGTTTTTTATATTTATATTTTTTTCCTATTTTTGAATTTAAAATTTTTTTTTTTAAATTTTAGAATTTATTTTTTATTTTAGAAACTCTTCCTTTTTATTTTCCTTTTTGCTATTTATTATTCCTTTTAGTTTCAAAATTTTTTCTAATTTTTAAAAATTTCTATTTATCTTTTTGATATTATTTTTTATTTTCTTTTGATATTATTTTTTATTTTCTTTTGATAATATTCTAATATTTACTTCTTCTTATTTTAAACATTTTCCTTCATTTATAATTTTTCTTTTAATTCGAAAATTCTATTTTATTTGAAATCTCTTTGTGTAAAATTTTTTTTCATTTTAAAATCTCTTTCTGTAGTTTTAAATTTTTCTTTTTTTGATTCTAAAATATTTTCCCCTTTTTCCAAAAAATTATTTTTATTTTAGGTTTTAAAAAACCTTTACTTAAATTTAAAATATTTTTCTTCTTATTTGAAAATAAAAGTGAAAGGAAGAATAAAAATTTATCAAAGTAAAAATAGAGTTGAAGAAAAATCAATGAAAGTGAAAGTAAAAATGAAAATGAAAATAAAAATCTGTCATAGTGAAAGTGAAATTGAAAGTCAAAGTAATAATTAAATTACATAATCAAGCCTCCGATTTTTAATTTTTATATTCTATTTTAAATATTTTTTTTTTATTTTCAAATCTCTTCCTTTAAAATTCCCCTTTTTTTAATAAAAAATATTCTCTTTTCTTTATTTAAAAATCTTTTCCTCCAAATTTGAAAATACTTCCTTTTTCTAAATTTCCTGTTTTTCTTTTCGAATTTCTTTACTTTATTTATTTTATTTCAAAGTTCCCGTCTTTTAGTTTAAAAATTTCATCTCTTAATTTACAAAAAAAAAAATTATTCCACTAATTTGAAAAATTTCTTCTATTGAGTTTAAAATTTCCCCCTTTGAGAATTAATATACCTTGAAATATATAATAAAAAACTTCATTAAGTATAATCTAAATATCACTATATATAGAGAAAGAGAGATTCGAATGAACCAAAAGGCATTTGCATAGTTAACGAGAACATTTCTTCCAGGAACGACCCAGATTGTAGAGCAGTACTTCAGCCTGTTCTAAACCATTGCGATCAGGCAACATGCGCCAGAAACGAATGCATGGATGCGCTTCAGCATTTTTACAAGTCGGCAAGTCATAAACACTCGGTGGAAATCGCATTCTGTCTGTGCAAGTGAGTACTAAATTTTTTATTGCAAAAAAATTTTTTTTTGTATTTTTGTGTTTTATTATATTTTATTTTATACTTTATTGTATTATATACGAGTTTACATTTTTTTTTCTAACTTTACATTAATTGTAATATAAGAATTAATAATTTACTATTAATAATACCTACAATTTTACAAAATAGTCGATAATTAAATAATTAAATGTTTCCATAACTATAAAACACGAAGAAATCGATCACTCCGAGTCTTCGACTCAGAGTGATCGATATCTTCATGTTTTATATTAATTAAAGATGGCAAATTGATAAAATCATTATTTTATATTATAATAATAATATTGTACTTATTCAAAATTATTTTCATTTTTTTTTAATTCAATTATTATTATTAAGAATTTTCCACTAAAATTTTTCTTTAAATCAATTAATTTTCGAAAAAGTTCTTCAACAATTTTCAAAATTCATTTATTTACAATATTTAATTTTATAAATTTCAATTATTTGTAAATTCTTCAATTAAATATATAGTAGAAAATAAAAACTTCAAATAATATAAAAATAATTGAATTACATTCAATTAAATCAATTTTTATTAGAAAATTCTACTAGAATTTAATTCTTTCAACGCAAAAATAAATAATTTATTGAACAATTGAATGTTTCTTAAAATTCAATTCTCATAAAGAATTACATTTTCCGAGAAATTCGATTAAAATTGAATTATAAATAATTAAAATTCCGCATTGATTTATATTATTTATGAAAATAAGTGAATTTCTAAAAAGAATTTTATTCAAATTTTTTTAAATAATTGAATTTCTCAGAATTTTTTAAAGCTTTTTGAAAAAAATGAAATTCCATCGAGAAATTTCATTAAAAAATTGAAAATAATTGAAATCTGACGAAGAATTTTAAGAATTTTTTTTTTTTAATAATTGACTTCCTGTAAAAAATTTTATTTTTGAAAAGAATTTTATTTTTGAAAAGAATTGAATTCTTGGGAAGAATTGTATAAAAATTCTTAAATAATTGAATTCCTGTAAAAAAATTTATTTTTGAAAAGAAATTGAATTCTTGGGAAGAATTGTATTAAAATTTCTTAAATAATTGAATTGCTTCCAAGAATTTTATTTTTTACAAAAGTAATTGAATTATTTCAAAGATTTTTACAAACTTTTTTGACAATAATTGTATTCCTATATTTTACGAAAATAATTGTATTCTGTGATCAATTTTATTACAATTTTTCAAATTTATAAAGCATTTTATCAACTTTTTTGAAAATAATTGAATTCTCAAGAGAAATTTTATTATATTTATAAAAATAATTGATTTCTTGCGAAGAATTTTATTCAAATTTTTTTAAATAATTGAATTCCCATAAAAAAATGTATTATTTGTGAAAATAATTGAATTCTTAAGAAGAATTATATTGAAAATAATTGAATTGTATAGGAAAATTTTATTAAAATTGCAATTTTATTAATTCTTATAAAGAATTTTATCAACAAATTTTTAAATAATTGAATTCGTTTGAAGAATTTAAAAAAAAATTTTAATAATAATTACATTATGGAGGAATTTAATTAAAATTTGATTAAAAATAATTGAAATTCTGCGATTAGTTTTACTATTTATGAAAATAATTAAATTTTTAAAAAGAATGTTATTATTTATAAAAATAATTGAATTCCTATAAAAATTTAAATATTTATAAAAATAAATTAATTCCTAAAAAGAATTTTATTATTTATAAAAATAATTTAATTATATTATGAGGAAATTTAAAAAAATTTGTAAATAATTGAATTTCGATGAAATTTTTATCTAATGACTAAAAAAGTAATGAAAAAATATTTAAAGTATTAAATATTTATTTATTTAACTTTTTTTTGTTAAAAATGTTTATTAATTTGTATTAGTAAATGTTACTATTTATTAGTATAAAATTTACTAATTGAAAAGCAAAAAGTTAGTCATTAATTCAAATTAGTAAACATTTTTTACTAATTCTAATTTAGAGAGAAAAGAGTAAAGATTAGATATTATAATAAAATGTAAGATTCATTTATTTGTTTATTGAGTATCAAAATATTATAATTTTCAACTATTTATTTTATCAATATTATTATAAAGAATACTTTTTCTGTTCCCTTTTTCGTTACATTCATTTATCTCTACTTATTTTAAGTTTGACAGATAATTATTTTGTCATTTAGGAAAAAAAATTCTCCATAATAGAGCTAGTTTAACTTTTTAAGTAGCTTTCGGAAAACAATACGGAGAAACTTCATCTCATTTTTGTTTTTCTGATTTCCCTTTAACTTTCTTCTTCATTTTCTTTCTCTACACTCGTTCCTTTACTTACTTGCTTTTTATACTTTAGTTCACCATATATACATTGTTCATTGTCTTTTTCTTATTCTCTTTCATTTTTTTTTCTCGTTTTGTTTTTGTTTTCCCTTCTCTTATTTTTCATTCTCTTTAAAAGTTCTTCTCTCTTTTTTCCTGATTTTCTCAACTCTCTCACACTTTCTCTCTCTCTCGCTCTCTCTCTCTCTTTTTTCTCTTATTCTCTCTTCCTCTCTTTTTCTCCCTACTTCTTTCGTTTGTAGAATAAAAATTTGAAACGAGAATTCTATTTTACTTCAACAAATAAAATAGTGAATCCACTTGTTTAATGCTCGTTGAACAATAATATCTTTCTTTTGGATAAAAATATGTCTTATAAAGAATTTTCAAAACGTGCATCATTGACTTATGCGCGATTATAAAAATATTTTCTATTATTAAATCTAGTTCATTTTATTTTCATTGGTAATTTTTTTTCTACATTTTTAAAAATACTTCTTATAATTTTTATCTTCCTTTTTCATTTAATTAAAAATTACGTATATCCTCTCTAATAATAGAAGACTTTATTTTCGATGTTTATTATTTTAATCCTTGTTAATAATTTTTTATTAAATTCTTTTATTCAATTTTCTTATTCAATTTTTTAATATATATTTATTTTTTCTTCCTTCTCCTTTTCATGAAAAATTATCTATATCTTTAGAAATAACAGAGAAATTCAATATCGATATTTACAGCTTTGATTCAATTAAATTTTTAATAAAATGTCAAGAAATTTGAATGATACTTAAATCATTCTTAAAGTTATTTTAGTAAATGTAATTATTTAATTATAGACAGTTTCTATTCAGGCTTGATAACGAAATTTTCTTATTAATAAATAAAAAGGAAAATGAAATTTAATTAAAGTCTAAAATTGTTTTATTTCAATTGTTTAAAAATTTAATAAATTCATTCTATTTTGAATAATTTTAGTAAGAAAAAATTTTTAAAGCAATTATTGTATTTTTTCTATTTTTACTTTTATTTATTTCAAAGATTTTAATTTTTTGGTAAAAATTTTTACTCTTAAAATTATAAACAGTAATTTAGGGAAAAAGTACAAAAACGATTTTTTAATTTTGTCCATTATTATTTATTTAAATTAAAGATTAATTTTTATTTTCCATTTTTACCTTTGGAATTAAATTAAAAACAAAAAATTAGAGGAAAAATAAAAAACTTAATTTTTTTAATTCTTCTCTCTTCATCTTAAAGATTAATTTTCATTTAAAACTTTTAATTTTGAAATTAAAAACAAAAAATTAATTTTTATAGTAAAATACATAATTACTAGTAGTTTTGGTCAATATTTGGTCAGACAAACTTTCATTTATAGTATTTTTTTCGAAATAAAAAATATTTTATTCAGGAAATTTAACAAATTTTAAACTTTATTTTTTCTTGTTAGGAGAATTTTTCTAAATCATTTTTTAAAGACAGAGAGAGAGAGAGGAGAGAAAAAAAAATTCAAAAGATAAATAATTTTTTATCTATTTTGTAAATTTTCGTTAAAAAATGCCCTTTTTTTGTAATTTTTAAAGAACAAACGACGAGAAAAGGAACGATTGCACAGTGGCAAAGGAGAAAATGCATCCGCAGTGTGCTCAACGTCCGGAAGGACCAGAAATACCAACTTGTCACAGTTTAGCGGAACTTTGTAGAGACGAGAGAAGTTGCAGGTAGGCAATACAAAAATAAGTTCGTTAAAACTATATATATACATACAATACAATGAAAGAAAAGAAATAAAAAACTTTTCTCATACCATAAAAACCGGAGAAACTTATTCCTTTGAAAATGTCCACTCTAATTATTATTAATATTTGCGCAAAAATATCTCGCGAGAGAATGCATTTCCTCGTAAATTAATAAATAACAAACTATTCTTAATTCCCTTCACCTGTCTTACTTTTTAAAATTCAAACGACAAATACTTTATCCAATATTTTTTATTAAAAAGATACGTTTGCATTTTTAGACATTATTTCTAATGGGTGAAAATTTAATTTCGTCAATTTAATTGAAAAACGATATTCTAAAATATTGCAATGTTATAGAAATATAGTTTTTTGCTTATATCTTTTATTTAAGAACAAAAAAAGTTGGGAAATAAATCAAATTAAATTTCTATGACAAATTTCTGAAAGAAATTCCTAATAAAAATTTCATTTTATTTAAGCAAAAAACATTTAAAAAAGAAACGAATTAAATCTCTGTGACCAATTTCTGAAAGAAATTCTTTTATTTAAGCAAAAAAAAAAAAATTGTAAAAAGAAATAAATTAAATCTCTGTGACCAATTTTTGAAATTATTAATAAAAATTTCTTTTATTTCAGAAGAAAATTGGTAAGCAAATCAAATTAAATTTCTATGAAAAATGTCTGAAAGAAATTCCTAATAAAAATTTTTTTTTAAGAAAAAAAATTTAAAAAAGTAGGTAACAAATTAAATCTTTTTTAAGAAAAAAAAAATTGGAAAATGAATCAAATTGAATCCCTATTAAGAATTTCTAAAAGAAATTCCTAATAAAAAATTTTTTTCTAAGAAAAAAAAAATTGGAAAAAGGAGCAAATTAAATCTCTGACCAATTTCTGAAAGAATAAATTTCTCATAAAAATTTCTTTTATTTAAGGAAAAAAATGGAAAAAGAAACAAATTAAATTTTCTATAATAAATTTTTTAAAGAAATTTCTTAAAAAAAATGTTTGTTATTTAAAAAAAAATTGAAGAAAGAAACAAATTAAATCTCTATGAGGAATTTCCGGTAGGTGAAAATTTAGTGAAATTAAAGGAATTAGAGAAGTAAGTGAAATTACTAAAATTAGTGAAATAGAAGGAGGAGGGAATGAAATGAATATAACTTTCAGCGGGTTAGAAGTAATTTGTTTTTCTCTTTATATACATATATACCGTGAATAAATATCGATTTTACTGTCCTCCTAAAAATAGATTCATGATAAACGAACCTGTAAGAATGACTGACGAGGAATTCGATATTGAAGCTCAAAATTAATTCAACATTCTTTATAGGTTTTTAAAGGGCCATGAATTTCGTTCTCACACTTTTAGGATATAATCAACTTTCACTTCTCATCAAATGAATAACAATTTTAATTAAATTTTCGACATTTCTTAAATTGTTATTGTCAGTATTTTATTGGGGAAAAATTTTTATTTCCTTTTAAAAAGGTAGAAAAATGGTTTTTAAATTAAAAACGTTAGTGTTTTTGAATTGAAAAGTAAATTTTTAGTTAGACAGAAAAAAAATTTGTTTTTACGTAAATTTACTATTTTAGTGGTGGAATTTAATTTTTTTGTCAGACACGAAAATTGGTAATTAGTTATTTTCTCCCTATCGTTTACAGACAGACTTGGCTCATTTTAGAACTATTTAATTAATTAATTTTTTTACAATTAATAACTTTTAGAAATAATTTTTATTGTAATTAATATTTTTAATCTTTGTTTCAATCAAATACAATGAATCGTGAATTGAGTACTTAAATAATAAATAATACGAAAATTGAAAAATTGAATAAAAAAAATAATTAAATTCATAAATTGATAAAGTTAAATAACAAAAACATTAAATTGAAAAATAAAAAGTTTTACTGTATAAAAATTTGAATTAAAAATTTGTATTTTCAGGTCTAAATTAGAATTTTATGAGCAAAGCTGTGCTGTGGATAGTGTTACGAAAAAATGTGCAGGATCGACGTCGGTATGTAGAGAAGCTTTACTGGGCATTCTAGGCACGGAATTAAGGACCACTTGTGCCTGTAAAGGCACCGACCTGTCTCAAATTTACGATTGTGTGGGCTGGCAGAGGCTACTTTGGGTTAACCCTTGCGTCGGTGAGTGAATATTTATATTTTTATTTATTAAATTCATCTCTTTCGTTACAAATAAAAAAAAAATGAAAGGTATAATAATAAATTTAATTTTAAGTAGTTTTGGTCAATATTAGATCAGACAAACTTTAATTTAAAGAATAATTTAATCCCTTTATCGCAACAATTTTTTTATTTTATTCATAGTTTTCTGAAAAGTAATAAATTGAATTTGACAATGTAATAAATTATTTTCAGTAGTTTTGGTCAGTATTAGATCAGACAAACTTTAATTAAAGACATAAATTAATATCTTACAGTCACAATATTATTATACATAACCCAAAGTTTTATAAATTTGAATAAATTTAATTTTTGTGGTTAAATGTATAATTTTTAGTAGTTTTGGTCAATATTTAGTGAGACAGTACTGGATGGAAAGTTTAATTTTATCCATTTAATGCAATATTTTATATACATTTTGGCTAAAGTTGAAAGGGATTGTTATTAATTTTATTAAATGTATAAACAATAAATGTATAAAACAATAAAATAATATAAACAATATAAAACAATAAATGTATAAAACAATAAAATGTTTTATTTTCAGTAGTTTTGGTCAATCTTAGGTCAGACAAACATTAGTTGAAGATTTAATGTTGTCCCTTAAATCGCAATAATTTTTATAATTTACCGAATGTTTCACAAACTTTAATAAATTTAATTTAACAATAAAATGCATAATTTTCAGTAGTTTTGGTCAATAATTGGTCAGAGACAGTAACTTAACTTATGATTCAGTTTTGTCAGTGAAATATAATAATTTTTTTCTTTGTGCTAAATTCGAAGGAAATTGAAAATAATTTTATTGGATAATATAAAGTTTATAGTTTTCAGTAGTTTTTGTCAATGTTAGGTCAGACGAAGTTTAATTTAAAGCATAATTTATTAATTATATTCTTTAATCGCAAATAATTTATATATTTTTTCTACAGAATTTAAGTTGTAACTAATTTTATTTAATAAAATTTTATTTAATAATAAAATTAGTTTTTAGTAGTTTTGGTCAATATTAAGTCAGACATACTTTAATGTAGAAAATTATTTTTATCCATAAAATCTAATATTTTATATATTTTTTTGCTAAACCTGAAGGAAGATGTAACTAATTTTATTTAATTATTAAAAGTTTAGTTTTTACTAGTCTTGGTCAATATTTGGTCTGACTGTAACGAATTATAAATATATTGTATTATTGAGTCGGAAATATTATATATTTTATTGATAGGGTTTTATTACATTTTATTATCAAAGAAAATTAATTCTAAACAGTTTAAATTTTAGTATTTTTATTCAATATTAGTATAGACAAACTTTTATTCAAACCTTAACTTTATCATTAAATTGAAATTTCAATAAATTTTATACTTTTGCAAAAATTTTTGTTAAAATTCAAGGAAATTGTAATTAATTTTATTTAATAATAAAAATAATAGTTTTTTTGTAGTTTCGGTCAATATTTGATTTAACTTTTTTAATTAAAATCATAATTTTATTATTAAATAGGAATAATTTTTCTATAAATGCTAAAAATCTATAAAGGAAGTTGTAAATTTTTTTTTATTAATAAAAACTGTCCTTTTCGGTAGTTTTGGTCAATAATAGGTTATTTTTAAAATATAAATTTACTTTTTTAAATAACTACAAAATTTGAAGTATATATATATTGATTTTTAAACTGTGTCAAAACATATTCATTTTAATAACGAAAAAAAAAATTTTTATCCATGTAGATATATAATTTTAAGAGAGCACTTTCACTGATGAACAAAATGAGATAGAGTTACTCCATTGAATAACGTGGATTATTTATTTAAATTTTCAAATTTGAAAAATGAGATCAGTAACGTGTCAGCGAGACGTTCGAAAAATGTCTGCAATGTCGAGCAGGTGCGCATTGCGGGTTATATGCTTATACATATATATAAGACAAGCGTTGCACAGGATATGGAAGAAAAGTTACAAACTCTTTTGCATCATCGAAATGCAATTTTTCAAAAACAAAACTCTCTCACATCGAGTGATAGCTGACAATAAAGAACAGTGTGTGAACAGGGTTAAGAGGGGGCTAAGCCCCCCTCTTGCCCCCTTTTGAAAATATAACAAAACTTTCTCAATATTTCATATTCAATGGAGAAATTTTACTTATTTGCCAGTATTTCAGTTATAATTCTAAATAAATAAATTATAATGCTAAATAATTAAGTTTTAATTCTAAATAATTAAATTATAATTCTAAATAATTAAATTATAATTCTAAATAATTAAATTATAAATAATAATTGAAATATTATTATTATAATATTAATATTAATTTTTAATATAAGTAACATTTTTTCTATTTTCGATATTTTGAAAAACGAACCAAAATTAAAAATTTGTCTTCAGAAAAAAATACGTTTCATACAGACCTCTTAAAAAATTAATTTTCTATAAAATTAATTAAACAAAAAAACGTTCCCTTAATTTAATGATAATTTTTCGAAAGAATAAATATTAAAATTTAATAATTAAATTTTAAATTTGAATAGAAAATTAAACAAACATTTTGTGTACACAATATTTGAATGTAATTATACTAATTTTATATAGCGAGAGATGAAAATGCAATTGAGAGTAATCTGATTACAAATCGAGTTCGTTATATGTGACATAATTAGTGAAAATATTATCTCTAAATGTTATAATATTGACAAACACGCACCAGGTGGTTTAATATATATATATATATATATATATATATATATTTATATAAATACAATATATATATATATATATTATACATATGTAGATATATAGAGAATTGTGGAATTTTCTATACACATATAAATCCAACAAAGGCTGATAATGAACATTAAAATTAATCACTCGGCAAGCGCGCTATAAAGTCGAGTCATTCATTTGCATACAGGATGTTGCAATAGTTAAAATTCATTTTCATTTTCAAAATCGATCTTAACCGGTCAGCTGTAGATTTGATATGGCCATATAGTAAATATATTCTGATGGTGATTAACAATCGTAAACAGAAACAGTTCGCGAAAGAGTTAAAAATGAAAAAAAAAATGAGAGAGAAAAAATAGTGTGAGGAGATAATATTCTAGAGCCCTCGGGGTATTTTATCGATCTTCAAAGTTGAAAATAAATTCAGTAATTCTCCAAGTATTACACTCGAAGCTGATAAGTCATTTAGATATGAAGAAATCGCATCTGTTATATTCACGGTCTAGAGTTCAGAGTGCTAAAATATATTGAGGAGAGAGAGAGAGAGAGAGAGAGAAAAAAAGACAGTTCATGTCATTGATCGATAAATGTCAGTTTAGTGTAAGTGGTCCAATGGTCATACATGTTTATTGTATGTGTGTATGTTTGCAGTAGTAAAAGACAGTTGTAGTCAAACGAAACAATTTTGTTAAGGTCTCATGAGCGAAAATTGCTCCTTTCTCACTGAGTTTTCAATTTTCGAAAATTTTACTATCAAGTAGTAAAAGAAGGGACAAATTCACACACAATTTTTAGAGTACCTAAATTTTTTAAAATTTTCGTATAAGTAGTCAATTTTTTTTTGTTTCTATTATTTTATTTCTATTTATTTATTTATTAACATTGTATTATTTATTATTTACATTAATATTAACAACATAAATTATTTTATTATTTTATATTAAAAATTTTCATGTGTATTCAATTTTCGTTAGACGAAGAAAAAGACTTGAAATATTGGTAGTACCTAGTCTAAATCAATGTATGGTCAGCCGCAAAAGTTTATAGTGATTTTCAGTGCTTTCAAGTATAATTAATAAAATGCTTTTTTTTTGCAGGATAAAGTATTTTGAATTTAATTTAAAAACTGCAGAATATCATTCAGTAGTCGAACTCGTTTTTAGTCAGCCAAATAAAATTACAGTTTTGTTACTTTTTTTATTACTAGTAAAAGCAATGTTAGAAAATATTTTTCATTCAAGTACTGACTTTTAGTGAAATTATCTTCATTTATATATTTCTTTGAAATTTTATTATCATTAGTAAAGGTTGATTTCAATTAGACAGTATAGTACTTCTCAATAGAGAATAACTAGATTTGATCAGACAAATGTTTGTTTAATTTTAGAAATAAGTTTCTTCCTTTCAATTTCTGTACTAAAAAAAAAAAAGATTTGATAATTTTACTACATTTCTTATTTTAAAAGTAAATTTGATTACTTTTACTACTTCAAGAGTAAAGTTTACTAATGCTATTACTTCAAAAGAAAATTTTACTAATTCGACAGTAAATTTTACTGCTTCCGGAGTAAATTTCACTAATGTCAAAAAAATGTAAAAAACTAATGTAAAACTAAATTTTACTAATCATACTAATTCAAACTGCCCGAAAGCAGTAAAGTTTTTATTTTATAATGAAAAATAGAAATTTCATATTAGAAGAAATATGAAAATGTATAGTTTTCCATTTTCAGTAGTTTCGGTCAATATTATGTCAGACCAAATTTTATTAAAGATATAATTTTCTACTTAAAACGCAAGAATTTTTAAATTTTATCAAAAGTTCTAGGAGTTTTAGTCCATATTAGGTCAGACAAACTTCAATTAAAAATATATAATTTTATTCATTAATCGCAATAATTTTTATATTTTAGCCTAGGTTATAAAAATTTTAATAAATTTTCGACAATGAATAGAAGGCATAATTTTCAGTAGTTTTGATCAATAATTAGTCAGCCAGAACTTTATTGAAAATTCAATTTTATCAATTAAATGCAATAATTTTTATGTTTTTGCTAAATTTCAAAGAAATTGTAATTGATTTTATTTAATGAAAAATTTAATTTTCAGTAGTTTTATCCAATAATTGGTCAGACAAGTACTTAATTAAAAATTCCATTTTTCCAAGAAATTGCAATAATTTTTTTTGGTTTTTGCTACTTTAAGGGTAAATTTTACTAGTTCAAGATTAATTTTTGCTAATTTGTCTAGTTTTAGGGTAAATTTTACTGCTCCTTAGTAGTTTTTACTAATCTGTAAGTAGAAAATCTTTTATAACCTTCTGAGTAGAGGAAATTAGATTTGGTCAGACAAAAGTTTGTTTATTTTCAGAATTACCTTTTCTAATTAAAATTCTTCACTACATGTTCGTCTATTTAATTTTTCGTATTATTCATTTTGTTGTTAAACACGTGCTTCTTGTTGAAGTAGTAATAGTCAATTTTAGTCAGACATAACATTTTATACAGGCAAAATTTATTATTAGTACAAAAAAAAGATTTTCTTTAGATAATATTTAAGAAATTTTCTCTATTTTTAGTTATTTGCAGACATGTTTTAATCCTTTAATTTGAAATATTTTAAATTATCATTTTGCTACAAGTAGTAAAAGGCGGTCACTGTCAGACAAAACTTTCCTAAACCCCTCTATGTATATGCGGAGTATAAGTAGCAAAAGTCAGTTTTGTTTCTTACAGAATTTAGTGAGAATGTTTCAGTAGTAAAGACACTTTTCCTCAAAGCGAAATTCCACTATCAGTAGTAAAAGACCTCTTTAGTCAGACGTCTCAATTTATTCTCATTCTTCTATTAACAATCAACTATTAATTACTGTCAAATCTGTCAAATTTTTTACTTTTCATATTATTTTCATGTACCATAATATTTTTTTAATAAAAACAAACACAATAATTATTTATTTAATTTTATTTATTAATAAATTTATAAAATCGTTTTTACTATTTTATTATTTTTCTAAACGATTGAATACAATGTTATTTTGAATTCTCCTTAATTTTTCACAGTCAGTGTGGTGAAAAAATTTAAAATGAAGAGAAAATAAAAATTTTAGTCCGAATTTGGAAAGCATTGTTAACAGATTGAATAACCTGCAAAATATTAAATAATTTCCAGAGATCATTTTCGAAAAAATATTTCGAATAAAAATGTGAATTACAAATTGTATTGACAATAATGTCAATTTATCGTGTAAGTGAAAAAAGAGATTTATTTATAAATATATATGTATATATGTTGACATAAATACTGTATATGCAGTTTCGCGAATTGAGTACTAAAATATTTAGTCTCGTGTCTGTCCGAATGCGCGACTCGATGTCGGAAAGACGAGAGGATTTCTCACGAACAAATATAGGTAAATGAACTTTCGTCGTGTACACGACTAGGGAAACTACAACTTTTGTCGTTTATATAACGAATGCGAGCTACGTGCATTCTAAACTGCTTTGTCAATTCGATACGTGTGTTATTTCTCTCTATTTACTCTCTAACGTGCAATGCATCAAAATTTTAATTTATCTCGCCCCCCACCAATGAAATTAGAAATTCACGTTTGGGAATTTGTATATAATACAAACTCTATAACTATATATACAGAGATATTTATAAACATTATATGACAATCGAAATATTCTCAGAGGACAAATTATTAAGTGAATCGTGAAAGATTATTATTTTTATCGCGCACAATTCAACATTTTTTTCGGGTAAAAAAAGAAAAATAATGGATAAATAAATAAATATTAGAAAATAAAAATAATAATGAATAAATAAATAATTGACAAATAATCATTATATAATAATAAATAAATAATTAATAAATAATTTAAAAACTGTGTAGTTACAAATTACAATTATCAAAATTATAAATGAATTAATTGCTGACTACAAATTATTAAATTGTGATTGAAATTACTGAATACAATTACAAAACATAATTAAATAGTTTTAATAAAAAAAAAAAATTCAAATTTTTTCTTACAATTTTCTAGAAAAATGATATTTTTGATAAAATAAACTAAATTTTTAAAATTCCAGTTGAATCACAGAAAGATTATCATGCGAGGAGAAAACATCATCTTCATCCAAGAACGACGACGATCTCGGCAATGTCGACTACTCGAGCGGTCACAGCAACGACAGAGGCTGTCATTGTGGCGGAAGTCGAGGACAATGTGATACCGGAAATCACCACCAGACAACCCACCACTGAAACAACAACAGAATTTGTGGAACTTACCACCACAAGTATTGTCACGACGCCCAGTACAACGACGACCAGCACGACACCTCCACGTAAGTAACATTTATTTTTTTTTATCTATACAATTTTATTTCAATAATTATATTGAGAAATAAAAAGATAATCAGAGAAATAAAAAATTTCATTGAATTCACTATAAAAAAAGGGTGAAAAAAATTAAAAGTAACTTTTTCCATTTTAAAGAATAATGTGCGTCAAAAATAGATTTCATTGAATTTACTATAAAAGGGTAAAAAAATTAAAAGTAACTTTTTTTATTTTACTATAAAAGGGTAAAAAAAATTAAAAGTAACTTTTTTTATTTTACAATAAAAGGGTAAAAAAATTAAAAGTTACCTTTTTTTATTTTGAAGAATATGTGCGACAAATGTTTGAAATTCATGGAATTTTTTTCCCAAATATTTTGAGAGTAAATTTTACCTACTCATTTTACAACCTACTTCAAGATAGTAACTTTGAATAAATGTTCTTCGCTTTCAAAGTAAATTTTACGGCTTCCCGAGTGAATATCGTTAATTTCACTACTTCAGAAGTAAATTTTACTAATCTCACTAAATCCAACTTTGCGCGAAAGTTGTGAAGTTTTTATTTGAGTATAAAAAGTTTAGTTTTCACTTTTTCAGTAGTTTTGGTCAATATTTTGTCCGACACACTGTAAATTTAAAAAATAACTATATTCTTAGTTTGCAATAATTTTTTTTATTTTACCCATCATTTTTTAAATTAAAATAAATTAAATTTGTCAATATTTTTTGTCAGTATTAGATCAGACAAACTTTAATTAAAGATATAAATTAACATTTTACAGTCATGATAATTATTATATATAACTCAAAACTTTATAAATTTGAATTAATTAAATATTTATAGTAAAATGTTTAATTTCCAGTAGTTTTGGTCAATATTTATTCAGACAGAATCTTAGGTCCGACAAACTTTTGTTGAAGACTTAATGTTATCCTTAAATCGAAACATTTTTTATAATTTACCGAAAGTTTCACAAACTTTTTCAGACAAACTTTAATTAAAGACATAAATTAATATCTTACAGTCACAATATTATTGTACATAACCCAAACTTTTATAAATTTGAATAAATTTAATTTTTATAGTAAAATGTATAATTTCCAGTAGTTTTGGTCAATCTTAGGTCAGACAATCTTCAGTTGAAGATTTAATGTTATCTTTAAATCGCAACATTTTTTATAATTTACCGAAAATTTCACAAACTTTAATAAATAAATTTAACAATAGAAAACATAATTTTCAGTAGTTTTTGTCAATAATTCGTTAGACAGTAACTTAATTAATGATTCAATTTTATCAATGAAAGGCAATAATTTTTTTATTTTTGCCAAAGTTGAAGGAAATTGTAATAATTCTATTCGATACTGAAAAGTTTAGTTATTAGTAGTTTGGGTCAGTATTAGATCAGACAAACTTTAATTAAAAATATAAATTAATATCTTACAGTCATAATAATTATTATAAATAATCCAAAGTTTTATAAATTAAAATTTTTATAGTAAAATGTATAATTTCCAGTAGTTTTGGTCAATATTTAATCAGACTACACTGAATAGAAAATTTAATATTATCCATTAAATGCAATATTTTATACAGATTTTGGCTAAAATTGAATAAAATTACAGTTAATTTTATTGGATAATAAAAAGTTTTATTTTCAGTAGTTTTGGTCAATAATTAACTCGACTGTGAATAATTACAATCATAATTTTATTATTCAAAAGTAGCAATAATTTTTATATAATTGCTAAAGCTGAAGAAAGTTGTAATTAATTATATTCGATAATAAAAAGTTTAGTTTTTAGTAGTTTTGGTCAATATTGAGTCAGAAAAACTTCAATTCAATGCATAATTTATTTAATTTTATCCTTAAATCGCATTAATTTTTATATTTTTTCAAAAGTTTTATAAACTCAAAAAAAATTCAATTTTACAATAGAGTGCATCATTTTCAGTAGTTCTAGTCAATATCAAGTCAGACAAACTTTAATTTAAAGAATGATTTCAATAAATTTGATAAATTTTACTAATTTTTACTATTTTAAGTGTAAATTTTTGCTAATTTATTTATTGTTTTTTTTATTTACAAAAGGAAAATAAATCTTAATATAAAATTAACTTTAATATTCCATTCGGGATAATTTCTTGGGGAAATAAAGATAATATACAGTTCTCAATTTAAAATCAGTAATTAAAATAAATTCCTGATTGAATGAATTTCTATTACAGTAAAAGAAGTACTAAATAAAATACTTAAGAAAGTAGTTTACTTCAAGTACTCTATATTATGTGTAATCGTAAAATAAAAGCGTAAAAGGTCATTATTCCTTGATAGTTGGTATGTTGAACAATTCGATAGTAATATAGCGCATTTCTTTTTGTTGTCCGGCAAAATTACGAAAAAAAAAGAGAAAACAAAAAAAAATACAGAGAAAAAAGAGAAAAAATAAAAGGTATCAAAAAAGTAACAAAAAAAAAGAAAAAAGTAATTGAAACAAAAATTAATTTTCTTACCCTTTTTTGGAAAATAAAAATTAATTTCTTATTTAAAAAAAAAATTCTTTTTCAACAAATTTTTTCTATTTTTCATTACAGGATTCTGCGTTGTTCAAAGGCCGAGGCAATCACAACAATATATTCGTGAGGGCAAAGGCAAGAGGGTAAGTTTTATATAATTTCTCTTTTTTCTTTTTTGTTTCCTAATATTAGATTTTAATATTAGGGGGGAAAAATTCTAAATGTGTGTATAAAATTCCTACTTTACTGCAAGTTAATGTTTACCTCTTCTTTTTAACTTTATGAGAATTTTTAAAGATGAGAAATCAACTTTATCACTGTGAACCGCCTTCCTTTCGAACTTTTACCTCGTCTTCAGCACGCTTCATATTGATTCTTCGCAAGATATACCTATATATAATTTCATGTCATTCTTTTAAAATCTCTCGCAAATTATATATATACAATTCCTTCGAAATATTCACTTATAATATACTTTTCATATCCACGAGACATTGAAATTATGTTTTTTTTTTATTATGATTGTGTCAATTATCTTTTAACAATGTGTCATTAAAGTGATATTTCAAAAATTCTCAAAGTAGGTACTTTTTTCTTTAATAGTCAGGTAATTTTTTTAGTTAATTTTTTTTCTAATTATAGACTTTTTAATAGTATTTTTTCGTTATTAGGAAATAATTATGTTGACACAAACAATTTTTTTATTATTCAAGTTGAAATTTGTTTTTAAATTAATTTTTCTGTAATTAAGCAATTTTTTTTATTAAAGTTCAAAGTTTTTGAATTCAGTTTTATAATTCAACAATTTCTTTTGCATTAGAGTTCAAATTTGTTTTTAAATTAATTTTTTTTTAAATTAAATGTCTGACTAATGACAGTATTTACTACTGAATTATATTTTTCTTTCAACTTTTAAACTTATTGTCAGACTAAAATGACGGTTTACTACTGATTTTTTAATTTAAATTAAATATCTGACTAATAACAGTTTTTACTACTGATTTATATTTTTCTTTCAACTTTTAAACTTATTTTAAGACTAAAAAGATGGTTCGGTACTGATTTTTTAATTCAAATTAAATGTCTGACTAATGACGGTTTATACTACTGGTTATTATTTTTCTTTTAACTTTTAAATTTATTAATAGACTAAAAAACGGTTTACTAGTAGTTTTTTAATCACTGGCTGAATAAAATATTGAAAACTATTATATAAATGTTTAATTAAGTATATAAATTTTTAAATAATTATATTAATCTTTAAATAATTATATAAATTTCTAACTAATTGTATAAATTTCTAAAGAACTCTACAAAATTTGTAATGTATATTAATTGATTAAAAATTAATATAATTGTTTAAATATATATAAATTTATGAATGAATTTATAAATTTATAAATAATTTTATAAATTATAAAAAGTACAATAGTAAAACCACTTTTGTCTGACTTAAATGTTTTCGTACTACTGATTTGATTAAAAATTAAATAGCAAACTTGAAACTGCTTAAAAAAAGGAAAAATTAATTTTTCTGTTAATTCAAAT